>NC_071473.1:18543592-19245679 GCF_028500815.1 Rissa tridactyla
TTTTACTATCTACGCGGTGGGAGAGAGCCGTAGAAGGTAGGGGGGTGCACGAGAGCTGGTTAATATTCAAGCACCACTTCCTCCAAGATCAAGATCGGTGCATCCCTAGGAGCAAGAAATCAGGCAAAGGAGGCAGGAAACCCGCATGGAGGAGCAAGGAGCTTTTAGAAAAACTCAGGTTGAAGAAAGAAGTTTACACAATGTGGAAAAAGGAACTGGCCACTTGGGAGGAATATAGGAACGCTGTCAGAGTAGGCAGGGATGCAACGAGGAAGGCTAAGGCCCACTTGGAATTAAACCTGGCAAGGGATGTCAAGGACAATGAGAAGGGCTTCTTCCAGTACCTCAGTAGTAAAAGGAAGACTAGGGAAAATGTGGGCCCACCGCTGAATGAGGTGGGGGCCCTGGTGATGGAGGATGCAGAGAAGCTGGAGTTACTGAGTGCCGCCTTCGCTTCGGCCTTTACTGCTAAGGCCGGCCCTCCGGAATCCTACACCCTGGAGGTAAGAGAGAGAGCCTGGAGTAAGGAAGACTCTTCCTTAATTGAGGAGGATCGGGTTAGAGATCATTTAGGCCAACGCGACACCCACAGATCCGTGGGCCCTGATGGGATGCACCCACGAGTGCTGAGGGAGATGGCAGATGTTATTGCGAAGCTGCTCTCCATCATCTTGGCAAAGTCATGGAGAACAGGAGAGGTGCCTGAGGACTGGAGGAAAGCAAACATCACGCCAGTCTTCAAAAAGGGCAAGAAGGAGGACCCGGGAAACTACAGGCCAGTCAGCCTGAGCTCCATCCCTGGAAAGGTGATGGAAGAGCTCGTTCTGGATGTCATCTCTAAGCATGTAGAGGAAAATGAGGGCACTGGGAGGGGTCAACATGGATTCACCAAGGGGAAATCCTGCTTGACCAATCTGACACCCTTCTACGATGGCACGACTGGCTGGGCGGATGGGGGGAGAGCACTGGACGTCGTCTACCTCGACTTCAGCAAGGCTTTTGATGCTGTCTCCCCTTTATTTTGCTTCAATTATTAAGCGGTTATTACCTCAACCCACCAGAATGCCCACACAGCCCATTCGGCCCGTGCCTTTGGCCTCCAACCCTCACATTGCTCACTCCAGCCAGGAGAGGTGCTGTGTGGTAACAAAGCCAGCTCGGGCTGCAACCAAGAGGTTCCCCTCCTTTTCAGGGCCCAAGGCGCCATTGTTCGCATCTAGCCCATGCCTTCCATGCCCAAAGACGCCTTTTCTCGGACAAAATCCTCACCTTGAGGGCCCCCACCCGCCTTCCCTGCCCCAACGGCCTTCCCTCAGGGCCCACTGGCCCTGGGGCGGGTCCAACCCCTGAAGGCGGAGCCGGTTGCCTGGCAGCACCCGCCCAGGAGGGGAGGTGGCAGCCTGGGACAGCCAATCGCCTCAGGGGAGGCGGGGCAAGGCATGCAATTGACTGGAAGCAGACAGCCAATCAGAGGAAACATCCCCAGAGGGCAGGGCGGGCACTGGTGTGCGAGAGGGGAGCAACGCCTCAGGCAGCCAATAAGAGAGAGCATCACCTCAGGGGAGGGTGGGCCCAGTGGGCCCAAAACCAGGGCACAGTGACAGCCCAGGTGGCCAATCAGAGATGAAGGGCAGGCACTGCAGCCTGCCACCTGGGGCCAATCAGCAGCAGCATCGCCTCAGGGGAGGAGACTGACAGCACTCCCGACCTATGAGGGTGAAGACCTGGGTCAGGGCAATCCCAGGCACAAGTGCAGGTTGCCCGGGGAGGTCGTGGCTGCCCCATGCCTGGAACTGTGTTCAAGGCCAGGTTGGACGGGGCTTTGAGCAGCCTGGTCTAGTGAGAGGTGCCCCTGCCCAGGGCAGGGGCTTGGAACTAGATGATCTTTAAGGTCCCTTCCAGCCCGAGCCATTCTGTGATTCTGTGTGGGACACTTTCTCCTGGCAAGAGGAGGCCCCTTGGCCAGGACAGGGTCCCCGGGTCCCTGGTGTTGCCTGCCAGGGCTGGGGCAAGGGGCCCTGCCAGTTGCTACCTGCTGGGACTTGGTCTCCTCCGGTTAGGGTACGTTCCTCTGCAGACGTGGAATGCAGAATGTATCAATGCTACGGAAATGGATGGCCTTTCATTTTGCAAGTAAAGGGAAGAGCGGGGCTTGGCACAACTGCTGGTCTCAGAGACACAGCCAATTTTCTCTGCTCTGAACACCGGAGGAGTCTTAGCCCATCAGTACAAACAGGACGAATGCAGACCTTCCCTTTGCAACTTCAGTGTGGTCGGGAGTTGTTCTGAACACAGAGAGGTGTCAGTCGAGGAAATATTCTCATGACTTACTGCTCCCAATGAACTGATCCCTTTGGCGTTTCCCATATCTACAGCCAATACGAACCAAAAATCAACAGGACCACCTGTTTCCACTCCGATATTATTTCCGACCAACAAACCTCTTGTTTGGAGTGTTACCGTAAGCCGGCGATTAAGGACTCTCTAAGACTCAATTTTGGAGTGTTAGAAAGCAGGCATTCTTTACTGCGGCGCTGGGCGCGCAGGGGATCGCTCTGCCCAGTGTGTGTGCTGAGTTGCTCCACTACAAAGGTCATGACCAATCAGAATGTACATATTCATCACATTTCCCAGAAGCGATTACCATATTCATATTATCACCTAGAACTCATTAATACATGTAAATGTCCTTGACGCATGCGCATCCATGTCCATTGGCGGTCTGCCAGGGTCCTCTGCTGGTCGTCGATAGTCTTCCTCACCGTGTCCGCTGGCTGAACTCAGTCTTTGTGCAGACTCAGTTCGTCTTTCGGCTCTAGTTTGCAACTCCTGTTCTCACCAAAGTAGCTTGTTCTAGCACCTCTCCCTACCTATTCTACCCAAGCATACAATGTCTCAAGACTCCCTTGTATCCAACTAAACCCAGCAGATGCCTAACCCATCCGCTTACAGAGCATTTCAAACTTGGCTACAGTATTCCAGCAAGGAGGGAACCAGATGTTCTTTGCCCCTTTTTCTGGATGCTCTGCTTCCATGTCTTTCATGCCGCCCCGGGGAACGCCCGGCCCCTCCCTGCCCAGGTGGCGGGTCACAGCGGGGCCCTTTGTGACCTCACCTTGTGACACGCCACGGCTCGGCATGCGGTCAGCGTGGCTGCAGGCCCCCACCCGCAGTGTCCGGCAGGACGGCGACGGGACAGGGCAGGAGCACAGAGCCGGCGAGCAGCCCCCGAGCGCAGCCCACGTCTTTCCCCGCCGCCCCCGGCAGCCCCACGGTGCCGAGGCGTTTCGCCAAAGCTTCCTCCTTCCCCACCCCTTTCCTCCGTCCTGCGGGATGGCAGAGAGACCCCCCAGCCGCCCCAGGGTGGCCTGGGAGAAGATGGAGGCTCCCGAGAGGCGCAGCCCTCCACCGCAGCCCTATGAGGTGACCGAGGTCCAGGCGCTGAAGATAGGTGAGGGGGGGGCCCTGTTGGTCTGGGCAGGGCTGGGGCCAGCGAGCGCACCCTGCTCAACGCCGGGATCACGTTTTCCTGGCACGCTGGCAGTGGGCGTCCCATGGGTGCTGGGCATGATGCTGCCTGAAGGCCGGGGCTGCTCAGGGCTGGGAGCTGGCCCCAGCACAGCCTCTCCCAAAGAGGACGAGAGCAGGGGGGACCCAGCTCCTGCTTCAGGGCACGGGCAGCCAGAGGCCGCTGGGCAGGCAGGAGGCAGTGATGCTGCGGGACGGGGACCTTTCCTGACCATCAGCAAGGGAGTTCCTCAGCCCGGGGCACTGGGGGCTTTCCCTGCTGCGCCGTGCTCCAACATGGCAGCCCGTCTGCCGGGCACTCTCCGGCCCTGACATGCAAGGGAAGAACGCGCCAGGGGAGCGGGCACAGGGCTGGACGGAGGGCAGACCTTCGTCCTCTGCTCTCCTGCCACCAGCCCCTCTCCACAGCTTCCCTGCTCTCCTCCTTTATTAGATGCCACATGGTTATGCGTGTACAAAGAGGAAAAGGAAAACGTGGATTTCATCCAGGCCTTTGTCAACTGCCCAGAGCAGGTAAGCGCGGCCATTTCAACTGCAGCTGTGCCGGCATCTCCTGACTGGAGCTCTGCTGCCGGGCTGCTGGAGGTGTGCTGGCTGGGCAGGGCTGCTTCTCCCAGCTCTCCCCCACAGCACTGCACCCCCAGCGCTCGGGTCCCGCTGGCCACGTGGCCCCCCTCTCACGCTCCATTTGTCTCTCTGTCCCCACACCTGCCAGGACGACGACCGGAAGATGGAGTTTCTTGACAGCATCTGCATGCTGTGCACAACAGCCAAGTCCCGTGGCTTGTCACGGGGCCTCGATGTCTTCTGCCACACATACGAGCTGGCAGAGAATGTCAAGGTGAGAGCATGCCAGGCGGCTCTGGAGAACGGGGCAAGGCCCCCCAGCACCCTGTGAGGAGAGCACTTGGGCAGGGCGAGAGTCTGGTGGCAACCATCCCGGTTGTGCTCTGCAGGTGCTGCTGGAAAAGGAGCCCCGGGACAATCTGATCACAGCAGTGCGGTGGAAAGCCATCCTTGCCATCACCGAACTGGGGTACCTGCCCATCCCTGCCCCAGAGCCCGTGTCCACCTGCGCGAGGCCTCGAGGCACTGCTCCCAGCACCAGTGTCCGACTGGCCCCTCTCTCTCTTTGCAGCTCAGTCGAGAGAGTGCTGGAGGGCAGAGAGAAAGGCCTCCTAGAAGCCTGCTTCGCGAGTATTTTGGCCCTTCCACCAGAAGCGGAAATGCAGGACCTGGACATTCCACTCTACCTCTGGGTAAGTGCTGGGTGAGCTCCAGGAGCCCCAGTCCTTCCTGGCTCCTCCCTGGCCACCCCATGCTGTGATACGACCAGAGATCCAAGGCAGGGCAGGGTCTCGGCTTTGCTTTCCCAACCTCATCCCTTTGTCCCTTCCCTTAGGCCTGGCCACGTCCAGTGCGGCAGGCTGCTCTGCCCGCAGCAGGTTGTCTGCCCTTGGGTCTCTCCTGGGCACCGCGAGGCAGCGCGGGAGTCCTCCCTTGGCTCTGGGAGTTCAGATCAGTCTTCTGGGGGTGAGAGGGACAGCAGAATCACTGGTACAACTCTTTGCCCTCCTTGCAGACCCTGAAAGACATGGACATCATGCTGCAGAAGTTGGTGCTCAGCTGTTCGGTCCCCAGAGTCAGCGAGATGCTGCAGATAATCTTCCAGGTCTGGCATGCACAAGGGCTCTTCTTCACCCGGGAGGGAAGGGGGTGTCCACTCTTGAGTGGATGGTCCTCACCCCAGCGCCATGCAGAGACAACATCCTGCAGGGAGGGTGCCCACCTCCCTTGGGCAACCAGGGGCTGCCCAACAGGCTCTTCTGGAGCACAGTGGCCGCAGAGGGTGGCATCTGCCTTCCTGCCGGGCCACGGGGTTGGCCCGGGAGATTTGTCCCAATCCTGCAAGCCCGCCAGCTCCCCTAGGGCAGGAACCCCACTACAGCCTTTCCTCAAGATCAGAGGGAGCCTTAAGGGGCTGTGCGAGTCCAGCCCAGGAGTTCAGCAGGGCTGCTTCTGCTGGAGCAGGTGTCTGCTGCCAGGGCACACCAGCAGCTTCTCTCTCCCCAGCTGCTACTGAACTACACCGAATCCAAGACAGTAGCCGTGCAGGTGAGGGCCCTGGAGAGAATTAAGATGCTGAGCATTTTTCTGGCCAACCATCCCACCCTGGAGGTAAGGAGCCAGGCACCCTCCAGCCAGGCCATCTCCCCCTCCCTGCGCACCAGAGCAACCTGCAGCTCTCCCACGCAGGGCTCCTCCCAAGCTGGCTGCTTTGGGAGCCGCGCACGGCGCGGCCCTGCAAAGCCCTGACTCACCAGGGATCCAGCCCTGGGCACACTCTTGGGTTCAGCACCAGCTGCCTGCCCTCAGCCCTTCTGCTCTTCTGCCTCCCTCGCCCAGGCCTGGCACCACTTGGAAAAATACACGTACGGCCCCGTCTGCCATGGAGATGTCCAGATCCCAATCCTGGGACAGCTGCTGGGACGTCTCCTTCTCTTCTATTCTTCCAAGGAAGAGACAAGCTGGCGAGCTTTCGACGCTCTTTTTGCCCTCAAGAGATTCGTCCGTAAACAAAAAAGTAAGCGAACCAATCCACACAGTGGGCTCCATCCCTCCGCACACGGGCATCTCCTGATAGCTCTGCTTCTCTTCCTCACCTCCTTTGCCCCTCACAGCTGCTTCCCATAGCATCCCAGCTGTCGTTTTGCTGCAGAAGCTGAGTGATCTCCTGATGGCCAGGATCTGTTCTCTGCCGCTCTCCTTCCTCCTCCTCCCTTTCAGCATCTTGAACCCCGCTCGCTGTTTTGTGCTCCCAACAGCCAAAGCTGCCATTTGATTATCATGGCCCAAAGCCACATTTTTCCTGACAGTGACGAGCAGATCCATCTGTGCATCGCCCCGGCTGGTCTCTCCAGTGCCTGCAGCAAGAAGCTATTCCTGACGCCTTCCAGAAATCTCCTTGACCGCTTGTGTCCTGACATCTTGCAAGCAGATCTCAGGGCACTTTGGTAAGCTTGCTGGCAAAGCTGCTGTGTCTTACTGACGCTTCTGTGTTTTCCCCGCTATTTAGCCAGGTCACCGACAAAGGATAAAGCGCAACGGCTCCATTGGAAACTTGAGAGACCCACCTTGCTGCATTTCCCCACCACCAGAGACTTTGCCATGGTAATGAGCCCCCTCTACCCTTGCTGGGACTCTTGTCTGTGGCATCAAGAGAGGACTTGGGTGAGCAAAGGCATCCGGAATCAGTGGGGCTGCCATGGCCTCTCTGTCCCCGGTGAGAGGGTTCCTGCTGTCCCCATGCAGGGACTATGCGAGGGCAGCGCTCCAGTGTCCCAGCAGCAGCTCCAGCCCTCCTGGCCACCAGCGAGCCCCGCTCCTCTGTAGGGCCAGCACGCTGTGCCCCTGAGCCCAAGTCTCCTCCCTCACCCTGGGGACCCTCTGCTCTCACCCTCTGCCCTGCAGAGCCTGCAGCCCCTGCTGACAGCTTTCCTGGGGGCGCTGCTGACAGCACTGCCGGGCATCTCTCGCCAGGACTGCTCACTCTGCCCAGCTAAGCAGCACCATCAGGGGACTCGGTGTGACATGTCTTCGCTCCCTTCCTTCCTCCCATAGGAGTTTGCACAACACCTGACACCTTATGAGGCGACAAGCATCGTCCTTGTGACCATCGAGGCCATGAGAGACTCCAGCATGTTTGACAGGGAGGCGGCAAGAAACATTGTGGACCTGTTCACGAGATACCCCGACTTCTGGCTGGAGGATGTAAGTGACCTGTGCCTGGATTGCCCTGCCCTCGAGCCCTGTCAGGCCTTGTTCCCCCCAGAGAGGGATGGAAAGGGCAGCTGAGGAAATGGCTGCGCTCCAGTGGCAGCACCATCCTCACCTGTGCCTCACCTCCAGGTGCCAAAGATCATGAGCTGCATCCACAAGAACCTGGAATGCATCAACACGGAGTCAGCTCTGCAGAGCGTGGAGTCACTTCTTGTCGCGCTGACTGACTGGGACCCCACCAAAGTGGTCCTGAACCTGTTGAAGTTCTCTCCAACAGGAGAGAGGTACTGGCCCCAGAAGCCATGTGGGCTCGTTGCCCGCAGGGAGGCGCACGCAGAGACTCTGGCTGCCAGAGCCGAGGAATCCCCCAGGAGCAGGGCCCTCCATCCCACCACGCTTCCCAGACCCAGTGGGTCAGCCAGACCCGCAGCAGCCAGAGCTGGCCAAGCCAGAGCCCCACCGCCACGCTCCTCCCTGTCCAATGAGGAACACCACCTTAGCCTTCTGCTGCCCAGGGCACCCCAACCGAGGGGCAGGGCCTGCGTTACGCGGGGCTGTCCCCGGCCATGCTGCCTGTGGCCGAGGCAGCCCTGCTGACAGAGTGCTCTGGCTTGCAGCAGTGGCATGGCGATGTGGGATGTGATACTTACCACCCCTCAGGCTTTGGAGAAGATCTTAAAGGAGCTCCTCAGCAAACAGAGCCTAGTCCCTTCGGACGCAGAGAAGGCCTGCATCACTCACTTGGCTGTGAGTTATCTGGAGAAAAGTGAAAAGACCTTGGTCGCCTTCAGCGCGCCCTGCAGGCTCTGCCGGTATCTCACTGCTGTGTTTGTTTCAGCTGGCGGCCTCCATTGAGTTGCAGTCCGAGGATTTTAGTGACATGTATCAGAGGCATATAAGCCTGGTGACAGTCTCCCTGTTTCTCAGACGCCTCATCGAGCTGTCGGAGAGACCTGACATGGTGAGCGGGGCAGCGTCAAGGGGAGGCATGTTGGCAGCCGGGGCAGTGGGTGAGGTGGTGCTTTGGCCGTGGCTGGGAGACAGAGAGTGGGGTGGCTGCTCCAAATGCCCTCCCTGCCATGGTGGGGCCTGGCGGCTGCCGGGGACGCTTTCCAGGCACGAATGGCTACCAAGCCGTCTGCCCCTTTGGGCCTGTGGGAAAAGGGGGCGGCTGAGCAGGGGACGGGGAGTCTTTGCTTTCCTGCTCTCCCTGCCCTACCCCTGCTCTCCCGCGTCCCCCTCACTGTGCCCATGGCCACCACCTAGCAGGAGGCTGCTGCAGAGATTCCTGTGCCACCACCTGCCAGGACGCCAGGCAGGAGGCTGGTGCTCAGTGACCAGCGCATTTTTGCCAGGGTGGTCTTTGACCGTTTCACAAAAAAGAAACTGTCTTTCATACAGGCAAGAAAAATGCTGGTCATCCTGCCATGCTTCGTCCCCTGTGCAAGTCTTTTCTTTGGGGAGGCAGAGGGCAAGGGGGCAATGGCGGACCCTGGAGAAAGCGGGCTCGCCTGCACAGCTGCCTGTCGCCCCCACTTCCCAGTAGCCCATGGCAGCACAGCACGCACTGATGCAGGGTGTCCTCGCAGCAAAGCCCCAGCAGCGCTGCTGGACCACAAAACCCAGAGGGGAGCAGGAGGAGGGAAGCTGTACCTCACCCTTCCCCTCCTGACACATGCCAGGGCATGAAAAGGCACCCACGCTCGGCCACGCTGCCGAGTCGCCATTTGTCCCGGTGTTGGGAAGTGGCCACCTCTGGCGTGCTCCTGGGGTGAAGGACTCCAGCCCCCAGCACTCTGCGGGGATGTGCCAGCTCTGCTCAAGCTGTTGGCTGGAAGAGCGAAAGCCACCAGGAGGAGTCGCACCCTGCGCCACCTGCAGCCAGAAATCGGCAGAGGAAAATGGTGAGGTGAAGGCCTGGGGCAGGAGCAGAGGGCGGGAATCGCTCTTCTCAGGAGCCTCTTCTGCTTGTACCAAAACCATCCCTCTTCTCCCCACTCCTTGGAGGCCTCTCTTCCCCTTGGGCTGCTGAGAGACGACCTGTGCTGTGGAGGCTTCCAGCGGAGCAGGCATGCTCTTAACGCAAACTGCATCGACACCACTGAAACTTGCCTTTTGCTCGGCAAGTACAGGGCAGCAGAGGCTTGTCACAAGCACTGCTCTGGGAGACACAGCCCGTTGGCATCTGCTCCGGACACAGAGCCGGTCAGCACAAACAGGGCAGGTCCAGACCTTCCCTTTACAGCTTCAGTGGGGTCTGAAGTGGTTTTCAAAACAGAGATGTGAACCAAGGAAACGCTTACTTGTGCGACCTGTTTCTTCTAATGAACAGGTTTGCCAGTCCCTTGGGCATTTTTACTATCTACACGGTGGGAGAGAGCCGTAGAAGGTAGGGGGGTGCACGAGAGCTGGTTAATATTCAAGCACCACTTCCTCCAAGATCAAGATCGGTGCATCCCTAGGAGCAAGAAATCAGGCAAAGGAGGCAGGAAACCCGCATGGAGGAGCAAGGAGCTTTTAGAAAAACTCAGGTTGAAGAAAGAAGTTTACACAGTGTGGAAAAAGGAACTGGCCACTTGGGAGGAATATAGGAACGCTGTCAGAGTAGGCAGGGATGCAACGAGGAAGGCTAAGGCCCACTTGGAATTAAACCTGGCAAGGGATGTCAAGGACAATGAGAAGGGCTTCTTCCAGTACCTCAGTAGTAAAAGGAAGACTAGGGAAAATGTGGGCCCACCGCTGAATGAGGTGGGGGCCCTGGTGATGGAGGATGCAGAGAAGCTGGAGTTACTGAGTGCCGCCTTCGCTTCGGCCTTTACTGCTAAGGCCGGCCCTCCGGAATCCTACACCCTGGAGGTAAGAGAGAGAGCCTGGAGTAAGGAAGACTCTTCCTTAATTGAGGAGGATCGGGTTAGAGATCATTTAGGCCAACACGACACCCACAGATCCGTGGGCCCTGATGGGATGCACCCACGAGTGCTGAGGGAGATGGCAGATGTTATTGCGAAGCTGCTCTCCATCATCTTGGCAAAGTCATGGAGAACAGGAGAGGTGCCTGAGGACTGGAGGAAAGCAAACATCACGCCAGTCTTCAAAAAGGGCAAGAAGGAGGACCCGGGAAACTACAGGCCAGTCAGCCTGAGCTCCATCCCTGGAAAGGTGATGGAAGAGCTCGTTCTGGATGTCATCTCTAAGCATGTAGAGGAAAACGAGGGTACTGGGAGGGGTCAACATGGATTCACCAAGGGGAAATCCTGCTTGACCAATCTGACACCCTTCTACGATGGCACGACTGGCTGGGCGGATGGGGGGAGAGCACTGGACGTCGTCTACCTCGACTTCAGCAAGGCTTTTGATGCTGTCTCCCCTTTATTTTGCTTCAATTATTAAGCGGTTATTACCTCAACGCACCAGAATGCCCACACAGCCCATTCGGCCCGTGCCTTTGGCCTCCAACCCTCACATTGCTCACTCCAGCCAGGAGAGGTGCTGTGTGGTAACAAAGCCAGCTCGGGCTGCAACCAAGAGGTTCCCCTCCTTTTCAGGGCCCAAGGCGCCATTGTTCGCATCTAGCCCATGCCTTCCATGCCCAAAGACGCCTTTTCTCGGACAAAATCCTCACCTTGAGGGCCCCCACCCGCCTTCCCTGCCCCAACGGCCTTCCCTCAGGGCCCACTGGCCCTGGGGCGGGTCCAACCCCTGAAGGCGGAGCCGGTTGCCTGGCAGCACCCGCCCAGGAGGGGAGGTGGCAGCCTGGGACAGCCAATCGCCTCAGGGGAGGCGGGGCAAGGCATGCAATTGACTGGAAGCAGACAGCCAATCAGAGGAAACATCCCCAGAGGGCAGGGCGGGCACTGGTGTGCGAGAGGGGAGCGACGCCTCAGGCAGCCAATAAGAGAGAGCATCACCTCAGGGGAGGGTGGGCCCAGTGGGCCCAAAACCAGGGCACAGTGACAGCCCAGGTGGCCAATCAGAGATGAAGGGCAGGCACTGCAGCCTGCCACCTGGGGCCAATCAGCGGCAGCATCGCCTCAGGGGAGGAGACTGACAGCGCTCCCGACCTATGAGGGTGAAGACCTGGGTCAGGGCAATCCCAGGCACAAGTGCAGGTTGCCCGGGGAGGTCGTGGCTGCCCCATGCCTGGAACTGTGTTCAAGGCCAGGTTGGACGGGGCTTTGAGCAGCCTGGTCTAGTGAGAGGTGCCCCTGCCCAGGGCAGGGGCTTGGAACTAGATGATCTTTAAGGTCCCTTCCAGCCCGAGCCATTCTGTGATTCTGTGTGGGACACTTTCTCCTGGCAAGAGGAGGCCCCTTGGCCAGGACAGGGTCCCCGGGTCCCTGGTGTTGCCTGCCAGGGCTGGGGCAAGGGGCCCTGCCAGTTGCTACCTGCTGGGACTTGGTCTCCTCCGGTTAGGGTACGTTCCTCTGCAGACGTGGAATGCAGAATGTATCAATGCTACGGAAATGGATGGCCTTTCATTTTGCAAGTAAAGGGAAGAGCGGGGCTTGGCACAACTGCTGGTCTCAGAGACACAGCCAATTTTCTCTGCTCTGAACACCGGAGGAGTCTTAGCCCATCAGTACAAACAGGACGAATGCAGACCTTCCCTTTGCAACTTCAGTGTGGTCGGGAGTTGTTCTGAACACAGAGAGGTGTCAGTCAAGGAAATATTCTCATGACTTACTGCTCCCAATGAACTGATCCCTTTGGCGTTTCCCATATCTACAGCCAATACGAACCAAAAATCAACAGGACCACCTGTTTCCACTCCGATATTATTTCCGACCAACAAACCTCTTGTTTGGAGTGTTACCGTAAGCCGGCGATTAAGGACTCTCTAAGACTCAATTTTGGAGTGTTAGAAAGCAGGCATTCTTTACTGCGGCGCTGGGCGCGCAGGGGATCGCTCTGCCCAGTGTGTGTGCTGAGTTGCTCCACTACAAAGGTCGTGAGCAATCAGAATGTACATATTCATCACATTTCCCAGAAGTGATTACCATATTCATATTATCACCTAGAACTCATTAATACATGTAAATGTCCTTGACGCATGCGCATCCATGTCCATTGGCGGTCTGCCAGGGTCCTCTGCTGGTCGTCAATAGTCTTCCTCACCGTGTCCGCTGGCTGAACTCAGTCTTTGTGCAGACTCAGTTCGTCTTTCGGCTCTAGTTTGCAACTCCTGTTCTCACCAAAGTAGCTTGTTCTAGCACCTCTCCCTACCTATTCTACCCAAGCATACAATGTCTCAAGACTCCCTTGTATCCAACTAAACCCAGCAGATGCCTAACCCATCCGCTTACAGAGCATTTCAAACTTGGCTACAGTATTCCAGCAAGGAGGGAACCAGATGTTCTTTGCCCCTTTTTCTGGATGCTCTGCTTCCATGTCTTTCATGCCGCCCCGGGGAACGCCCGGCCCCTCCCTGCCCAGGTGGCGGGTCACAGCGGGGCCCTGTCTCCCCTAACATCCTCATAGGTAAGCTTAGGATGTGTAGGTTAGATGAGTGGACAGGGAGGTGGATTGACAACTGGCTGAATGGCAGAGCTCAGAGGGCTGTGACTGGTGGTGCAAAGTCCAGTTGGAGGCCTGTAACTAGTGGTGTTCCCCAGGGGTCAGTACTGAGTCCAGCCTTGTTCAACATACTCATCAACGACCTGGATGAGGGGACAGAACACACCCTCAGGAAGTTTGCTGGTGACACAAAGCTGGGAGAAGTGGGTGGCACACCAGAAGGCTGTGGACAGGCCAGAGAGTTGGGCAGAGAGGAACCTTATGAAGTTCAACAAGGGCAACCGTAGGGTCCTGCACCTAGGGCAGAATAACCCCCCGCATCCATCCGGGTTAGGGGTTGACCTGCTGGAAAGCAGCTCTGCCGAGAGGGGGACCTGGGAGTTCTGGTGGACGTCGACCATGAGCCAGCAATGTGCCCTTGTGGCCAAGAAGGCCAATGGCCTCCTGCCGTGCATTAAAAAGAGCGTGATCGCAGGCCAAGGGAGGTCATCCTCCCCCTCTGCTGTGCCCTGGTGAGGCCACATCTGGAGTACTGTGTCCAGTGCTGGGTTCCCCAGTTCAAGAAAGACACGGAACTACTGGAGAGAGTCCAGCGTAGGGCTGCAAAGATGATCAAGGGAATGATCATCTCAAGACTGAGAGGGGACCTCATCGATTCTGAACAACATCTAAAGGGCGGATGTCCAGAGGATGGGGCCAGACTCTTCTCAGTGGTACCTGGTAACAGGACAAGGGGCAACGGGCACAAGCTGGAACACAGGAAATTCCATCTCAACATGAAGAAAAACTTCTTTACTTCGAGGGTGCCAGAGCACTGGAACAGGCTGCCCAGAGGGGTGGTGGAGTCCCCTTCTCTGGAGATATTCAAAACCCACCTGGACGTGATCCTGCCCAGCCTGCTCTGGGTGACCCTGCTCTGGCAGGGGGATTGGACTAGATGATCTCCAGAGGTCCCTTCCAGCCTCTACCATTCTGTGATTCTGTAACAGGAGCAGGCGTAAACGTCTGTTGCTTCCTGGTACTGGAATTTTCAGAGTGGGGGAAAGGACATAACTGTGAGATACCAGAAACTGTAGAGATGTGAAGAGAACGCTACATGGACAGGGAGAAGCGGGGGTCTCCCAGGGATGTCCTGGGGCCATGCCAGGGTGTGTGAGCACGTGGCTTTGGGATGAGCCAGAAGGTACAGGAAGGTCCTGAGGGGACATAAGGGCAGATGGGGGCCTGGGGGCACCCTGAGAAGACCCACGGGCCAATGGCGAGTGGGCTCCCTGCCCCCTGCAGTGGACGCCGTGCCCCTCCTGGGCCGGGCAGGGGGTCACAGTGGGGTCCTTTGTGACATCACTCTGGAACACCCCACAGCACCACACAAAGCCAGCGTGGCTGTGGCCCTGCACTGTCTGACAAGACAGCGACGGGACAGGGCATGAGTGTGGAGCTGGCAAGGAGACCCCAAGCACAGCCCACATCTTTCCCTGCCATCCCAGCAGCCCCGTGGCACCAAAGCATTTCCCTTAAGCTGCCTTCCCCTCTCCCCCACGCTTTCCTCCATTTGGCAGGATGGCGGAGAGACCCCCCAGAAGCCCCAAGGTGGCCTGGGAGAAGGTGGCAGCTCCCCGGGAGACCAGGTCTCCACCAAAGCCCTGTGAGGTGACCATGGTCCAGCCACTGCGGATGGGTGAGTGAGGAGCCCCTCCGGGACTGGCAGGGCTGGGGCCAGCGAGCACGACCACCTCGATGCCGTGATCCCGTTTCCTCGGCACACCGGCAGCAGGGGTCCCACAGGCAGGGGGCATGGTGGTGCTTGAATGCCAGGGGTGCTCGGGGCTGGCAGACATCCCCAGCACAGCCTCCTCCGCAGCCGTGCCAAGCTTAAAGCTCTTTTCACCCTTTGGGAAGCTTGTTGGCTAAGTCCGACTGACTCTTCTGTGTTTCCCCCCCATGCAGATGAGACACTGCCAGAGGAGAATCCAGAGCATCCAGAGCTCCAACCAGGACAGGATTCTGAGAGCAGCTGCTTGCATTCTTCGTTTGACAGTAGTGACATGACCACAGTAATGAGCTGCCCCCTTCCTGAGACTCTTGTCCGTGCCACTGGCAGGAGGCTTGTGGGAGCAAAGTGACCCAGAATCAGTGGGGCTGCCATGGCCTCTCTGTCCCTGGTGAGAGGGTTCCTGCTGTCCCCATGCAGGGACTATGTGAGGGTGGCACTCCAGTGTCCCAGCAGCAGCTCCAGCCCTCCTGGCCACCAGCGAGCCCTGCTGTGCCCGTGAGCCCAAACCTCCTTCCTCACCCTGGGGACCCTCTGCTCCCACCCTCTGCCCTGCAGAGCCTGCAGCACCTGCCGACAGCTTTCCTGAGGGCACTGCTGCCCTGCTGGGCATCTCTTGCCAGAGTTCCTTGGGTACTCAGCCTTGCAGTACCATCAGGGTGCTTGGTGTGACATGTCTTCGCTCTCTTCCTTCCTCCCATAGGTGTTTGGACACCTCGAGCCTTCTCAGGTGACGGACATCCTGCTCATTGCCATCGAGGCCTTGACAGCAGATGACATCTATGACAGGCAGATGGGCATCAACATCCTGGCCATGGCCGTGGTAGACCCTGGCTACTGGCTGACAGATGTAAGTGCCCTGTGGCTGGATTGCCCTGCCCATGAGCCTTTCAGGCCTTCTTCTTCCATCCTTCCCTAAGCCAGCTTTCTCAGGCACCTGAAGACTTTTCAATGCAGCAGAGAGGGATGGGAAGGGCAGCAGTTTCAGTGGCAGCTGGGGAAATGGCTGCACGCCAGTGGCCACACCGTCCTCACCTGTGTCCTCTCCAGGTGCCAAAGATCATGAGGTACATCCACAAAAATGTGGAGTGCATCCGCATGAAGCTAGCCCGGCGCAGCCTGGACTCACTCCTTCTCGAACTGACCCAGTGGTACCCCAGAGAAGTGGTTAGGACGCTGTTGAAGATCTCGCCAACATGTGACAGGTACTGGCCCCAACAGCCTTGAGGGCTTGTTGCCTGTGGGGAGAGGGGCCCAAAGACTCTCTGGCTGCCAGACCCGAGGAATACCACAGGACATCCCCCAGGAGCAGGGCCCTCCATCCTACCACGCTTCCCAGACCCAGTGGGTCAGCCAGGCGCGCAGCAGCCAGAGCTGGCCAAGCCAGAGCCCTACCGCCACGCTCCTCCCTGTCCAATGAGGAACACCACCTCAGCCCCTCCTGCCTGCCAGGTCAGGGCCTCCGGGCACCCCAAACGACAGGGGCAGGCAGGGCCACAGCTGCAGCCAGTCTGGGGGCTGGCCTGGGCACAGTGCAGCAGCCACAGCAGCCCTGCTGACCCAGCACTCTGGGTCTGCAGCGCTGCCCTGGCCATGTGGGAGGTGATGATCTCCATGCCTTGGACTCTGTGGAAAGTCTTGGCGGAGCTGCTCAGCGTGCTCCAGGACCATCAGCTGCGCAAGGTGTTCAGCTCTGCCGCGGAGGACGCCTGCATCTATCCCTTGGCTGTGAGTGACCATGTTCATCTCTAGGGCTGCGCCTGCCTCCCCAGGGAAACAGGCACGGGCCCCTCCCCTCCTGTCTGCCTCCAAATAGCCACCTCCCCCCGTACAGACGGACACAGCCCCTCAGGGCCAGCAGGGCCCTGCCCAGCACCAGCCAGACCACCCGCCAGACACTTGGGGCCGCCCAGTGCCCTTTTGGCCCCGGTGCACAAACACAAAGCCTGCGCCTGCCTGGGCAGCGCTCTGCTTTCCCCCCTGCCTGCATCCTCCTGCCCTGCTCTGCAGCCTGGAAACGTGGGGCAGAGGCAAAGAAAGGAGCAGAAGCCAGAGCCAGGCCAGGTGCTGGGCCTGGGGCAGAGGCATGGCCTCTGCACAGCCTGAGGGGGCTTCAAGTCTGGGGAGAGGAGATGATTGCCACCGCTCGTGGGTCATGCCTCCTTCGTGCCCATGCGGTGGAGAGAGCCCAGCAGGCTCTGCTGCTCTCTCACTGCTGACTTCATTTTAGCTGCTACTCTACACTGACATTGACGCTGAGAAGTTTGCTGCCCTCTACAAAGCCCAGAGGTACCTGAGGCGTCCAAGCCTGGTGATGCTGTCGCTGGTGCTCAGTGTCCTCATCACGCTTTTGAAGAAACCTGGGACGGTGAGCAGGGTGTAGCCAAATGGAGCCATGTTGGCAGCCAGAGCCTGAGGCAGTGGGTGATGTGGTGGCTTGGCTGTGGCAGGGAGTCAGAGGGTGGGGTAACAGCTCCAGTCACCCTCCCTGCTATATCGGGGGGCTGGTGGGTGTCTGGGGAGGCCTCTAGGCACAGAGGGTTACCAGTCCATCTGCCCCTTCAGGCTGGTCGCAAAAGGGGGTGGCTCAGTAAGAGGACACTGCTCTCCCGCAACTCCCTTCCCTTCCTCCCGCTCTTCCCACATCCCATCAGTGGCCACTGCCAGACAGGAGGCTTCTGCAGTGACTCCTGTGCCACTTGCTGGGAAGCCGGACAGGAGGCTGGTGCTCAGTGACTGTGAGAAACACTCCTTATCCAATAACCACGGCTCTGGCAGTGATCGATACGAAGCACATTTTATTTAAACACTCTTGCAAGAACGGGTGACCTAGCAGGTAGGCACACCAGAGTTCCCGAAATAACTTCTTTTTATTCCCTATTCCTGGCCGAAGTTTCCCTCCCTCGTTTCCCCATTGGCTAGGTACTCCTCCAGGGTTTACAGCCTGTCCGATTCACCTAAAACTACTTCCGTTCTCTCTGCCTCTGTTTACTTCTCCCCGTCACCCCTCCTAAACCTCTTATTTCACCTGTTTGTTTCTTCCTTTTTTTGGTATTATTGCCCACGGTTGCTGGTCTCTGTTAAACGTCCAGCCTCCCGTTAAACTACCGATCCAGCATAGACTGGTTTCTCCTTTGTCTAAGGGACGGGCATTCTTGCATGTCTCTTGATCAGCCTTTGTGTTGTGAATCATTCTCTAGCTACATCATTACAGACTGGCCAAGTTGTTCCCCTGCAAAAACAATACTTAGATTTTTCTTAGAGTGACCAGAGCATTTTTGCCAGTGGCCTTTCACTGTGGCCTTTCACCGCTTCACAATAAGGAAACTGTGTGTTTCATACAGGCAAGAAAAATGCAGGTGCTGCTGCCAGACATCATGGACACCCTGCAGGATGCCAACACTGATGTCAAGATGAAGGCCCTGGTAGTCCTCCGGAACATGATGGATTGCATGAAGAGGGAGGAGGCCAGCGTCCTTGCTCTGCAGCTGGCAGAGAAGCTCCCGCCCCTCGTTGATGATGTAAGGCTGCCGTGGGCACCTCAGCCCTACAGATGGGCACTCTGCACAGACAGCTGCCCCTCAGCCCAGCCTGGTGGGCAGCGCTCGGGCAGGGCTGCCTTCCTCGCTCCTCTTGCCTGGCTTTTCAGGGCTCTGGGGCCATTCAGCCGCAGCTGCACATGTGGCCCACAGCTCCTGTGTTTGGGGTGCGAGCTCAGAGCATGTCCCCTCACATCAGCCACGCTAACACCCTTGCTCACCGTGGGCAGGGAGCAGCTGTTGATGAAGTCCCCCTGTCCTCCCTACCAGGAGTCCGGCCAGGTACAGGAACTCTCCATCAGCCTCTTCAAAGATGTGATGAAGGCCGTGGTGGGGACAAACAAGAAAAAGATGAAGAAGACAGTGCAGAGCATCCTGCTCCCACTTTTCCTCCATACGTACGACCAGGTCGAGAGTGTGGCCAAGGTGCAGTGACCAGCGTCATGGCGAAGGGCGTGCTGACACCATGGGGGTGGCCTGGGCATAAGGGGCAAGGGCTGCTCCCCTCCTTCCCTGCATTGGTCCCACCACTGCCCTCCCCTTCCCCCTGCTGCCTGCTGCAGAGGTGGACAGGGTGCTGGGGTCCCCTCCCAGCCCCACTCCCCCCATTCAGCCCTCCTCCAGCACAGCCCAGAGGAAGGGTCCCTGCAGACCCAGCGTCAGCAAGACCAGAGAAGCTGGCACGGACATTTCCCAGACCTGCTCTGCCTGGTCCAGCAGGGCTCAGCAGCAGTCCCTGGCCACTGGACACATGAGTCCCTACAGGCTTCCCAGCTGTCCTTGCAGTTGTGGGAGGCCAGGGATTAAACCCCAATCCCTGTGCCCCAGGGCTGTGCCCAAGAGACCGCCCCAGATGTGTGGGCCAGGGCATGTCCCAGCTCCCCAAGAGCAAGATCACTGCAGAAACAAAGCTCTGCTTGCCCAGGTCCCTCTGCATTGGGCCAGTGAACTTGGTCTCTGCAGAGAGGTGCACTGCCCACAAGAGGTGGAGACCCAGCTTGTTCCCCAGCCTGGGGCAGGGAGAGCGCTGGGAAGGGAGATGCAGCCAGCGACAGACTGGCCCTGCATCCCGGGATCAAACCTGTGCCCACCAGGAGCCTGGGCGTGAAGGAGCTGAGGCAGCCCCATCTGGGGAGCCAAGTGTCCTGCTGGTGGCCCTGTCCTGCACCGCTGTCTGTGGGACTCCAGCCCTCGCTGCCTACACACGAGGGCCCACAGCTCCTTTGCCCTTCACTCTGTCCCCATCCCTGGCGGCAGCTCAGCAGCTCGTGAGGGTCTCTGTTCTGCTGGCTGGCAGCATGAGATACCCGAGGTGGTGGCTGCCCCGTGTTCCTGCCCTGGGCACCAAACCCAGTTCAGCCTCGGTCCCCCACTGTGTCTTCCCATAAGGGGCTGGGAACGGCTCAGAGCCTGGCCAAAAGGATGCCAGGTCTCCTTTCCTGGGCTGTGGTGCCACCTCCCAGCCTCTGCTCCTCTGCAGGCCTCTAGGGACACCCTCCTCGCCTGTACTGAGTTCCTGGGGTGGAGGAAGCTCAGCTCAGCCAAGACATACCAGAAACACCTGATCGGAGAGTACTTGGTGAGGATAACCCCCAAGCCCCAGGGCTGGGTCAGACGAGGGCTCTGTGAGATGCCCATGGGCTGGACTGTGCAGCTCTGCCTCACCTGTCCTGCTCCAGCCCGGAGCCCGCAGCCCACAGCCTGCAGCTGCATCCTCTTTCCCTGCCCTCAAGCACGGAGCCCCCAAGGGCTCTCCTCCAGGCCCCTCTCCCCTCCCTGCCCCCGGGGTGCTGAAGGACACCCTGGCCCATCTGGGCCCTGGCAGTGGGACAGAGGGGTCTCGCCACCCCCGGGCACCCTCTGCCTGCAGCTGTCTCCAGACCACAGCCCCACCGGGCTCCTGGCTGGCAGATGGGAAGCGCCGGGAGGGAAGGGGAGTGCTGCTAGGAGGGACTGCTCGGTATGGCTGAGGAGGGTCTGTGCGAGCCCCGTTCCATTGTGCTCTCTCCAGTTAGCGCATGACAGGAGCAAGGTGGAAAACTATCTGTCTCAGAGCCTGCTGTACCTGCACAACGCTCAGGCCACTATACGAGCGGCAGCCATCCGGTTCATCGGTGAGCCACAGCCCCCCCGGGTCCCTCTTTTGGCAGGTGGGCTGGCTGGGAGCCTTGCTCCGTCCCACTGCCCTCGGGGACTGCCCCCGCATGCTGAGGGGCAGGAGGGTGTGCAGCCAGGCTGGCAGGGCCAGGGGCCGTGCTGCCGGGCTGCGCTGGGGAGCAGGGGGTCTGACGAAGCTCTGTGCCTAGGGCTTGCTGCGCGGCACCTGGAGAACCGAAATGAGAAGCTGCAGGATATCTGCGACGGTGAGCAGGGGCAGTGCTGTGCTGGCTGGGGCTGGTGCAGCAGGGGACAGAGAGCCTGGGCAGGGGGCTGCCGTCCCTGGCCCTGCTCCAGGAAAACGCTTCAGGGGCAGAGGCACATGTCACGGGCACATGGGGCATTCCTGAGCAGCAGCTTCTGGCTGGTCTCTTGGTCTCACCTGCTCCTCCTGGCCAGAGAAAGAGATGGACGGGGCTGGCATGGGAGGGTCTCTGCAGACAGCGCGGTTTCACCACTGCTCTGTTTCTTTCTGTCACAGCCCTCCAGCCCTTGGTGAACGACGCGGAACCCTCAGTTCAGTCCCTGGCAACTCAGACCTTGCTGATCCTGGGAACACGAAGGAAGCAGTCAACATCAGAAAGGAACCTGCGGTTGCTGTGCTGCTGGCTCTGCAGAGACAGGGAGAGGTGAAATAAGCCTCTGGAAAACAGCTGTGTTTGAATAATTCTTCCATTTTAATAAAGCTGGAACAAGCAGCCCACTGCCACGGCGTCCTTCCCATGGGGACCACCCTGAGTGTGCCGAGCAGACAGTGTCACTCCTGGCCTCTACCGCTGCCTACAGGACAGCACTCACGGACCCGGCCTGTCCCGGCAACAAAGCCCCAGCAGCCCCGCTAGACCACAAAGCCTGGCAGGGAGGAGGAGAGAAGCTTTAGCCCAACCTGCCCCTCCTGAGACATCTCAGAGCACAGAAAGGTACCCATGCTCCGCAAAGCTGGCGAGTTGTCATTTCTCCCATCATCAAAATCCTCTCTTGATCCAGGGAGCTGTGCTGGTTTGGGCTGGGATAGAGTTAATTTTCTTCATAGTAGCTCGTATGGGGCAATGTTTTGGATCTGTGCTGGAAACAGTATTGATCACACAGGGATGTGTTTGTTATTGCTGAGCAGTGCTTACGCAGTGTCAAGGCCCTTTCTGCTCCTCAGCCCACCCTGCCAGCGAGCAGGCTGGGGGTGCACAGGGCGCTGGGAGGGGACACAGCCAGGACAGCTGACCCCAGCTGACGAAAGCGACATAGCACTCCATATGATGTGCTCAGCGATAAACCTGGGGGGGGGTTGGCGGGGGGACACTGCCCAGGGACTGGCTAAGCATCGGTCGTTGGTGGTGAGCAAGTACTTTCGTTTGCATGGCTTGTCTGTCTCAGGGTTTAGTTCTCTCTCCATGTTATTTTCTTTTTCATTACAATTTATTATTATTGGTATTATTTTATTTCGCTTCAATTATTAAGTGGTTATTACCTCAACCCAACAGCTGTCTCACTTTCACCCTCCGATTCTCTCCCCCATCCCGCTGGGGGCAGTGAGCGAGTGCCTGTCTGGTCTCTAAATTGGAAAAGCATGGATTTGTTAGATGGACCACTTGGTGGATAAGGAGCTGGCTAGGTGGCCGCACGCCAAGGGTGTTGATTCTGCCTCTCTACCCCGCTCTGGTGAGACCCCACCTGGAGTACTGCGTCCAGCGCTGGCCTCCTCAGCACAAGAAGGACGTGGACCTGTTGGAACGGGTCTAGCAGAGGGCCACGAAGATGATCAGAGGGCTGGAGCCCCTCTTCTGTGAGGACAGGCTGAGAAAGCTGGGGTTGTTCAGCCTGGAGAAGAGAAGGCTCCAAGGAGACCTTCGGACCCCTTCCAGTACCTGAAGGGGGCCTACAGGAAGGATGGGGAGGGACTCTTCATCAGGGAGTGTAATGGTAGGACGAGGGGTAACGGTTTCAAACTGAAAGAGGGGAGATTTAGACTGGATATCAGGAAGAAATTCTTTACTGTGAGGGTGGTGAGGCACTGGAACAGGCTGCCCAGGGAGGTTGTGACTGCCTCATCCCTGGAACTGAGTTCAAGGTCAGGCTGGATGAGGCTTTGAGCAGCCTGGTCTAGTGAGAGGTGTCCCTGCCCTGGGCAGGGGGTTGGAACTAGATGATCTTTAAGGTCCCTTCCAACCCGAACCATTCTGTGATTCTATAAGTGTAGGAGGGATAGAGAAAGAGGGAGAGAGCAGGACATACAGACAGAGAAAAAGAAGGACAGAGACTGAGCAAAGGGAGGGATGCAAATCAGGATAAAGAGATGGAGAAGGGAAAAACAGTGATGTGCTGCAGGACAGACATGGAGGCATGGCAGAAGGAAAAATAAAGATGGAAAGCAGGACAGAAGAATAGGGGGAAGAAAATTGGGACAGCCAGTTGGACAGAGGGGTATAGCAAGAACTGAAAATCAGTAGGACTGGGAGTAGGACAGAGGGCAAAAAAGCAGAGAGAGCAGGAGAGAAAGACTGAAAGAAAGAGAGGAGGAAGAAATAGAGACAGGGAGCAGAACAGAGTGACAGAGAAAAAAGGGACATGGAGCAGCACACTGGGATAAGAGAGAGGAAAAGGAAGCAGGACAGAGATGGAGAAAAAATACTGGTGGGCAGAGGACAGATGGAGCATGACAAAGTAGGGATGGAGAACAGGACAGAGGGAGAGACACACAAGAAGAATGATGGGAATAGAGAAAGAATGCGACAGGGAGCAGAGGGGAGAGGCAGAGAGAAAGAAAAGGGGCAGTAAGAACAGTGCCAGAAAAAAGGGACAGAACACAGGACAGAGGAATAGGCAACAAAATAGCAGAGGGAGAATGGCAAAGGAACAAAAAGGGAAAGAGGGGCACGGATCAGGTCAGTGGGATAGAATAAGAAAAAGGGACAGGGAGCAGGACCGGGATGAAGAAAGAAAGGCACTGTGATGGAGAAAAATATGGGACAGAGCAAGACAGGGACAGAGCAAGACAGAGACAGAGAAAGAACTGTGATGGGCAGCAGGACAGAGAAGTGAAGAAGCAAAAAATAGCAATGGGCTTCAGGACAGATGGAGAAAGAAAAGATATAGATGGGAGGCAGGACTGGGAGAAAGAGAGAAGGACAAGGAGCATGACAGAGAGATGAAGGAGAAAATACTGATGGGGGAACAGGACAGCGGAATAGAGCAAGAGAGGGACAGGACAGGCAGAAGGACAGAGGGATAGAAAAAGGCAGAGGGAATGGATCATACAGACAGAAAAATAGATAAAAAAAGGATCGGGACAAGATGTTGGAAAAAAAGCAGTGCTGATCAGATCAAAGAAAAAACAGCATTTGGCTGCAGGACAGAGGCAAAGGAAGAATAAAAACACATTGGGAGCAGGACAGAGCAATAGAAGGAAAAAGGGACAGACAACTGGGCAGAGGTATATAGCAAGAAATGATGGGACAAGGAGCTGGACAGAGCAATAGAGAAAAAAATAGGGACAGGAAAGTGAAGAGAGTGACATCACCAGGACAGAGAAAGTGAGAAACAAAAAACAGTGATGGGCAGCAGGACAGAGGGAGAGAGAAGGAAAAAGGACAGAGGGATAAACAAAAAAGTTGAGGGACAGAATGCCAGAAAATAGGATAAAGAGAAAAAGACAGGGACAAGGAGCAGGACACTGGGATAGAGAGAAAATAGAGGGATAGGGAGAACAACAGAGAATTAAAGAAAGGACAGGGAAAGAGGAATAGGAATAGAAATAGAGGGAGGAGGAGCAGAACAGAGGGATAGAGAGAAAAAAGGGGCAGGGAGTGGGTCAGAGGAATGAAGAAAGAAAAAACCAGTGATGGGGACCAAGATAGAGACAGCAAGAAAAACTAGGGATGGAGAGAAGGACAGAGAGAGCAACAGGGACTAGTACTAAGGATGGGAGCAGGATGAAGAATAGAGAGAACAGTGGTACAACGAAATGGAAAAAATACAGAGAGGGAAAGAGAGGGCTGGGATGCCAGAGAGAGGGACAGGGAGCCAGGCAGATGGATGGATAGGCAAAGAGAGAGACGGAGGGAGAAAGAACAGCACAATAGACGAGGCAGGGACAGACAGAGAGGAGGGGAGGGATCTGGAGGTGTAGGGGATGCAGAATGGGGCAGGGAGGGACGGGGACACAGAAGATGGGGACACGCCCCCAGGGGCCTGGGACTTACTGCAGCTCTTGCTTTTGATGCCACCCAGAGAACTTGACAGTTCAGATGCTTTATGCTCCCTCTGTCTCTCTCTCTCTCCTGTAACTCCGGTTGCTTGACTGTCATCCACCTATGAGAATACCTTAGTGTCTTGAAGCTCTTAAAATACAAGCTTTATAGATACACCATGTGACCCACCACAATACATACGCCTACTGTACTTTTGGTTACACATACAGAGTCTGTGTTCTGTGTTGATGATCTGGTCTGCTGAGGATAGGGTTAGGGAGCCAAACTGAGAGAGAGAAGAAGAGGGACAAGGAGCAGGAAAGAGAACAGGGACACAGTGAGATGCAGAAAGAAACATAAGGATGGGAAGCAGGACAGGGGGATAGAAAAGAAGAGGAGCAGGGAACTGGACCAAGTGCCAGGAACTCCACAGCCATGTCCTGGGGATCACCACCCTCTTACCCTTTATGCCAGGGAAATGGCACCCTGCCTTCCCTGCCAGGCAGGGGCAGGCACCAGGGGAAGGTGCCTCCCTGCGGGGACTGAGTGCCCAGGCAGCAAGGGGACAGGAGAGAGGGCAGGCGAGAGGCTGGGACCCGGCTTAGGGCAGGCACAGCAGCAGCGTGGGGTACCCAGGAGATGAGGTCAGGCCTGGCCTGGCGGTCCATGGTGGCCAGCACATGTGGCAAGCCCCTGCCCCTGGGCCCTGACCTAATATGCCTGGCAGCATGGAGCTGGCAACAGAAGACGTTTTATTCAAAGTTCACCCTGCAGGCTCAGGGAGGCCAAGTCCTGCAGAGACTTCAGGGTTCGTCAGGGACCTCTGTCAGGAGGGCAGCAGACCGTCGCTGACCAAGTGTGTCCCAGTCTGTCTCTCCCTGCCGCACGCAGTAGAAGAGCTCAGGGTCCTGCCGTGAGCCATAAAGCACCACAACGCCTGGCACCAAGCTGACAGCAGGCAGGCAAGAACAGGCAGAGGGTTCCGGGGGACAGCACCAGGAAAACCCATCCCAGGGAGTTCCCATCTGCAAAGCCCACAGCCAGCCAGCGGCTCCCCAGCAGACTGGGCCCAGCTGGAGCAAGGTGTCCGGCCAGTCCCACCCATCATGGGAGCCCAGGCACAGGCCCCGGGGTGCAGGGGACCCAAGGCTGCAGCCAAAAAGTGACACTGCAGCTCCTCACCAGCTTATCCCTCTCCTGTGGTCCATCAGAGAGTGGGTACATGTATTGGGTCCTGGGCCACTGGTGACAACTGCTGGATGGGGGCTCTGCATGGGACTGCACAATGTCCCTCTGCCTCCCCCCTGCACAGGCACAACATCCCCGGCCTCAGCCAGCTGCGTCGTGGAACCCTCTTGCGGGTGAGACCCTGCTAGCTGGAGCCGGGCTGGCATGGGCTCTCCTCCTTACCAGCCCTGTTGCTACCACCGCTGGCAGCATGGGCACCTCGGCCTCCTGCTTCGTCTGCAGCTTACTGCAGGCAATAGGGCTCCGCTGGCTGAGCCCAGACCTCCATCATACCTCCCCCGGGGCCAAGACAGGAGTCTTCTGTCATGCCTCAGGCTGCACAGACCCCCGCACCTGCTTCCCCAGTGGCACCATCCCATCGTGGGTGCTGCAGCAGCCCACAGCACACCACAGCAGCCACAGGGGGGCAGGGAGGGAAGAGGAATAGCCATGAGGGTGTCCAGGTGCCCCCCAGGAGAGAGGCTGGGGGCAGCCCTGCCATGCCCCTGCAGCTGCCAGGGGCTTGCTGCTGTGCCCTGGCAGCCTCAAATAATAGAATAGAATCATAGAATCATTTAGGTTGGAAAAGACCCTTGGGATCATTGAGTCCAACCATCAACTCCACTCTACAAAGTTCTCCCCTGCACCATATCCCACAACACCACATCTAAACGACTCTTAAACACATCCAGGGATGGTGACTCCACCACCTCCCTGGGCAGCCTATTCCAGTGTCTGACCACTCTTTCTGTGACGAATTTTTTCCTAATGTCCAGTCTAAACCTACCTTGCCGCAGCTTGAAGCCGTTCCCTCTTGTTCTATCACCAATTACCTGTGAGAAGAGACCAGCACCAACCTCTCTACAATGTCCTTTCAAGTAGTTGTAGAGAGTGATGAGGTCTCCCCTCAGCCTCCTCTTCCTCAAACTAAACAGTCCCAGCTCCTTCAATTGTTCCTCATAAGATTTATTCTCCAGACCCTTCACCAGCTTCGTTGCCCTCCTCTGCACTCGCTCCAGCACCTCGATATCTCTCTTGTATGGAGGTGCCCAAAACTGGACACAATATTCAAGGTGTGGCCTCACCAGTGCTGAGTACAGGGGGACAATCACCTCCCTACTTCTGCTGGTCACACTATTCCTAATACAATCCAGGGTGGCATTGGCTTTCTTGGCCACCTGGGCACACTGCTGGCTCATGTGCAGCCTCTTGTCAATTAGAACCCCCAGGTCCTTTTCTGCCAGGCAGCTCTCCAGCCACACTTCCCCAAGCCTGTAGCGATGCATGGGCTTGTTGTGGCCCAAGTGCAGGACCTGGCACTTGGCCTTGTTGAAGCACATTCCATTAGCATTGGCCCATCAGTCCAATCTATCCAAGTCTCTCTGTAGAGCCTCCCTATCCTCATGTAGATCAATACTCCCGCTTAGCTTCGTATCATCTGCAAACTTGCTGATGATATACTCTATGTCCTTATCAAGGTCATCAATAAAGATGTTAAACAGAAATGGTCCCAACACCAAGCCCTGAGGGACACCACTTGTGACCGGCCACCAGCTGGATTTAACTCCATTGACCACCACTCTTTGGGACCGCCCATCCAGCCAGTGCTTGATCCAGCAGATCACATGCTCATCCAGGCCATGAGCAGCCAGTTTTTCCATGAGAATTCTGTGGGGGACAGTGTCAAATGCTTTTTGAAAGTCTAGGTAGACAATGTCCACAGCCTTTCCTTCATCCAATAATCGGGTCATCTTGTCATAGAAGGAGATCATATTTGTCAGGCAGGACCTGCCTTTCTTAAACCCATGCTGACTGGGCCTGATCCCCTGGTTGTCCGTTATATGACTTGTAATGGCACTCAAGATGATCTGCTCCATGACCTTCCCTGCTACTGCGGTTAGACTGACAGGCCTATAGTTTCCTGGATCCTCCTTTCTGCCGTTTTTGTAGATGGGTGCTACATTTGCTATCCTCCAGTCCATTGAGACCTCCCCAGTTAGCCATGACTTCAGGTCGATACTGGAAAGTGGCTTGGCGAGCACGTCTGCCAACTCTTTCAGCACTCTTGAATGTAACCCATTCGGTCCCATAGACTTGTGCGCATCCAAGTGGTGTAGCAGGTCACTGATCACTTCCTCTTTAATTGTGATGACCTCGTTCAGCTTCCCCTCCCTGTCTCCTAGCTCAAGAGGCTGGGTGCCCAGGGAACAGCTAGTTCCACTGCTAAAGACTGAGACAAAGTAGGCATTGAGCACCTCAGCCAATATGTGTGTGTGTGTGTGTCCCCAAGGAGCTAGTGCCTCCCTGGGTTCCCTTAGGGCCACCCTTAGGGCCAGTTCCCTTAGGCACTGTGCCCAGTGCTCAAAACCCCCCGGGGGGAGCTGTCAGGTGGGCTCCAGCTGCCCCTCTGGTCCCCAGGAATGCCTGGAGCCTTCCCGGGTGCCCGCTGGGGACAGGGGATGGCTGGTGCCGAGGGACGTGCGTGGGGATGTAAGCACCTGTGCAGGTGTGCGTGCAAGGGGAGGCGTCGGGTTGTGCTCAGTGTCGGCGTTCGAGAGCCGTGTGGATTTTCTGTGTGTGCGCTTTGGAGGGAGCAGGTGTGTGGTGCGAGGTCTAAGCGTGTTCTGCGGGTTTGCGGGGGGAGGGGGGCGTGTGTTGCGGGGTGCAAGTGTCGGCGGGGGGGTGGGGGGGTGGGCGGGGGGGTGTGCTGGAGTTTGCATATGCGTTTCTGCCGGTGTTTGTACAGCTGCATGTGTCCGGGAGCGTGGTCATAAAGCGTGTGCTTGCGTCTGCCCGGGGATGCGCTGGGCAGGGGCGGAGCCGCCGCCGGCACCGGGCAGCGGCCCCGGCGGCGGGCAGCAGGAGCGGCAGCAGGAGCGGCACCGGCAGCGGCGGCATCGGCGCTGGGGGTCCGGCAGCGGGTAGGGTCCGGCCGGTGCCCCGCGGCGGGCAGGGCGGGGGTGGACGGCGAGGGGAGCGGCTCCGGGGGCCGGGCAGCCCCGCGGGACGGCGGCGGCCGTGCCTGCGGCAGGACGGGGCAGCGCTCGGGCTGCCCGCCCCTGCCGGGTGCCGGGGAGGGGGCCGTGGGCAGGCGGGGCGCAGGCGGGGTGGGTGCCGGGCAGGGTGCTGGAGGGGGGGCGGTGGCTCCCGGGCGGCGCCCCGAACTGGCCAAGCGAGAGGGGCTCTGTCATGTCCCCTGGCAGGGCGAATGAGGCGCCTGACGGCAGCCTGACGGGGAAGCGGAGGCACTCTGAAGCGACGGCAGCAGAACGAGCACGGAGGAGCTGGCTCCCAAGCCCACTGAAACGGGGAGTTCAAACTGTCTGCTGCCTCTCCTCTCCTTGCTCCTGTCCGGCCAGACCAGCAGGAGCTGTGATGTCCCCCCAGTCACTGCTGTGTCTGTCCCCATACCCCGCTTCCTCCTGCCCTTCTTGGCCTTCCCTTGACACAAGAGCAGCCTGTGCTGGCTCACAGACATCCCTGCCATGACCTGCTTCTTGCCCCCACCAAGGATCTGTGTTGGTCCTTTCACTGTCCCCACCAGGTGGGTACTGGGGACCGTCCTCCCTGCCAATCCTTTACCGAACCCTTGTTAGAAAAATCAGGTGTCTTGAGTCCCAGTTTTGCCGCTGATTGGGTTCTCATCCCTGGGAATATTACCTCCTCTGTCACGTCACCTTTGCTGCTGCTAACCCTGAGTAGCAGATGAGGGAGAGGAACCCTGTGGCCCATGCTCTCCATTTTCCCTCTGCTCACAGTAGCTATCCCTCTCACTGCTAGACAAGGCTGTGCAGAATCAAGTGAAACTCGGGAGCATTGTCATAAAGCTGCCTACAAAATGGTAGGGTGTGAAACGTTTGCAAATTTCTTCCAAGGAACAACAGAGCCACAGGGGTGAGTGGCAGCTTCCTGGAAAGATGCTAAATAGGGGCTTGGAGACATCCCACCCTGCCAGAGATCCTCTGAATAGCTTCGTGGGTGTCTCTTAGCATCTCAGTGCCCCAGCACTAGTGTCACAGTTCCTGTATGTGACTTAAGAGGCCCTGCTTTGACTCTGTGCCTGTTCTGTCACTATCCTGTCTGCAGGCAGGACTGTCACGGAAGGGTGGATCAGAGCTAACCCAGCAGAAATAAAGGTTTGTTTCTCTGCTGCATCAGTGAGTTCCCTGATCCAGCCACTTGCAAAGCCACCTCTTCATGCTCACTGTGTCTCAACTCCCATCTGTAAAGGAGACTGGTGCATTTTGCCTTCGTGTAGAGGGCTCAAGAACCGCGGGTGACCAGTGAGAGCCTCAAAGCTGTTGCAGGGGTACAATTACCAACCTGCCACCGTATCCTTCCTGGCACTCTGCTCCTGGCCACTGGCTGTCCCTGAAAAGAACTTACCAAGCTCCCTGAATTCCCATTCCTACAGGCTCAAGAAATAAGCTTGGAGCTGAGTGCCGAATGACAACAGCAGTGGCTCCCTGACAGCCAGAAACCATTTTTCCACGTAAAGCACGAGCTGCTCATGTGCACATCAAGGGATGTCGAATTTGGACTGCAACCAGGCTATGTGACGTGCCATTACTCCCAAGTGATTTCACTGCAGGTTGCACAAGCGAGGGGGACGTTTGCGGAGTTGCCTTCCTTGATTTGGGGGGGGAGGGTGGGGGCGGGGGTTATGCCCTGTCTTTTTTGTTCTCTTTAGAGCATCCTTTGAGGAGGGCTGACTAGCAGCTTGTCTGCCTTGCGAAAGTGAGTAAAGAAAGGGTGCTTGGCAATGAGAATGATGTAGGGGGGAGACACAGGGTGAAGTAGCCAGAGACTCTACCAGGCAACACAGACACTGTCTGTGTGGATGGTAAGACGAAGTCAGTTTCTGGCTGATCTGTCAGCTCTTCTCCAGCTTTGCTATTACCTTTCTCAGCCCCATGGAAGAAGGATCTCGGTGTCACAGCCCTGCATGGGGTATAATCCCGAGTACAGCCTAAACCACTGCAATCAACTAGAGGTAAGAATAAAACCCCAGCAGCAGCTCGAGTTGCTCTCCTGTGCATACAGGGAAGCTCCCCAGTCCCAAAGGAGTTTGGGAACATGAGCAGAGAGTGAAGTCCTCAACCAGACTCTGGCACCAGACCCTCTGTCAGGCTCCATCTATCTGTCCCACTCCCACCTGGGCCTGTGTTAAGCTCCCCTGCTTCCTGCACGCCCACACTGCATGGGGTGCTCTCTTCTTCAGGTGACTGCAGGGGCACTTTTTTCTATACTGAGAGACGATGCTGCCATTTGCATTGGCTTTGTTCAGGCACTGAGGTAGAGCTAGCAAAAATAAGTAGCACGCATTTTGGTACTGGCCGTCCCAGCTTTCCAGAGGAAAGCCCATCCCTCTGCCACACAAGCAGCATTCATGGAGTTCAAGGTTACGGTGAAACAGAAGAGTCTAAGCCAGACATAAAATTTCTGTGCTGCACCTGCCGCAAGGCAAACTCACGTTCAGAGCAACTGAAGCTGTCCCTGTGAAATCCCCTCTGCTTTGGGATGGGTATGTGCTATGGGAGCAATCCACAGGCTCAGAAAGGAACTTTGGGGTCCCAGAGAGCAGAGTCCTGTTCCCAGGCAGCAGCGTGAGGTTCCTGCTGCCCAGACAGAGGAGAGGCTGCCATGCCAAGTTGGGTATTGGACTTATACCAATAGCTGGGCAGGCCAACGGAAGGACCACAGCCTGCTTCCTAAACTTTATGAGCCTTTGGCACTTGTCTGTGGGGATACTTGCGACCGTACAGGCATGTTCTCATTACAGCTGTGGTAGCGCTGAACAGGGCTTGGTGTGATTCCAGGCAGCTTGCTGGCATACCCAAATCTGCACTGATACCAGGAACATTTGCAGCCAGGGACCCATGCTTACATGCCCTTTGCAGTGCTTCTGCTCCAGGCACTTTCACTTGCTAATTCCTCAGTCTGAAAGAGAATGCACAAGCTAGATGTTGGTTTCTTGCACAGAGTCTGCAGTCTCGCGGTGAGCCGGCCTTGGACCACACACTCTGGTAACCACAGCACATCCCTACAAACACCGCAGAGAGGGGAGGAACCCAAAACATCTTTATTCAAGGGAAGCTGTACTTTATCTGTATGCGAAATTCCTCCAGCTCCAGAACTCAAAAGCATGCAGACAGATTTCTGTGCCCGTGACAGAGACTAGTATTTCCACGCACCTTCTGCTTTCAGTCCAAATGCTTATTTTGGGGGCAGGGTAATGACACAAAAAGTCCAGGTCCTGGGGAGAGCTGCCCTGTGAGACATAGAAAAGGAATAGGTTATCTGGGTTCCTGAAACCAAAGCAGGAGTGGTTCCACCAGAGCCGTCCTCCTCAGGAAGTTCCCACCTGAGCACAACTGTGTGGTAGCTGTCACTGCCAAAAGCATTTCCAGCCCTGTATCTAGTGTGTGAGGTTTTTCTACGAGAAGGTACCAAAAAAGCTGGGAGCAGGGGAGAGATAAAACTCTGCATGTCAGTATTGGGGGAGCAAACATTTTGGCTTGTTGAGCTGGCTGGTTTGGGGCTGGAGCCCCATTGCTGGGAAGGAACACCACACCCCTCCTGCCATCAGCTGGACCAGCTGGGAGGCAGAGATCTTGGTTCCGTTTTCCCACAGAGGAGGAAGCTGGGGACACATGCCATCTTCTCCCCCAAATCTTACCTCCAGCATCATCAGTCCAAGGCAGTATCTGAACATGGGCTGCGGATTCGTTCCAGGGCCAGAATGGGGCAGCAGGGCACCCCTTGCCCCCAGTGTAACCCTACCTGTCCTCCAGGTCAGCAGCGTCCAGAGGAACCTGCTGAAAAGCATGTGGGTCACAGAGCTGAAAACAGGGAACGGGGCTCTGTGTCTCCAGTGAGCCAACAGGCCCATCAGCCAAGTTAAGAGGCTAAGCAGTGTTTCTCCAGTATCTCACATCTTTCTCTGTGTTGCCCCAGGCTCCAGCATCTCACCACAACACAGAATGACGGAGCACGAGGACTTTGCAAGCTTGGCTGCGTACTGGAACTCATCCGACAGTTACCAGTTCAGCCCTGCCAGTGTCATTGTCCCTGTGGTCTTCTCCCTCATCTTCCTCCTGGGCACAGTGGGCAACAGCCTGGTGCTGGCAGTGCTGCTGCGCAACGGGCAAATGGGCCACAACACTACCAACCTCTTCATTCTCAACCTCAGCCTGGCTGACTTCTTCTTCATTGTCTTCTGCGTGCCTTTCCAGGCCACCATCTACTCCCTTGAGGGATGGGTCTTTGGCTCCTTCATCTGCAAGATTGTCCACTTCTTCATCTACCTCACCATGTATGCTAGCAGCTTTACTCTGGCCGCCGTCTCTGTGGACAGGTAACAGTCTAAAGATGCCCTTGGGCGGGGGAAGAAGGGCAGTCTGAGAAGCTGGACTGAGTGAGGGCATGGGAAGATTGTGGCCCACCACCATGGCAGGTGGTTCCAAGCCCAGTGGTATTGATCCATGCCAAAGGCAGTTTGGGGACTAGTTGTGTCTCCTTTAGAATCATAGAATCACCTCGGTTGGAAGGGACCTTTCAGATCATCTAGTCCAACCATCAACCTAACACTGACAAAAACCAGCACTAAACCATATCTCTAAGCATTACGTCTACCTGTCTTTTAAGTACCTCTAGGGATGGTGCCTCAATCCCTTCCCTGGGCAGCCTGTTCCAATGCTTAATAACCCTGTCAGTGTAAAAATTGTTCCTAAAATCCATCCTAAACCTCCCCTGGTGCAACTTGAGGCTGTTTCCTCTTGTCCCATGGCCTGTTCCTTGGGAGAAGAGACCGACCCTCCCTGACTACCCCCTCCTTTCAGGGAGCTGTAGAGAGCAAGAAGGTCTCCCCTCAGCCTCCTCTTCTCCAGGCTGAACACCCCCAGCTCCCTCAGCCGCTCCCCACAAGACTTGTGCTCCAGACCCCTCACCAGCTCCGTTGCCCTTCTCTGGACACACTCCAGCACCTCAATGTCTTTCTTGGTGTGAGGGGCCCAAAACTGGACACAGCACTCGAGGTGGGGCCTCACCAGTGCCCAGTACAGGGGGACAACCACTTCCCTAGTCCTACTCACCACACTGTTCCTGACACAGGCCAGGATGCTCTAACAACCCCCAAGCAGCACTCCCAGCTCTCTCGCGTGCAAAGCTGGTGCTGCTCCTGCCTGCGCTTTCTGCAGGAAAGACCTGCCTTCTGGTTAGAGCACTTGAGACCCAAGCTCAGCTCCCCACCATGCCACCGACTCTCACTGAGAGTCACCTATCTCTGTATTAGAGATGCCACTCAGAGGGCAGTAGCTATCCCCAAGCTCCCATTGAAGAAAAGCATCATGTGCAGGCAGCAAGGTAAACAGAGGGCACCGTTAGAGAAGTCACGTAAATACCTGAGGGATCCCAGTCCTGCAGTAAACACATCTCTCATTCCCCAGGGGCTGCCAGCCCAGCACAAATTCTGTCATCTAGCAATTCCTGTTCCCCCACTGCCCCCAGCCTTCCCGCACCCTGCATAGAAAGGCACCCGCACCGTGAGCCAAGTCCCTTCTTGCAAGGTCACCCAGGACACACTGGCCCTGATCGATGCCACCTACGTTGTTCCCAAGGGCTCTGTAAGGCCACTGTGTCAGCTGCCCCACTTCTGACTGAGCCCACACTCACAGTCCAGGATGCGGAAGGGGTCCCCACTGGGGTGAGCTCCAGCCTTGACTGAGACAGAGAACACGTCCTGTCCCATCTTGCTCCCTGTGCTTGCTTCCAAAGTACCAAGACAAGATAGGGCCAGACAGCCTGCTGCAATGAGGAGGTTCACAGCACTGCAGTAGAAGGAAACTTCAGAACCAGGGAATAACGGGGATGGGTTAAATCCCAGCGAAAAGTGTGGCTGGGCTACTCTTCCGGCCCCTTTCCACTTTGTCCTGCTCCCAGGTGCCACCTGCAGAAACAGACACCTGGACCCAAACAGTGATCTGACACTTCAGCGATTCATCCACCCGGAGGTTCCAGCATCACCTGGTTGGGGCAAGGGGGCTTGTGCAGAATCCACGACAGAAATATCCCAGTCCTCTGGGATTCCAGTGGTTACAGAGTTTGGCTGCTGTCAGGAGGAAGACCTGAGATTTCTCATGGTCTAAGCCTCTTGCTTCCTTTCATGTGAGTGCAGCCTGCCTCTCCAGCCAGCTCAGAACTGGGGACAGTATCTTGAAAAAAAAGGACTTTTTGGCAAGGTGCTAGTGCCTGTGTTCTCTCCCTTTCTGGTTGCACTTGTGTGCTGTAGTGCAGTGCTCCACCCAAGAGGTGGCTGCATTTCAGCTTGACATGAAGCGATTCTCACAGAGCTGCCAGTCAGTTTTCAGGATGACAGGACCAGCAAGCAGCAAGGGTTTTGTCACACATGTGACCCTTCGCACCAACTGCGTGTTTTATCTACCTGTTCTGCTGGCCTTACAGTGCATCAAATGAGCATCCTCCTGCGGTTGCCAGCAGGCTGAGGCTGCAGCAGTTGCACTCCTGCCAGTGCTGACAGCTCCTCTCCATCCCCTACCCACAAGCACCAAGCCACCTTCTCTCCTTGCTGACATCTACATCTTTGCCTGATGATGTGCCTGGAGGTGAGGGAGCAGAGCTGGCCATCACACCATGCCTGGTCACTGTTGCTGCGGGGAGCAGACATATTATCACTGCCTGCTTTGGGCTGGCCTGAGAAAGCAGACGGTATCAAAAGGCAAGGGCCCACTTGGTGCCTTTAGTACCACGGTGGAGGCAGCCACAGCTCCAGTGAGCAAATCTCTCACTGATCTGAAAGCTGGAGAAGGCTGGAAAGATGCCTTCAGTTGGCAGGAGCCTGCATGGTGCCCCGTCACCCAGTGAAGCTTCCCCAGGTCTTGAATCCTCAGTTCAGACCTCTTTCTGCTGGATAAAGTCTACCAAGCAGTGGATATCTGCATGGTCTCCACAGCAGAATCTCTCTGGCCGTAGCGCAGGGACATTCCTTGCCATGTATGGAAGGCTGAGCCAGCCTAAGCCTGTGGGAAGAGAAGCATCTTTGCTATAAAGAGAAAAGCTGCTTTACCCCAGGACCGTATCTTAAAGAGGGTGTGAGATAACATGTAAGGCCACTGCTCAGGGACCTTCAGGAGAATGAAGGAAACTCTTGTCCCTAGTGGTCAGGTAGAGCTTGGCTGAAATCTCAGTGCTGGTTGCTTTGCTTTCCTCTCCAGGTATCTGGCCATCCGCTATCCGCTGCGCTCCCGGGAGCTGCGAACCCCCCACAACGCAGTGGCTGCCATGGCTGTGATCTGGGGCCTCTCTGTGGTCTTTGCTGGGCCCTACCTAAGCTACTATGACCTGATGGAGTGGGAGTCCAGCTACATCTGCATGCCTGGCTGGGAGGAGTGGAGACGCAAGGTCATGGACACCAGCACATTTGCCTTTGGCTATGTCATCCCAGTGCTGGTCATCAGCCTCTCCTACACCAGGACCATCAAGTACCTATGGACAGCAGTGGACCCACTGGAGGACATATCAGAATCCAAGAAGGCCAAGCGGAAGGTAACCAAGATGATCATCATTGTAACCATCCTTTTCTGCCTCTGCTGGCTGCCCTACCACGTAGTCATCCTCCGATACCTCTACGGAGACTTCCCCTTCAATCAGGCCACCTACGCCTTCCGCCTGCTGTCCCACTGCATGGCCTATGCCAACTCCTGCCTCAACCCCATTGTCTACGCCCTGGTCTCCAAGCACTTCCGTAAGGGCTTCAAAAAAGTTTTCAGCTGTCTCTTGAGGAAAAAGCACCGCAACAAGGTGCATGTGGTGCACGCTGCCCACATTGTGCCTGGATTTGAGGCAGGCTCCACTGAAGTGTCCCAGATGCATGAGGAGAATAACGGGTGTGAGCTGAAACCAGCCTCCATGGCAGTCCCCTCCAGTTCCTCCAAGCCCCTTCATATTTCTTAGTGGCCAAGCTCTGCACCATCTGCCAGCTTGGCTGTGTCACCAGCTTCAGGCCACCCTTTCCCACTGGGTGAGAGAGGATGCTGGAAAGGCAAGCCAGAACTGCTATATACTGCTTGTGGCCTTGCCGTTGCTTCCCATTCCATGCAACAACTGATTTCCTGAGCCATGTCCCCACAACATGCTGCATGCAAGTGAAGGAATAGACACAGACTTGCTCCTGATCCTCAGACCACCTAGACTCCAAGGACTTAAGCTCCAGCTCCTCCGTTGGCTCTCATCCTTCCAACTCCTCTGCTCCATGGCTTCACTATTCTGGACACACTGGTTAGTTGTCAAAGAATCTCTTCTGCCTCTCAGTGCCCCATCTGGCCAGACTGACGCCCACAGTAGGAATGGCAAGGGAGACGGGCAGTGCCAGGCAAGCAAAGGTGGCATGGAAAGCGGCTGGCACAGCGCATGGATGGCTTTGGTGCTGGCTGCGCTGCTCTCCCAATGACTGGGTCCTCCTCTGGGTTGTGGGGTGAACTGTGGGCTCTCTGAATGTGTGGGATGTTGCTGCTGTACATACTAGAGAAATGTCTTTCTAACCCAGAGCAAATAAATGTACTTCCCTCATCCCGGCAATCGTGGAGCCTGGGTGGTCATCTGGGGTGGGGATGAGCTACCCCATACTTCAATGAGGGCCTTTTTCCTAACTGGTGTAAACTACAGTGCACCGTGAAAACCAGCACTGACCAAAGTCTGCAGAGTCAAACCCTATCTGGTGTCCCCACTCTTTCTCCATAGCCGTGTTTACTGACATGGTCGCCAGGTCCCTGTGCAGGTCAGTGCACAGCTGATATTTTTCTCCCAAGATAAATGACTAAGAGTGTCATCCAGATGCTCCTTGACCTCCAACAGGCTTGGTGCCATGACCACTTCCCAGGGGAGCCTGTTCCAGTGACCGGCCACCCTCTCAGTGAAGAACCTTTTCCTAAAGTCCAACCTGAACTTCCACTGGTGCAGCTTCACTCCATTTCCTCGTGGCTGCCATTTGACTCCAGTTCAACTTGCCATCAACCCAAAACCCCAGATCTCTTTCTGAAAGGCTGCTCTCCAGCCTCCTGTCCCCCAGTTTGTATGTATAACCAGGATTACCCCATCCAAGTTGAGAATCCGGCACTTGCTCTGTTAAATTTCATACAGTTGGTGATTGCCCAGCTCTCTGTGAGGCCTCTCTACCCTCGAGGGAGTCCACAGCTCCCCCTAGTTTAGTACTGGCAGCAAACTTACTTAATGTACATTCAATTCCTGCATCCAGATCATTTATAAAAAACATTAAAGAGCACTGGCCCTAAAACTGAGCCCTGAGGAACCCCACTGGTGACTGGCCGCCAGCCTGATGTCACCCCATAAATGGTGACATAACTCTTTGAGCCCAATCCGTTGGCCAATTGCTCACCCAGCGTATAATGGACTTGTCTTGCTGCATGCTGGACAGTTTATCCAGAAGGATACTGTGAGAGACAGTATCAAAATCTTTGCTAAAATCCAAACCCACCACATCTACTGGCTTCCCTTGGTCAACTAGATGGCTGGCCTTGTCATAAGAGGAAATGAAGATGGTTAAGCAGGACTTTCCCCTCATTAACCCGTGCTGGCTGTGACCAGTGACTGCCTTGTCTCTCAAGTGTTTTTCAATAACTCCCAGAACAACCTTCTCCATAATTTTACCAGGCACTGAAGTGAGACTCACAGTTCTGTAATTACCAGGGTCTTCCTTCTTACCCTTCTTGAAAATTGGGACGTTTGCCAGCCTCCAGTAAACTGGGACCTCTCCAGACTCCCAAGACCATTGAAAAATAATGGAGAGGAGTCCCACGATGACATTAGCCAGCTGCTTCAGTGTCCTGGGATGGATCCCGTTGGCCCCAGTAATTTATGTGCATGCAGCTGGAGCAGCAAGTCTCAAACAAGTTCAAGGTCGGCTGGGAGTTTATCATCCGCCCCAGTCAGGGCCTTCCAACACAGGGAGCCAGGCGTCCCACAGCGTCCCACACGGCGTCCCAACGCCCATCACTGGTGCCAAAGACAGAGGCGAAGGCGGCATTAGATGTCTATGCCTTGTGTATGTCCCTATGTGTGAGGTGACCAGCCTCATCAATGTTATCTCTGGTCCTCCTTTTGCTGTCAGCGTATTTTAAAAAGCCCTTTTGTTTTCCTTCACAGTGCTGGCTGGCTTGAACTCTAATCAAGCTTTGGCCACACGCATTTCTGCCTACAGTGGCAAACAGCATTCCTGTAGCCCTCCCGTGTCACCTGCCCTTGCTTCCAGTGGCCATGCACTTTCCTTTTCTGCCTAATTCTAGAAGATCCCTGCTCAGCGAAGCCGGCCTTTGCCCCGCCTGCTTGACTTTGGACACTGCGCTCTTCAGAGATGGCTGTTAAATAGTGACCAGCATTCACGGACCCCAGTACCTTCAAAAGCAGATTCCCAGGGGACCCTACTGACTAGCTCCTTCAGCAGCCCCAGGTCTGCTCTTCCCATATCCGTGGTCAAAGTTTTGCTGGCAGTTTTTCTCCTATCGCCAACGATTTGAAACTCAACTACTTTGTGGTCACCACGACCACGCCAGCCACCAGTCACCACTTCGCCCTCGAGTCCCTCTCTGTTTACAAACTACAAACCTAGGAGGGCACTTTTCCTAGTCGGCTCACTCAGTACCTGCACCAAGAAATTATCTTCATTGTGCTTCAGAAATTTCCTGGACCTGTTTGTGTGCACTGTATGATATTCCCAGTTGATGTCTGGGAAGTTAAAATCACCCATAAGGCCAAGGGCAGTTGATTTAGAGATATCCCTTAATTCCTTGTAGAATAATTCATCGGTGTCGTCCTGGCCGGGTGGTCGATAGCAGACTCCCACAACATCATCCCCTTTATTTGGTTTCCCCTTCATCCTTACCTAGAGGCCCTCAACCAAAAGCCACTCCAGCTGACTGAGAAGCCAAAGAACACTTGATCTAAGAAACATATTTCTCATTGTGACTGATGGTAATTCACAATAGCCAAGCTTTGTGAGGCGAAAATCTGCAAGCACAAGACACTTCTACACCAGAGGCTAGCACCTAGGCAGTCAAAACTGGGAATAACTTACCCCTCCTTCCTTGCTGTGATCAGTATAGTCCAACCAACTCTCCTCGCTAACTCAGGGGCTATCCTGTCTTTCCAACAGATTATCTCAATCTTGTAGAGCCTGGCAAACACTGGGGTAATGCATACCTTCTTTCCAGGTCTAGGACTGGGACCTGTATAGAGAAAAACGTGTCTGGGTCTCAAAATCAGCCTGCTACATTCTCCGGACACCTTCCCAGTCCCACTGGCAAAGCCCTGCCACTTGTCCAGCATTGCTACCAGCTCCACAGCAGGACAGCTTGGAAATCACAGCTATGGTCCTTCACCGCACAATGCTGTAAGAATCTAGAGCAGAGGTGGTCCCTGTCCCAAAGACCCTACATTCTAACCAGAGCCAGGCAGCGAGAGTCTGTCTGGCAGAGTGGAGTATCCAGGGCAGCAGCTTGCCCAGTGTGGATGCAGGACAGTACAGAGCACTTCCAGCAATGGAGTGACCTCTCACAGGTGCTTTTGGCAAGTCTCAGTCCTGATTCTTAGGAAGCTTCTCAGATATGCATGCTTAAAACCCTGCCCCTGGTAAAAGCTCTTACTTTCTTTTGTCCTCTGTGATGAGCACATTACTCTCCCACCCTTCCCCACTCCTCCACCATCAGGGAAGCCCCTGAGGCCTCTCCTTCATTCACAAGAGTTGGACTTAACAAGCTGGAGAGCAATTTCCAGCCTGTTTGAAAATGATACAGGACTCTCAGGATTTGCTCTTGGCTGCTGTAGTAAATTCACCCAACGGTGAATGCCATAAGCTACTTATTGACTTAGTTCCTGCCAGGGAAGGAATCCCCTGGCACCTCTGCCAGGCAGCTGGAATTAGTGACAGAGAGTTCCCCCCAGCCCAGAAATACTTAGTCAATACTCATAAAACAACCAAAAACCAGTAGCCACTCCAAGGTTTACAACTCTTATCTCCACCAGTCATACCATGCCCGGTGCATCAACACCACCAGACTTGGTTTAGGAGCAAACCAGGGAGAGGAAACCTTGGGCTCAGGAGAAGGGGAACCAGATGCTGCATGAGGCTGGTTCGTCAGTCCTTCTGAGGGACCGTTCCTCGCTTGCTAGCGAAACAGGATCTCTCCCTTCCATTTTGAGCAGCTGCCTCCTTCCAGTCTGATCGACTGTAAAGGTCCTTGGCAGGAGATGGGGGCACTTTGGGCTCCTGGTAGGCATTTTATGACATATCACCTAGTGGTGCCTGTTTTGAGACCAGCGTAACTCACGCACAGCAGGCAATCTCTCCCTTGGCTGATCACCAAGAGTTGCCCTGAGGTCATGAACATATACGAGTTTTCCAGGAGACAACTCCAGCGCAATCTCTCTGCATCCCATCCTTCATTAGTGTTAGTGAAGTTCTGCAGCTAACCACACCTCTGCAGCTAACCACACAGGCTCCAGCTGCCCCATCCCATCAGGAAGCACCTTCTCTGCCTCATCTTCATCATTAAGGAAACAGTTTGATTTTTCTCTGCTTGAATCAGGTTGATAGCCATGGCTCTTAGCAAAGCTCTAGTTACTGCTAGAGCTTTCTCACCAGAACTCTTCTCCTGGGAAAAAAAAATAATAAAATTCTGTGCAGGAGCCACCAGAGAAGAACTTCTCAAACTGGGATGCATCTATCATTGCTCATTAGCCCTGCTGGTGAGCTCCAGGCATAGGCAACAGTACAGGAAAGACAGGTGCTGAGCGGTAGCTTCATTTTAGACTTCTTGCTCTCTGGAGGAAGGTGACCACAGATTTTACAAGGCGTTCGTCTGAACTTGTTCTCCTGTGGGATTCACTCCATCACCCCATCCCCAAAGGAGAACATTGTGTCCCTAGATCTCATTCACCTAAGCCTGTTATCTGCATCGATCCTGAGGAGCGCATGGTGATTTCAAGTGCTAATGGCAATTTCAATCACTTTGCTCTAAGCTAGTGCTTGAAGTTACCTGGGAGTCGATGGGAGAAGACAAAGTGGGATGGATGGAGTTGGGGCCTGGGCTAGCAACCCTGGCTGGGAAGAAAGCAGCCCCCTACTTACAATGCATTTAGACAGTTAACCTGTGTCTGCATCTGCTCAAATAGAGGAAAACCTTTTTCTCTCAAAATAGAAATCCACATTTGTCCGCAAAGATTAAAAGAGAGCATTTCAGAAAGAGATCACAGCAAGATGGAGAAGGCATTTCATGAAATATTACCTAATTCTTTTTAAACACAGAAATGCTCTCAAGAGTCTGCCCAATCTGACTGAAAATTCAGCCTGCAGCACAAGAAGAGCTCCTGGTGTGCTCAGACCAGGAGAGGACTTTCAAATGTGATTTGGATGGAAGAGTTCAATCTAAAGTAACTGTGGATTTGTTCCCATCAAAAGAAAACTGGATTTAGTTTCTTTGTTTTGCAGAAGGTAGGTGATTTCCTCCCTCCTAAACCCCAAAGCTAGGAGAAAACCTTCGCTACCCATGTAGAATCATAGAGTAGAATCATAGAATCGTCTCCGTTGAGGGGACCTTCAAGATCATCAAGTTCAACCGTTAACCCAACACTGCCAAAACCATCACTAAAGCATGTGCCTCAACACCACGTCTACCCATCTTTTAAATACCCCTAGAGATGGCAACTCAACCACTTCCCTGGGCAGCCTGTTCCAGTGTTTGTTAACCCTTTCTGTGAAGAAATTTTTCCTAACATCCATCCTAAACCTGGTGCAACTTGAGGCCGTTTCTTCTTGTTCTATTGCTTGTTACTCAGGAGAAGGGACCAGCCTCCCACCTCTCTACAACCTCCTTTCAGGGAGTTGCAGAGAATGATAAGGTCTCCCCTCAGCCTCCTTTTTCCCAGGCTAAACAACTCCAGTTCCCTCAGCCATTCCTCATAGGACTTCTTCTCCAGACCCCTCTCTGGACACGCTCCAGCACCTCTTGTCTCTCCTGGTGTGAGGGGCCCAAAACTGGACACAGCACTCGAGGTGGGGCCTCACCAGTGCCGAGTACAGAGGGACGATCACTGCCCCGGTCCTGCTGGCCACACTGTTCCTGATACAAGCCAGGGTGCTGTTGGCCTTCTTGGCCACCTGGGAACACTGCTGGCTCATATTCAGCTGGCTGTTGACCAACACCCTCATGTTTTTTTCCGCCAGGCAGGTTTCCAGCCACTCTGCCCCAGGCCTGGAGCATTCATGGAGTTGTTGTGAGCCAAGTGCAGGACCCAGCATTTGCCCTTGTTGAACCTCACACCATTGGCCTCGGGCCCATGGATCCAGCCTGTCCAGATGCCTCTGTAGAGCCATCCTACCCTCAAGCAGATCAAGACTCCCACCCAACTTGCTGTCATCTGCAAACTTACTGAGGGTGCACTTGATCCCCTCGTCCAGGTTGTTGATAAAGATATTACAGAGAAGCAGCCCCAGTACCAGAACCCTGGGGAACACCACTTGTGACCAGCCGCCAACTGGATTGAACTCCATTCACCACCACCCTCTGGGCCTGACCTTCCAGCCAGTTTTTTACCCAGGGAAGAGTACACCCACCCAAGCCATGAGCAGTTTCTCCAGGAGAACGCTGTGGGAAACTGTGTGGAAGGCTTTACTACAGTCCAGGTAAACAATATCCACAGCCTTTCCCTCATCCACTAAGGAGGTCGTCTTGTCATAGAACGGAGATCGGGTTAGTCAAGCAGGATCTGCCTTTCCTAAACCCATGCTGACTGTGCCTGATCACCTGGATCCAAGCTCGGCTACAGTCATGCTCGCTCTTTGGAGAAAAACCAGTCACAGAAGTGCATTATCCAATGCAACTATCCATGTTGCCCCTTGCACAAAAATCTCTGCTGGCAGATGCAGCAGTCGGGAAGGGGCGCATGCAGGGATTTCAGGACCTCACCGTACTTAGGCTCAGCTCCCCTCCAGAACTGCTGGCAGGTACTGACATGCCTTGCCATCTGCGCGGTCCAGAGGGGCTGAAAACAGCCCTGCGCCCCAACCTTGGTAATGGTGCTGAGCCAGGATGGCAGACGGAGGGCAGGGAGTTACAGTGAGAAGCAGAGGCATGTGTTCTGGCTTGGAATTCCTTCTGCATCAGCTGCGGTAACAAATAAAGTAATTGTGCTTACTGCACACAAACTGGGCGCAGCCAGAGCACTTGAAAACTCTCACTGAAGAGAAGCAGTTAGGCCCTACCTCCCACATGCGTCTACAAGACAGCACAGGTCACCCCTTGGTGTTTGGCTTGGGGGGACAGCAGACCTGGTTTCCCATGTCCTTTGGGCTCACACAGCTCTCTCAAGAAGCTCTGGAGATGACAAGAAAGAGCTGCCCCAGATGCCTTGGGTGCATGACTGGCAAGGTTCTGCTGTCTTGCTAATGGGAACCACACAAGCAATTATGCCCAAATGCAAAGATTTTCATCGGGGGTGAAAATCCACAGGCATTCTGCAGGTATCACCTGTAGCTCCTGTTACAAAGGCTTAGTGCTGGGCTAAGAGGTGGCTTTGTACCTACTGAGTGACTGCCATTCTTCTATTCTTGCTGTACCTGCTCTCCCTGGAGCAAACCAGCTGCTTCAGCTCCTCTGTGCTGGGTAACAGACACTCAAACTGGGGTCAGGGCCCAGCAGAGATGCAGAGGGGCAGCAGGTGACCTCGCTGTCATCAGGATTAGTGCCATAGCTGTGCAACCCCAAATTCAATCCCAATGTATGGAGCGATTGCAGTAAGGTGAGCTCCTTAATGACCAGGCTTGATTACCGGTAAGCAGGCATTTACCTGTTGGCTCAGCAAGTATAACCAAACCAGACATGGATCCAGAAAGAGGAAGGGGATGTTTCCTTCCTCAGGGCATCCTGTGCAACGATTCAAACCCTGCCAACCCCTGGGGCCCAAAGTACCTCTCTCCAGACCACAGTCACCTGCACGAGTGAGGTCCCCATTCTGAGCCCAGGCACACGGACCACCAGCCAGCCCCACATGGGGCTGCAAGTCCCAGGGGTCCAGGTGCCAGCAAGCAGAGACCTGTCCTAAGCATGGTGGAGGATGACTAGTGAACCTCAGGTCGGAGTAGCCGGCAAGTAGGATAGGCAGAGGTGTGAAAGGGGTGTTCCAAGCACCTTATCTGTGCTAGTCTGTCTGTGGCTGAGTGTATCTGTGCATGCTTGTGCTCATTCCTGTACAGATTCCTCTTGGTTTTTCCAACTATGAAGTTATTTTCTACTTGTTTTCTGGTCATTCAGTGGGGCTTTTTTTTAAGGAATAGAAGATACACAGGGGCTAGGGGAAGCCTGAGGGACTTTACTTTTGTCAGCAAAGAGGTTTTTCTGCTAGAATAAAATCCCTCCCCAAAGTACCTCTGCACAAGAGCTAGTGGGCTCAGAAGACAAGCAATCTTAAATTACAAAAAACCAGCCCCTTAGCTCTGCAAAACCTGCCCAGCACAGCCTCACCACCTCCAGCCAGGGCTCCCCAGCCAAGGGCAGTTTCCAGTGCCCACGATGCCTTCTTCAGCTCTTTCTTTGCCTGCACATCTCTCTCTTTGATTTGAAGGGTCAAACCGAATCAGCAGGTCCCAGATTTGACTCCCTGCTGCCAGGGCGGCGCTTCCAGGTCTGGCCGAGCACTTCACTGCCAGGAGAGATCACCACCTTTCAGCGGGTTTTAAACCACGCTTTATCCTTGTGTTTGGTTCTCCTGTGTCATTCCCACATTAGCAGAGGGAGAATTATCTTCCCGTTGCACAAGTAGTCTGTGAGAGGATTCACGTCGCACAGAACTGAATTTGTGCACAATCCCAGTTCAGTTCCCAGCAGAAAAGGACATGCAAAAAGGTGACCACATTAATGTTGGATCTGTACAAAACTCAGCAGTGGGTGCTGCTGCCCGTCTTGCACACCCAGCTCAGTTCACACTGTTTCTTGAACTGCAGTAACACAATTACCAGCACATTCAGATGAAGAAAATGGAAAAACATGTTAATAGCCATTGGAGACAAAAAGGGACAGGAATTGGTTAGGAAGATAATAAATCAGGAGCGTAACAAGCTCTGAGGTAGGCTATTCCTAATGGTGGAGAACACTTTATACAGTCCATGAGTCATTTTATGTTTGGCTGTTTGCTCTGTCTGGTTTTCGCTTATTTTTGTTTTTCTTTCTAAAGATGACACAGGGCAAGATCAGGCAGAGCATCTGAAAAGAACAGAGCTCCAAGAAGCACCTCTATTTTGGGAATCCTGATAGAAATCAAACCGGGTGCCTGCCCAAAGCCATGGGGAAGCGCTAGCGAAGGCCCAGCACAAAGGGGAGCCCCTGTGCATGGTGCCCCAGGGATAAACACAAACCAGTTGGTTAACAGGGTTTGACCAGCTTCCTCATTTGTATTGATTATTGAGGGGTAGCTGGCTTAGTGTACATGAGCTGCATGTTTGGGCAGGGCTCTGGTGGTGACGATCCACGTGCATGCTTTCAGTTCAGGCTACAAGGACACACGGAAGACAGTTGCACATAACCTGATGTGCCTGAATCACTACTCCAGTGAGGCAAACCGCAACTAATGACAAGGCTGCCCAAAACTGAGGAACTACTCCGAGCACCAGAGGTGCCTGCACGTGACATGAGGCAGCGTCAGCAAAGGTCCCTCCACCATAGCTGCATTAGCAAAGGAGGGATCAAGTGAAATCCTCTTTCAGTCCCAGGGCATGTTTGCCTGACATCTCCTACATGGAGATGTAGGAGCAATTTAAGCAGCAGACAGTGGTTCTTCACTCCTGAACTAGAAGGGAGTGCTACAGCAGCACTCAGCAGTTAGGGGAGGTGTGCTAGTGAGAGGAACAGGCAGAAAGCCCACAAAAGAGAGAATCTGGCACTGTTTAGCACATCATTCATTTCTGGCAGATTCCTGTCCCCCACTGGGAGTTTTACAGCTCTCCAAGGGAGATGAGCCTTGCTCTCCAGCCAAGGAGGATGGTACAGGTTGCTCTGAGGAAACCAGTGGCAGGGGAAAGAGCTAGGAGTGGATCTTGGAAGCATCTCCATGTCCTGCCCTGAGAGCCATGAGTCCTTCACTGCAAGGCACTCTAGGGTCACCCAGTGTCAAGCGCAACAGCCCCGATTTCCCAGCTACTTCCCTACGCTGCAGAGAGGTTCAGCACCCATCCACCGAGGGGCTCAGGACAACTCATGTCATCCGCAGGAGCCACCAGGAGCCCTGCTACCTGAGACGCAGCAGGAGCAGAGGGTGGTGAATGCCTGGCCTCAGGTGTCATCCCGCAGCGGTCCCTCTCAGCAGCACACCAGGTAAGCCCTAGGTAGGTCTCCTCTGTGGCAGAGGCAGTCGCTGGCTGTGCCTGGCAGTCGCCCTGCGACTGTTGACTCAGCTCCTGCTCAGATGTATGCTCACGCTAAGGCTCACGCTAAGGCTCACGCTAAGGCTGATGCGTGCTGGCAGCAGCGCCATTACAGCAAAGCAAGAGTACCACACAGGCAGGACAGGTGGCCAGAAAGAGCCAAAGGGCCGTTACGCAGCCGTGATCACCTGCAGCTGGCTGTCCTCTACAGCCATCATCTTTTGTCCGTCAGTTTCCTCAGAATCCACTAACTTATGGAAATGGTATAGACTGAACTTCCAAGCTGGAGGGTGTAAAACATCGGCTCACCCAAAAAGTTTCTGAAGCAGACCTGGCAGCAGCGGGACTGCTGAGGCTCTTACGCTTCCTGGTGTCATACAGAGGATGCTCTCATTGTGGCGGAGGAGGAAGGATGAGCCCTGTCACCGTAGGCTAGGGAACTAATTAATTCTTTTTGTTCTGCTCATAGGAGCACGATATTAAGAATTGTGGGTTATAAGTTATGAGACCTTATGACTTGAATGGTGAAAAAGCGAATTCACATGATAGACTAGTCTGGGCAAAAGGAGTTTGAGCCCCTGTTTGTTCAGCGTATTTCTTAACGACCGCATGAAATAAAGCTTAAATCACAGCATACGTTGTCCTGTAAATTTAAGAGATCCAAACGGACCGTGACACCCCCCATAGCAGACTGCACCCCAGGCTCCCAACAGGCTCTGCAGTATGCAGCTTTCTGGAAGGCAGTTGTGGCACCCGGGAGCGCTGTAAAGGAGATCGCATTTGTCAAGTTATTTACAGATGTCTTACGGTTGTAAATAAGTTGACAGATCTCATTTCTTCATGACTTGCAAGAGAGTGAGCAATTTTCTTGAGCTTCTTTGTCATCTGGATCTATTTTGCTGGACAGGATGAATTCATCGTCTTCCAACGTTAACAGTAACGCCTCCAAATTTGTCAGGCACCCAGAGAGGTGACCGTAGCACCCGTTTTAACTCCATCACCAGCAATGGGCCACGGCAGAGCCAGGAGTCACCCCTCTCGGGGGGGGGGCACTGGGAGCTTATCTGATCCTGGGGATTGAGTGTTGGTTCCTGGGGACAGAGCCCACACAGCACTGTTGCGTGGCTTCCGCCTTGGGCTATCTGGAGATCTCTGGTTTTGCTCTGCGTTGTGATGTTTGGGTAGGTCTGGCATCCGGATCAGGCCCTCCCAGAGAAAGGCATGCATTTCAGGGGATATTTAAACACAAATTTTTTAGTGCCATCTAGTAGACTGATGTACTGTAATCAATTCCTGCCAACAGCTTTGACACGTAAGAAATATTTTCCATCAGGGAGTATTCTCCATTAACAGAATTACTTCATCCTGTGCTCAGGCCATCTCATCAACTGCTCTTGCCCAAAAAACAGAAACAGAAGATGCTTGACAACAACAGAGAGACCTCACAAATTACAGCAGCAGAATCTGGGGGGGGGAGAGGAGGCGGAGAATACACAACGCAGGACTATGCGAGCACAAACTCTTGCACAAGGCTGAGGGCTCTCCCACGTCGCATCTCCCCCGTCCCTGTCGGTGCCACTGCCTCTGGATGCCGGCGCAAGGCACTGCACCCCTTAGCAGAGCCCCACACTGCAGGGAGCTCTGCCAGCAGCAGCCCAGACCCCTGTGCCCCCCCCGGCCTGGCACGCAGCCTGCCCCCAGCACAGTGGATGCTGTGCCGGAGCACAGCCTGCACAAAGGCTGCAGACAAGGCAAGCTGTTTGCAGCTTTGCTAATATTAGAATGTTACACAGCTTGCTTCTAATGAAGCGTTCATCCTGACGTCGTGCTAGACAGCAAAATCCCCGTACTGTGTCCTGTGCGGCCTCCTGCCCACACCACCTCCCCGTGTCCTTCCTGCTCCTACTAATGACTCCCAGCGGCTGTTGCCCCAGCCAATAGCTAAATCTGGAACAAGTTGATTTTAGCTTCAGTTTTTCCCAGATGTTTGGTGCTGTTTTAAATGAAGCCACTTGCACCTTTTCCTTGACCATTTTAATGAAAAAGCTTTCCTGGAGAGAGATGATTTTTAAAGCAGGGGAAGAGCTAAATGCACACCGATAAAACAACACAAGTTTCTCCTCTGAGCCTTGACTCCACCACGAGCTGCTGCTCCCGGCGCCAAGAAGGAATGATCCCACTTGAACACCATGGCTTGGCGACGCCCAGGCTACCTGACAGCTGCCGGCACACTCCTGGAGGCTCTCCTTGGCCCTCAAAGCCAAGGAGCAGCAAACATCTCTGCGGAGCAGGAGATCCAGCCAGGAGCACGGGTTTGCTCCCACCAGGGAACACTACACTTCAACAGTTTCCTTCACCCTTCTGCCATAGGCTGAAGAACCACACCATCAAAACCAGCTCTCAACAAAATGCTCCCAGGACAAACTATGCCTTTGAGGTGGGAAGAAGGCCCAGAGATTGCCACGGAAGAGCTGGGACTTAAGACCACATTCTCAAAATCCCATTTTAGCTGTCCAGAAGTGCTGCCCTGCTCCCTGACATACCTCTTGGATTGCCCCAAAGGCCTTTGGTCACTCTGACAACTTCAGAACCTGATTTGAGGGCTGATGCTGACAGATATGAAAGTCAGAGCTCCTGATGCTCCTCAGAGAGGCCAAGGAGAGAAAGCTCTTCCTTTCTCCCTGGGGTAGAGCTATGAGCCGAAAGCAGCATCTGCCCTTGTGCAACCCCCAGCCCCACAGAACCATCTCAGCTCAGGAACTCAAGACTCTCTTCAAGAAGAGCTCAGCGGCTGTTTTGACCACAGAATTAAATGTACTTTTTTTACATCTTCCCCCTTGAGAGGAGGAGTCCCCTTAGCTCCTGTGAGTGCTGGATCAGGCCTGTTTATTGACTTCGGTCAGACAGACCCAGTGGACCAGCCGCTTGACCAGGCTTAAGCAGCAGCATCCCCTTGACTTGCTTAGGACAAGTTAGTGACATGGGACAGAGTTGTTCCATCCCAGTGACACAAATACTCCTTGGGATGGGAACCTCTACCCTCACCATGTATCAATGCCAACAAGCACCAGCTTGCCCACAAGCCTCTCTGAGGCAGCTCACCCCACTTGATCCACGGAGCCTTCTGCTGGTCAAGTCCTCTGAGAAAGAGCATCCCCATTAGCTCGGGATGCTCTGCTGCCCCAGGGCTGCTTTGGGATCACAGCTACCTTCCTCCAGAAGGCAGCATCTGTCAGCCCCAGAGGGCTTTGCAAACATCTCCCCAGGTGAAGGAGAGTTAAGGCAGAAAGGCTTACTCAAGAAGGGTACAGGATTTTCAGGACTGCAGGTACCCACTGTGTAAGCCCTTCCAGGTTCCCCTTACCCAGCAACTGCAGGAGTCTCTCAGGCAATAGCAAACCACACTGTGGACTCTTTTGGGGAGGGGGGAAAAAAGCAAAACAAGACCTAAACCAATGCAGCCTTAGGACAAAGTTACAGGCCAAATCTACCTCCACACTTCTGCTGCTGCTCACAGATGAGTCACCATCCCTAGAGGTATTTAAGAAAGGTCTAGATGTGGCACTTCAGGGCATGCTCTAGTGGCAGAGATTGTAGGTTGTTTGGTTGGACTCGATGATCTTAAGGGTCCTTTCCAACCATGAAGATTCTATGATTCTATGAGCTTGTAAAAGCTTGCCAGCCGGATGCTCTCCATTCAGAGGTTACCTCAACACACCACTTTTTCCAAGGGGTCCACAATATCTACAGTCATCACTCAGAAGGTCTAAGGCTTACCTGTAGCAATGCAGAGCTCTCCTTGACCAGCCCGGGACTCCACCCCAGATAGGGACAGGCAGCATCATGGGTCCGTTACCTTCTCCTACACCGCTCAGCACAGGGAGCCTCCCACCAAGGGCTGTGCGTTCCCCCTGGCCTTCTCCCCAGGACACCCCTCAGCAGCGCAGTGGGGGCAAAGCTCCCCAACGAGGAAGGAAAAGGCAACCAGGGGGTTAGTTCAAGACTGGGCAGATTTACTTTGTATTTTACTGGTCATGCTGCGGAATAGAAACACTGTGCTTCCTGAGCGTCCTCTTCTGGGACCAAAGAGGACAGGCATGTCCTTTGAGACCCTCCACCAGCACGTGCCAGGATCCTTCCAGCAGTGCCCCACAGCAGCACCCCCTCAGCACCACTCGGATCGTTACAGAGTCTGCAGATGCCTTTCCTGCTTTTTCCACCACGAGGCTTTCCACATATACGTATATATATACAGGGAGCAAGGGGATGGGCATGGAGCTGAGGGAATCAAGGGGATCCAGCTCCAACCCCAAGCACAGCAGCACCCCAAGCCAGCACCGTCAGGGAGAGCAGAGCACGCTCCCATTGCTGGCTGGCTCTGGAGTGAGTTGGGGGCAGCCCTTGCTGCTGGGCTCCCCGCCAGCAAAAGTCAGCACGTTTGCCCGAAGAGAGAGCATGAGGCAGGTGCAGAGCACAACCGGGTCCAGCCCCGAAGGGAAGGGGTTCGTGAAATAGCCGCAGCACCAGGTAATGGCAGAGAGCAAACAAACCATCACACGGGGCTCCTGCGAGCAAGAGTGAAATGGGACTGCTCAGCTAGCGGTCGGTCGTCCCCTAGTTCCCAGCGACACAAACCCTAAAACCACGCAGGAGCAGTAGTGTCCTGTCCTAACCTTGGGGCAATTGCTTATTCTGGGCAAGGACCGGCGTGGGATCGCAGCTCTCCGGCATCTCATCCCAGCTGGCTTGGGAGGGGCTCTGCTGGGAGAAATGGATTTTCCAAGATACCTTTTCCTCTGATTCTTTTTAAATCAGAGTGAAGAGCAGATCTTGAGCAGCATTTAACACGTGCAGCTGTGATGCCCCCCCCCACCCCGGGTCTTGCTAACACCTGAAGCAGCCACTGCCGTCACAGGAAATTTCCGCTCTGAGTGACAATGCCTGCCAGAAACCAAATATCCTTGGACTCTCTAAAAACACGGAAAGGTAGTTTCATAAATTAAAGCACTGCATGAGCAGATTATATATCGCGCTTAAGCTTGACAGAGCGGCATTCAGTCTTAGAAGACCTGCCAATGGCTTTGGTGTGTCCAAGCGTGAGGTGGGTACATTTATTACGGTGCAGCAGGAAATGCTAAATGTTAAATATAACCAGAAAATGCCACTCATTTTCTCCGCACAAAGAATCCGTACAGGCACCAGCTTGATGGAGGGAAAGAATTGAAACAGAAAAATAAATAATCAAAGCTAGAAAACTGGTAAGGGAAGGAAGGAGATTGGTAAAACCAACAGAAGTACCTTGAGGAGCTGCAGTACTAGCACAGACAGGACAGAGGACTTAATGAATTTTTCTGTTCCCTCCTGGCAAGTGGACATAATGTGTTCCTATCACGGGATGCTGAAATACTCCCCATCAGTAACGAAAGCCAGCAATCAACAGAAACCCCAGAAAGAGGCTTTAATCAGCAGAACCAGAAAACTTGCGTCTACTTTGTCTTTGAACCCTCAGACCAGCCAGCAAGGGCTTTCAGTAAATCTTCAAGCTCTTTGAAAGGTCTCAGGGCTGGCAGAGAGATTTGCAAAAGGAACGAGGAAGGCGCACGTAACTATACAGCCATACTGATGCCAACTCGCGAAAATAACGTAAAAGCTGAAATGGGATTCTTTAACTAATATGTCCCATGATGGTAGGACAGAGCTTTTACAGACATCATCTTACATAAAATACCCACTTGCATTGAAAAATACCAAATGACTTTGATGAGAGCTATTTTCTATAACCCCACTTGATTGGCACCGTCTACCAGACCATCCCTGAATGCTTGATTAACACACCAGAACAATACAAAATCAGAATAATGCAGACTAAATGGGTTAAAACACTGCTAAAATGTCTGTGCCACAAACCCCAGCTAGAAAGGGAGAGTCATTGCCGAAATGAGTACCGCTAGTGATGTGGGATCCTTCATCACCCATCTCATTTGGCAGGCTGGGATGAGGCAAGCATTTGGCATTTCAATCCGGCCGAATATTGCCTTGTGCTAAGAAAAAAAGAGAAGCGCCATTTGCGGGCCGGGATCTCAGACCTAGCTGGAGATGGAAGTTGTGCACACCCAGGTGCGTTTCTTTAACCAGGCAACGTTATTGTGGTTAGAATGGGCGGCAAATCCTCCATCCCAACAGCAGAAATGTTCAAGCTCAGGTCAAAGACTTTCTCAAAGAAAAAAGCTAAAGGTCAGTCCCAATGATGGCACCTGTAGAAGCTTGTGCCATCCCAGGTTTGCAGAGGAGCAGGACACGCTGTCTCACCACCCCGGCTTTCTGGGGTGAGCTTAGGGCTAGAAATATCCCCATTGAGTGTCTCCCTTGGCCCCTCTCATGCATTTATATGAGTCTTTGTATTCCCTCCCCCATCTCCTTCACCCATGATGTGACTCCCTGCAGTGGGCTTTGACCCCCACATCTGTGTCAGTAGCGTGGGCTGATCATGCCGACAACCCGAGCAGCATTGCCCACGCCACTGCGACGTACAGGGAGCCTGGAGAGCTACTTAAAGAAGGAGAAATTGCTCTCACATCTATCTTGCACTTCCAAACAGCCAGTAGTCACAGCTGCCCCGAAGCACACCAATGCTCTCCTGAGGGTGCCCAGCAGGAGGGAGTCCCAGTCTCAAAATTCAGTGGGGAAGAAGGCAGCTGGACCAGCAATGGGAGTGCAGCAAAGGGGGACCAGAATGGGGAGATGCAGCAAGATGCTGAGTGATTTTGGTGCTCGAGAGCCAAGGACCACCTCCTACACTGGCTCCAGCATTTTGGAGACCATGTTTTCTCTGGGACCACAAATTACTTTTGCACCCAGAAGCACGTGAGGCACAATCTCTTCCACTTTTCACCAGCTGCTTAAGCTAGTTCTTCCGCGTGTCTATTTGCATCTCTCTAGCCACTCTGCAAATAAATGCAGCATTTTGCCTCTCAACCGTTCAAGCTTTCAGCCTCCCCGGTTAACTTCCATCTGCCTGTAAACCCACGCAGTCATCTAGCTAGCCACATGGGCAAATTTATCCAGCCACTGTCTCCTCTCCTGTTGCTGTCCCCATCCCAGGTCTCACAAACAGCAGCCTGGCAACGAGACATAAACGTCATTCCCGTCCCTGGGCAATGAATCAGCACACATGGATATCTTTCAGGCAAATTATGGACCCTGCTGATAACAAGTCAAGAGGTAAAACATTCATTTGCCTGAGTCGAGTGAAAATGGTTCTATTCTGACACGACAATTTGAGCGGTGGTGGAATTTGGCTCCAATTAGATTGCAGGAGGGAGATGCAGGAACACATTGTATGTCCTGCTGTTCACAGCAATCGGGACAAGGAATTCCACCTTCTGCAAAGATTAGCAGGAAACAGAACTGGTTCTGTCTCCCACCTCAAACACACCACATGGATGCCTGTGTTCTGCGCACCTAGGTACTCCCTGCTCCTCGGGTGTTGCCCGTATGCAACGAACCACTGAGAGGGTAGCCAAGGGATGGGCTCCATGTGCACCCGTACACATCCTGGACAGAGAAGGGAAGCTTTTACATCCGTGCAATACATCCTTATCCACGACAGACTGTGACTTCTCTCTGCATAGAACTCTTGCTCTATGCGGAAAGAACTGTATTGATGCTGTGGAAGTTCTCCTCATCCCAGATGGGACAAAATACCCCCCTAGATGAAGCACCAGATTTCAGCTGGAGCCCCCATGCTCCCTCCTTCAGGGAGAAGGTGTCCTTGCCAGCCTGGTGCTAGCCTGCAGCGGGGCCCAGGGTGACACCGCCCGTGGGACATGCAGCAAAGTTCCCTGCAGCAAATGTAGCACAGGCAAAACTGTGCTCTTACTTCTGCCAGTGACTTCCCCATGAAGAAAGATGTCACCAGAGCAGAGAGGAGGAGGTGGAGGCAGGGCAAACTCCATCCTCACTGCGCAGCTGAGGCCGACCAACGAGATTTTCTCTCCCATTGCCCAAATCTGGGGAGGAAGTGGACGTCTCCAGGGGATTACAGCCCACCACTTCTGGGGAATGGTGTAATTGAGGGACGTGTGGTAGAGGGAAGGTGGTCTCTTAACGAAAAAATAGCAGCAATAATATCACCAAAATAGCACCCATAACAGTCCCTTACCCGCTTCATATTGGGTCTTGTAGGGTCTTCTTAACATTCCCCAGTCCTTTTGAACACTAATAATTTTCTTGAGTCAGAGCATAGCCTGGAAACGGGTGTGCTTTATTAAAAATAGAAGGCAGCTGGGGATCTTCAAAGCACAAAAGCAAGAAATCAATGCCTAATACTTTACCTAGAGCATCCCTCACCCAAACAGACACTGCCTCTCACCAGCTGCCCCAAAAAGCTCCAGACACCCAAGCACTCTTGGCAGGCTTTGCAGCGGGCCTTCCCCCTTGACCCAGCTCTTCCTGAAACGCCAGTGGCTCCCTGCTGTCTAAGCCATAGATTGAGGATGCGGCCCAGCACTGTCGTTTTCAGGCTGAGCCCCTATGGATTCACGTATTCTGCCAGAATCAAATGTTTAGAGGAACAAAGCCAACACACACCTCAGCCCCACACCTCTCTCCTTCTGATGCCAGCAGGGCGCCTTGTGCACAGGCCTGTTGCTGATCAACACTCCATGGGAGCACGGTCTACTGGGGTCTTCCTAGCTCCAGTCCCCAGCGACCCATGTGCATCCTCCCCTGTTCGCCAAAGCTGATCACACAGCCCTGCCGTGATGCCTCCATCCACTGGACTGCTCTTCAAGAAGCGAGCAGGGATGGTCTCCTGGAAATGAGCAACAGACCGAGGTTTCCCTCCCCAGTGCCCCACCCCAGGAATGGAAGCCGAGTCCTGAAAATGGGGGACGCTAGAAGTTTGCTGGAGCAAACACCTTGAGACCTGGACGTTGACTCTGCCAAGAGAGTCACCTCCAGAAGCAGGAGGGGGCCACGCATCAACCTCTGCACCACCTTCTCCCTCCTGCTGAGGATCAGGGAGATGGGACCAGACAAGCGTGAAACTGCACTTCACTGTGACTCTATGGAGCAAAAACCCAGCTGTCAAATCGGCTTGTCTGCTGCCACTTCAGATAACACAAGCGCTGTCAAGCCTGGGGCGTGTGTGAGCAAAATCCTTGTCTCAGCCCCCAGGCTTTCTATGAGGAGGCACAGACCCCATGCCGGGCGTCATGGGAGGCCGTGTCCAGGCAGCGCGACTGCCAGCACGCAGCTCTGTGGCAGGCAGGCAGAGCCCCTGAGTACTTCTCCTCATTGGCACCAGACCAGCACACACAAGTATCATCCTCCTTGCACTTCCACGCCTCTTCTGACCCCACGCTGCCTTCCTGAGGAGCGTGCCATCCATCTCCAGCTGCCTGGGACGCACATCTAGAAAAAAATCACGCCAAAAATATTTTCAACGCTGTTAAGTAAGGCTATGACAGGTGCCACCAGCTAAACATCTAGCCCTTGTAAACTGGAGTCAAAGCTTCAGCTAAACTCACGAGATCGCATGACTGCTCAACTTGGCTCTAAACCCACATCTTCAACTCGCACAACCCGTCCAGCCCTACCCTTGCTCCACTGGGGTGGCTCATTCTAGCAAACTACTTTTGCTAGGTGATTTTTTGGTTGTTGTTGTTGTGCAAAAACAAAAAGCAGCTCTAGGCATTAGAGGTTGCTGTCATTTCCTGACGTTTCACTCAGATGAGACAATGGAAGCAGTGTGCCTTATGGTTCCATCGCTTTCTGCTTTCTGATTCCCTTTCATCAACTTGACACCTTTTGCTTCTCTGTGTGGATTGTCGTGTCTCAGCCCTTGCAATCCCACAGCCTGGGCAGAGGAAAGCAAGGCACGAGTGTCTGGAAGGCAGGTGGAGCAGCAGGGCCTGGAACCACACCGACAGGGAGCCCAGGCACCACCGGGGGAGGAAGCCAAGCGCTAGGCTGGAGAGGTTTTCTTACAGAGCACCTCCTCCGGAGCCCACAGGGACAGCCACCAGCTCCTCTGGAGCCCACAGGGACAGCCACCGTGTGCTTGGGGACAGGCAGCACAATGGTTGGCAGCAGAGCACGCACCCTGTGACCCAGCTGTGACTGGCTCTCCAAGGCCACAACCCCACAGCCCCCAGGCATGGCTGCAAGCCTTCCTGTTCCTCTCCATGGATGAACTGCAGGAGAACACAGCCACAGAGCGGCAGAGCTGGGCATCCCCATGGTCCCCAGCTCAACCCTGTCACTCCTGACCATGCCTGTGTCTGAGAGGCTGGACACCAACACCTGGACCCCAGGTGAGGACCACCATGGGGCTGAGACAGTCCTGGCACCAGGCTCCCCTCTCCCCTGGCTGAGCCAGGAGGCGAGCTGGGGCGGGCTTCCAGGCCCCACAGCCTTTGCCCCACAGCTGGAGGGTGGGCGGGCTGAGGGATTCACCTCCCCATGGGGCTGGCACCTGCACCTGCACCGCCGGGAAGCTGGGCCCTGGAGCCATCCTTGTCCTGAGCCCCACAGGCTTGCCAGAGGGTTTTCTGACCAGCTCTGCCCTCGGAGACCACTACTGTCCTCCCAGTAAGGCAAAGAGTAATCCAGCGTGCGTAACTAAGAACAGTCACTCACTTGTGAGAGAGCACATCATCTTTGATACTCTTTCATTCTGAAAAGCACTGACAGCCCACAGGAGCACGGCAGGTCTGAGGATCTTTATTTCACAGTTATCAATCGCTAGAGGGACGAGTTGCATACTGTAGCATCCATAGGCAGGCAGCAAACCGCAGTAACAACGTGGTACTCACTTTGGGTTTAACGACAGGATATGAGACTGCACAGCTGTGCTCAAGGTTCCGAGGCTGGCAGTGAAAAGAAAATACTAAACCTGGAAAGAACCAATGGGCCCAACTAGGGCTTAGGGAAAAAAAAAAAATATTATCACATTGATGCCAGGGAAAAAAAAAACCAAAACAAAAAGAGTTTAAACAGCAGCAAGGGAGAATATCTCCAAAGGGGAATAAGTAACATGAGCACGGACAGAACAGATAGGAGAGGGAGAAGCTCAGGGCTAGTCATAACCACAGCTGGACCAGATCACAACATATTTCACTACACGGAGCAACATGCCCTACACTTTTTGTGGTGCGTTAAATTAGTCTGTCTTCATCCCTTCCCAGCCAGCTCACAGTCCAGCGGTTAGTTACAGCACCGTGCACAAATACAGTTAGTGAGAGTGGTCCACAGCTCCGCAACCCTCATAGTGGACTAGTGTAACTCATCAGAGGCTTGGAAAGTGTAAGCCACGCAACGCACATGCGAACAAAGACAGATGGAAGCTCTTGCCAGCCACGCAGCATTGCTTGGTGCCCTGCTTACGCAGCAGTTCCAGACAAGGCTACTAAAGTCGTGTCTCTGGATACACCGACCCTACCCTGTGGAGGGTCACACGGCAGTGAACCACAGCACTCCTCAGGCTGACCTGGACTCAGATGGCATGTTGAAAATAAACAGGGAGAAACTGGAAGTGCTGTAAGGGCTTGGACAATCCACAGAGAATTAATATGGCCTGTAGTTCCAGTAACTGGAGAAAACAGAGATCTGGAAAGCAAGAAGAAAAGCAGGTAAGTTCCTGTATCCCTTGGGCCATGGAAGAACGAGCATATAACGCGTGCGTGAAGATTGAGCTTTGCAGCATTACATGCTCCAGCACTGCACTGCAGAAGGGCAGGTTTGCTGCTATTGTCAATGAAGAAGCTTGGAGCGCAAAGTTACTTGCTCAAGGTGGCAGCCAGGTCAGCTGCAGAGCTGGAACTCAGCACTGGTCTGCTGGAACCTAGTTTGCTGAGGTGTCCATGCGTCGTATCTTAGCACCCTGGCATTTTCTCATATCCAGCTCATGACTGAGAACACAGAAGTGTCTACCTGCTCCTCTCCGTCTAGTCACTAGTTCAGCAAACACATCTGCCACGCTACTACACTGATCCCAGACGGCTGTCTGCTAGGCAGTGCCAGCCAGCTCCCTGGCTCCAGAGCATTGACTCATCACTTGTTTTCAGTTTATATGTAAATTGTGCAGAATAACATCACACCAGATTTTCAGGAGATCTGAGGTCCTCTCAAAATCCAGAGTTAAAAACGAAGCCCCTTCTCTAAGGCCATTACCTTGTCCTTCAGTTGCTGGCAAAGCTGCAGTGACACTGTGAAGAAGACAAGGGCATCATTTAACCACGGGACAACACATTCCACTTTATGGACGTGGCTGACTTCATACCGCTGGTTGCCAAACTCACTGGAGCAGGGGAAAAAAGAGCACAGCTTCACACACAATAGCACAGAACACAAAACTCACCTGTCCCCTGTTCTCACAGAAGAGATCATTATGATTTCTACTACATTTAAAACAGCACCTGGCAAAGTTATAGAATGCAAACTCTCAGTCTACCTCTAACCAGATTTAGAGTTAAGCTAAATCTAATAGGCTTAAGGTAGTAACTTTGCCACTTTCCAGAGAGGCCCAAAGGTAGGAAATGCAGATGGCAATGCCAATAACTTCATGTTTATTTTGGTTGACAACTCTGATCTCTAGGCAAACTCATGGCACTGTATGGCTGGGCTGTATCCTGAAAAGCCACATCTTTAGGCCTTTATGACCGAGTCGTTAACAAAACACGATTATGGGCACCTGTGCATTCACAGGCACGGCCACAACATGTGACTCAGGCCAGCTTCTCCACTTGAGAGGTGCTATAGCCAAAACTGAGTACAGCCATTTGGATCTCATCCTCAGCATACTCCTACAACTGTTACGCAGCCCTTGCTGTGACTGTACTTACAACATGGCTCCAGGGTTGTGTAAAATGGACCCTCCAGCAGGCTTGAAGTTCTAGAGGAGAAGGAAAAGGCCATTAGGATTTTGACGTAATAAACAAACTACTTAGAAGGAGGATGTTTAAGGTTTGCCCTGTCAGTAGCCTGACATCAAGATATGCCTATACTGTGTCTGCCTGAATATTCCATTCATATGGAATCCATGTCATTTGATCCCTTCCTGCTTCTTCATGAAAAAACTTCTAAACAGTGGCTGAGTCCAATTTATCTCCAAATTTTAGCACCACAAACATAAGGTGGGAAGATCCAGAAGAAAATCAAAAGATAGGTTTCAGGGAAAAAAACCTTATGGAAGGACTGCATTTCATAAAGCTTAAGAGTTTAATTCTGTTTTTACAAGACATCAACCTGACCCAAATGCAAAAGGTGAAGCAGAAATGTCTCCATCAAAACTCCATTCAGAAAACTAAGATGCTACTTCGATGTAAATCAGACTAATACAGTTATGCCCTTCCAAAATTATGCAAAATTATGCAAAATTATCAAACTGTATTATAAGATGAAGCATTACTTGGCAAAAACCAGTTACTGGCTTTCTCCAGGGCACTGGTATTTTCTTCTGGGCTAAGTGGCCATGCCCCAAACAAGATTTAGAGCCAGTGTTCTGTCTGCAGCAGATCTAAATACAGACACTTAACACCAGCTACAGTAATTTCCGCATTATCTTATGCATATAACATTGCACCATGAAGCAGTGCGACCTCCGCCTCCCAGCGGGACGCAGGGAGAGGTAAATAAACAAGGCTCAAGAGACAGCAGGTGTCACCTTGGTCGTGCTGGGCTGCAGGACGTGGAGTTGGTAGACAGTCAGGCACAGCTTGTTCAGGTTAATATAGAAATTCACAAGGATGTCTGGAGGCAGAGCAGGGGTGAACATTTTCTGGTGAGAAAATAAGTATTTTCTTTGTCAGTGAAAGGACTGTTATTTCTAATGCTGGGAAACCACTACCTTTTCCTAGGCCATACCACAGTTACCCCATAGCATGAGGGACATTAGGAAAGAAACAAAGGCTGAGCAGCTTGCAGGCAATGGTTGTTCCTCTTGCTGCACTTGATCAAATGGTGTGTGCATGATGACGACAAGAGGATCGAGCAGTGTTCACAAGGGCAAATCATCCCTGGACAAGCTTCCTGGGCAGAGAACATAACTTACTCTCTGAGAACCAGAGTCCTCACGCCCAAGTCATCTGCTTTCCCACCGGAAGATAAAGAGCAGCCAAAAATGCTCAGGGTCTACACCAACTTCAGGTCTCTCTTTCTGCCTCAGGAGACGCTTCAGAAATCCACTTCAACCAGGATGTAGCACAATATCCTAACTGTCGCATGCTGCCAGACTAAATGGAGATCTAGACCACCACGTACTTACTGTGAGACCACTGGAAGCAATCTCTGGTAGAGTGAGAGTGGCTGGAGTGGTAAGCCGATTTCGGGCTCTTGAGAGCTGTAACATCACAGCATCCATAAGCTACAAGACAATGTACAGTACACTGCTGAGCAGCAATCCCTGGACAGCTCTGAATAGTCTGCTGCAGAATCCTATGGTTTCTGCAAGTGTTACAACAACAAACACCAGCACCACCACTGCCCTTCCAGGAATTCGGGGTCTTAATGGGAAGGGATGGCTCCCACATAAACGCATTTTAACTGTTACCACCATCAAAACCACTTGTGAGACAGGCCAGGGACTGAAGAGAGAACAGCTATTCATTAGAAGAATAAGGAGAGAACAAGAGGTCAATTACTGATGCCACAGAAGCATCAACAAACTCATCATCAGCTCTTCTGAAGAGCAGGCATTAAGGAAAAGCAAGCTGTGTTCTAGTTCTCCCCATTCCCAAATGGTGGCTACAACGACTGCCGAATGCCCGTCCCCCGGCCCCAGCCCCGTTCACAACTGTCTATGAGCTAGGGCACTAAAGAACCAGCTCATTGTGAATCCAGCCCTGCCAGAAACCACAGTTCAAAGGCTCTATTCAGGCAGACGTCCTTTTCCAGAAAAACAGGGGGAAGCAACTTGTGTCTGTTATAGAGCTCACGACTGCTAAGATTAAGGTATTTTTCATTATGACTAATTTCTCTCCCCAATTTCCACCCAAAAGTAAAAAGGAAATAGTTTTATTACCTAGCTTGTTTCTATTAGCAGCCCTTGCCCATGTGGAGACTAAAAAGGTTTGGCTTCCTCGTGTTTGATATTGTGATGGATTCTAATGAGTAAGTCGAAACTCTGGTAGCTTCAGAGAGCATTTCCAAGTAGAGGGCTGGGCTTTACTGTCACGCAGCAGCTGGTCTGTATCAGACCACATCAACTACTACTAACAAGTGAGAAGTCGCTTTCAAATCGTCCATAAATCACAAGTACTAACCGTAATCTTTTGTTTTCTGATGACTGCCTCATTTCTTCTCTCCCCAAATGCGCTGACTGACAGGGAAGAGCGTGATCCAAAAAAGATCAAGGGAGATGCTCCCAGAATATCACTGCTGTGCAACAAGGTACCAACTGCTCAGATTACCATTCACCGTGATGTACAACCCTGTTACTGATGCTAAACTGGTATAGATTCCTACCAAATATGAGGTCACGCAGATACTCCTTGGCACAGGTACTTATGGGTACAACTGGGGAATCCAATTCCAGCAGGAGACTCAAGAGAATAAAGAGCATTAACGGTTTTTAAAACAACAAACGGAAGGAAGAAAAATGCAAGTTCCTACCCAAATAGAGAAGGCTTTCTCCTCACCTTGAGAACCTCCAAGCCTGTTTTGAACTGGTAGTTTACATCTCTGTTCATAAGCAGGTAAATGGCTTGGTTAACATGGTTTCTAGCATCCTGGATCTGCAACGGTACAAATGCAGCACCATTAAGGAAACACTCTCTGTAATAAACACTAGGAAGTGGAGGGTTCCTGATTATCTCATTGGCCCTAAGAAAATGGTGACTTCTCAAATGTTAAGGCCATTTCTCTCTGACTACCAGACACTCACTAACACAAATCTACCACTGCTGCCCAGATGCATTATTGGGTTCTTCACTTAAGGACTGGAGATGCAAAACAGTCTGATAGCTACAACTTGGATTGTCAATAAAAATATTGCTGCTGCCCTGAAGGAACAGCGACATCAGGCACTCTCATGCTGGGAAGACTCTGATCACGACTGTTCAGGTAGGACTTCTCACTATTGATGATATACAGCAGTCAGGTCTAGCTACACAAATAATGATTTCTTCCTTAGGAACTATATAGAGCTAAAACCAATGACGTAAATTACATCAGTAGCAGCAATGAGCAGCAAACATTGATTTCCAACACAGCACCTCTGGCAGTATTCCAGAGCTCCTCTAAACTGTAACTGTTGGGGTTGAGCGCTATCTCCAGCAATCAAGAAGCTGCCATCGTGCTGCTTGCGTGGAACTTGACCAAACTCAGGATACAGCTAGCTCAAGTCCCTATCAGGCAAGACTGCTTGCAGCCAGGAGACGACTGTCAAAACAAGGTTGATAGGTGTATCTCAGTGCTTTCATAAGAGCAAGGACAAACCAGAGGAAGAAGAAAATGGCCCTGGGAGAAAGTGACTTGTGTTCAATTCCAGGTAGCATCAGGAAAATTGAAAAAAATCAAAGGGGTAAATCAGATGGTGCAATAAATGGAAAAGGTAAGAGGGGAAGCCTGTATGAGAGGTGGCTGCTGGAAGATGGGTAACACAGCTTGGGATATTTGCAGTTTGACACAAACTACACTGCTCCCCAGCAACCCCACATCCCAGCTCAGCATAGATCTGGGCACTGGTTCCTTCTCATCCGGAGCTCAGGGATCACACAATAGCCCTGCTCTTAGAAAGCACAAGGCACTGGAGGCTGCAGAATGAAGAGAGAGATCATGAAGTCCACTGTCAAACTGCAGAGACACTCTGCAGGTACTTGGATTGGGGCATCTCCAAACATCTTTATATCTCCAGATGCTTTTGAGCAAGTTAAGTGGTTCCTGGCAGTGTTACCCAAACCAGCAGTGCCAATCCTGCTATTGTAAGGATTTGCTTCATTCCTATTCCCCCTTGATTTTGCTCTGTTTTCTAATCAAGTTCCTCAGAACTTGTGTGCCTGCACTTGTGTTCCTCAAAAATGTGCCTATACTACAATTTCTTACTGATAACTTGACTTTGCACAGAGAAACAAAACTCCAGCTGGCACCACTCACTAAGGGAAGAAATTCACAATACTTCGAGATGCTCATTTTTAATTCAGACAGGACAAAGATCTCCACATAACCACTGTAAATGCTTCTGCACAGAGTCCTTTAGGCCCTCACATTCCACATCTGAACAACATTAGAACATAAAACTCTTCCAAGTAAATAAAGGAAGGTGTTTTCCATAAAAGCTGGTAGAAACCTATCAACCTAGCAGCAGTACAAAACACCCACAAAACAGGACGCACTGCTGAGTGTTATCACAAAAACTTCCTTGCCTTGTCGCAAGGCATAAACTAACTCCGTCAAGTTTGGCATTAACATCTCAGGTACGCGATTTCCTAGATTTCTACAAAGCTACCAGTTAGGGCTTTCACTCCACTACCAAAGCAGCCGTTGGAAACTGCACTCAAGACCAAATGCACTGATCCCCCAGGAAAATCCTAGGAAAATCTCCAACCTAGTCAGCTATGACAAAGTAACTGTGGAAAACTGTGTTTTCAAGATCAGGCACTGGATCAGGTCCTGAAATCACGTATCTCCTAGCTAAATGGTGGGAAAGAGATTCCATGTTCTAGACAGCCGCACCCCTTTAACTCCTTAACTCAGGGAACTCAGCTATGCTACAAGAGCACAGTGCAGCGAGATTTGTTCTCAGCATAAAAAATCCTGTTGTAAGAGAATGAGCACAAGTTGCTCAAAGCCTCCCAAGTTGCTCTTTGCCCTGCTAGCCTGGGTTTTACGAGCAGACACAAGGCCAATACTGCACAGGCACCCTAAGCACTGCTTTTAAAGGATTATGACTGCTATGCAGCCAGCCTTCGGCTCGCTCGTGTTTCAGGAACAAGCAGAACCCACCTCTCTCTCCTAGCATCATAACTAAATTTAATTGCACCTGTTTCCTCCCTTAGCTTTTACACCTGGAGCTAATGCGGGACGGACATAACCTTCTCTCTCAGAAAACAAGGGGCTACAGCTACTGCTTGGGGGGCGCAGATGCTACAGACAGGTGGGTATCTGAAGTTAACAGTACCTGCTGCAATTTCCACTGCTTGTCTTCCCGAAATGCAAAGTGCAGGAGCTGATTATTTCTGGGCATTTTCAGATTAATGTCCTTGAAGAAAGAAGCAAACATGTGAGAGCAAGCCATCCCCATATGCAGAACGTGGAGACGGCCAGTCCCACTCTAGTCTGTCTCCCAGACCATCTTGGCTTTCATCAGTCCTGGCACAGCCAGAACCTCAGTCCTCCTACAGGAAGATGTTAATACAAAGGGTAAGTTGAAAGGCATTTAGTGAATCGGGATCCCAGCAGGACACACAACCTCATCTCAGAAGGCCCCCAAGGAAATCTGACATTACACAACAAAGGCGGTAAAGGCAAGGAATCCCCACGAAAGTTGACTCCACCACTCACCACAGACTCCCCTCTGTGTGAGGAGAGGGGGGGGCGGTTAGATGCTGGATCTTGACAAATTTCAACAGTTGCTGAAACATTAAGGACTTAAGGCCCATTAGGGAAGACTGAGAAGGGATACGTACTGATCACTGGAAACACATAATTAGGACGATCTCTCCCTTGAGGCCATCAAAGCGTAGTAAGGAGCAAAGTGTAGTTGTGCAATCTGGTCTAGTGGAGGATGTCCCTGCCCATGGCAGGGGGTTGGAACTAGATGTCTTTAAGGCCCCTTCCAACCTAAACCATTCTGTGATTCTATGAAGGATGACTCCCACCCCTTCATGGTAGTACAAAGCAAGAAGCACAGCAAGTACTCACAGCTTGACACAGGGCATCTCCCTGCAGCGTCAACACACCTTTCACCTGGTCTGTGCTGGAATGAGAAGAAAGATCAGGGCAACACAAGTCACGGGAGGCAACAGACACCTACTGAAACTGCCAACCCGACACCAACCCTCCCTGTCCCATGTAGCTAGCCAAGTTCCCCTCCTTCCAAAGGCCAGATGGGGGATGCTGATGGCAGCTCTTGGCCTGCAGCCAGCTGCTGTCATATTCTTTATGAGACACCTCACCCTAACTGCCCTGCCTAAAACATGATGTTAATTTCTGATCCCATGCTTACTTCATGTATTACCTATCAACAATTTGGTTGCTGTTACAAACAGCTCTAGCAGGCACAAACATAAGATATCAGATGAATTACTGACATTGGAGTGCTATGTGGTTCATACAAGAGCTAAGAGCTACAAATCCCACCCCGACCCTCCCCCCAAGAAGAAAAAAAAACCTAAATAAACAAAAAAACACACCCCAAACCCTTTAAAAAGCCCTGCAAGATGGCTCACACCTACAATGAACAGTGGGGGAAGACTGAAGCACCTGGGCCTTCAAGAACTCAGTTTAACCATATCTTACATTTTAATACACTAGACAGAGACTCTTTAGATCAATATTTTTTAAGATCCACCTTGCAACAATAACAAATCAAAACTATAATCAACTTCAATGCTCTGATCTGAAGAATGCAACCTCCAAACCCAGTAGAGAATTACTGCATCATTCTACAAAATGCTCACCGTGCTGTTTCTAAGGTCTAAAGCCTCCTGCTTTGCAACAACCTCTGCCAGAGTGCAGCTCTTCAGACCAAGGCCTATGCCGAATATCAAAAAATAGACAGCTATTTCAGAAGAAATGCACTTCTATAGCACCTTCTGCACAGGTCTCCGTTTGCTCTGCATGAAGTAGATTTATTATAGTTATTTTAGGGAGATTAGGACAAAGGATTTGTCCACGGTAAGAGTCAGAAATTGAGCCAAGAGCAGAATTCAGGTCTTGTAACTGCGACTCCTTGCGCCCAGCAACAGAAAAATGCCCCTTGGCAAAACTGCCGACAGCAGCACACTGATGCAACACGGCAGTGTGTGGTCAGGAATCAGTGACTACAGTATAGGTGTCAGTAGGAAACAGCGTAACTCTGGCTGAGGCAACCCCTGGAACATGGCTACAGACTGTTATATTAACCTGCCATGAGTTTGTTCGTTTGTTTTCCTTAAGGCGTAATCTCGTACCAAAGAAAACCCCTTCGCTTTCAGGGTGCTGTAGAGACCTTTGCCGCAGACACTCGTGGAACAGCGCCCTTTGCCGCAGAGGGAAGCCCCCAGCACAAACACCGTCACCACCGGCTGCGGGGGCACGGCCCCCCGAAGCAGCCTGGCAGAGCAACAGCAACCTGCTGGCCACCACGACCACTTACCCTGACGGGCTCAGCACGAAGTTCTCCTGCTTGACAGCTCCTCCTGAGCCACTGACGGGCAGGGCGAACCGGTGAGAGGCCTCCTGCCCAAGAGAGGACATAGTGAGTGCTGGAGCATCCACCCGGGCCCAGCGCACCACAAGCCAGGGACAAAGACAAGGCAAGGGCAGAAATGCAGCCGTCGTCAAGCGGCCAAACACAGAGTGGTCAATTTTGCAAGCCTCCCGCAACCCGCCTAGCAAAGCACACAGATGTTCCCTCATCCTCCTGCAGGACAGGCGCAGCCCAGGAGACTGCTGTGTGTGTGCAGCTTATGGTGAAGGCGTCAGAAATCCTGCGCTCCAGCTCCGTGCCCCGGAGCCAGGGGAGGCCACCAGTGCCCAGTGGGGTGGCCAAGCCATCTGCAGCAGGAGCCCGGCCCTCCGGTGCCGTGGCACTGCCCTTTCTCAGCACGCTCACTGCCCCGGGCTGCACTGCACAAGTGCCACCAGTCCCTTACCCACGTGGGAAGTCTGGAGCGAAAACCAGCCCTCCTGACTGGTTCTTTAATCACACTTCACTCTTAAAACTATGACAAATTCTTCAAAACAGGTACTATATATACAGATACTGCGGGTTATCGTCACCTGCTACTAATTCACGTCCTGAGTCTGTGCTGCAGCACTCCTACCTCCTCGGGCACTTGTCCCTCACCTCCACATTTTTGCCCCTGCTCTTACATCACCCACTGACCCCCATCAAAACCTCACAGCGTCAAGGGGCTGGGCCTGTTGAAAACTAACCGAGCAGGAGAGCGGTGACCTCTCACGCACACAGTCCCCTTTGGCCAGTTCAGCCGAACGCTTCACGCCTCTGAAAGGGGCAGGTGCCGGCAGAGAAGTGGGCATATCGAGGGAAGGATGGTTTCGAATGAGGAGAGTGCATGCTACTAACCACAGCACAAGTAGTAGCTTGTCAGCTAAAGGCTTATCATGCTCATTTCCACCAACACGTGATAGACTTACAGGCGGATCCAGATTCTCTGCTCCAGAAAATATTCACATCTCAGGCAAATGCCTGGCAGACAGGTCTGGCTGCCTCCATGTGCCTTTTCAAAGCAGCTCTCTCGGGAAAGGGGGTCAAGAACAGAGCAATCTAGGGGAAATCGGCTTTCTTGTGAGTCCTCGAGACCAGAGGGTAAGCTAATACTTGGGACAGTATGATGGACCATTCTGTGCACCCTCTACCAAGACTTTTTTTCCTCCAGGGACAATCTGCCACCATTCCTCACATGGGAGAGCAAACAAACCCACAATGCAAAGAGCAGATGAAGCAAATTAAACTTACCTTCAAAATATCCTGCAGCTGCTTCAAAACAGCATGGACCTCTTCTTGTAGAAGCCATTTAAATTCTTCTTCCTACATTGTGTAAAGATAGTAGTGGAATCATTAGATGTCAAACACTGGAAACAAATCTCTCAGACGCATATGAAAATTATTTAAGTTCTAAGTAGACTGTTATGCCCATGCTGTTTAAATCACATGCTGGTATGACCAGAAAAAGATTTCTTCCTGATTTGTGGAAAGGCCTTACTCTCTACTTCTCCGTCCCAGCCAAATGAATTGTCCTCATTCTTGTTTTGACTTCATTTATCAAAGCCGCATTCCTACAAATCACTGTACCAATAATCACAGAATTGGGAAAGAACAGTCAGCACGGGATGTAAATTTCAGAACAAAGTACAGATCCTGCTGCTTCAAAATCTGGAGCATCTTTTTAAGCTGCTGGGGTGGGCTGACCTTGGCATGCCAGCTGCCAGCCACCCACCTAGCCTCTCCCACTCCCCCTCCTCAACAGGATGGGGAGGAAATAAGAGGAAAAGCTCGTGGGTTGAGATAGAGACAGGCAGATCCCTTGCCAATTATCATCATGGGCAAAACAGACACTTGCAGACAAGTTTGTTGCAAATTAGACGGCAAGAAGCAAAGACAAAAACTAAAATACCCCTCCTCCCCCTCAGTGGCATTGCACCAAGCAACAGCAGGTGAAAAATAAAGCAGCTAAACTTAAAAGTGGGTGGGGGGAGAGAAAGGCTGAGGGCTCCCAACCACTTGGGCAAATTCAGCAACAAGTTCAGATCTGATGACACACTGCCTCAGGCCTCAATCAGTTGTCTGCTACAGAGAAGCAGATCCTCAAGCCACAGCCGAGTGTTCCTGGTAAACCACAAGACCCCACACAGAAGATCATCAGAGGAGTAGGGGCAGAAGCAAGCAAGGGACAAAGAAGAGGTTGACACTTGCTACCTTGTAGGAGTTTTCCACATGGAAAGTACTGGATGGGAATGAATTGAGCAGGATGCCCACAGGAAAATTGGAAAGGTGTGGTCAACTCAGAAATTTAAGCCTGTGGTTTCTCTGCTAGACAGTTCCTGTTCTACCATGAGTAACACAAAGTAACTACTCACTGATGTGTCATCACCTTATGCAAGAGTTATCTGAACAGAGGAAGACGAGGGCGGTTTTGTTTCAACAAATGTTCATCCAAAGCAGGTACACACAACAAACCTAGGTAGGATTCTGTTATCCTTCAAACCAGTGCAAGACCACTGACTTCCACGTTTTAATCCCATTTTGAGTTTCTGGGCATCATATTGACATATCGGATCCCTTGCTCTTTCATTCTCTGTAACACTCGCTCTCCTCCAGGTTCCCAAAGGAATCGAAATCACATGGGTAAAGTAGATGCCTTTAGTGTCCCCACCACCCCAGCTGCCACGGAGATGCTTCTACTTCAAATCATAGAATCACAGAATGGTTTGGAAGGAAACTTTTAAAAGTCGTGTAGCCCAGGCCCCCTGCAGTGAGCAGGGACAGCTTCCACAAGATCAGGTTGCCAGTCACCACTGGTGTCCTTCATCCCCCTAGTGACAGCAAAAGATCTTCCCCGCCGTACTAATTTCAGACTAAGTCAAGTTCGTTTGCTATGTCCGTACACTACGCATCTGGATTTCTGAGGAATGCTAGTTGTGGGATTCCAAATGACATCAAATTTAGAAAAAAAATGGCTTTCACATGCAGCTTTCTGCCTAGCCTGGATGCATCTCTACGATTCCCTCCCTGGATAGGCATCTTCTGCTACTTCGTTGCAGCCCACGTCCCCGGAGATGTCTGCGGCGTCACCCGGCCCCTGTCTTTCCTGCTGCTTGGACGTGCCTGCCCGCCCTGTGCTAGGGCTGCTCCTCCATTCAGCAGCACGTCGGACCGACCATGAAAAACTCGGGGTCGGTCACACACGTCGCTGTGTGCCGTACGCAGGGCTGGCTCCGGCACCGACCCGCCCCCGGGGCCCCGCGGCGGCAACCGCGACCCGCTCCTGCGGGGAGACACGGCCGCGCAGGCCGCCAGAGCAGCGAAAGGAGGAGCCCACGGCTGCTGGTGGCAGCGGGACCGAGGGCAGCCCGGCAGCCCCGCCCGGGGCCGGCCCGAAGGCCTGCGGGGGCCGCACGGCTGGTCACCTCGGCAGCGCGCCGCGGCGGGGAGCGGCCGGCCCTCACAGAGCGCCTCAGCCGGGGGTGCGGGCCGTGCCAGCCCGGAACGGGCCTGCGAGGATCCCCGGCAGGGCCAGCGCCGGCCGGGGCCGGGCCGCTGCCGCTGGGCACGGCGAGCCCGGAGCGCTCCGCCCGACTCACCAGCACCGCCCGCTCCGCCGCGCTCGCCATCGCCGCCGCCGCCGCCGCCGCCGCCATCCCGCCGCCGGCTCCGGCCCCTCGCGGCGCCCTCCGCCGCCCGGATTGGCTAGCGGCCCCGCCTTCTGCCTGGCAACGCGGCCGAGACAGCGCCTGATTGGGCAGCACCATCGAGGCGTGGCGAGGGCGGTGCCCGAAAGCCGTGACGTAAGGCGGGCGGCGGGACAGCGCGGAGGTCAGCGCGCAGCGGGCGGGCCGAAGCCGAGCTGCGAGAATCCCCGAGAACGGGCAAAGACGTGGAAGCCTCAGCTGGTTCTTCTCAAAACCGGGAAAGCGAAGCCAGCCCACACCGGCAGCGCCGCCGCGGGTGCCGTTCCCCAGGGGACGCGCCGCGGCGAGAGGCGGCCCAGCGCAGGGCGCCGCCTCCCTCAGCCCGCCGCAGGGGCCTGCACGGCGCTCACCGCAGAGCACGGGAACCTTCTGCCTTGCTTCTCGTCGCAGTGCCGAAGCAGGGTTTTTCCTTATTCATTCAACTGAAGCACACCATTAATCGGTAGCAGCCCATTATGCCTCAGCACACGAACACTACTGCTGCTTGACAGCAAACGCTGCCAGGATAATCAAAAAACCAATATTCTGGAGCTTACAAACACTTCGGTTAAGGGATCTTGCACTGGAAAATCCCACTCACTGCCAAGTTAGCCCTCAAAAAAACCTCGAACGCTCAAGGGAAGGATACTCCAGAGCAATGGGGTCACCAGGCTCCCAACACCTGGAACACAAGAATTCACCACCAACAGCAGAAAGTTCCTGGACCACCATCTGGCAGTGTTCTTTGCTTTAAAACTAAGCCTTCACCCTCCTCTCAGTCTAGGTGCACGCAGCCCTCCACCTGTGGAGGCTGGAATTTACCCAGCTTCATCCTTTTTTAGTGCCTCATGGACAAGATCAGGCTTCTGCAATAACCAAAATGCTCTCAGGCATAGTGTGGGTTTTCAGCAACGCGGATTTTTTAGTGCTTTGAAGAACACACGTATTCCTTTAATGCCATAATACAGGTTTGGTAGGCTTTAGAAAGTGCCACAAGAACATTGTGTTACCAAGAAAGGTTTTATTCTTTTTGCCAGTAGCTTTGTTAATTGCACAAAAAAATCTTTTTGTTTTGCCATTTAAACATTTTCACACATCCTATTCTGAATGACAAACGTTAATTAAAAACAAGGCAAAAAAATAAAAAATTCACAACCTTAATTAACTATAGGATCTATCATTGAGGAAAAAAGAAACTGCTTTTCTTACAAGCTTTTCACAAGTGTCACATTTTCTCTTTAAAAAGGAGGGAGTCAAAAAAAGCAAATTGCTAAAACAGAAATCCTCTTAAAAAGGAACTTTACAGAATTGTCAACAATATTAAGACAACACTGACTAGCCAGTTTTATTAGAGCATCTCTCAATCCACAGCTTCCCCCCCCTTCCCTCCCCCAAATCTCAGGCCTAGGAACAGATTAAGATCCATGTTCAGAGGCTACAGACATAAATACAAGAATCAGAGCGAGACTGACATGAGCCAATCTCTAAACGGCATTTGAAACAGTCTGGTTTTCACCATTTCCATCCTTCCCTCCTTACTTCGCCCCCACTTCGGAGCTCTCGGTCTCCTCCTGCTCCTCCCTGGCATGCCTGTGATTGTACAGCTGGCTGGACTGCTCCCCACCCCGCAGCCACTCCGCATCCCTGCTGGAGAGCTGCAGTCCGACTTTCCCAGGATAAATTACAGTGTTTAACTAGTCTGCACCTGCCACTCCCACATAAATAACACACCGGTTATTTCTCTCCATTTTTGAGAACTACAGTTATTTCTGGCAAACAAAACCTCTGCAGCAGTGAGTTGCCATGGGAGCGGTTCTCCCTCTCACAAATATGGTTCTTTGAATTCACTATGAAATACACGTCATGGGACTTGAGAGCTCCTTTTGTATTCTCACTCTCTCCAGAGGCACCACAAAGCAAGAAAAGAAGGGCAGCTCCTCCTCCATGACCTCTGCTCAGCCTCGTTGTTCACCTTCACCCTGGCCAGGAGACCTTTGCAGGGACAGGTGGGGGATGCTGCGGCACCGGCTTGGCACGGTTCCACTCTCAACTGGACCGGAGACAGTACCCCCCCCCCTTCCTCCCAAAAAGATTTCTTACACTACAAAACCTGTCGTCTTATCTCCTGCCCCCCAAAACGCAATTTCCCCCAGATGCCCTCAATACACATTCATGTAAGTGATTTCTTAACTGCAGCATGTTTAACCAGGACTTCTGATGCTAATAGCTGAGCTCTTCTGGATGGGGGAAGCGCAAGCGTGTCAAAAGCAGGCTAATGGCTGGTTATCCTGGGTAGTTACATGTGCCTTTAATATGAGTATCTACATGCAGGATGACAGTTGCACTGCCAAAGAAACATGTATGTATAACTAGTATTGTTCACGTATACCACTGACAAACAGGCAAAGCGATGCCTAACAGATCTACTACTAGATGTTCGCCACAGGACATGATGCAGAACACAATAGTAGCCCACAAATAATAGTGATCACAGGAGGCGAAATACTCAACAAAGTAACATTTATAGCATTAGGTGTTAGATGTCATGATCCTTCACGAGTATCTGATACTTTCTGTCTCTTAAGGTGCCCCTGAACCATACACACGTGCTGCCCAAAGCAGGATTGGTAAAATAATCCTAACCCACAGGAAAATTTCCCTACACAGCCATCAAGTTCCTAGAAAAATCAGACGGTGGGAGGGGCAGACCTCACGGATTTAAAGGAACATGGTCTAATTTGAATTTACTTTCTTTCCTTTCAGAATCCCAACCCAAGGAAGGAGATTGTGCCACTGAGAAGTGATTTTGGCCAAGTTTCTTACCGGCATTTTCCTAACTCTCAAATCTAAAATGCAAGAACCCTCCTAAAAGGCTAATACTGAGAACAATTTAAAAAAAGAAAAAACCCAAACACGCTCTGTGCATTTTTGGAGAGACAGGCACCCTTTGGACTCTGGGTTGCTCTGCTGTCAACACTGACGGCATCTCTGCTCCCTAGCCTTGGTGTCTGCAGTTCAAGTCTCACGTTTCCAGAATAAGCTCAGCAGTGGTCTTAGCCTCCCATTTTATTCACTAGTCTCTCTAGAAGTTGGTATCTGGCCACAAGCAGAGTCACAGGTAAAGGGAAAAGACTCATGCTGTGCTACTGTTGTACCCAGAGTAGTAACACCAAGAACATGTATGGAAAATTTGACATGTATAAAGATCCCTTATCACAAACTATCCCTGTGAGGTAGGTAATCATCACCCACCTTTAAAGATGGGCAAACAGGCTAAGAGATATAATGACTATGCAAAGGCCAGAGAGAGAGCGTGGAAAGGAGCTCAGGATTCTCAGTCTCTTGGCTATGATCATTCTTCTCGCCCCTTTCAGACTCAGCGCTCTGCTTGTGACACTACCACAATCCAAGACACCTTTTTAATTATTGACTACAAAGGTAAAAAAAAAAAAACAAACAAACAAACAAACATAAAACCCCCCAAGAAGTAAAGCAACATAAGCTAAGGCCAGGAGCAACCCTAAGGTTTGTTCCTTCCCCAAATAAAATATCTCTGGCCCAGTTTTAGGCTGTATGTTTCTCTTGCCATTTTCTATGCAAACGTGCTGATCTCCAATGCTGTTTGTGGGATGGGCAGCTGTGACTAGCCTTTTAGGAGGCTCATTTACACTGGCATTCTCTCATTTTCAGTAAGTTTTGTGTTCCCTAAGCTACAGTTGTCTGTACAGGGGAAGACATGGATGCAATCTGTTCTTCTTAACAGTACGAGGAATTCCTCCATCAAGGTGCTGGGGAGGTGGAAGTTGAAAAAGAAACAGAATCAAGACATTGTTGCATGCAACCCCATTACCTTCTGGAACTGCCATTCTCCTCCATGGGAGGTGCTTTGTTCTCTATCAGTGGCCGATTGACAGGAATGCTCCTCACCTTACTTGGGACCAAGGACTTTAGTGATATTCACAGGTAGATGGGATGTATGTCACCTGTCCCCTTGATGCAGAAAGTCCAACACACGCATTATTTCACAGCAAAGGAGAAAAGGGATCGTTAGAAACAGCGTCTTGGACAAGCATACAAAGAGGAAAATAAAAGCAGCCAAGCAGCAGATTTCTGGCAGAGTTGCCTCAGAGCTTCTGAACAAGCCGCCACTGTTCTGTTCCATGACTGTCAGCGCATGGCATGGATTTTTCTAATTAGACTGCAACAATCCGAGCCCCCTCCTCCCCCCCTTCTGCCACCAGGGGAAGGCTCACTGCAGCAGCTGCCTCCATAGCAGATCTCAAAGTCTGTGTATAAAAGGAAATGGAGAGACAGAGATGGACTGGTCCAGAGTTAAAACCCAGTATCATAATAATATTAATCAATAATCATAGTATTAACAGTAAGAACAGTACAGCCTAGTGGATGTAGGCCCTGTACACTGCAGACATGTCGTTGTCTGATTGGTCCAATGCTTTTGCTCGTTTATAGACCTAGAGAAGAGAAATTAGAAAAGGATCAGTGCGGGCTCTCGTGCGAAGCGTTTCCCCAGCAGAAAAATTACTTTGCTGACCATTGCAAACCAGAGAACTGCAGAGTTTGTCAAGTAACTAGAGCAGTGCAGATCAGAATACACCACGTCTTGTTCAAGCCATGTGTGTTTATTGATGTGACATTCTAAGGGCTTCTACAATCAAACAAATCCAATTCCATCCTAGTCAAAATATACTTCAGTCACTGCTCCCGTGTCTTAGAGACGACAGAATTCTTAAATTTTTGTCTCTTGTTGACAAACGTCTCTACTGAAGAAACGTTGAGGAACGCATATCGGAACACTGAACTCTTACTTACCTCGTTGGCAGCAGCTGCCATAGGAGTTGGGTGGTTGACAGAATCGCCCAGTGCAATAGCTAATCTAAGATCCTTCTGTATGTATTTCAGGTAGAAATCCGGTTTAAAGTTTCCTTGCAAGATATCTGTCGAGAGGAACGCGTGCAAAAAATCAGCATGACAAAAGCAAATCAAGCCCACACTGCAAGGGCATGCAATTCAACACCAAACTTCCCGTTCCCATGCTGATCACCGGGAACATTGCTTTTAGCTCTTCTGTTTCTCTGCTCTTTATCTTCCTCCAGCCACAGCAGATAGCGTCACTATTGCCCACTGACAAAGCAAGCTCAGATTTCTAAGTAACTTGCCCTCCATTTCACTTCTTATTACCCTGCCCCAATGAAATCCTCACTGTAGACAATGCGGAGCTTGGGGTGTATTCTCAGAAGCCCTGGCTATGAAGGGGAAGGAATGGAACTCAGCTCTTCATTTCCAGAATGCTTAAAATACCCAGAATCCCAGGTTGATGAAGATAGGACAGTTATTTTCTCCCTTCTGCCATTATGTGAAATGCTGCTAGGTTGTGGTAAATGTCCTATAACAAAACAATGTAAGAGCACTTTACTTTGGCACTTCTGGTCCAGGAAGATGCTGGCAAGTTGTCCCTGATTGAGGATATCCAGAAGGGTCTGTTGAGACTGGCCAGTCACTTGAGCCAAAGTCAGTCCTTCTGCTATCGTTGCCATGAAGCTGCCTTGGACCATGTTCACAATGAGCATCATCTTGGCAGCATTGCCTACTTCACCTGGGAGCGAGACATACCATTGGACATTCCTCCAGAGGAGATATAGCAGCCTTGTTCCCCCACCCCACACAGTATTACCATTACTAGACTCTTCGTATCAAGCACTTGGCAGCTCTCCCTTCCCCCGAAAGGCTTCAGAAAACTTACTCATTTTCCAAGCGCTCAAAGGAAGGGGAGAAATCATAACAAAGTAGGATTTAAAATAAAAACCACTATGGATCCTCCAAAATGAGCCGGCATTCAAAAAAGAAAACTTAGGCTGGAGGCTCTGAAATTAGCCAAGTTCCAGAAGAGTAGGCCAGTTTCCCATACTGCCCAAGGAGACAAGAAACAGATGACACACGTGCCTCTTGGACTCCTTGCTGGAATTCCCAGTCCTTGCACTAACTAAAAAACTGCTACAAGGTCCTCCGTGTTTCAATTACCTAGAAAAAAAGAGGTCTTCCCCATCGCTTGGAAACAGCTACTGCAGTCCTCATATAAACCCCTGTCGCCAGCTGCCAGGATCACAAGCATCCCATCATTAGACAGCTGCTGATTTCCCGAGACCGGTGCTTCCAAAAAGCGACCACCTCGGGACACTATCACCTGGAAAAAGAGCATCTCTGGTTAGCTATGCATGAACAGCACACGTTGATGCTGAACAGGCAGCACAGCAAGAACATGGTTTAGGGCGTTCCTGTCCCCGAGGACAGAATTTTAAAGCAGAACAAACAGCTCAGACATACAAACGGGAGAGGAAAGCTCTAACGCGATGTGCTGCATCCTGCAAAGGGTACTTGAGACCAAAAGTTGCCCTCACACTCCAGCAACGCTTTCCCACACCCATCACTACTATGCACGTTTTAAGCAGCTGAACTTAACATGCTTTTGCCACGGCATCCTGTAATGGCCAAGGAACCAGTGCAGAAGTTGTACACGTAGTGCACGAATCTCAGAAGACTGACTGTTATGATATTTTCCCCCTTGTCCCCAAAGAGAAAAGGCCTTTGACAAATCTCTTCAGCCAGAGGTTTACTAATACGTATGATTCTTCACTCTGCAGATGTTCTCTCTCTTCTCATGTTACACGCTACTGCATCACCAACACATCTGCTTAAAACATCACCAAAACTAGCTTCCTTTCCTCATGCAACAACACACACTGCCTTTAGGGTAGAGGACAACAATCAAGATGCCAAAGAGGAAATCAAAGATACCACATCAGAAATAACCAGAACGCTTCTACAGAAATCCTCTCTGTAATAATATTTCTACAGAATGACACATGAAGGCATTCTTTTTCCCCCAACTAGAACATTTAAAATAAGCAGATTATGCATTATAGCAATTTAAGGACAGTTATTAATCCAGACAGCGCTTTCTCCTCCAGTTTGCTACAGAATACCAATCAGCCTATAAATACTTCTCAAAGGATCAAGATTCGGCTGGCTCTTTGCACTGATGCCAGCTAAGAGCCCTGCCAAATCTACAGGCTTTGCTGTTACCACCAGGAACATCTCATCCAACTTTGTTGCTGGTCAAGATTTAACAGTTTATTTCGTCCTATTTGCCTGGGAATTGAGTGTATCCTAACAGAAGCCCCAAAAGATCTTCAGAAGCATATTTATTATCAACAGCTTACTGCCTGAAGGAACAAGAACTGTAGTACCGCTGCTGAATCACAGACGTTAGAAGCTCAGTTCCACGCGATTACCTGTGCCAGCTCTGTGACTGTATCTGCGTCCACGGTGGACATATCCACGTAACACTTCCCTGGGCGAATCCCCTGCAACACTCCACTCGGACCAAGTACCAGCTGTGGGGAACAGAAGAGCGGTAAAGCAATAGGGTGTCTGCAAAGAAACTCCAATCCTGCAGGACAGCAGTTCAAGCGAGCCTGGCACCGCAGTGGTAGACCCCTAGAGGGATAGCAAAGCCTACCCCCCAGGGATTATTTTTTTAAAAGTACAATTTTTGTTGGGACATTGATTTTTACTTAGCTGCACTATCCAGCATGTACAATGACCCAGGCTACCGTGTTAGTAGGCATCAGAACTGGCATTCAGAGACTGTATCTTGTAGTCTAGCTGATGGAGGAAAAATAAGAGCTAATCCTTACATCCTTTGCTGCTTTTGGATCTGATACACAGGCAAAGGTGATGTCACAGGTGGAGACAACTTCAGCAGGGGTTCTTCCAAGCCGTGCCCCCTCCTGGATGAACAAATCACACTGCAAAAGTCACAAATCCAAATGTAAGAAAAACTAAGCACAGAGCAAACGAGTTCTATAGCATTTGCTGAAACAAACTCTGCTGCTGGACCCAACACAAAAGGAGTCAGGCATATTAGTTACGTAGCAACCACATTGTCTTCTGTTGGTTTGTCCCCACAAACACACAAGGGGCTCTTATGCAGCTTTTCTGAAACCCCAAGTGAAGAACTTCAAAAGAAAGACACAGGAAAATAGAATGCTTAGGTGAAATAAAAGATTGAATGTTGTGGGTTTTGGAGGAGAGATGAGGGAAAAAACCTAGTAAACAGACATAGCAAAAGGTCTTACTGCTGAGACTGACAAGTGTTTTAGTGGGCTGCTGCTTCAAAATCTTAGCTCCTTCTTACCCTATCCCCTCATACATCCATGTTTTGCAGTTGAAACAAATAAATAAATCTTTTAATCCCTTTTAACAAAGTAAGCACAGTGCCCTTCTTGAATTTGATATTCCACATCATCTGAGTACCACATCTCCCCCAGTTACATGCTCTTCCTCCTCCACTACAAAGAATAACGCTGGCTACAATATAAGTGTGATATAAGCTCCATTTCCACTTTGAATGCACCTATAAAACCCTTCTCATCCTGTCTTATGACACAGCAGGTTTTCAACAGAACCTTTGCTACCGCAACATGAACAGCACAATGGATGCGCAGATGAAGCTGTGGTCAAGCAGTGCATCTTAGCGCAACCCTCCTAGGATCAACTCCCCAGCACTTGGTCTTTTTGTCCAGCTCCATGACATAACAACTTGGCTATTTACATCAGCAGTATTTCCAGAGGCACTTTACGTTGTACTCCTCGACACATATACAAGGTTGTAATTTTTCTGACAACTCATCTTATACAAAATGGCAACGGGGCAGGGACTGTTCACGTAAGAGTGACCATACTAGGACAGACTACAGCTTTCATTTAATCAAAAGTGACCAACAATAGGCCATAATAATAGAACAAGGTGGCAAGCATATACTTGTGTTTCTTTCGCATCCTCTCCAAGGCACCACCGATTGGCGACTCCAGGCTTCTCCGAGCTAGACGTGGTAACTACAGGCTTAGAAAAGGTTAAGTATCATCTGTACCTTAAGCACATGCCTACCTTCTCAGCAGTCCGGTTCCAGACAGTGACAGTGTGACCCATCTTCAGTAAGTTGGAGACAATGCCACTTCCCATCAGGCCAAGTCCCAGAAATCCTATCCTGAGGGGAAGAGAGATAAACATTGATGCAACAGAAAGCAATTGCTGCCAGCCTCTCATGGTCTTGGAAATGATGAAGAGCAAACCCCAGAGCATCATCAGCAAAAAAAATCCCAAATCCACAACAAAACCAAACATGTTCCACTGCCGCAACAGAGAATGGGCGGATACTGAGCTTTAAATGCAAGCTGACATTTGTTATTCTTACTAAGCATCCTTAACAATTTCCTGTAGAAAGTCTTCAGCCTGATTCAGAAGACTACCTAAATATTAAAGGTTTATACAGTCTGAGGTTTTTTTTGTTTGTTTTATTAAAAAAGCTGCTGTTATGCTTCCTGTTGCCAGCCATTGCCTTATTGAAGGCACAGGGAACATTTAGAGATCAGCAGGTGCTTCTCTAACTAATCTTCTGATTTTTAAACTGAGTCACATGTACGATGACTTGCTTATACTATCGAATGATACATTACTATCTTTATTAAAATAAAGTCCAGCGACGACTACTGGGCTAAGCATCATGCACAGACCAAAGACCTAATCCCTGCTCTACAGCTGCAATTTCGGACAGACGCAGAAAGGAAGTAACAGACCACAACAGGTCACCCTGAGTGGCAATACATTAGTCCCAGATGCCAACTGCCTCCCCCCACACTCACACACACCCCCTCAAAGCTGGCAAGAGTTTTGCTCCCCCCCTTCAGTGCGCTAACAAGTTCCAACCCTACAGTTATCTGCAACCGGAATTCCTTCGCAGTCATTGCTGCAAGGATCCTTTCCTACATCGCAAAGCCAGCTTCACACCAAAGCCACAATTCTCGCAGGAGATTCTGAAGCATTCAGTTACAAGTCTGATGTAACCTCACAATGAAATCTGCCTGGCAACTCCCCAGTTAATTCTTCAGAATTAGCTGCACTACCGATGCACTGTGGCTTTCGCAAGCCACCTGCACTCTAGCCACGCCGCCTTTTGTTAGAGCAAACTAATTTAGATAGGTCAGAGCAAGTCACTAGAGCCTCCTTAAACAGCCCAAACAAGGTCCACCTATTTTCAAGTCTCTAAAACAGAGGCGATATTCTTTCTCTCCCAACCCACCCTTTCCTGAGAGACTGTTTTACCTGAACAGCTTCATTGTTATTTTGGTTCCCCTGGAGTACAGTTGAGAACTGACATCCCATGAGAACAACCCCAACGGCAAACAGCAAGCTGTGGCCTGAACTCAATTTGAACAGAGCGGAAGTTACAGAGTGAAACAGGAAGCTCAAGTTAGGCTTCTCTCACTCTAGAAAGGAGAAGGGGGACGTTAGAAGAAACCAGAAAGCTCACGTGCTACACAGCAAAGCTCTTGTGCTGGGAGAACACACCTCCCTCTTCCTCTCGTCTTCTACGTGCTCAGGAGAGCGATTAAACCACCCCAGTCAACTGCCGGGCACTACTGGAGAAAGATACCCTTTTATCTTTCTGCCTCATACAGCATTCAGAAATACTGATGCTTAATGTTCTGCAATCTGCCCTACCGGAAAAGAGCGTCTGCAGAAAAGCTCTGAACTGCAAATGTATCCAGGCCAGACCTTATTCCGAATTTTTCTACTGTACAGCCCGTTTGGTTTTAGCTGCCTCCCTCCCTCCTCCCCTACCCCCCAAATCAGAGTTTCACACAAGGACAGAGGAGATCTGCAGTTAGAAGGAAACGTTAGGTTTATTTATTTGTGGTGACAAGCTGGAAAATGGCTGCATATATGAGCTGGCAAGGAGAAAAAGGAAGGCAAATGGCTGAAGTGCGTTGGAGATCTTACTTTTTGTCTGTAGGCGTGATACTGCCATTGACTGCTGTGCTGTCTGCTGCCTGGATGGAGGTGGATCCTGTTTCCTGGGGGGTGGGGAAGGGGGAAGAGGGGAAAAAAAAAAAAAAAAAGAAAAGAAAAACATCGAGTGCACAACTCTAGATGAACTACAAATGCTCATGACAATAAAGAAAATCCATCAAAACTAGGATTTGCCCTACCTCTTCACAAACCTTCAGCTTCTTTGTGATGGCTTGATAGCAGACAGCTGGCTGCATGGAGAAGACAAAGCATTCAGGGAAAGGACAGTGCTGATTTGCTCTCCTGAGCCAACAGACCATATCCTTGTTAAACAGAAAGAGGCAGCTCACCCACCCACCACCATCTGCAAAGCAGGAAAACCTCTCAGGCTTGCCCCAATGGGAGAAAATAAAAACCTACTGCAACGTACTAATCACTTCCTCTCACACCCTGCCCCAGCAATTCAGCCTGTCTCCTGATACGGATACTGCAAACTCCCTCCTGTAGTTCCTATGACGGGCTCCACTAGAGGCAAGGATGCGGGGCATCCCTACTCTCACATTTGGCCCAAAGAAAACCGACATCTCTAAAGCCTTCCATAGAGTTTTATCTACGCTCAGTACGTCCACGCGGCTATGGACGCAAAGCCTCCTTGTTAATGTGAGAAGGCATGTTGCTTTCAAAAAACATTAAGGTGAAGGCCGCTCCTTCCCATGCTGCTTGTTTTGAGCTTGTCTAGATTAAAACTGGTAGCTGCTCTTAATCCTTCTGGCTCTGCCCAGATCCTCAGCTAGATATAAATCATTTTTTCATTTAATTTGATCTTTCCTTTTCCTCCCAATGTTCACTGCTGAAGATAAAATCCTGCAAGGCTTCTGACTCTGAGGAGATAAACTCGCTATATTTTACATGGAGCTTTTTCTGGTCCTGGAAATTCTCCTGCCATATTCACTTAATTGTCAAATTCATCCAGATTAAGGAACTGGTAGGACAACTAAAGACAATCAAACAGGGCTTTTAAATAGAAAAACAGCTTTTCCTACCCCTCAATGTTCAATTTACAGAATTTACAACAACAGATTTGTCAGATCCTGGTGCTAGATAATCTTTAATTATTCAAACTATTCACTGTACTCAATGGTAAATTGTTCCTAACATTAAGGTTCGGAAGTAATTGAACTATAAGACTGCACGTGAGAATCTAATTGCTGCTAGCCCCCAAAGAACAGAATTTCAGAGCTCTTTACACACACTCCTTGTACTTAGTCCCTGCAAAGGGCAGGATGCCAAGCTAGACAGACCAGCACAATGACCCTGTCTGCCAAATCCTCACCTTCTCTGTCTGGCTCAGCAGGAAGTGATGAAAGTGTGGATCACTGTCCTTCACAGGCTACAAAGAGAAAAAGTACAGGCTCAAAAACATTCCCGGAGAGTCACTGGGCAACCACAGCACAATTCCCTTGTTCTCCCGAGCTGCATGAGAACAATAACTTAAGGTGGAAAATATAAAATGCATCAGTTGTATCAAGCCGCCTGTTTCAATTAAGCGGCTCACACTGTGTTTCAATTCTCAAGACTAAAGCCATTCAAGTCAAATTCCTCATTTTTGGACATCTGTAGAAAAACCAAAGAAGATTATGAGCAAGATTAGCACGGGAGGAAGAGACCTCATATCCCGCTTCTTCCTCTTCCCAAGGGAATGAAAACGCTTATTTTCCAGCTTCCAAGAACTCTTTAAAACAGCATTCTGGGAACTGGCTGGAGATCATACCTAGCAGTGTCTCACGCAAACCCACACGAACTGCAACAAGGACTGTAAGCCCAGGTGTCTCACCTTGCCAATGAACGCCATACACACTAGCCTGGAGTCACGCTGCTCTTACTCTGCTTTGCTGAACACTTATTTATGCACAAAAGTTAAAGGTTTCCAAAAGCTGCTTACGAGGGAAATCAAATGAAACCACCCCAGATGATAGCATCCAGACGCGGACAGACTATTCACATCATCTCCTCCAGTTTTGGGAAGCCAATCCCAGAAATATTTTTGAAACAAGAAGTGCAAAAATGAGTGCAGCAAGTTAAGTGCTAATCAGCAAACGGTCCCACAAAAACTGAAATCTCACTTCCCAGCAAACTTCTTAATTGCCCAGGATATTGTCTAGCTTTGTTACACTAAAGAATGACTGAACAAAAGCATCTTATTTTGTTCCTACAGGAGGAAGAGAAGATCTCACTATTCTACAGCCCAGACAAAAGGCTCTAGGTTTGCTTCCACAAACTCAGTTCCTAGATCACATACATTGTAAAGTGTCTCACCTCACTGACGCTTGGCGGCCATTTAAATCCAGCCACTGTTCCAGTCATCACTCTCTTCACTGTACTTGACTCTGGAATTGTGAGGTCCTGAGGAGATAGAAGGAGGATCAGAAAGAGCTTACAGCCTGTCCCAGCGGCTGACCACAGCACGTTGATCGTATGAGCACACATACAGAGTTCTGAAAAGCACTACAAACGCCTTCCATTTCACATGCCTTTCCATGAGGAGTTCACATTTAAACACGCGGTGCATTATCAACGTAGGTGAGGTGAAGAAAACATGAACTGCCAACAAAGGAATTCAACCACAGTTACGGCTTCTGGAGAATCCATTCTTCATATGTAAGAGGAATCATTGCACTAGTGTAATCACGCAACGAGTGGAAGCAAAAACACACATTTGATCCAGCATTTTCCTCTGGTGGATGCAAAAAGCTAAACAAATGGCTGAAGAACATCACCACAATCACAGGTCTGAACTCTACTAAACCTCCACTGTCACAAAAAGGTAGCCTACTTGTTAACAGGAGAATCTTCAAAGCATGAGGCTGATAGCCACAACTGCTCAAGTTTGCGGAATCCACAAGACAGAAATTGATACGCGGACTGCCCCATACACTCAACAGGCCCCGATTTGTAACGTCATGACAACACTTAATGCGTCATGTTTTTTACTGTTGAGCAGATTAAAATTTATCTTTCTTATTTCTCCAAGATATATAGGTTTAAACAGGTATTTATGCTATAGGTCATAGACATATGCTATAGACATACAGGTCTTTATGCTGAGAATATGCATTTTATGAAGAGAACGTGTAGGACTTCTGTCCTGAAATGAGGGTTCAGAAATGGCATCACATTATCTCCCTTCCACAATTACTTCCTGAAAATGCACCGTAAACCTTAGTGTCCGCACAGAACCACAAGAGAAGAGCACTGTTGGCAAAAAAAGGTAAGAGCAAGACTCCTGGAGGTAACCCAGATTGATGCAAACGTTTCATCTGTCAGCAGGGACAATTTAGGCATCGGTCTCCAACCTCAAATTGTCATTTCGGTCTAGGGAGAACCTTGCACACTGAAGTTCTCTCCCTAGAGACCACGCTGCTGTTTCAATCGGTAAAGCGTGGATGAAACCTGCCCTGATACCTATGAAGTCATTTTGGTCCTTTGAAAATATGCATATAAGCTTAAAAATGAGAACATCTGAATGATGATGTATGCCCACAGAGCACTTCTAGACAGACCACACCTCAGCAACAACTGGTTCCTTGAATTTTGTGCATCCTTATTACTTGTAAAGCCAGAGTTTCGACTATAATGGGGCAAAAACCTCCAGATCCCAACACTGCAGTAATTCAGGATAGGGACACAAGTGATTTTTTTTCTGCCCTAGGGCTAAGAATTTGGGGAAATTATGAGAACCAGGAAGAAGACAACAAGATTTCAAAATTATTTCACAGGCTGAAAAAACAGTATTAAGACAGTACTGTTATATTTTCATGAACATTTCTTTAATTGTTGGTACATTACTTTCCAGAAGCTATAAGGCTACTTTCCTACATTAGCCTGCTTATTTTCATGATCTGTGGCCAGACATTTATCACAAAGCTGGCCATTTCTTTGTGATAAGCTGTTTAAAACCACTCTGCTTGTAGTTTTCCAGTAAAATAATTTCTACTACCAGAATTAACTCGCTCAAAGCACTCTGATGCCGTGAAGTAACTAATACAGTAAAACCGAAGCATGCAACGTGTCAGCGTGATCATAATTCTCCCAGCCATTAGTTTTGATCAAATTTTCGAATGAAACTAGCTCAAAGACGCAAAAAGCATTTGGCAAGTGGAAAAAAAGGCCCTGTGGCTTATTGCAACAGAAACATGTGAAGATACAACCTGCTCATAGCAAGACACTGAAAGGTAAAGGTACGTTGCCGGTAAAGCGCTTTCCTGCATCAGTCAAGTCACAAGTTCTGTAATTACTAGTAAGAATTCACAAATACGCATCCATTCCTCCCGTCCTCCAACTCCCTCCAAAAGGAGAAACTGATGGGCTCTGGTGTACAGCATGATTTAACAGAAGCTGGCTCTAAAAAAAAAAAAAGCCAGTATTTCCTTCATAGCTAATATCTGAGATGATCAGCTTCATTTCACTACATCAAGAGAGTTTGCTGTTGAACCAGCGAAGGCCAATCCGTTCACAATTTTGGAGATCAAAGACTACCATCTTGACTTGCATCCTGAAGTGCACTGAAAGCAAAGACTGTGAAGCACAATATAACGTGATCCCTTTGAAGGACAAGTGAGCAAGCAGGCTGCTGCACGGTGTATCAGCTGAAGTCTCCCCATGGTCTTCAGGCGTAGTCTCTGATGGAGCACGTGCATCGCAATAATCCACTGAAATAATTATCCATTTGGAAAAGGACGATCTGGACCACAACAGTGATTTCCATAATAAGTAAAAAGGCTGAAATTCTAGATGAGTGTAGAGAAAGTACTGGTGGCTATCGTTGCTGCCACAAAATCCAGAAATAACAGGGAAGTAACGGGGATAAAATAACAATGCCCCAAGGTTGGACCGTAAAATGTATGATGGAAATATATCCTATAGCATAGAAGCTGAAATGAATACAATTAATTCTTCTGGTGGATTCCCCAGGCTGCAAGAGCTTCTTCTTTAAGCCCTAGCCCTTAAGAATACCCCACCCTCTCTAAGTACTGAGGATGAAGCTGAGTGACTACTAATCACTTAATCATACAAAGTAGATGAGATGGGAGAAGTCAAGAATCAGATGAAGACCCACATCTCTTCACTAATCCTTCCCCCACAAACTTAACTAAAGGGATGGCAAGATGAAAGGTAGAGTCTCATGATACAGCTCTTAAGGCCCTCTCAAAGATACGAATAGAGCCGCTCAAAGTAACTAACTGGTAAAAATTACAGGAAGAATGAACAATATGCTTGCCAAAGATATCAGGCAGCCAAATGGTCTAGAAGCATTAACATGGAACAGCTTAAATAAACCTGATACTGAACTGACTCTTCCTGCTGGCCTGTTAGTTAAGGTGCCAGTCAATCCTAGAGTCCATCTGCAAAGTCCACGGGGCACTGGCGGACATGCACAACACAAACCTTCTCATCCTTGGGTGGACGCCCCCGCTTTCGGGGGCTCTGATCCTGGGCTCTTTTCAAAGGTGATTTTGATCCTCTCTCTGACGATACAGAAGAGACCCTTTTTTTTCCTTCCCCTGTGCCCTTCTTCAACTTCCCTTCAGACAAACTGGCTTTGCGTTTCTCTTCACCAGCAGATTGCTTGCCTCTTTCTTCACTGGAATTACGCCGATTCTTCTCTTCACTGGAGTTATGGGAAGACGCCTGAGAGATTACAGAATAGAAGATGGTAAGGAAAGAAGAGAAGAGCTGGAATGATTTTCATGCAAAACCAAGGATGTGAAGGACACTGTGCTGATTACTATCAAGCAAAACAACAGCACAGTAACTTGAAAACTAGATATTTGTTAGCCCTTTGAAGTCGGTGAGTGAAGTTCCTGGTTAGTTCTCCTGCAAAGACACATCAGTTTAAGTAAACGAGTAACAGAACAGGCCACTTGAAGACTTGCTGTGAGTGCGTGCACATATATGCACTTCCAATAATCTAAAGATAAGATTAGTAGATATCAAATTCTAGCCCAAGACTTAAGACGGATTTATCAAGTCATCATAAGCAGATCAATTAGCCTCTTCAGTTTCTCCATCAGTTTAACAACACCTTTTTTCCCCACCAAGCATGACTGAATGGGGAAGAAGAGAGGATAGGGAAAAACAAAAAGCAACAAAGGCGTGAAAATGAACGCCCCCCCTCAACTTGCCAGAGGCAACAAACTTTTCACATAAAAATGCATCTGACCACCATTCACGCCAAGACTTGTTCTGATGGACACAGTGAAAAAGAACCCACTCACCTGGTCCTTGCCTTTGGTTTTTCTAAGAAACTCCTCTACAGCATCCACGGCTTGCTGGAAGCGCTTACCCTTGTTAATCTTTATCATTTCCTCTTTGTGAGGGTGATAAGGCTTCAGCTGCTCCACTTTGATCCAAGCACTAGAAACAAACAAGAAAAAGTCAGTTGTATTCTCCAAACAGCAACCTTCTCAACCATCCCACTTTTAGGAACACATAGATAACCCTTTTTTCTCCAGAGCAACTGATAGTAGGAGCCCAAATTCGCTTTCTACAACCTGAAGAGCTGTGGTTTCTGCATTCACTGAGAACTTTCTTCGGCACCTCTACTTGGTTTCCCTCTTAAGTTTTATATCCTCCCATGCTAGCAGTGCTCCACTCTAAGCACTATTCATACTCTCTATCAGCAAGACAGCTTTTGAATGTGATCACAGGTACTTCTTTAGAACAAAGGCAGTCTAGTGGCTGCTCTTGTATCACCAGGAGGAACACCCACAATCACATGAATCTGCCTGAGAGGTTGTTGAAAGCGGAGGCCACACAACAATTCTAAGCCATTCTTGTTCAAACTGTGCACACACACGTGTCTGCAAAACTAGAGGAAAAAAACCCCAAAATTATACATCTCACAATAGAACTGACCACAAATAAAGTGAGTGCAAACGCCACAGCTCATTGCTGAACGTATTTCTGATGTGCCTTGATATTCTGCACAAAAACAACATTTTCAGTTTTGAGGAAAAAGAACCATTTTCTTCAGTGTTGATATTTTAAGACAAACTGGTACAGTAGCAGAGTATCAACCCGACTGCCGTCCTATGAGGAAACTCATATTACTTCCCTATTCCCACTGCTGCTAAATAGGACTTCTTGACATTTATCAAATGGTTAAGCAGTCGAGTACAGGGTGACAACTCCACTTTCCTTCAGGTTGACGAGCTCTTCTACCACTCCTTCACTGCAGCTGAGGGGAATGCCTTTGCTTTCAACATGGCTCCTGCAGAGGTTAGACTACCTTCCTCCCTCCCCAGATTCAAGCCCAGGCTTATCAGCCACCCCATTACAAAGCTATTTCCATCCTACTGAAAACAGACCTGCGGAAGTTTTAGAAAAGCTTTTCCTGAGCTAGGGTGGCCAAGAGTGCTTCTTCTGCCCAGCACACAGTAAAAACAAGTCAAATTGATTTTCTCCGATCCTAAAAAACCTCTATGTTACAAACACTGACTAGCCATGATTACAGGCTTTAAATTTTCTCCAGTGCGGTCCAGCTCCTGCAAGCAAGTGAAGTGGTTTAATAGCTGCCTTTTCAAACATGGTAAGCACCACGTCATACAGCTAAACTGAACATAAAGATGATAATAATAATAACAACAATGCTTTTGCTGGATCTTGCTTGTCCTCTCTTCACAAAGTAGTAAAGCCCAGTAAACTCTTTAAAACTTCATGGAGATTGTTTTCTTCACAGCCACTGTTTGGAGTCAAGAATCAACTCCCTTAAGGTAGACCAAAACTTTTTGAGTCTCATTTGGAGAGATGAGGTCTCCTGCTAGAACTGACCACAAAAAAATGCTAACATCCTTTCCACACTGCCAGTGCAGCTGACACCCTGATTCCACCACAGCCTGGAAGCAGAACCCAGTACTCTTTTGCATGCAAATCCGAATCCTTTCACTCAGTTTACATCTCCTTCCTAATAACTGACTTAACGTAATAGAACAAGTCAAATCATTACTTGCAGACGAGAGCCTGCCATGCAGCAGCTATTCAGAGAATCCCTCCTAGCTGCCCAGACATTATAGTGAAACACATCTTAAAATTCTCTTAAACTCTCAAGCTCTTCTGTGTGGTACTCTGTGACAACGCCTCCCGAGGTACCAGACAACATCCGCTCACAAGAAGCCTTTCCATTACATATATAAAGGAATCAAAGTTTTGGAGTACATTATAATAAAACACGTTAAATGTTGTTGCCAGATTTTAATTTCTAAATAAAAATAACCTTTTTTCTGTCAAGGCATTCTCTTAGGTTTCTCCACATTCTATCCCTCCTCGCTGCACTTGTTCATTAGCTTCCTTTCTCATTACTTTTCCTTTGGTACGGAGGAAATATGAAGTACAAAGCTTTATGGCTCCTGGCTTCAAAGGTACATCTTAGCACTCGTGATCACCCAGGACAGAGCGCTAGAGATCTCAGAGACAAACTAATAAGTGAAAAACAGTCTTAAATGCTGCCTCAGTTTTAAAAATAAATTAAAAAAAAAATAATACAACATCAGTCTTTTCCTTTCCAGTTTATGCTTTGTGTGTCACCTACCTGGACAACCTGCTATAAGATACAAACATGTCTTTTGACACAGAGGTCCATAAAGCATTTCTGTCAAAGAAAGATCTTTTCACCAAACAAAATCATTTCTGTTTATACACAAGATCTCTCTCTGTTAAGCAATAACCTCAAAGCCAATGAAAGCCCGTATTTAGATAAGAGGTCTCTATAGGATGCAACATAACAAAAGGAACTACTATTTCTCTTTTGACTCAGCAATGAATTAACGCCTGAGAAAAGCATTAGTGACATGACATTACTCAAAATGTCGCATTTAAGATGAAATTATATTCATACCGCCGCACCGAATCATCTGGTCTCTGTAGAGAATGGGCTAAATGAAAAGTGAAAAGATGCAAAAGAGATACATGTGAGCAGTGGGTTTCTCTGCTCATTTCTCTATACCCTTCCTCAACCCGTCCAAAATATCATTCTTATAAAACCACTAATGAGGTAAAATCCACGTTATATCAATGAACAATAATCAAAACTTACAATGCTTATAAAGCAGAGGCAAGAATGAACGTGAGCAAGAGGTGCATGGAAAACTGGCACAGAAGAGATGCAACCAGAAATACCAGATTCAAATCCATGATACGAGCTTAGCACAGGCAAGAAGACCTTAAAAACCCTGACTTTCTAGCCAGTCTCTTCCAGTCTAAAGGTATGAACTCCTAATGATAAACTGGAGAAATGAAAGTTGTGGAATATCCACAAATACTCACTTTTCACAAGCCTTACAGTTAGGGATGGAAAACAGCGGCACCGTACCTCCAAATTTCTATTACTTACTGCAGCCTGGGAAAAATTTCATAAAGTTTAACACTGTAGCCGTTTAGATGCCCACACTAAATGCTAACACAACCAATTTTGAAAGTCAAAAGAAAATTGCTTGGTTATTTACAAGCCCAGTGTGTGCGAGCCCACAATAGAGAAATCAAGATGGGTATCCTGCTGTTAAAAGGGAATGCCCGATTTTTCATCGGTAAAACAACTTAAATGGCTGAACTCTGGAATTTGTTATGTAAACTTCTTAATGGGGAAAAAAAAAATACAAAAATGACCACGCTAAATTAGAATAGATGTCCATGCAGCAAAAAGGAGGGGACACTTTGCAACAAAAAACAAGCAGCAGGGCAATACTGAAAGAAATTCTAAGTATTACATTTTTCAAATTTGTGCAACAAAAAATTTTGCAGGCTACTTACACACCCAAAGATACCAGTAAGAAATGGAAAAGTTTTGACTATAGTAATTTTTGGATATGGCACTCTGCCTGAAGAGATGTTTAACAACATTCCAGCTGGCTCTGCTACACAGCAGTCTGGCTACAGCAACATAGAGCTCTGCACGGGATAATTGGCCTAACTGAGAAACACCAGCAATGCAAGCTAACCGCTCTGTCGGCTTAGCCTGTACCCCCGGCTCCTCAGACTGCCAGAGGACCACATCCAACACCTGGCAAACTTTAAGCAAGCGTTTTCTGATGTCGGGATCCAAAAGAACATTTTGGAAAGACTATATCCAGAAATCCCTCCCTTCTTGAAAACCAGTGAGAAGAGCAGCAGCAGAAGAGGGTAGGTGTTTGCATTCCAACAGGATATGGAGGATGGGAAGGCAACAAGCGCCACATGAAAATCACTGTGCCTGATGGAAATAGGCTGCAGATTATTATACTTATCTTGGATTGCAAGCTTCCTCCAATTTTTCCTTAATATATCAAGTCAGGAAGTGCTCCTTGACCCCATCACATTCAGTGAGACTATTTAGTTTTGTACTGATGCTTCAAAAAGGTGCTACGAGCAAGAATAGACTGCTCCAGCTTCCTATTAAGGCTTTGATATACATGACTTGCAAGACCATTTGGCTATTGCAGAACATCTAAGGGGGGGAAGAGGGTGGGATGGGAGGAGAACGTGTTTGTACACACATCTGTGATGACTGCAGGACCCTCCCTAGTACTTCTGTGAAACACAGTAGAATGATACCTTCAAAGCAATGACTTATTTTTTTTTTAAGTTCTGACAACGTCATAATGAATTCCCATGAAATATAACAATATTTTGAACTGGATGAAGCACACCAAGACAAACTTGTAGCAATAAATATAGCAATGCATAAGTTCTTACACTGCGATACTTAACCACTGGAACAATCTACAAAGATTTCCTATCACAAGACTGTAGCTTGGGAAATAAAAGGGAATCTTAAAAACTATCTGAAAAGCAAAGTTAGAAACAGAGATAAGAGAACAAAGTTCCACTGCTATTTAGAAAAACTAAATTAAAAATTGGTTTTTGTACTCCCGTAATTGAATGTTTTTACACGCCCACCAGGTCTATGGGCAGGAAACATGAACTCTTCTTGATTTTGGATGAAGAATCCTTTTAATGCAACTTACTCTGAGAAGAGACACTCAGAAAAAGAACTCCTAGGCAGACTAGAAAAATCTCCTTATCAATTTGGAGAACAAGTTAATAAGAGACTTTATATGAGTATGTGCATCACGATTAAGGCAATCGCTTAGAATAGGGCACGGATATTATATTACTAATATGAACACCAAGTTGGCTTTCACTGTGGTAAAGCACAGGTGTACTTCACAGTTCAAATAAATAAGCAAATTCTTCCATGGGTAGAGAATCCTTGTCTTCCACAAAACCTACTACTTTGAAAGTGACACAAGCAACTAACTCCAACAACACAATAAACATGAGGAGCATAGAGCTCAGCAGAAACATTATCAAAAGCCAGTCTGAATGCACTCATGCTCTCACTTTTATGCCCTTGGCCAATACTACTTAGGGCCTTCACTGCAGCATCGCACTGGGCCAGCAAGTATTAGTAGTCAACTCACAGGTAAAGAAAAATGCATTTTCTTCTGTGCTGCATCCTAAGCTATTCAGGAATTCACAAATAACCAAAACCTGTCTATGCACTACACCAAAGCCACCTTGAAACTCATTGGTATGTTTTTATTCACCCGTCCACTCCGCTCAGATGCATGCACAGCAGTTCTTACTTCTAAGAAGTTTTCTCCTTAATCTTTGCTATGGCAAACTGGAACCACGTAAGTCTGGAGGAAACAATTTTTAACTAGCCTGAAACGGTGGCATTCCTGGCCACAGTAGTCACCTAGGAATCCTCAGAGGAAAATAAAACTATCACATCTGAGATTGCCCACCCACCAACAAACTGGCTGGCAATCACTCTCAGAAGTTTGTGAGAGATTCTACCCAGCATCAGTTTCACCTTACGCACACTGAAGAACAGGCAAACAGCTTCTATCCGGATCCTCACCTGTTAAACCTTGACAGTGTAAGGCAATAACAGAAGAGCTGTAAAAATGGATCAGCGGTATAGTAATGCCACCTTACAAACTTCAAAGTGGCAGAAAGAACAAAGTACTAGAAAAGAGAAGCAACGTGCACTAGAATATCAGTATGAGTCAGTGTACTCATCACACCACGGACTGCAGCCGGTGATGGCGCTTTGCGTCCTCCTATTCGTCATGCTGTTCATTATGTAGAGTAGTGACATTTTGTCAGTTACGCATTTCCACTTACTGTTTATACACACCTAGAAAAAAGTATTTGCAAAACATATTTGTTTACTTGCACAAAATAAGGGAAGGGATTTTCTCTTCATGCTCACATTTTAAGTGAAATAATTTAAATTTTTCCTGATTTTTTTGTTGTTGATTATGCTCAAATATAAGTATTTTCTCAAGCAGCACGCTGGTTAGAACAGCACTGTTCTAAACAGAACACTTTTAAAGTTACAAGCCAGGACAGAACAGGCACACAAGCTTCCCTCTCTTCTGTCTATCAACGTTCTTTTAAAATAAGAACAAAGGGGACAGTATTTATTTCTATTTAATTTTCAGGTAGGGTATTCCAGTCAAAGCAAGGAAATTTCTAAATCATGATTAGCTAGCAGGAAATTATTAAATTTCATAAGCTGGAGAAGGGGGGGAAGGGAGACACAACATCAACCACACCACCTTACTGTGCCAGACAACTGGATTTTCCCTAGCCAGGGCTCTAGAATCGTGTAATAAACCCCGATTATTTTGCAGCTCTGAACTCTTCATTTGTAGTCATGTCGCTAATCTCAGCTACAGTACCCCACATATATCCAAACTTGTCTTTATACAAAACATCGCTGTATGTGATTCAGTAAAGTGAAACACAAGAATTGAGAACGAACAACCAGGGCAGAAAAAGACAATCTTCTCAACTTTTAGAACTTGATTAGCTCAAATAACCATGCTTAACAACAATGCCACCACCAAAAAACCCTCTCTGTCCCCAAATCAACCTTCACTTGCCTTACATTACTAGAGATCCAACAAACCGCCCTATTAGTATGCAGCATCCACCTCTACTCCATCAAGTTTATATCTCAGTTCTTAACGGAAAATGATTTTTAAGTATTGAGCAAAAATAATTTAGCAGTCGAAAAATAATCTCCTTAAGAAATGTCCATTAAACGCTCTCAGTTCTCGTTACCTTTTTTCCCAAAAAGTAAAGGGCTTTCTAGTCTTCTGCAGATTTTTGCAATTTTCTCCCTTATTACACGACTTAATGCAAAAGAGCAGAAAATAATTAGAAAAGTAATTTTCAGTTTCATGAAACACACAATTTCCCAGGGTTTGGGATTTTTTTCCAGTTTGTAAGTACCTAAGTCAACTATGATTTTGTATGCACGTTTGGAATCAATAAATTCTGGATTGCAAAAAGGTAGTCTACAACAGTTTGGCTTTCCTATACTGTGAGGTCTTCCCAAAGCACAGCAATAATGTTTTCAGTCACCAGGTATGACAGTGTGTTCTTTTACAAATGCCAAGTATATAGCTGTTTTATTCTTCTGGCAGCAAAACAAACGCATACTCTTAGCTGTACCTTTCTCATACATGGTTACATGCTAAAAGTCTTATCCAGTCACGTCACACCTACTCCCCTAAAAATGGCAAGCCACCAAGAACTTTCCTGCACAGTGGCAACTAAAATCCTAACGTGATTGCGTACAGAAGTCTTTACAGTCCTCATAAACCCACATGAGCAGCTATAGCATGCAATAATAGTTGAATTTTTTTGCACGCGTATCAAAGACAATCTTCTGCAAAGCTACACTGCACTGTGTTAGTAAGTATTTCTTTCACAAAAGGTCCGTATTACATGGCACAGTATTTTCACCAGATGAAAACAAGCAGGTACATACTGATCTTCCGTTCCAAAAAACTTCACAAAGAAGCACTTTTTTCCACGAGGTTTCTTCAGATCTTTAGGTGGATTAACAATCTGAAGGCAATGAGAAGTTAAAAAGCACATAATGAAAATTTATACTCTGTGATTTTACTGTCATATGTTACAGATACAATAGATTTATTCATTTTTTTAAAATCTGACTGGAAGAGAATTTGAATCTGTTATAAGTCTTTCAAGTAAATATGTAACCCAGGTATTTCCTTAGATATGGGTATGCTGCAGCAGAGTGAGAAAGTACCCAGACTCCACTGATAACATCACTACGTTCTTAGTGAGGTTTTCTTCTCCCTATCCCCAATAGGTAAACTAGCAATCTTTTCTAAAATTTAGAAAGCCAGATGGCATTAATAAAAGGTTGTTCCACTTACATAACTTAAAATTTACAACTGAAGCTTTGTCTTGACTCCCAGAATAGATTGCTTATAAAGTTCAAAATATTAGTAAAGAGAAAAGCTGTCATTCAGTTACACAGGTGACACCTGAAAGACTGCAGGGGAGCCTGGACTTAACTTGATTCAATAACCAGAATGAAACCAAACGTTTATGGTTGTCAGCCACACTGACAACACTTTTCCTGCCACATGCTGTTATCTCAGCATGCTTAGTCCTCATACCTACATCAAAAATAAAAACAAAGTTCTTTCAGAGAAGTAGAAATAAAAAAAAATGGCACATATAATTCAATGGGGTTTTTTAAATCTTTCTGGCCTTTCATCAGAAGAAAAAAAAAAAAACAAAAAACGAGAAGAGAAAGTTTAACTACTCCCTACCTACAGAATTATTACTCAAAAAGCATAGCTCAAAAACAGTATTTCGAGAAGCCAGACTCCTTATTTCTATTATTTAACACAGTGCATTTAACCAATTTACTATGGGACGAAAGAAACCTTTCTTGCAGAAAGTGGCAGGGATTAAATAACTAAATCTGGGAAACACAATCAGTTCCAGACCTGGGTGAACCACACTCTATGGCTTTTCATTCCATCTGAATGAACAGCTGTTAGTAACAGGCTGAACTTCCAGATCAAACAAAGCCCTAAACTGGTTCACAGTATAGATTTGTTAGGTATGTATATTTAAAAATAAAAACAAACAAAACCCCCCAATATTAATCTTTAACTGAAATGCTTTCAGGCAAAGCTTTTCTGTGCAGAAGAAAAAAGCAGAAACAAATAAAACAAAAACTAAGAAAACAACAATAAAAATAAAAAAGCACAACAACAAAACCTTACCTTTCCTGGCCATGGAGGATACCGGCCCAGTTTCCCCCTAGAGAAAAAAGAAAGTATTAGGCACTAGAACCAAAGGAAAAAAAAACTATCCCATGTCTACCTTTTTTGCATTACATCGTATTTTTCATATTAAAAGAGCTACAACCTACAGTCAAAACCTACCATGAAAGGCAAGATGCACCCCTGACACACAAGCATTTTATTGTTAGACAACTGCACCTAAACTAAGCCTTTAAACAGTCTGCATGAACTCCCTGGACTACCAGAATTTAACTGAACAGAACAGCAGCAGCACAGCTACCGCCTGGAAGATACAGTGCTATAGTGCTTATTACTCTTGCAAGACTGGATATTCCCTCACAAGGAGATGAAAAAAGTATTGATGCAGGCAATCAAACCAAAGTTCAGGTTGGTAACTCATATCCATCTGGACAAACTGTCTACTGAGCAGAGCAGCCATGGATTTCCAGCTCAGAGAGCTGAGATTCTTAGAAGTTCTCACAGGAAAGCATTAAAGGCAGGATCCCCTGAACAGGTGTTTGTTATCACAGTCTTCAGGTGCTCGCCACCACAGTAAGACGTGCTAAAGATATGGAAGTGCCATAAGGAAGGCAGAAAAGTTTATTTCCTACACTGCAAATGTTTCCATTATGAAAACTACACAAACCTATTTCTTCATAGAGGAGGAAGAGAGACATTAGTCTTAGCCCTCAGCATGGTACCTTTATCATTATCTTACCCTAGGCACTTACTCAGGCAGCAGCACTCTCACAGAATCTTATCAGTCATTGTCTTGCAAGAGACTGGTAAAAAAAAAACCCATGAACCAAAAATTATCAGCAAGTGTCTCTGCAGCCCCTCTTGAGACGGCAATGCTACACAGACGATCCAGTAGCGACGGTCAGACAGGAGCACTGACAAGAACTGTAGCCATGACCATGTCTCATATTCAATGCTTCCATTCTCATATTGAACAAGACATTCTATGATTCTATGATTCATCAAAGACATTCACACGTTACTGTATTATTGTTATAGTTCTTCCGTGATGGCTGTAAGGATAGTACCTGTCTAGGTTGTCATGTACAAAACTAAAGCAGGATAACCTGCATTCCAACACCGAGAACAGTGCACTCCCCAAATCCTTGTTGGAAAAAAAAATGCTAAAAGGAACCAATCTTTACTTACTTTGCTATATAAATTAGACAACTTCACAGCACTGTCAATTTTTCGGATGAGAAACTGGAGTTGTCACAGCCTGGAGCACGCGCTTCTTTTTATCTGGGATATAAATATAAATGCATGCACTTGCCTGTTGGGGATTAGCTATTTCTTGCAAGCCCTAGCAGGACACCCTAGCCTGTCAAGTACAGTAGAGCCTATACACTTAAAAATCAGCGCTTACAGGGCTCGATGGAATCCCTTCAGTTGTCCTCACCAGGAAATAGAAAAATCTCAGCACTCTGACTACTTGAGCGTAAAACTGGAGTGACAAGAGGAAATGGCTTCTGTGAGCTTCGATAGGGACATCCTAACCTGCAAAAAAAAGCTGCTTTCCCAGATTATTGTGTTGCTTCCTTAAAGCATTGCCAAGAAACAGTATCGCTGCTCACCCTAAACACCTACTAACTTGTTCTTGTGCCTTCTCGCCTCCCCTGGGAGGCGAGGCCGTATTTCCAACCGAGCCCCAAGATGATTACCCCTCTGTCCCGCTCCCCTCACCCCCCTCCATCTTATACAGGTTCTTTGCTGTGCCGCCTCCCCGTTAGCCTTCGGTGCCGGCCGGGCTGAGAGCCGAGCCCGCCCGCCCTCGGCCCGTGGTCCCAGACTGCCTCACACCGCCTCCGAGGGACGGCGGCAGCGGCGGCGAGACCCGCCGCCCGGCTCGCAGCCCCGCCGAGCCGCACCTTAGAGTCCCCCGCGGCTACAGGGTGACAGGTCCCGGCCCGGCCGCGCCGCGCTCTCCCGGGCCGGGTATAGCCCCGCCACCGCCCCGCCCGCGCCGCCGCTGCCATTAAGCGGAGCCTCAGCCTCGCTCCCCCAAGCGCCACAAGCGCTGTCCGCCCCGCCGCTGCTTCCGCCACGCCCCGCCCCGCCGCCGCCCGGCCTGCACCGCCACTCACCACACCAGATCTCCGAGCCTCAGACTCACGGCCGCCATCTTACCGACAGAGCCACCAGCCGCACCGCGCAAGGGCTGCCGGGACAGGACGGCACCCGCCGCGGGGGCGGGGGGGAGCGGCGGCGCCGATTGGACAGCCCCCGTCACGTGGGCGGGCGGGCTGTCACCGACCTCTCCCCCGAGGCGTGACTGCGGCTCCGGCGCCGATTGGACGCGCCGTGTCGTGGCTGAGGCGGGGCGGGGCTCAGCCCGGCCCCGTGCGTGGCGGCGGAGCGGGGACTGCTCGGGTTCGTCCGGGTTCGAGCCTCCGCCAGTTCGTCCTGCCCGCGGCGGCGCGGGGTGGGGGCGGCCGCCGGGCGGGAGAAATTTGTGCTGAGTACCGCGGGGGAAGCGGCCGTGGCGGTCAGGGGGTCGCTGCTGCTCTGCCACGCCGCCCCGGGGGCACCCCGGCGTCTCTGCGGCGACAGGAGGTGTCGCCTTACGGAGAGCAGACGGAGGCTGCCGTGGCTGCCTGGGGCCGGCTGCCGCTGGGGCGACGGTTGCTGTGGCTGCCCGAGGACGGCTATCCCGCGACGGGTACCGGGAGGCTCCTGTGACCTGCGCTCGTATCCCCCAGTGACCCCCCCCTTAGGCCAGACCAGGGGGTGGGGGGTTTTGGAACACGGTCTGCGCTCGCTCGCCTGCTGTTAGCAGCCGGGAGGCGCTGTCTCTGGCCGGCTGCTGTAGAGTTGCATGGGTTTTTCCGGAAGACTTGCTGCGTTTGGTGTTTCCCTTCCTTTTTGTGCGCCTGACTAAGCCAGTTTGACGATTTTTCCATCATTCTTGTGTCCTCTTCCACTCTGTGCCCTCACAGAAACCTCAGTGTAGGTGCCTTAATGGATATGAGCTTGATACCTGTGCTGCATAGCCCTAGATAGGAGCTACCCGCTCTGCACCCTGAAATAAGCGGTTTAATCACCCTGCTTTTTCTCCAATATTTGGCTAGATTGAGGTCGAGTATCTTACTCTAAATTGGAGTTTGTCAACTTACTCGGGTAAATCCCCCTTGTTACAGCTCCCCTGCCTTTTTTCAAGAGGTGCACCACCTTAGGATAAAATGTCCTGTTTTAAAACCATTAACACCCTTTAAAAATGGTTTTATTTGTTTTGTGGTGTAACACAGCGTAACACATTGTAACACGCACACCCCGCCCCCCACTTTTCGCCCACACTTTGATCTTGGCTGCTGACAGAAGCCACTCTGTGCCTGAATGCCTTCAGTAAAGGACTCAACAGCAGGACTGGGATGGGTGTCTTTCCTTCAATATAACGTATGGGTTTTAAAAGAAATAAATAAATAAATAAATCCCTTTTCTTCTGACAGGTTTAATTTGCCAGTCTGTAGCCAAAACCCAGGGCTGATGCGGCCAGACCTGGGCCAGTCTCTGCTCTGTACATCCACGCTGCGGGCGAGGGGGGGTTCGAGAGTGGCCGCACCGCTGCCCAGCTGGGACCCCGGCGAGGGGCTGCCCTGGTGTGATGCTGTGCTCCCCCTGCCCCAACCTGACCATGTCTCCCATGCCCCTGCCCAAGTGATAACCGCCCGTGGTGGTTGCAACGGCTGCGTCTGGTCGTGATAGTGGCAGCCGCTCGAAGGTGGTTTTGGGGGGACAGAAAACAACAGCCAAGGGCTGACTGGAGCAACGCGCCCACCTCACCACAGCACTGTCCCTCTGGTCCGTATGCAGCTGTGACTAGAGGTCAATCATCTTACCCCGTAAATAGCGAACAGCCCTGGAGCTCTCCTGCAGGCCAGGACCTGCCCCGGGCAGGAACGCTGCTCGAGGTTACTGCTCGAGACTCAGAGATGCTGCAGCAGATCCTCGGTCAGTGGTTTATAGCACGCTAAACTTTGAAATCTGAGCTAAGGGATATAAAGGATCGATTGCACATATACAATCCTTTAGACATAAAGCGTTGACCAAGTGTGGGACTAGGCCTGGATCCAGCCGCGCCCCGGCTCCTCGGAGAGGCCGTGCAGGAAGCTCAAGGGGGGCTCCCTGACGGTTCTGACCCTGTCCCCCATGCAGTGAATCACGCAGTGTCCCTTGCCACCGAGCCTCGTTAAACTACTGCCGCGTTCACTATCCAACTTTGTTAAACCCCTGTTTTGTAATCAATAAATACATCGCCGCGTTGGAGCGAAGATCACTGCTCCTTCCGCCACATGCAGCGCATCCCCCCACCCCCGTGCGCCTGGGCCGCGCTCAGACGTTCCGGGGGCTCGGACGTTCCGGGGGCGGGGCGGCTTCCGGGCGGAGGGGAAGCGGCGCGGCGGGGCCCCGTCCCGCTCCCGTCCCGTCGGAGCGCGCGGCCGCCGCCATGGCCCGCAAGAAGCTGCACCGTCCGATCGCCGCCATGGCCAAGAAGATCCGCGAGTACCGGGCGCTGAAGAACCGGCCGCGGGAGTCGCAGCGCTTCGCCCTGGACTACGAGACGATGCGGCGGCCGCTGACGCAGAAGCGGCTGCCGGTGCGGGCCTGGGAGGACGTGCGGAGCGAGCACCGGCTGCTGGCGCTGCTCTGCCGCCTGCCGCGCTTCGGCGTGGGCCGCACCGTCACCCGCAAGTCCTGGCTGTGGGCGCACGACGAGCCCTGCTACTGGGTGATCGCCAAGGTGAAGGCGGACTACACCGCCGAGGTAACCCCCGCGCCCGCCCCGAGGGGCGCCGGCCCCGGCCCCGCCTCGCCGCGCCCCCCCTCAACGGGCCCTTGTTTTCCTTGCAGAACATGGATCACGGAAGAGCTTGGGGCTACCTGACCTTCAGAGGTGACGCCGGCTCGGTTCCCTACACCCGTGGGGCTGGGAGAGAGCGGCTGCGGGCGGGACCCGGGGATGCCGCGGAGGGCGGGTAGAGCCGGGGGGGGCGGGGAAGGCCGCGGCCTCCCCGCTCGGGAAATCCGCTTCTCTCAGACCTGACGATGAGGAAAGGCTTTCCCCGTGTTGTAGCTTCAGGTGCCGGGGTCCGGCCCTCGGGGAGCGAGTGCCTGGGGAAGGCTGTGGGAGAGGCAGGGCGGGCCCTCCGGGAGCGCAGGGGGTGAGGTGAGGTGAGGTGAGGGGCTGTTCGGAGGCTTGGAAAGCCAGACACAGAGCAACACACGAGGACATTCCAGGTAAAATCACCAGTAGAACAGGAGCGATGGCAAGCAAACCTAACATTATTGGGATTTTAAATTAACGCTTGGAGATGAGTAAGTGAATTTGCCTTTTTAAAGCTGCTTCTGTCGCTTACGAGAGTTTCTGAAACAATTTCTTTCAAAGGTTTTAAAGTCTCTGAGCATTTTTAACTTTAAATTTCCCAGGGAACTTCAGTAAGTGTAGAGAGAAATTGCTCTCCTTCCTTAGCCACGGAAACTCAACCATAGAGAGATGAAGCAATATTTTAAATTAAGGGAACTGGAACAACTTGCCTGTAGTCCTTTTAGCGTGTTTCTGGTTTGATTTCTGAGGACAGAAGTGGGATCCCATAGTACAGCAGGGAAGGTACTGTCCGAACCTTTGAAAACTTCCTTTACTATTGCCTGGTGTAGCATGTTTGATACTGGAGAATCGACACTCGCTGTGTTTCCCAGAGGGAGTTTGTTATTGATAGTGTTGTCCACTGCTGTTCATCATCTCTTCTCAGGCAAAACCGAAGAAAAAATGAGAGAGATCGACAAAGTCATGTACCATGACTGGCGTGTGGTGCCCAAGCATGAGGAGGAGGCCTTCAAGAAATTCACCCCAGTGCCGGAGGAGACCATTCGGTACCTTCCGTACCCGCCTCTGCTCCGAGCCATGATCCTTGCGCAGTGGCAGAAAGAGGGAAAACCCATCACAGAGGAGCCAGTGATTGATCTGGAGAAGGTCACGGCTTCTCCCCTTCGGTGTGCAAAGAAAAAAGCTGCAGGGACACCAGTATAAAGACTTGTTCTATGTCCCGAGCTTCCCACATGCTCCCACCGTGTGTTAAAAGCACGGCATCCTACAGAAGACCCCCTTGTCACTGTGGCGTGGTGTATCCAGGTTTCCCGCCTTTCTCCCCAGCCCTATGCAGTGACCTCATCTGAAAGGAAAGATGTAGATACATTCAGATTTTTATTTTTTTTTTCCATAATTTTGGCCTCAGTCAGCAGAGGAACCTTCTTGTTCCCTGGATAGTCCCGAGTGCATAGCTCCTGTTATCCAGCTGCAGTTCTTTGGAGCACCGTTTTCTCTACAGCCTGAAAATTACAGGTTTTTAAACAACATTTTTCAGATTGGGCCCTACATAAATCACAGAAGAATGACTGAGAATACCATGTTATTTTACAGAGCTGTGTACAAATGTATTTACTAATGAAAATAAATGTTTCCTTATTTCTGCAGCACAGTTCTAAGAAAACTTGGTATTTTTTTCAGTGCGTGGAGATCATCGTGAGGTCCAAATGCAGAGCCGTTAGCTTACCAGACACAGCATCGCATTCCTCTTCACCACTGCAGAATCATCTGCATTACTGACATGTGATGGCAATGAACAACAAGGGAGGAACACCACTTGACTTTGGGAGTCTAAGCTTATCCAGTGCTGTCCATCTCTTACTCCCAGAGACAGCTGTCAGATTAGAGAAATCATTTTAATTCTGGTGATGTAAGGTATGCAGGATCGGCTCTTACTATTTGAAGCCGATCGCAAATTCCCTCCTGTTCCAGTGCAGCGTGCTGTGGTGAACGTTAAAACATGCAACAAAAAAAACCCAAAACATTAAAAACATTAAAACATGCAACCCTTTAGTGCAGTTCTTAGCATTTAATTTTTCTCTTGCGGTGGCTGTGGGTTCTGCTGCTGGGTCTGTTGGAGGGTCGAGTCTGGGTGTGGGTGGAGGGGGCACAAGAGCTCTTTGGTCTGTAACCCTACAGGTCAGCTCCCAGCAGAAGCAGCTATTGAGTTGTCTGCTGTAGTGGGTAGTCAAGAGGTGCTGCTCCGTTTGCTGCAGTGTCCTGAAATCACAAGTAGCCTGAAGGGATTTACTGAGGGAAAGGCAAAAACTTGAGCCTGTGCCCTGCACGGCAGGCCTGGGTGGGACAGGGGATGCCCCTGTTGCCCCAGGGAGGAACAAACGGATCGGCATCAGCTGCCTGGCCTTCCATGGGCTTCCTCACCAGAGACTCCTGAAGGATTAAGGGTAAGAGGCTTTCTCACGAGTTAAAACCTCATCCAAAGGCTGGGAAGAGCTGGGCTCTTGTCCCTCCATTGCAGCAGGAGCGCAGGAGGCCACACGCCAGGGCCGGTTCACTGGCTTCCGAAGCAATGGGAGAGTCTGGCGGGGGGAAAATCCAGAGCGTTGCTGAAGGCACAAACAGTTTGAGGCTGTGAGACTGCCTGCTGCAGCTGCGGCTGATGGAAAACAGCAGCTCTGGTTTCCACAGCCTTTGCCGCCAGGTGCTGGGCTGGTGCCTCACTGTCCTTACCGTGATTCCTGACCCAGCACACAAACGGAAGAGGTGGGACAGGGGGTGTAGATGTGAGTGAGATGGGACGAGCTGAACAATCTGGTCCTCTGACCTGCGCAGGCAGGAGCTGAATGCAACCCCAGCACAGGCAGTGCTCTCCCTGACGGGGCCCAGGCCCACCGAGTCTGAGCAGAGCGGGCAGAGCCAAGTGCTGGTAACGGGGTCTGTCAACAGCCCCAGGCAAGGCAAGAAATTACCTATGAGCAGCCTCCAGCCAGGGAGCCCAGCCGTGAGCAAAAGCAGATGGAGATAACACACCATAAGGCATAGAATCATACAATGGCTTGGGTGGGAAGGGACTTTTGAAGGTCATCTGCTCCATGGGGTCCATCCAGGAGCAGCTGGAGACAGGCACAGCTTTGCCTAGCTGAGACAAAGGCTGAAAGCCCCAGCTGGTGCTTCAGTGAGGCTCCTGAGCCACGGGTGGTAAGGGTGGGGGGCTCAGGTGGGGCTGATGGGGACAGTCGCAGCCTGCTGGTGACCTCAGGGCCCTAAGACTTGGGGGGTGTCTTCACACAGAGCCCTGGGCAGCTCAAGAGCCTTGTCTGATTGACAAGGTCCTCTTCTGGAAAGCTGCACAGCCCTGGTTTGCCGTGTGGTGGATTCAATGCCTAGGAGATGCCGGGAGCTCTGCCCAGACTCCCAAACCTGAGCATTAACTTCCTGGATGGTTTGGCAGCATGGGGGGGGCTTGTGTGAAGGGTGACAGTAGCGAGCGCCTTCCTCAGCCACCCCAGGTGGGTGCCAGACATGGCTGCGCTTCACCCAGTGCCTTGCTCAAGCTGCTCCTGGCTGTATGGAAGGGTGCAGCCCCAGGGGGGTGGGACGGGTCCCAGGGCCTGTTTCCAAACCTCATTGGGGAGGTGCTTCTAGTAACGCAGGAGGCATTGCCTGTCGTACTGCACCCTAGCCCGCGCAGGTCTGCAGTGCAGGTGGAGTTATGGAGGAGACTCACCTTAGGGACCCCTGCTTAGGGCAGAACTTGCTCCTGGCATAAGGAGGTGGTTCCTCTCCGGTACTGCCATCTACAGCCTTTGAATTAATGCAGTTCTACAAAATAAATGTGAGCGTGCCTAAGCGCTGCTGGGACTAAGAGGAACTCGTTTCCTGCAGCGCTGGACGTCACCAATTCTTACGGGACCTCGTGAAGTACCACCCTGTACTGATAGGGCACATTGGCAAACTGAGTGCTGAAAGCTGAGCCTGATGTGTTAACCCTGGGGGGATGCAGGGGACCACAGCCAGCCATCCCCTGAACCGTTGTCTTTTCTGCCTTTTATTTCTGATGCTGGGAGAAGCTACAGATTGCACCCTGGCTTGCAGGACTAACCCCTTCTGCTCTGAGCCAGCGAGCAATCCCCATCGCATTTCTTGCCACTAAATTACTCAACGGTGAACACTTGAGCTGCCGTTCCCACCCTTTTAAGTGTCCTGCTGTTATTAAAGACTGAGCAGAAACCCCCGGGCCTTTATAAGAACCAGACAGCCCGCGCTCGCTGATGTTAACACATTTATTACATACAGAACAGATATGGTTTGTTGTTTGATAGCATAGGGGACAAAGCATGGGAATGTATTCATACAGCAGTCTCTTTACAGAATGCCATCTTCAGACCAAACAGCGGAGTTTACAGGCCTTAAGACACTTTTTAAAATCCTTTTGTAACATACAAGATACTTTACATACATCACAGTGGAGATATGACAGGGAAGTGTGTTGAAGCCAGTCAGTTCTCACCTTGCTGCCCAGCAGCCACCAAGCGCCCGCGGGAGCTGACAGCAGAGGCCGGTTCTACTTCGCTGTAGCTGCCCCTCTTGGACATGTGCTTCTCTTGGAGGAAAATACGCACTGAGCTGGAAAGGAACCCGTTGGTGGAGGCCCAAGACCCGTTTCCTTATGTTGCCAGGGCCCAGTGGGCAACAGGAGACCGAGTACTGTCACTTTGACTGCTAAAACCAGATACAGAACAAACAGTAAGAGGTAATAGTTGCAATTCTGTGTTTTCCTACGGAAGAGTCGATGGAGCTAAGGAACTGGGCCCATTACAGCTTTTTTTTTTTTTTTCTCCCCTTCAATTAGCCCAAATGACGACGTTTACCTGGCCCTAGCTGATGAACTGTTACATGTCTGTGGAATCTGTGGTCTAAATATTGATCTTTTTAACCTTCCTGCACCACTCTGTGATGGGATCCAAAGGGATCCTAGCGGAAAGCATTTCGGGAACATGAATGAGAAGCCTGGCACAGTTGGCAGTGCCCTGGTGAAAGGTCTCCCTACATACAGGTGGCAGCTCCAAGCATCCCTTAGCCAAATGCCGGGCACAGAGCCCAGGCTGCCAGCAACGGGAGGACACCGTCCAGCTGGTCTCCTGCCTCGGTGGAGAACGATGTGGGTGCGCATGTCACCAGCACGGCTCACAGGCAGCGTGGGCACCACTGTGGCTCCATACTTGGGTGGTTGAGGGGAGCTTCCCAGGAGATGGAGGCTTCCCCCAGCTGGCCCCACACTGCCACACTGGTGCAAGGACATCCCTGTGAACCCCAGAGGGCTGCACAGCTCAGGGAAGAAATAAGATGACCACCAGGAGCTTCCAAATTCATTGCTAACAACTGCTACACGTTCTAGTCCTGCACATCCAGGAGGGAGCGTTCAAAGGGAACAGAACTTGTCCTCGTGGAGACAGGACTGTTTCCGCTGTCAGAAAGGGAGGACAAACCATTGCCTCTACATCTGGAGCTGCCACATTCTGCATCTCGAGCTCAGAACCGCTCTCCCTGGTCCCATTCTTCGCTACTTCTCTTGTAAGCAGGACACACATTCGCAATCCCCCAGCACTGCTTACACAAGGAGGGCCGTCAGAATTTCTCTTGGGGGTTGTTAATTCTTTTCAGGAGTCAGAAATTTCCAGCTTTTCAATCTACTTAATAACAAAGTCAGTGCTCCGCCATGTTAGGTAAAAGAAGGCAGGAGATCTGGGCTCAATTCCTTTTTCTGTGTGACCTCAGGGAAGACACAACCTTTCCATTCCTTGACTGCACCGGCACAGTCTTTCCTGACCGACAGCCACAGTGTGAAGGAAAACAGCCCTCTCCTTCCAGCAGTTCCCAGGATGGGGACGCAGCCTTACGAGTCAAGGTGATCTCAGTGTGCTAATGCAGAATTCACAGCAGACCGACATCATCTGCCCTCACCTGTGTTTTGAAAGCCAACAAATACTCTGCAGAGATAGCTTTCTCCTGAACCTTTCAGAATGAACTCAAGAGTTCTTTTCTGCCTGGGGTTTTTAGAAAGGGGAGTTAAAAGTATTTCTGCCTTTTCTGCTCTTTAAAAAGCAAGGTTCCAGTACCCCTTTGCTACCGCAGTTTCCAAACACCTCCAGGATCAAACACCCATCTCCCATCTGAGGCTACCAAACAATCCTCTCTGGACACACACTGTCACCCAGCACATGACTGCTGAGACAACAGCAGCAGCAGAGGAAGGAGACTTTCCATCTGCAAGTATGGAGGACGTGTTCCCTACAGTAATGGCACTGCTGCTTTCTCCAGCCAAACAGTAGAAGTGCTGCCCGAACCCTGACACTCCTTTGGACCTGGCTGCTCTCAGTCTGTGGGACATTATTCTGTGCTTAAGGGTCGATAAGGTGGAGAGTCCACTGGTGAACTAGAAAGGATTTCTGCTAGGGTGCTGCAGAAGTTGTGATTCACCATCACGGCTTTGGCAGGGGGACACGCTACTTCTCATGCAGGTGGGAGTGAGGCAACCTGCTGGAGAACCTGAGCCACCACCCATCCAGCTGCCAGCTCCCGAGCACTGGGCAAGGGCTTTGCACAGTTCAAGCTCCAAGCTTCACTTCATCAATGCGCTGCCATTTCTCTCCTTTGTAGATGCCAGCTCCAGAGCAGAACAATAATCCAACCACGCAGAAAGCGCAAGGGCCCAAGATGAAAGCTGCAAGTTCAGAGGTTAGAACGGGGTCACAGTCCAAGGCAGGAGCCATTGCAGTTGTCTGGGGTCGGTTTCCAGCAGCAGGTATAATGCAGGCGTTCTGTATGTACATCTTGGCATTCAGGCGGGAGGAGGGACACTTACATTGGTGGGAAAGGAGGAATTCTCACTCAGGGATATACGATACCTGCCACACAATAATGTGGCTCCTTTCAGCCTTGGAAAGTACTGGCTTCACCTGGGTGGTATCTCCTGCATTCTCCTCCGTCTCATCGTCTTCTCCATCCCCTGAAGAGAGAAAACAGAGAGTTAAAGAGACAAGAAAGAAAATCCCAAATCGCACTGCTCTGGAATACTTCCAGAGAGGCTAATATCCCTGCTACAGTCTCAGCAGTCTGACAACAGACAGCACAAGCTGAGACCTTCCTTTACGTCTGGAAAACACTTATAGCAACACGGTGCTTTTCTGAAGCAGGACTGTATGGATGGAACCAAGCATGTCCAGCGGTAGGGAAAACCACCCTTCCTTTCGGGGAAGCCAACGTTTACAATACAGAGCACCTTCCAACAGCATGGGTGACTGCAGTGGGGCAGCAACGTCTGCAGTGGCACAGATGGTTTTATTCTTTCCAGGGCCATTAATGCAGACTTCGTGGCACTGCAGGCACAGGCAGGGGCAAGGTTTGGCAGCCTAGTACAAGGAAAATGCTGGCTATCTGCCCTCGCAGCCAGAGGGCAGGGGAAATGGAGAGCGCCGCTTTTCAGATTCCACTCCCCACAGCAGTGACCCCTCTTCTTCACGACCACAGCCCTGCACCCTGTCCCATTCTGGCTGCCTCCCACCACAGGCACTCACCGATCCGGAAATCGATGTACCCTTCTCCTCCGCTCAGCACCAGGACGTTCTTCAGCTTCTGCCCCTCGGTCTCCGTGGCTGCTGTGCTGGGGTTCTCTGAAGGGCTGTCCAACACACTCCCATTCAGGGTTGCTAGGACATTGCCTGGGGGGGGACAGGGGTGCTGTCAGTGCCCCTGCTCAGCCCCCATGCAGTTAACACAGACACACACACAACTGGGCAGGCCAATTCCTTCTGCTGGTGAAATCTGGAAGTCACTGTAGTTTAAACTACTGATGCCTGAGCCACAGGGATCTGCAGGCACTAGAAATGGCATGGAGAGCCATCTGCCGCAGGTCAGCTCAAGCTCCTCCCAAAGAATGGACGGCGAGACAAGAGCCTCACAAGGAAGGGCTGCGCTCATCCTTACCAGGCACAGAGACGAAGAACTTGACAGCATCACGGTGGCCGTGGAAACAGAGCTGTGCCTGAGCCATGGAGCAGTAGGGAATGAAACTGCTGGCAGATTTGTCGCTGTTGTCATCACCGTACACGTGGATGACCCCACCAGAGCGGCTGCCCTCTCCAGAGGTTGGCGAGGTCTTGTTGGCTGGGGACAAGGAGAGGGAATATTTTCAGCGATAGTTTTGAGTCCCATTAACAGAAGGGACTCAATCAAAGAGAAAACTAATGAGCCATGAATGAAAACCTTTAAAGCGGTGGTGTGGGTCTCTTTAAAGGTCTTGTGTAAAGGATGTGATGGAGGACACCACACTGGGCTATACAGTCCCTCTCTCTTAGACTGGTAGCAATCTACTCATGATAACAAACTACATTTTCTCAGCAAACCTAGTATTTGGCTGCTAATGACGCACACATCCCTGGAGGTGCTGGGCAAGAGCGAGCCTAAGGGAAGCTAGACAAGGTCTCTGAGGTGTCCCAGTGAAGGCCTCTTCACCAGCAACAATCCTGTCCAGCCTCCAGAAACCACCTGCTGCCCTAGGATCAACCTTGGTCTTTTGTACCTGGCAGGGTATCCAAAGGTGCCCATGAGACATTAAGAGCACCTGGAGGAAAATTACTGCTATTTTCTGGATTGCTGAAATTGCGCAGTTTCCGAGTCAAGTCTTTTGCTCATGCCAAGCCACAAGCACGCAGGCTGCTGAAAGCAGTCTCTGGGTCTGGTGAAGGCCTCTCAGCCCAGTAAGCGTCACAGCAGTGGAGCGAGGTCCTTCCTCAGCCCTTGATTTAGCCATGACACCAGAAGATCAGCTACTCAAGCAATGAACACCTGGAAGATGTTGACCAACCGCAGCTTCCAAGGATTTCAAGGCGGACTCAGGAGTCAGGATTCTTCATGTCAAGGCTCTGAGAACGCAAACGCTTCCACTCACCAAGGAACAGAGACCAGTGCCCCAAGCTCAGGAGGGAGATGCTTTCCTTCCGCATGCACCCACATCAGTAAAACATAAACAGTTGTAAAATCAGAAGGCTTTCACTTTCTGTGAGAGAACTTGATTGCTTCCTTAATTATCCATAGTTCTGTATTTTGTCTTGGGCTGAATTTCAATTATTAAGTCACTCGGGCAAAGGAGACTTTTACCTATCAGGCTCAAGCCAGCATGGCGAAACAAGTACGAATATTTTGCTGGAAGAATGAGACTCAGCGTGCGTGTGGGGAAGATCCCCACGATGAAGGTTCTCTGTACCTCTGTGCTCTCATTTGCTATGGCAGCTACAACTGGGTGAGCTCATCCGATTGACAGACAGGGCTGGTACTAGCGCTTCTTGCTCAGTATCTGGCTTCTTACTGCAACCAATATCAGATGCTTTAAAAGGAGGAGACATATGCTGATAATGCTTCTGGACAGCCACAGAAATGTCTTACAATGAGAAAAAAATACTCCTTTCTGACCCTGGAAAGGCTAAGGTAAGCGTAAATTTGAACTCCGAGCCTGCCTTAACTGGCACAACGCCAAACAATTCTTAGTGTTTACCAATGTCCCCTCTGGTTAAAAGTCTTGGGTGATCACTTGCAGCTAGCAGGTGCCACAGCACCTACTACCGTTGGCCTGGAATGATGAGAAGCATCCTTGGAAAACCAAGGATGACAAAGGAGGACCTTGGAAGAACAGTCTACTCCTGCTTCCTGGAACTCTCTGACTGAATAAACCTTTACCCCATCTCAAACCTGGCCTACCACAATAAGGGAACTACTGATGAATAACGAAGTACTCTTCATACAAAAAAAACCCAGAGGGATGGCTGATGAGATGGATGAAAATGTTTTTAGCCAGGAGAAATGAGGATATTTACATTACTGTCTCTGGTCACTTTTCTTAGATGCAACTTAAAATGAAAGAGTGATGAGGAACAATGGATGGAGAGAGCTGAATGTCAGGATGGAAGGGTGGGAAAGTGACTACAAAGGCAAACGGGTGCAGCAGGAGTGAAAGCTGAAGGAAGGAGGCAATGGACTTACCCCGGAGCCCAAGGAGTTGGCCTCGGTGGAGGACTACAGCTAGGCACAGGCAAGGAGTGGGAACACAGAGGGGCACGGGAAGAGACAGGCAGGATGGGAGAGAAGAAAAAGGTGATTACTGGGAGAAAATTCAGGGAGCAACAGAAATGCATAAAATCTAGAGAAACCACAACAGGAGCTACAGGCTCGAATCAGTTTATACCAACGCTGTTCTTGCTCGCTTTGCTCTTATCTTACAAGGACAAATGTAATATCTGAGATGGGAGAGAGACCATGGACACAAGCATCCATTGCTGAAGTTTCTAGTGAGACTTCACTGCTTGCCACACTTTTACAGAAAAACCAAAGATAATGCAAGTGGTTTACAGCAGGCAACAAGTGTAACTCAGAATAGGACAGCAGCCCCAAGAAAGAAAGGGCATTAAAACGGGGATTCAGAAATGAGGATGCAATGTGCAAAGACGACTGTGTCATTGGCTTCCTGGTGTCAGCTCCACGAGCCTTAGAGGAGACCCTAACTCAGCCCGAACTTCCAGGAAGATTACAACAGGTTTGCTCCTCTGATACAAGAGCCGTTTGCTTCTCACATCTCCTGCTAACAGTGGTGAGAAAATGTAAATTTGGCTGCTTTCTGTTGAAAGCAATTGCAATCAACCTCAAATCCTACTCCCCCATTATAATCTGGAACAGACCTGCTAAATAAGATGCTGACTGGCAGGTACAGAAAAGGATTACTTCAACTAAACTTGCAGCTCCACAGATGCACCTATTAACTACTACTGCTGGATCTCCTCATCAGGTTGGATTTGGCATAGGATACTGATTTCTACTTGACTGATAAATCTGAGCCCTAATTTGAGTAAATGAAGCTTTTCCAAGGTCAGTTTCTGGTTAATACCGTTACTGAGACGTTTAGATGTCTATGCCAAACCAAAATTTCCAGGGAGATCTTCCTGGCGACTTCTCATCCCATGGCCTCTTTTTGGAGACTTACTACAATTCCCAAAGCTTTGTTTCTCCTGCTTTCCAGTAGCTACAGAATCAGTTCACATCAGTCTGCTCAGTCATGGTCACGCTCAAAAAAAGAAGACTACACGGATGGCAGAGATGTCATTGGTCCCCCAAGAAGGAAATGGCTTCAACTGAACTGAAAGGGACAGTAACAAATACCTATTTGGTTTTAATCAGCTTAAATCCATTCAACCGAACACTTAATTCCTTAATAATGAAGAGTTAAACACCAAGTTCAGGCTTGCTCATACTCGGAGCTCTTCTCTCTGAACACTGCTATGATCAAAGGTGTGTCAGATTCAGAGTAAAAATCTCCGGAAAGCATTAGCCTGCCAGAGCCATCTGCCATGCAGCACAAATAACACGCAAAAGTGTTCTTCTTTTAGGTAGGTCCGCAGAAGTCTCTCCAATAAAGGTCACTTACTCTCAGTCAGTGGAATGGAGATGACGACACCGTTCCCTGTCCCTACCCAGAGGCGGTTGCCAGCAATGAGCAGGGCTGTAATCCGCACGAACGAGAAGCCCAGCTTTCCAGTGCCTGGTAAGAATGCATAAGAATTGAAGAGTCAGTTAGGACTTTGGGCAAGGTCTGCTAACGAATTTTGATTTCTCTCTGATGTCAATAAGCAACACGCCATTTACTGACAGTCCCTACTGCCTCACCTAGCATCTTGCTGACATAAGGCTCAATGTCGACATCTTGCAGATGTTGATGGCTGTGGGCATGGTAAAGTCTCAGAGTAGAGTCCAGACGGATAGAAACCCATACTCCATCTCCAATCCATGCCAGCTGTCGCACCTGACTCTCCCGCCGAGGGTGGGCATCAAAGGATTTCTGAAATACCAAAGAGGTGGACCAATGTGAGTTCACAAAAGGTTAGCAATTATCTACACATATACTCAGTTTTCCTCAACTGAGATCACTTGTTTGGGTTTCAAAGGTCTTGCAGAAACGCTAGCTGACCTCAGAAGTTCACTACAGCACACTGTAAATCCCTGCTTAAAATGAGGAGCTGTGTAGCAGCCCTGCAGAGATTATGGTCTTTGCAGACCACTTCAAGAGCAAGAACATTTAGAAACCAAGAGCTTTCAATGTGCTTGGTAGAAAAGGAAAATACACTACTCCAGTAGACACTCCAAAGACCAAACAGCCTTGGTTTAGTGATGTGAACTTCAGACTCGTCACTTCTCCCGTTGATTAGAATTATTCCAAGCACTGTCAAAGAGGTTTGTACCAACATCGCTGTATTGAATTTCAACCAAAAGGCTCTAAACGTCTTTTTTTTTTATTAGGCAAGTGGGATCACTGGGGCTTGCTTACTCTTTGTACCACAAAGCCTGCAGATTTCTTAGACCATACATGAAAGGTAGCCGTAAAGCACACACGCACATTTGTACAGTACATGGCCTCACAGACCCACTAGTAAAAGCAAAGAAAGCGCTCAGTTTAGACTTATCAGAATGGAGGAAGGAATAAATACCCCCCTGGCAGGCTGGGTCATAACACGACCCAGATTGACAGTTTGGGTCCTACACTCAGCAATGACAACACCAAGGTTCTGCACTTCCATACACTGCAGCAGAAAACAGCTATAAGAATAAATACAACGCAAGCATGTGCATGCATACATGCACATTTGCTCCCTTACCTCAATCTGCATTGTCTTGGGTTGGATAACATGGATTTTGTTCTTGTAGCCACACCAGACTCTATCATACACAACAGCCATGCAGCGGATTGAATGGTGAGTGTGGCCGAGGTCCATTAGGTGGTAGTTACTGAGATCCCACTGACCATCTAAGGTGAAAAACAAGTGTGGAAAGATGCATCTCCTTCATCACATGTCAGTACACAATAAAATCATCTACCTTTCCATGTATATCTAGGTATGTGCTTAGCTAATACTCAAATGCTCATTTTGCTTATGTCTGGGAACTTCCCATGAATGCGTAATACTACTTCAGGCAAGCCCTTTGCTTACAAAACACACGACAATAAAGTTTGCTGGGCTGCAAGCTCTCCCAGTCAGTCTAATTTAAACATCCTTTTATTGTAATGAAGTAAACAGGCTTCTCTAACAAGTACAACAAAAAAAGCAGGGGAAGAAAAAAAGACAACCTAACAAGACTATGCGGAAACTTAAAAGGAAATGGACCTTGTGGTGAGGCTCCCTCGTATCACAGTCGGACAACACAATTTCCCCAAAGTGTCAAACCCAGGATGAGGAATTAATTTCCCTTCTCTCACGCCTATTTTCAAACTAACCAGGCAGATACCGTGTCCTTCACAGACAAGTGGCCTCTATGTCATGAAGCTTTATCCTGTTCCCGATGGGAACAATTTTTATGTGTCAATGGTCAGGCTTGAACTCATGACAAAGGCTGAAGCAAAATTTAGATTGCACAAACTCAGAAATCGCTATATTTCAGTTTGCTGGATAAACCGCTACTCAGTGAATAATTAAGTTCTTAATATGCAAACATCAGTCACAGTTAGCAAATTCCCACGTGCTTTCAGGTGTGAACACAGCTCGGGTACTGCTCAAGTCATAGGGCAACACCACCTACGACAGTGAAGAGGACACGAAACACAGAATTCAAAAAACCTCTTGAGGCGACAAGATTAAGGCATGTCAGATTACTCAGACATCTCTTTTTTGCAACAAGAAAAACTGACCAAGTGCAATGCAAAGGTGACATTTGTTTGAGATTTCCAGACTTCTAGAGAATCGCAGCTCTGCCCTCTGTATATGCAGTGACCAATGCCACTACCTATACAGAGTCCAACTTCTCCGGGAAGCAGCAGGCCTATTTGCAACTGCTCGGGTACAGCCTGAGCTGCACATGCCCTGTTACAGTTGATTTGTGAACGCACAGGAACACCAATATGGCCCCAAGCATGCCTCAAACGACTGCACAGCGTATGTATTCCTCAAAGTGTTGCATTTATTCCGCATGTGCTACACAGAACATACACACACGGTTTTGTTCAGAAAAGCTCAGGAAACAGTGTTAAAGTATGTCTTAGATGTTTTAGGATAAGGATTACGCGCGTGCAATAGCTATGCATTTTAACCCTATGTTTGTACTCCAGCAAACCAGCACCTTTCCTTCTAGACTCAGAATAGCATTTAATCCATTGCTACGCTTTCAGCCAAGTTTGGTTTTCTCTTATTACGTCGATTCTTACCTTCTCCCCGGTGGAATATGGCTAGTGTTCCATCTGCCAGAGCAACAAGAACCCTCCCTTTCACATGCCTGAAATCACAGAAAAGGAAATAGTTACAGGAGTCTGCAGAAGTAAGGGACACACAAATCTTTTATGACATTTATGCACACCATCTTTACGTTGTCCCTACAACTCCCATTCAGGAATTTCCTGTAAAGGAACATCCTGCAAGGGCCAAGGCCTCTTACCTTCACTGTAGTAAGAAAATCCATAAATTTCCTGTGGAGGTTAACTTCTCCTTCACACTATAAACTCCACCAATTTCAACAAATTCCACCTAATCTGCACCCCAGTGAAATTCTGCCTTTCTCCTCCCCACTTATTTCCTCCTGATACTGCTAGTCTTTTCAGTACCTTATTCACTGAATTGGGTCAGGTCGGCAGTTGAGCAGGAAAACGGCTCAGTACGAGGCTTTCCCATAACAAAAACTTTGCGAAATTTTCCTCACAAAACAAGGCACTTAGAAAGTGCAAAGGAAAAGATGACTGACAAAGAGCTGATATCTAAAATATCGCTTAGGCACTGAAACGTCTCCTTCAGCATCCCTTGCCATGCACACTTACACTAGACTCAGGACAGAGTCCTTCAGCTTTATTGAGTGCAGACACTTCTTCCAGTTGGATACAGCCGAGTGCACGTAAAGCCTGTGAGAAAGGACAAATTGGGGAGGGTTAGCAGCAAGGCCCCATGCCTTCAGCCTGACCAGGCTTGAGTCTTTTCTGCTGGTAGGAAAGGTAGTGGTTAGGTAAGAAAGCAAGGTTAAAGCCCTGTGCCTATGATGAGTTGAGGGCTCAGAACAACAACAGAGCAACAAAAACCTACTCCAGAAACAAGAAGTGAACTAAAGGTGTGCGGACATGAAAAGTGGAGCCCAGAGAGCGGAGCTGACAGACACCTGCCAGCCCAAGGGGAACCTACCAGCCGTTCTGCGCTCCCAGCCACATGGTGGGGGCAGCACTGGTGCAAGTTCCAGCAGCATCCCCGTTCAACTCCTGATCCGGCAGCGTTGCGCTCGACTCCGTCTTTAGCTGCCCATTCTCCCTGAAGAGGCCAAGGAATACTGTTAGAGACTGTTAGAGCAACGCACTGAATGCTCATCTGCGCTCACAGTCTGGCGTTCACAAGCAGATAAGGGCCCTTGTGTACACAAATAATTTCCTTCTCTTTAGTGTTTTTTAACTGCCTGATTCTGGAATCTGCTGTTTGTTTTGACACCGGAAGATCTGCTATCTTCCTTTTTTCTCCACCAACACAAATACAAAGTACTTCAAATCTATAGAACTTAACTTAGTGGTTGGCAGTACTATTACATAAACAATATTTTCTCTGTTCGTTTCCAACTTGAACAGAAACAATTTAGAACAACTTGGTCATTTAGGAACAATTTCTAGCCAAGACTTCCACCTTGCTCCTCAGGCCATCACAACAGATTCATTCGTCTTAAGATTTTATGGGTGGTGAATATGCTTTCTTCATTATCTTTACAGCACATTAGAGGTAGTACTAGAATAAATCAATCGTCATTTTTACAGACGAATCAATAAGCTCCTTCAATAAGAACATTAAGTATATGTGTACTTTGGAAGATCTGCCTTAACCGCAGGTTTAAATTCATACTGAGAGATCAAATATTTGCACTTTAACAGCTGACACAGTCTGCTGCAGGCTGAACCATGTTTATTTTCATTTCTTTTCTTTCCCTGTCATCCCAGCTGTAATACTATTGGGGCACAAAACTTAAAATGGCTTGACACTTTATCAGAAGATCAGGCTGGTTCTCATATCAACAAGCTTATGAAAACAGAGCTGATAAATAACCGAACTGGCACTTTGGCCCCAGACTGCCTACCCGTTCTGCCTAAGAGGTGCCTGTGCAGGGACTGGATCTGTGAACACGTGCTCCGTGAGGGGCCCAGGCCGGGCCTGAGCTGGCTCTGCCTCGCTTGTACCGTTCTCTGGTACCTCCATCGCTTCTGTTGCTTCCTCAGTAGACTGGGACTGGTTGATCTTCTCATTGCAGACAGCAGCCACCTCACCTACAAGACAAAGAACAGCGTGAGACGTACCGGAGAATGAGCTGGTAAGTCAGCTATACAGAAGTCAGGCTGCCAATTTTTTAATTTATCCTTTCTTGACCAATTCAATTAAGCCCTGAGCCTGCAACACAGACAGCAGATCGGCCAGTGTTTTCTGCTTGGATGGGGAATAGAGGCTATTTTAAAGTGAGGCACGATCTGTGACTAGCAAAACATTAGAAGATCTCCAGGGCTGCCCACTGCAGTACAGAGTCAGCGAGGGCATCGTTACTGTCTTCATATGGGCTTAACTGACTTCACAAGAAGATATGGTTCAGAAGAGACAGCAATGAGAACAGAAGCAACTGTAGCAGGGCAAACATATCACCTGTCCAAAACGCTCTGCTATATGACCCCCGCAACCAGGCTGCAGGACATGCATAACTCAGAGAGGAAAGGAGGGCTCTAAAGAGAAAGGCACCAAAAGGGCCTTTGGTCTTCCTGCACCACATTAACAAACTTCTTGAAGCCTCTGAAGTAGTTAACTCAGGGACAGAAGGACGCGGCTCTAAGACTGTAAGCTTATATGGGACTAGCTATAATTGGACTGCCATTAAGTTTTATGTCCCAAAACTCACTCTGTCCCTTGTCCAGCACAGGTGTGTCACCACGCGAGGAACAGTTGCTTCGTGGCACATTGCAGCGGGTCGCACAACCCACCAGAGTGATTCCTGCCAAGACACCATCTGTTCCAGACGACTCTTCAGGATTTACATCTCCCTCCAGAAAGATCTCGCCTGGAGGATAATCACTCTCACTGGCCGCTGAAGGGCAAAGAACAGATTCTCCCATAAATCTAGATGTCACTGCTAATTTAAATGTAGAAGTAGTCCTGAGGTAACCATATGGATGGAAGATGCTGACCCTTGGGGTTCACTACCCTGGGGAGGCACCACAGCATCAGTCAACATCATGGTGAATCCCCTCGTTGTAAGCATCAACATCCAGGCCAGCTACTGAGCCCTCCCAAACCTGGGCAAGGCTCACCCTTGCTCCCAGGAACCATCCTTTATGTGCCAAAGGAACAACTTACTAAACGTTCAACAGTGAGGGATCTCCACGGCAAGGTCCTACAAGAAGGCCAGATCTGAGTTATGGTTTTGAGGGACAATTCCAGAATGCAGCAGGGTCCGAGGGTTAGTTCTGAAGTGTGGACGCTACATTTGTCACTCCTCAGCGGAGTACATGACCCTGTGCAGATCACAGCCAGTGCCTGGGCCCCACTTACCAGGGATGCTGGAGATGCAGAGCACATGCGCATTGCAGACAGTGAACTGGTCCACCACTGTGCCAGGCTGATTGGCATCAATAATTACAACTTTGCTTGTTGACAGCGTACTAGTGAGAATCCAGACACGGCTGGACGTGGCATCCATTTCATGGAGCTCCTTTGCCTTCAGAAGAGCAAACAAATGGGCAGAATCAGTGCTCCTCTCGGATCAGACTGAGCATATTAGTGCTTGGCAACATTTACACATGCAAACACCACAATGCTGGCCTGAAAGAGCCAAGTCTCTTTCCTAGCTGATGCAAATAAACAAGATGAGCTACGCAAATTTCATTCACATCGCCACACTAGTGTCTGGAACACTGGCCAAAGAGCCTATCTGGCTCGTTAGGGCAAGAGGAGTTTGGCCATTCATTTATCTTCTGAGATGTCTGACTAACGTATCACTGAACATTTGCTTTAGACAGGATACCATCGAGCTGGGATGCACGCAACCTACCAGCTTAAGTAAGCTGATCTCAGAAGACTACAGGGCAGCAGCGTAAGGCAGCTGTGGAGAAAAACCCCACAAACCAGAAAGGATAAAGCATTGTATTATTATCTGCAAATTACAGCTTGGTTCTTAACAAAAAAGCCACTTAAGACTACTAAAAAACAGCTGGAATAAATTTTCTGAACCAAGCGGACTCATGGACTCTGCTATGTCTTATGTTCTTTTTAACAAAACTTTGCCTGATTTTTTTGTCTTTTAATTTACAGTGATGAGGACTCCATAACCTTCCTAGCAACCTCAGTCAAGCACTAAATTACACTTATTATTAGAATTTTTTTTTTCAAAATTCCAAACGTTTCAAATGCAGAAGTTGGAAAATTTTATCTCGGATGATTTATTCAAAATGCCACAATGCTGTCCCACAAGACGATGCAATGCCTCAGATTAGAGCACAGTACAAAGGTATTGAGAGAAGAGGAGTCATGCCGGGGATGGAATGAGAAAAAACACTGGAGGGGGGGGGAAAAAAAAAATATCCATTTTCTTTTCTGACCTTTTTCTTTTCAGGAGATGTATGATTACTTTTGTTGTTCTCGCCTTCCAGTTCCCTATCGCAGGTGAGGGGATCACATCCAGGATCCAGTTTCTGCCCATTCCCAGGCTCCTGCTCCAAAGGCCTCCATCCCGTGAGATTGACTCCAGCTGCACACCACAGCTAAGTAACAGAAACAGGAATCTTAAACTAAGAATTCTAGAGGCTCCAGAGTCTCTTTAAATTCAGGCACCTTTGTAGAGAGCTGTGGACACAGGTCAAACACCTAAAATATTTAGTTGGAAACAACACATCTTGTTGATTTCTACTTGATGACACAGTCGGATTTGATGGAGGTAAGAGAAAGGTTCTCTGTAACCTAGTGAAAATCACTGGGGTTTTTTTAACAAATGTCACTAACAGATTTAAAGAACATGAAGATAATAAATCAGGTGCATAACTGAAATCAGGCTTCTAAAATGTCCTCCGTTTTTCTGACTCCGGGGTTCCTGAGTCCTGGTAGCAAAGCAAGCAGGAAACGGCAGGTGTTACTAGCTCAGGGTACAAGCAGCATGACTGCTTAACTACAATTGACAGTGACTGCTTGGCTGAGGATACACATCCAGCGCACTCCTCTGCTCAAAAAATCAGTGTCTGATCTTAGAGAGCTACATAGAGAACTAAGACAACAAAAAAATGAAGTAAAAAAATCTGCTGGTTTAGCTCCCTGCATAACAAGTGTGGAGCGGAAGAAGCACACTGCATATTTTCTGAAATCAAATTTAGCTAACCTCCTACGAGCTATTTCCAGATAGGTTTTTTTTTAGGAGAATGCTGGGAACAGGACTACAGAAACAAATGCTGGATTTATCCAAATTCACAAAGGAAAGATGCTGAACAGAATACTATTTAAAGATCACGCCAATCTTCTAGAAACAACCAACAGCGTTAAGAATTTTCTTACAACTTAAATATCAGAATGACATCTAAAAATCGGCTCTGAACGAAATTAATAACAAACTGCCTATTTCAAAACAACTAGCTATAGCGCTTAAATGTGCTATGGGAGAGAGATGACCACCTATTCTCAACTGCAATTCTACTCAAAATATTCTAGTATTCATAGACACAGGTTCACAAAAATTTGCTCTAAATAATTTTGGCCCGTGAATCCCAGTCAACAGTGGAATCTGAAAAAAAAAGTGATGAAATGCATTTTTACTTTCGCCTGCTTGTTTTCATGAATGTTTATATCGTTTTGTATTATAGCCTAAGGAGTCTTAGCAAAAGGCCTTATAAGCATAAAATGTTGCTGGTATTATATTAAGAGTTCTGTCAAAAAAGCCCAAGATGTAAGACAGAAGCATGGCACCTGGCAACCAGAATCAGCTGAGAATTATGTCCTTACAAAAACAGGTCCTTTTCTCTACATACACTAGAAATTACCATTCAAAAAAGGAAGCAGAAGATAGAATTTGGAATATATAACGTAAAAAAAAATAAATACAGATTGTCGTAAAAGTTACACATTTAGTGACCAAAAATCATTGTGTATCATGTCCCCTTTCTGGACTGGAATGGTATGCAGAAACAACGTACCTTCATGGTTGGGTCCTTCTCTACTAGTGGGCGACAATATACAGGCACGGGGACGTTTTTCATGCGAGTGTCTTCCTGACCACCATTGGGACTCAGCTGTGGGGGAAGAGAAGATGAAAAAGACGGTACAAGGCTGTAAACAGCAGGCTATGGTAAGAGAGATGTAACCAATATGGCAGAACCCAACTTACTAGCCTCAGAGATGGCTGCTGCTGAGGCCTCATCTCACATCTTGTAGGAAACCGAGTCCCTACAGGGATGGGAGCAGCCTACCAGAGAGACTGCCTCCCTCACCACGATACCGTGCCCCAGGTATGGTCAAGAGACGCTATAAGCTGCACTGCTGGCAGAGAAAAGCTTAACAGATGCACCGTCAGAACACTGGCAATTCCCTTCCATCATGGCCTGAAATTCGTCCACTTTCATGCCACGCTGCAAGAGTCCTTCCTTTCAGGTGGTCTTTGACAAGTTAAATGAGTCATAAGCCAACAAATGAGGCTGATGACAATTGATTTTGTGTTACTGCTGGGGAGAAGTGGGAGCAAACTGCACTGCGTTTGGTTTTTATAGTAACAATTGGTAAAGTTCTCAGAGTATAAATGAAATATCTGATGTTCAAGCCCAATTATAATAACAAGGGAAATAAAAACAAGTACTGGGCTCTGGACAAAGAAGTTTAATTACTTTTGGCATAGGCTAGGTTCTTTCAGCACATTCATGCAGAGGAACGCCCCCTCTATTGACTTTGGTGGAGATACAGAAAAGATTAATTTGACCTGTGCGTACAATTATCATGCGCATAAAACAGGCATATGATACCTCAACATGAAATATTTACGGCCTAAGGCTAACGTTACCAGTGGGGAAGTTAGGTCTTTGCTGGTTTCACTGTGAGGGATGATGCCCCCTCAGCCTGTCCGGAGAGTGGTCCCTACCTGCTTGTACTTGGCAGGGAGGCTCCAGCCACAGGCCTGCAACCGCCCATCGTCATTCCGCACGTGCTCCCGGACCTGGCGGTACTGCTCCCGTTTCTGCTCACGACGTGCTGAGGACGTACAGTCACTGAGGAGAGAAGCAACAGCGTTACTTCTCAATCTATGGTTAAAAACAAAAGCTGAAGGTCAAGGGAGTATTGCCCCAGCAGCGGGAGGAAACGCAAAGCAAACCAAATCCATCTTTGAAAATGCAGGAAATTGGAGAGAAAAACTCTGTTAAGAAGCAGACACAGGCATCCCTAATCTCTAACTCCCTGTGACCTGAGCGACGTGGCAGGCCAAATCGTTGTCATCTCCACTTCAGTGCCCAGAGAGCCCTTCAGAAACAGGGAATCAACCTTCCGTAAAACCTATGAATCTATGAGATTACACCAAGTTTTGCTCAGCTGTTCAAATTTACTGATCTAATGTCTCCATCAGAAGACATTCTGAGTTCTTCCCCTATTCATTGTAGTCAACTATTTATCTTTCTGTCCGTTTTAAAGCCTTCTCTGCTGACAAGGAAAATACACACTAACTGCTGATGAAACTGCTGGTTTCAACAGAACAACTCCAGCTTTGCGCTGGCAAAGGTTGAAAGAAAAATTGATCTGTGAGTTCTTAAGATACATTTTAATATAATCAAAGGCTGTTTGAATATCAGTTCCAGCTCTCAATAGGCTTTTAAAGTTCCATTCCAAGGTAAAAACAACATCAGCAAAAAAAATCCAATCCAAACCAAAAACCCTTACACACACACACACAATGACATATATACTTAAAACAAAAGCAACCCCCTGCTAAAACAAACCACTTCCCTGCACATGCTTTTTTCCCTGGGGAGAGGATGAGAGAACAGCTTCTGACAGCGGTTAGTCACAACGTTTAATGCACTGCTGAAAAGCACTCAGACACCAAACGATGTCTATGATATTGTAATCAGATAAAAAGAACAGAATAAAGGCAGTGGGTACCTACGAAATGCGAATTTACCCTTCTAAAGATAATCTCTCTTCTCCTGATCTAGCGCCTTTCCAACAAATCCCTCTTATTGCAGAAGTTGTAATACTTTACCATCACATTCTCCAAAGTCCTTCCACAAAAACATACCACATATGAAACTGTACAACCTCGTAACGGCAGAACACACACATTTTGAAGTCAAGTAAAGCACAAAAGAGATTCCTCCCTTCATGTCAGAGCCAGAAACGATAGGGAGAAGAATCTTGAGTAGAGGCTCTTTTTTAGCACGTTTAAGATTAAAACCAAGCATTGTAACCTAAACGTGTGGCTGAGAGAACTTAACTTTTCACCTAAACTCCTTGTCAACAGGGCTGGGCAAGACAGTCCATCCCGCTGTCCCAAGGCTGCCATCACATTCTACCACAAAAGCCCTACTTCATTCTACTGTGCAGTCTGCAAATACGAGTACAGGACTAGGGTTAAGGCCAACTCAAGCCTACAGTGATCCCTGCTGAGATGAACCACCACGGCCCAGAAAGCCACAGCAGCGATATGTTTGGGAGGACAAAGTTTGCTGAGCCCATCCACGTGGTAACTGATGAGTGAAAGATCAGGGAGACAAACCACAAGAGACAGAAACACATCAACACCGCAGAGACTTTTTTTAAAGCAGAAAACAGCTTATTTTAAGAAAAGCTGCTATTTGGAAGAGTTGCAGGGGGACCTGTCTTGGCACACAGCATGCGACTCACTCTTCAGGGAAGAACTCCAGGGTGCGGCTGCCAGAGGAGATCTGGCACATGGTGTGACTGCGACGCTGGCTGAACCCGGCTGTTGTTGGAGACTTGTAGTGGATGTTCACAGATGGGTAGGTCCTCTTTGCTGGTGGGGGACTTGAGGAAGAGCTAAACAGGCGGCTGAAGCTAGGGACGGAAAAAAGGCCAACCAATATGAGAAAAGGTGCCTGGGGAGACAACACACCATAGACTGACAACAGGGGAAGCAAGAGGTACACAATCAGGGGCGGTAAGACCTTCATGAAATCTGCCCTACTTCAAACATAGACCTAAGTCCTCTCAGATTGACTGACATAAGGTGTTTTTAGCCTCCAGAGACAGATACCTTCTGAAAACAGCCCTTTATTAAAACTGATTGTGAGTGTATGTATGCTTCCAGCCAAGGGTACTTGTGATCTTTCTCAGCTTGTAAAACAAAACCAATGCGGATGTTCAGATCTGATTTTAATTTCACTAGGGACAAAGGAAGCCCTTGAAGGCAAAAGGGTTCAGCTAACAACACTTTCAGTTGATGTTTCATTAATGTCAGAGCCTATTAAGCTGCTGCCTAAAATAGAAATGGCAATGCTTCCCCTTTTCTTAATCTTATGCAAACCACCAAAGAACTTACAACTGCCAAATGGTGGATTTCTTCTTCTCCTGGACAGACGGGTGCTCACGGGAAGCTCTAAGGACACACACAGCAGAAGCAAGTTAATTTCAGCAGTTTCTGCCAACCAGCAGAATCCAGCAGTTTCTTCCCACCCAGGAATCCATATCAAAATTCAGAATTCATTCTAACGTTTCAAAACAGAACAGAGGAAGTGACATGCACTGGTCTTCAACGTAAGCACACCCAACCACTTTATGTTTCAACGTGGACATGAAGGGCAAGTAAGTGTGTTCAATTTGAAGTGTTATCAACCCCGCAACGTTATCGTTGCCACAGCACTAGCCTGGTAACTACAAAGCCCAGCATTATATTCACTTCAACCAAAGCCTTTAGATTTCATTAGTTAGAACCCTCTTCCCTACAGCTTCTCCTAGCTTAATTAGCACACAAGAAACAAGCGAGACAGACAACTGCCCAGTGTCTCCAAGTAATGATGGCAACTCAACATTTGCAGCCCAGGTTCAGAAATAAGAGAGAAAGAATTAGGTATTAGGAAAGAAGCATCTACAGTTTGGAAAATCTTCAGCACTTCTCAACCCATATCTTAGTAGGGGTTCCATGGACCACAAGGTCAAACATAGCCAGGTTGTCCTAAACAGGAACGTTCACCAGCACCTAGTCTCACCTGATCATTTCTGTCCACCTGACAGCCTCCTGGAGCTCCATCAACCTCTCTTTGTATTGATTGCGCTCCATCAGAACCCGGGCCATTTCCACGCGGGTGAAGCGGCGGCGCTGAGCTATGGGAATGTTGTCCTGCAGGGGGGAGGAGCACTGCTTCAGCCAAGAGATGGAAGGGGACTGATGTTAGTACAGGGCAAGTCAGGAGACGGAAAGACATGTTTGTTAGTTCTGCTCCTGTTCTGTTTGATTACCCCGATTTCCATGTATGAGGTACTAATTCTAGGCAAGTGAGCGCCAAACTATGGCCCACGGACCTCTGGGGTGTTCTGCAAACCCATGGAGATTACAATTAGAATCACCACCACATTGAAAACCCCACCCGGGGACTGTTGTCAGCAAGGTGCTTTGATAGTCTGCACAAAATTATGAGAGTTAACAGTGGTCCGTTGGCCCAGAAGTTTGGAAACCAAAGTTTTAGTTCATTAGCAAACCCAGTCACAAGCAGCAGGGAGCACCACGTGATGCCATCTGTCCCCTCAAGAGGACTAGGAAGCAGGCATTCTGAGTAGACGCTCGTAAAGGTGTAGGGCACAAGAAACTAAAGAAAGACCTTTTCCTCTTTGGTGACACAACTTGGCCTTCCAATGAAGGCACATGCCTCTTTGGGTTAGGAGGCAACAGGAATGAGATTCTGTTTGTCTCTTTTGAGGAGTGGAAAATGAGAACAACTTGGCTAAGTTGGGGAAAATATCTGCCCAAAAAGAAATTGCAAGAATTTTGGGAATCCACCACTAGGAAGTGGCACCAGGTTGTGCCTAGACTGTGGCAATTCTCAAGCTCATTCTGGCTGGTGAGTACTGCTGAGAGCTGGAATAGCATAAATTAACAGAGTCCCTCTCCAGCCTCCCTGGACTTGGAATACACCTTTATGACCAGTCAAAAGAAGTGTATAAATGAAAAGGAATTTTATGAACTTTTTCTTTTTTTAATTTAAAAAAACAGACTTCCGGTCAGTTCAGCCTAAAAGAATCTAGCCCCCCTCAGCATTTCACAAGCACAACTTGAAAATTTTCCTATCTACCTAAATTCTCAACAGACCAAGTCCACCCCAGTTAAGTCAAGAGAATTAGGCCAGAACTGAACCCGCTCCAATACCTTTTACAAAGTAAGAACACAGTAATATTGAAAAGAAACGTATCTAATTCCCTGTCCTAGCAGAGTGACATTTACAAGGAAAATCTCTGTTACTGCTTTGCCTTTTTACTACAGTTTGAAGAGCTGTCGCAGAAGAACAGTACCCTGTAACAGGCAGTACTGGCTGATGTAAAAGAAATAATGAGAAAAACAATGCCACAAGATTGAGATTACAGCACTAATAAAAGGCAGTTACTGCTGCAAAGCTGTCTGTATAACCCGGATTTCACTGCCCAATGTCCTCACAGCTTAGAGCTTCACTGCCAAAGTGGAGACAAGCTCTTCTAGGGACGGCTGACCATCACAAGGTGCTAGACGCCACATTAGCAGTTGGACTTGATGATCTTAAAGGTGTCTTCCAGCCAAAATGATTCTATGATTCTACAAGACCACAAGAGAAACCACGCTGCGCACTAGACTGTAATTCAAAATTAGGACGAACTAGATAAAAAGGGAAGGTGCTGGGCAGAGCACTGCTCTAGCACTGTTCTGCAGAAACGACATCATGCACGGTGTTGCCACTGCTCCTCTTTGCCAAACTATGGCTTCAAAGTCTTATGAAGAGGTAATTTCATGGCATCTGTCCATTAGCAATGCTCATCAGCCACAACCAGCTTTGCCGTCATTGTTAATGAAGGCAGATTAATCTGCATCTCAGGACTCATATACATATATGAGGTGATACAGAGTAAGTATATAAACCCCCTTTCCCCACAGGCATTTTAGTAATGTAATATACCAATTCTGTACAGAGATAGCTGCTTACATCCTCCACCTCCTCTTTGGGTTCTCGTCGAGCAACAATCGCTTCAGATTTCACTCTAGGAAACAGGAAGAAAAGCATCAAACCAGGAAGTGATGGCCCTGAGGTCTTTTGGGAGGAGAACTGTCTACGGTAAGGTCTGGCTGCATGCGTCACAAGGCAAACGTTTTCAAACGGCAAGCTCAGTGTTCAGAGTATGAGATGCTTCTCTGATATTTTTCCCTCTCTCTTGCAGCATGTTACTCTCCACAGCTTCACTGACATCACCCCATTTCTTTGGGATATTTGATGTAAGCACCAAAATATGGACGACTGGAACAGCCCAGAGCCCAGCCAATTTCTATTTCAGAGCCATAATCTATGTTCAAATGTTTGATGAGATCTTAACCATGGGAAAACCGAGCCATTATCAGCAATGAAAATGCTGGCTTAAGTTCTTCTGGGCTGCTTCCGTTTTCAACGCAGTGAAAAAAGGAAGGATAGCTCGCCATAACGGTAAAGAAGAGAACACCAAATCTGTGTCAATAACATACCTGAAGTATTTAACTGAGTGCTTTTAATTTCTTTAAACTCCATACCAAGGTGCAGCCATGCAGTACGATTTGAATTACACGCACTTTTATCAACAACAAAGACACTGTGGAAAACAAAATGCTGTCTCCATCTCTTAAAAAGGCACACTTGCCAGTTGAAAGTCCATGTCCCCGCTGCACAATATATTCAATATATTAGGGATATTATAGATATTATGAGAGATTCCAAAGGCATTTAAAACAATCAGACCTATTTCCACTGCTTGTGAGACTACTTTCATTTCAGACTTTTTGAACAATAAGGGGACCAGTCTGTGTTATTGTTGCTGCTTCTGTGCTCAGATTACAAGAGGCAACCTTCCAGATTCCAGCTGCAAAATAAACACTGTCCTCTGAATCGAGATACCACAGTGCAATGTGCAGCTGGTCAAAATGTAATTATATTGCTTTGAGCCCCATGAGGCATCTTTAGTTTTATGGACGTGAAATCATCGCAGGCTTTGCTAGGCATTCAGGCTTCGATTTCTCTAGTTTGAGCAGAAAATAAGAAGTGGAATCTCTCCAAATGCTACTTACAGAGAACTTTAAAATCTTTTCTGCCTCTTCTTCTCATTCTTAACATGAACTACGAAACAATTAACAATACTGGCATTTAAATACTGTTTGTGGGAACGTGTATTAGCTCTTCCATTAAATGAATGCGCATTCATTCCTCTCAGGGCTGTCTTGGTTGCTGGAAGGATCAAGTTTGTGACAGTTTATTTCAAAAATATTGTGTTTGAAATTCCTTCCCCCCACCCCCCACCCCTTTTTTTTTTTTTTCAAATTGCAAATTGGAACTCTGAACGCTTCACTCCAGGGAGCCTGGATTTGCTGCTACAGAATCCTGGTCCTGGGGAGGAAAGTTCTGTGCGTTTTCTAAGGCTCAATAATCCACGTCAATCCAATAAAACCAACATAACACTAGAAATATCTCTGCCAGCTACCATCGTCCTTGCAGTGCTCTGTAAGGTACCTTTGAATTCCAGTGCTAACCTCCACGAGGGAAACAGAGTAGAACTAGCAGAGGAGGTGGGTTTATCACTCATGTCCTCCCAGCTCCCTGGGGCAAGGTGTGAACCACTCACCTTTTCAGCTCCTCCTCCAGCTCCTTGACTCTGGTCTCCATTTTGGCTTTGGCCTGCTTTGTTGCTTCAAGCTCTCCCTTCAGCACTTCTTGCTCTCCAGAAAGCTGGTCCACCTTGGCAATCAAATCATTCTTCACAACGTTCAAAGCATTTCTTAAAGGTGTGAAAGGGACAATAAGCAAAAATGCCCAAAACCAGCAGCTGTCCTTAAGAGAGACCTGAAACTAAAGTCACAGGCACTACAAGGAGAGTTGAAATGAGTGTACTTAAACAATTCCGTCTAGCTATAACTTATGGAAAAATAGATTTTGGCAAGGAGCTGCACAAGAACACTGAAATCACCATAATTGGTCAGGATGAGGTTTGTCCAGTACCGTATTCCGACTGACAGACCAACATCTTGAGAAGATGACAGAACGCTGCAGAAAGCAGGCGCAGGGTAACCTGTCACCTGCACAAGGTTCAAATCTATTTTTACCAGAATAAAGATCTGAAACACCTTTCGGAATTACTGTTATCTGTAATGGTGGATAATTGCGGATGATGGTGACAGAAATAAGCATTTCCAATCAGCTCCGAAACATCTTAAAATCTTTAAAATCAGCAGCTTCCCATCATAGTAAATTCTCCAACTCTCCCCTGGACGCACTTTCCCTTCCTCTTCCTGGCTGCTTTAGTACCTGGTTTGCCAGCCTTTCTCAAAAAGTAAGTCCGTTACGTTGTCTGCTTCTCCTTTATCAACTATGAAAACTCTCCTCAACAGTAAGAAAATTTTCTTTCCAAACAGCAAAAGTTCTAAATAAAAACTTATAAACAGCAATATCCTCACAGAGGCTCAGACCCCCATCTAGTTTCCCACTGAAGTTAACTGATTGCCATTATTTCAGCTGGGATGAGACCCTACCAGCACATGCCCAGAGACTTCACCCAAGCGCCTGCAGAAAGGAAAGAGTTAGGATAGCCACTCCGAAGAGCAATTCCTCTTCTACAATTGAAGGAAGAACAAGTATTCAAGAGAACCTGTTAGATAAATGAGCAAGCCCCTGTGAGGCAGGAGTTCTGGCCAAGACCTACTTCAAGATGACATCTCATTTATAAATAGGCAGGCAGTTCAGAGAACACAACAGTTCCTTACTTGGTCTCCAGTAGCTGCGAGTTCTCCAACAGTAGATTCCCCACTTCTTTGCCCATTCCTGAAAAGAAAGGCCAAGCAGTTTTCACCTGGTCTCCTAGAAATACGAAGCTTGTGTGGCACTGCCTGACTCATGCTTGAGGAAGAGAAATCACTTTCATTAGGCTTCCCTAGGCTTCTGTGTCCTGCTGTGGAGGGTGGAGTACCTCTTGCTGAAAGACCATGCAGCACAACAAAAGACACCCACGTGTCCTTCTGTAAAGAGCCCAAATGTAGACCTAACTTCTTACCCCAACTTTCACAGAGTCCCTTGAGAGGGACGGAGAGGACAGCTTCACTAGCACCAGTTAGAGGAAGTCAAGTCAGTAACCCCCGGTTCAGCCATGAGCTACTACAACCGTTTTTTTATCATCGCTCATACAGAAAGAGGGTAGAAGTTCATGGGTTTTTCACAAAGGACAGCAGAACACTGTCCAAATTGCTGGCCAGATCTGCACATCAGTGATTTTCTTTCTTTCTTAGTATAAGCATTTCTGTTTCTCAGTACAGATTTGGGATCATGGTTGTGACCAGTTTCATGAACATGAAAGGCTTTCCATTACCAGCCTTCCACCAGAGCAATTTTAACAGGACTTTAGATTGTCCATTGCTCCATCTACCTTTAACAGTTTTCTCATAGATATTTAAAATCTGAAGTCTCAGTCCCATCACTTAAGACCCACACTCAAGAAAACATCTACGTTGAACACACTGCACTTGCACTCAGGCATCAACGTATGATGACTGCAATATGCAGATTAGGTTGCAAGCACTTTGAAAAATATGGTGCTAAGAGTGAAACTTGAATTCAGTACTTCATAAAACCAAACAAAAAGGAATTTAGGGACCAAAAAAGCACGTCTGGATTGTTTATGGCTGCCGTGGACTTGCTGGCTCCCAGGATCAGCTTCTATCTTACAGTGCTGAACAGAGGCCGCCTGAGAACTAAAGGCAAAGAGACCTCTTCCTGTCAGGGGACGGTGCTTAGGGTTGCAGCTCATTTCTCACCACAGGTCCCAGAGCATGAAGAAGTCTCACAACCATCAGTGTTTGTGCTGAAGTGCTCCTTGTCCTGCCCTCTGAACTACCTCTTCCTTTACAGCAAAGACATCAACAGTTTTCATGATCCGTTATTTGCCGATTAATATTTGCAATAAAATAAAAACAACACAGACTTAAAGTAAATGGAAGTTAGGGAAACATGGTAGCATTCAAGAAGTGAGAACACATCACAACACTCCAACATACAGATCCTCTTCCCACAGTTAAATGGGATGAATTTATGATGGCAAAAGCAAATTCCCAGCAAGAATGAGTAAGAAGCAGCGTTTTCAAATAACTTTTGAAAAATCAGTACACAGATAATTAATCACTTTGATGTTTCAGGCAATGTGTTCTTTTGATGCTGTGTCAAAGAATATTGCAAATAGTAAAAAGGTGGGAGACGCTAACTGCAGTGTAACTGAAGCGCATTTTTGGTTTGGTAAGGTGAATGCCTTTTTTTGTGGCATGCCATATGTTGATCAGAAGACCAAGAAGTTATCTCTTTATTAAATGATTTTCTTGTTCCTTGTTACTGAGACTTTAAAATGGCACAAGGACATTACAGGTGCTGAGGGACACCAAGGGAAAGAGTTCAACCCTCCTAGTTTTTGGGACTAAATCTTCTTCCTTCCCATTCCCGAGTCATCTATCCCTCTCTGCAGCCATTTTAGGGAGAGAAAGGAACGCTGGTGAAGAGGGTGAGCTATCATGCCAGAGCTAAAAGCCATACAGCATCCCAGCCATCAAGTATCCTCACCTTATTTGTGTGCGACACAGCCACAGCTCAATGCTTTAACCAGCGAGAGGTCTGAAGGCCTAGTCTTGCAATAACTAAACGGATGAAGCCATTCCACAGCCATAGAATGGGCACTACGAGATAATCTTATGCAGGCTGTAACGGAAAAGCCCTGCTCACGGGAAAAAAAAGGGCCGTGGAGTGACTAAAAGGAGATCTCTTCACCTCTGTGGCATGGAGCAAAAGGAAAAGAGGTCTGGACAGAGCCCATCCTATACTGTCCACCTCCCACAGCCAGGCAAATAGTGTGAAGCATCAAAGTGGATAATCAACTACGAGGAACAATGAGAATCCCCAAACCACCACTACTGACCAGCTGCGTCCTGCTTCTTGGAGAGGTGATATCACCATCAAAAAAAAAAACCAAACAAACCAAGGTTATGCAAGACAGATGGAGGGATGTTGAGGGAATGGAAGAAATTTAGAAAAAAATGCACATTAAAAAAAAAAAGAAGGAAAGAAAAAAAAAAAAAGAAAAAAGGCCTTCGCCTTACCAAAGAAATCATCCCGTACTATGAGAGCCATCCCATACGAGAAAGGGAACAGAAAGAGATGGGGACAAAGGGGAAGAAAGGAAGAGAAAAAAAAGCAGCCATTAAGTACCAGTCTGTAAATAGCAAACAGAGAAGCTCATCAGCATGTGTACATCCATGTGCAGTGCCAGTGTGTGTGATGCCCAGCAGTAACTACTCTACACCTTGCTCTGCTGCAGCCTGGCCGAACTGGGATTTACACCTGAGATGTCAGGACGAGCTCATCTGTTTCTTTCATCTTCAACATTTCCCCTGGACTACACATCTTTGGGTTCCCCATCCCCACAACAAAAGTAGTTCAACAGACATTATGAGCAGGGTGAGGGAAGGACAGGGGCAGGAGGAAAAACAAAAGGGGGGGGTGGATATCAAAGCTCCCATCTGGCCTTTTTGAACAGGCCTAAATCCACCTCCACACTGCGACAAACTCCCAGCTCAACTTCAGTGGGAGATTTTCTGAGAAAGGACCAAGAAAAAGAGGCTTACAGTAAAAACAGTTTGAACTAAAAGAAAGGATGATGCCATCCCTTTCTTTTGTAGCCTCACAGAGCCAACACCAAGAGGCGCCGAGCAAAGGAACGTGACACACACAGCATTACGCTGTCATGTCTGTGTGAGTCACCAGCCTTTACTACAGGGAAAACTTCATCCAGTTTGCACTGAAATCAAGAGGGATCCCCTTGACTTCATCTGAAATCACATCAGGGATCCCATTTTACGGAAAGGTGCAAACCTTCTGATGACAGAACGTGACCCTAAGGCAGTGAACCTCCTTCCCCAAAACAAAACACAAAGCTATTACTTAAACTCCTGCCAGGAAGGCATAGCTTCCATGAAAGACAGAGGCTTTGCCACTCTAATCCATCAAGAAAGTGTCTTTAATGTCACTGCAGGCATTCCAGAAGAGGGCCTGTATGCATCAACTAACCCACAGCAGCACATGGAGGGATTCCTAACAGCGTGGATCGCCGGGAGGAGAGCGGGAACCTAACGGAGTCCCGTGCCTACCTGCGCTCTGCTCCAAGCACAGCACCCGTTCTGACAGGAAAAAAAAAAAGCACTTTGAGCCCCAAGACCTCGAGTGACAGGCCAGTGTAACACAGTGGAGCAAACCTGCAGAAAGCCACACAAGAAAAGCTTCTTGAAACGCAGCAGGTGCGTGAGCACAGAGCGGGGATGTCCTGCTGCCCAGGGACCCACTGGTGCAAGGCAACCAAGCGAGGCGGAGGTGGGAGAAGTCTGCAAAGCCAACCGTGTTTGGACACGAGCAGGGGAGTATCACACGTGTATACCACGTCACTCGACCTCAACAAGGAAAAAAGAAACAAGAAAGGAAACTGAGCAGAGGAGATACACACCTGAGAACTCCCCTATGGGCCATGTCCAGCGAAGCACAGAGAGACAAGGGAAAAAAGGAAGTGAAAAAAGGATCAATCAGTGACTGAAACCAACAAAATAAAAATTTTGTTCAAAAAAAATTAACAATGATTCAGCCATTTCAATGTCAAAAGGCATGAAATAGTAAGGACAGGACCTGCCATGACTGTAGATGGCATGACTCTACATACAGGACATAAAAAAAAAAAAAAATAGAAAATCAAGGGAAGGTAACCCGTGGTACAACTGCAACCACAACATGCTGCAGCTACCCCCAGTTTTCCAGACATGAATCTCAGGCAATTGCATCTTCCTGGACTGGATAAAACTTTATTTTCTCTTTATGCAGTCATGTACGACTAAATGCAGAACAGCTAGTTCCCACTACCTTCTCATTTTCCCTCCCCTTGTGATTTTAGCACCTAGATCTTCTGACAGTAAACGTGCTCTTCAATGATACTTCAGCTTGTAAAGGACAACTAATTGCATTTGAAAACTTTTTTTTTCTTTTTAACAATGCAGTGCTGGGAATCAGTTTGATAATCGCATTTCAACTTCTGTACAAAAATATATACGTAAACTTACCGCTAATATGGCTGAATTTCTGTCTTCACCATAAACCCCCTGTTATTTGAAGGGAGGTTTTAATCTCCAAAACACAGTTGTGGATCCTAAAACTGAAATGAAGGAACCTGCCCAAAGCACACAACTAAACTGCCAGTGCTCCTCCACATCCAGAAACTGCTGGGACAGGGAAGAGCAGGAAGGGGGAGATGGGAGAAGGGGGAGCCTACCCAGGATCCAGAGGTAAGAACCTGCAATTAACAAGGGAATACGCAGGAAAACAGCCACCTAGTGTTCCTAAGGCTGCAGTGAGAAAAAAGGGAATTTGGTCTACAATTACCACTAGTAAATAATTGTTCTTACTCCACGCTTTTCTCCAGAATACTTCCTATATAAATGCGTGTATGTAAAGCGGTATTGGAGGTGGGGGGGGAAACCCACATATTTTATTTATTATTTTATATTCAAAAATTGCAATGAAGATTGTGCCGAGAGACGTTGGCCGCCTTGCAGATATCCAAAAGGGATGAGTGAGATCCTCCATTCAAGAAACAGACTTGCCTGCCAGCTGCTCCTCAAGGGTAAATTCTGTAAGATCCTTCTGTTTTAAAATCCTCTTTAGTGAGAGTTCTCTTTCTTCAAGAAACTGAGCCCAAAAGGAGAGAGTATTCTTTGAAGACTGATTGCCAAGTTTTGAGAGAGACTGGAGGAAGTATTCAAATTTCACTTAGGTGGGGTAAACCTCATTAATTCTTTTGATTTACAGAGAGAAGTAAGCTCCAAATACGACCCAGAAAGAGAGAGCACTCATTCGGCTTGTGGATCTTGTTTCCTTCACCACATCCATAAAGCTCTTCCTCCGTGGCTCTTCAGACTCAAAGGTACAGCACAAAGAGAGAATGATTTATCTAACAAAAAAGGCAAAACTTTGAACACTGTTGACAGATGTGTCAGGACTAAGATCTAGCCTTTTTCTTCCACCTTTACCAGACTTTATTAGTGCTTCCTAACGCGCAATGCCAACAAAAAGAGAAAAAGTACACATCTCACTTCTTGGCCAGAGACATGACCCCTAAGATCTAGCTCTGCCTTCCTCCCTATGTCCAGTCCTGGCAACATGTTTGTTCATTTTAAAGAGCACTTTTATATGGACAGAGCCAGTAGCCAGAACTCAACAAAAGGATTAATAAGATTAACATTTCTCACAGGAAATTCGTAGAACTACCTGATCTCATCACAGCCTATCTCCCAGACTTGAAAAGGAACCAGGAGAAAGAAGCCTTCCTATTCTGCTAGCCTGCCATGGGATCACCTGCAAGAGTTTTGCTGCTCTGCTCAAATCAGAAAATTGTCCCACAACAGAAATCTGCTCTTCATAAGCCACACCTACACAGGCACTGTTCAACGAAGTCTCTGTAAGTTTTTATCCCAAGTGGTAACTGCCAAATAACAGATGTCTCACAACCCAAAATCAATCACTGGTCTTCAGGCAGCCTTATTACTGGAAGAGGTGAAGCACCTTTGACTTTAACTGAAACTGTGGTGATCAACCTTGCACGGTTTGGGCAACTAAAGTCTTTGGCCCTTTGAAAACAACAGTCTCCATTTCTCACTGATCATTGTGTCAGACTACAGGGTAATCCAGAGGGGAGGTGGATTCCCAGAAGGCACGCTTCCAGAAGTGGGCAACAGGTTGTCCAAAGCAGTTCATGCACCAAGCAAATACTTTTCCTGAATAGCAACTTTTAGAAGCTGACAATCCCTGATGCCCCAGCCACTGTGGGGAGAGAAGGAAAGCAGCGGTTGGCACAGCGATTAGTGGAAGATAGCCATATACACTCTCCTAGATAAGGAAGCACCTGAGGACCAAGATAAAATAGATGAGCAAGATTGTCAGTGTTTTTAATGCTTTGATTCTGCTAGGAAGAGCGTTCCCAATAACGTATGGGGGCCGGCTAACCAGAATTCATTCCAGAGCAGGTAGATGAAGCTTTAACTGTCACATGTAGTTCCTACGGTCATCTTCACTTTTAAGCAGGAGTCACAGCCTTTCTTGCAGTGACTGCTAACATCCAAGTGATTCTCAAACCTGGAAATCTTGCTTTTCCTTCTGAATTCTTAATTTTGTAAGTATCTGCACATGTCATCTCCAATTGCAGGCAGAGAAAGGCTGTGCTTTCCTCTAGATTCTTTTGTAGATTTTTTTTTTCTTCCAGCAATCTTGAGTTGGAGGTGAAACAATAGATGTTTTAATACTTCAGGCAGCGGTCATCAATCCATGCACAAGAGCTGTCTTGCATGTTGCAGGGCTAGCACCATGCTTCTAAAAAAAAAAAACAAACAACCAAACGCAAACCAACCTATCCATATCAAAAAAGTGTTGCCAAGTGTTCTGATGATAGTCTGGATCTTGTTCTTACATTCCAGCCACACTATTGACTGTAACAGTAATAATTTCACAGATTTTTGTGTTTGATAAAGCAAGAATTATTGCATTAACCTTTCCAGTCTTCAGTCTACATCTTCATGGTTAGTCTTCGGTGAATACGTAAAACCTATCCCCTCTGCAGAAGCATACTGTTTCAGAGGGTCCTGATACAAGACTCATATTCAAAGGCGATACTAGTATCTTCCTAATTTAATTTCGGCAAAGGTAAGCTGCTGCAAATCTTTGTGATGTGATTCAGCTCGTTGCTTTCTAGACATAGATACAGAACCAAATTTACGAGATTATCCATAAGCAGCTCTTACATCAGTAATAACCAGAAAGGAAGCATACGCTTTCAGATCTTGTTAGTAAACGCATCAAAGGCATATGGTTGGGAGTCCTCATGTCTCCTAAGGCTCCTTAAAACAAGCAGGAAAATGGAAAGTGAGCTACACAGTCACCAACTTTGTCAGCTGCCCGTGTTGTCTGAGTATTCAAAGACCACTCATATCGTCCTGATTTAGGAAAACGCTCAGCGGGTCTTAAGAACACGCTTAAATTTTGTAATGAATTAAGGTATAGATACTCAAAAGTCCAACACTAAAAAGTATGGAAAGGGCTCAGACTGCTACCTGAGGCAAAGCTGCTTCTCTGACTGCTTCAAAGTCCTAGTCAGGAACATGGAGTATAACCAGACTTCAGGTACTACAGTCTCCTTCAAAATCAGCCTACAAAGTGAATTACTACCTCTCTTAGACTGACTATAAAAGGGTAGAAACTGCAATGCAGACCATAATATTTCCATGTAATTTAAACTTCAAAAACGTAACAAAATGAGTTACTTTCTTGCAAATTTCAAACAAACCCTTTATTCCGAGTGAAATTGCTAGTGTGTAAAACTACTGGGGGGGGGGAATTTGGGGAAGGAAGCAGAAGGAGCAAGTTTTGTCTTTGGACAGTTTGTGTGGGAGAATCCTATAAAAAAGTAACTTACGCACATAAAGACAACCCAAATAAAAGTTACCCAACAGTTTAAGTTATTTTCTAAGTAAGCACTGCTGTACTGCAGGTACCTATTTCAGTCATATAATGTCTCAATTTCCATGCTATTTTTTAAAAGCCAAACATCCAAGTTCTGAAAAAAAAAAAGAGAATTTAAATGCTTCGAGAAGCTTAATACAATTGTCATTGTACCAGAGAAAACAGAATGGTTCTAAACAAGTTTTTACCTAGCAGATCTGCTCCTTCATCAACATCTCCGATAACTTCGGACCCTGCTGTGGAAAGTTCATGATACAGAGAGTCTGTGTTGATGCCGAACGCTTTGTTCACAATCCCCTGTGTTGGGCTGTTGTTGGGGGAAAAAACAAAAAGGACTTTTGTTACTCGGCAACATTTAAGCTAGAACATTTCCCTCCGAAATACTGAGCATCCCAGCCCATTGTGATCAAAACCCTGAGAGCACATTCCACCTGTTCACCATAGGTTGGTTCAGGGAATATACTGAATAAAGAAAAAAGCATGTTTTATTGCCCATACCAAGGATAAGCACCTATCATGCCCAGCCTCAAAGCTCGCCCAGCTCACTTCCTTTTAAATCATAATAGTCAATGACTATTCAATATTTGATAGAAAAAATTCAACTCGCAGAAGCTCTCAGCTCTGACTTCTCAGACTCTGCAAAGATTCCCACGCTCCTATGAATTTAGATAGCAACCTTAAATAGCAGTAAGAGCAGATAAGGACTCAAATGTTGAAAACAGCAATGGTCTTTTTAGTTCAGCAATTAAATTAGCCCGAAGCGTTAGTTTCTTCTTTGGGTGAGTCTATGCACTGGAATGTTTCTTCACATGTCAGTGAAATGTATTTCATTAAAGGTAAATCAAAGTTAATGTTTTTGAATCCTATAATACAGGAGCACATCTCCACCTCTTAGTGTCTTTGGTACCATCAAGAATCTTCTTGCATGTCTTGACAGTCTCACGGCGCACACAGAAAGCAGCTGTTACAGGAGGTGAGGGTGAGGGAACCTCTGGGGTTGTCACTGATGACTCTTTTAAGTGCCCTGCCTTGTATGAGGGGAATCAGCCATCGTGATGAGACACTCTGCAATTTTTCCAGCGGTCTAACGGAAAGGTCAGTACCACTGGAGATGATCTCAAGTTGTGTGGCTTCATTCTTAGATAAATCATGTCTCGGTGACAAAGCCTGGAGGTTACAAATGGAGTGCTGCAGCTGCCTCTGATATTGCAAAGTTACAACACATTGCAGAAAAAAAGAAAATAGTGGCTTTTTTCAATTACAGAAAAATTACAGCTACTCAGACATCATCTGAGAGCACTGCGGAGTTACAAATGAGTGCTGTGACCGCACCAGAATTAATCAGTTTGCGCATCCTAATGGACAGCACAAGTGACAAGATGCAACCAGCACTCAGTGTCTGACCTGAAGACCTAGTTCAGCTTGAACCTACCTCTTCAGCACTCAACTTTCAGAAGCTGCGTATCTCAAAAGCGTTCTGCTTTTCAAGCAGCAAGCACGCTGTTCAGCTGCCCCAGAGTTGGCATCTGTCTCCTGTAGGTTTTAGTCTCACCACCTGGATCAGAGATCACTGCCTGAAGAGCTCGCAGTGCAGCAATCCTCTCCCTTCCCTCTTTTGCCTTGGGTTTGACCAATTTTTGATCTGATCTCATCTGTTTGCAATGTGGCGATAGGACAAGGGGCAATGGTTTTAGATGAGGGCATGCAGGGCAGGTTTAGATGAGACATTAGGAAGAAGTTCTTTACGATGAGGGTGGTGAGCCCCTGGCCCAGGTTGCCCAGAGAGGTGGTGGAGGCCCCATCCCTGGAGACATTCAAGGCCAGGCTGGATGAGGCTCTGAGCAACCTGATCTAGTTGATGATGTCCCTGCTGACTGCAGGGGGGTTGGACTAGATGGTCTTTAGAGGTCCCTTCCAACCCAACGTGTTCTATGATTCTATGATTCATTAGTCTCTTTCGTCTTCCCCACACAGAGCTGGCTTGGCTACCTAGATTCCTCCTCCATCTCACCCTAAAAATTGCCCATGCATTGTACGTATTTTCAGGGGAGCTTAACCGTATGTGGTTTCACACTTGAGAAGTTGCTGCTCATACACTTCTCGATAGGCGTTCAACAGAGGGAATCTACTCCAGATTTGGACTGCAAGGAAACCTTGCCTTAACTTTGTCACGGTATTATCTATCTTCAACATATCTTTAAGAGCAAGGCGGTTATTTTTGCTAGCGTAGTGCCAAATTACCCACTGGACCCATCCTGTAAAATTAACCACCAGAACTCATTAAAAATGAATCAAGGTACCTAGACTAATAATTCTAGACTAATACATGCCTCACAGAAATCTGGTGCCAAAATTAATAGACTTTAGGGAGCCTCCTACTACTACTCCTAGTAGTACAAAACTAGTCATGGATAGGAACCAGAGCCACGGAGTAGTTTAGTGAAAGTCTCCTAATCCAGAGAATGCTGTCAAGGTCCTGAGTACACTGATGGGTCAAAATTGCTCTGGGCAGCCTCAGCTGGGTCCAAGGGCTCACTGTCACCTCAGGTCTGGGCCTTCAGTCCTTCTCTGAGCTACACTGTACCTGTTCTTTCAGCCCTGTCTCCTGATGCTCATGGGAAGCACCAGGACCTCATTCATGCCCTTGCCTTGTCTGGGGCTGCTGATGGAGCTCATTGTCAGTGCTCTGCCCTCTCTGCTCTGAACCTGTTGGACTGGGATCACTGGGGTTACTCCTGCTTGTCCTCCCTCATGGAGCAGCCCTGCTCTGGCACTTTGAAAAAAGTGTAAACGGCAAAAAGCTTGAGGTTTTAAAACAGAATTCAGAAATGATCCCATTATTATGCATCTTTTCCCTCTTCCCAATAGCTTAAGCCCATGTCCCCTTTGTCTGAAACCTTCTGTTGGTCCATCTCTCCATCCTCCCTGTTCCAGCAAGGCAAACGCGCCCAGTTCTGGGTCAGCTGGACAGATTCTTCTGCAGATTACTAGCAGGCGTTTGCCTTCTCCAGGGAACTCAAAGAAAGTCAGGACCCCTCATACGTGCAGTAGGCAGAATATATGGGCTTTCTCAAACAGCTGCATCTTGAACTCGGTGTGAGCCACAGCATCTATTCCTCACTGCACATAAAACCAAGCCAAAGAGCACACAGTGAAAAGTCACAATTAATACCTGTTACCAGTGCGTTCCAGGCGGGGGTCTTGACACATATCCAGCTCTGGAGTAGAGTCTATGATGTCCTGAACATCAGACCACTCATCGCTGCTGCCCATTCCTAGGGAAGACAATACATATGATCTACAGGATCAGGACTTTCACAGCATGGTGTTTCATTCAAGGGGCTTTTGCAGCTTTGAATATCGAGGTTTCAAAACTTCATGGTGTCATGTTCAAAGTCTTAAAATAGGAATAGAAAGTGGCTGATCATCTAGATCCCAGTGCTGGGATGGTGCTCTCACATTTCCAAAGCACGAAGACGATAAGCATCTCCTCTCTCCTCACCATACCAGGGCTACCAAGGCCATTGGCCTGAATCCTCATTAAAATGTGATAATCAGAAATACTTCATCCATGAAAATAAACTCCACACTTTTTATCTGTCAGTAAAAATTTTTCAATGCAGCTTTAGCTGAGATCGAAGACAGCACAGTGATTTTCTGTATAGCTTCAAAGACATTAGTTACAAACTGACACTATTTAGTTTTAATAGAAATATTTTTTCAATACCAATTCTCAAGTCTACAACTGGTTTAGACACCCGTTACAGTGAAATTTCACTTAAAAACCGGTAGATGAAATCTACTCTGGTTTCTGTATAATCTACAGCCTAAAGGCAGTATTTAAAGAATAAGGAGATTTCCTCCTTTTGTCAAGTCACATTTATTGGACACCAAACTATTCAAAAGCTCAGACTTGCACCTATTCTAAACAAACAATAGGAACACAGTGTCTGTTCTTACAAGAAATTATTGGAGGATTAAAGACCTAATTTGTAAACCGCATTAGTCCCTCAAAGGTGTCAGATGTGAAATTTTTGACCTTTCCAAACGGCCTCAGTGCCAAATATACAAAGCCCATGACAACTTGAGTGTTGATTTTGTTCTTTTAGGCTGGCATTGTGCACCAGCTGGCAACAAATGCCATGTTTGAAGACAAAGCACGATGTGTATCTGTTGCCAAAGCAGGCACCCATACTCCAGTGGTTCTCAAGCTCACAGAAACAGAGGCTTCCTTTTCTTTATTTTTCCAAGCTGGAAACCTTTTCTCCAAATAACCTTTGAATATCTTTTTCAGTAGTTCAGCTCTAAGGCATTTGCATCCCTGACAGACATTTTAATTACAGATGCATAAAATACATAATTAAAATTCAAGTATCTGTGTTTCTCCTCAGCACGGAGATCTGATTTTGCATTACACGTGAGAAATAGCTGAAAGGCTGAATATGCAGAGCACGTAGGGAACATACAAGACGATGATTTCACCAAGAAAAAAGCAGCTTTCACATGCACGGTGACTTCAGAGTGGCACACATATAGAAGAGGGCAGACTTTGACCCAAGAAATCTATTGATGGCAAACGAGCTTGTAAAGAAGCTACTGTAAAAATAAGGAGAAGTATTTATAGGGCATCTGAACTACCGATACGCGCGTTAATTTCTCTGATACCACTGCTTATATTGACTTGCCTTGGCCAGCATCACCAAACCGATCACAATTTAACAGTTGGCTATGCAGAAGCCACGTCCTTTTATGGAGAACTACACTAGTTTCTGACAGATTGACATCTGGGACCCCCGCATCTGCCAATATAAATACAGAATGGGACTCAAGTCACAACAATTCTCATTCAAATGCTACCACAGAAGATGTTACATGTTGATTTATAGCCTTAATTTGTTAGGAACCAGCTGTGAATGTTAGCAGAGGAACTTCCTCTGTATTACTTAGGAAAAAGATGAACATCTGGTTCCGACGCTAACCTTGGAGATCTACGCTCATTCCTTTGCTCCCGCACAGATTTTCCTTGTGATCTTCAGCTTGTTTCACAGTTCTTTTGTATATAAGTTCAGGACATGTAAAACAGACGACTTCTCATTTCTGAAGGCTGCTGCAAGTCTAAATACAATACAGGCCGGGAGTTGCTCAGACACTACATTGGCACAGCTGTATTAAAAAGCAGGGGAAGGGGCTTTTATCATAGTACACCATTTTCTTTATTTAAACAGCCTGATGCTAAAGGCTTAGGTGATGGCTTTCCTGACAAGAAATTGTGAATTCAAATTACCAAAGGACTCCAGGAAGTGGAGAGAAAACAACTGTAACTTCCAAAGATTTCTGGGGTTTCTTGTATGACAAACAGACTAAAAGAAAACAGTTTATTTAGCTGAGAAAAACAGCTGGCTATAATTGCTACTTTTAAACACATCAGGGTGTGGGATAAACACACAGAAGACAATTATTTAACCTGACTGACAAATGTGGCATATGAGCATCTGGGTATAAAATACTTAGGAATAAATCCAGAGAGAAAATTAAATGGAAGCTTTTAACTATCATACTGCTGATGTCCAGAAACGGCTTTCCAAAAGCTCCGTAGACTAAGATGGGACTTGACTGTGCATGAAAGAGTTTCTATGATGTGGATGAATGCAACTGCAGGGGACTGAACTCAATAACCTATTCCCATCCTGTATATTTGTGAAATTATTCATGTCACCAACGTTTTAAAAATTTGTTGCCCAGAAAACTGCTAACACGTAGTCAGCCTTGTCTCACTCATGTAACTTTCTAAGCAAGGCTACCTCAAATTCTGTCCTTATGAAGCCGATCACCCCTCAGTCTCCCGGCCTCTTCCTTTAATACAAGCACCGGCAAGTCAATTCATCAAATCATAGGTTCCATACCTATGCTGACATTCCTCATCTCCTGCGTGACCTGGACTTCCATGTTCCGGCTGTTCCGCTTTTCTCGTGCCCTCTTATTGCTCTTGGTCGTGCCATTGTATTCGCTGATGGGCTGGATGCTCTCATTCAAGGGTGTGACGGCAGCAGAGGGCACAGATGACGTGGGGGTGTTGGACTTGGTTCCAGTGGTGCTTGGTGTGGCAGCTGCTGAGGACTGCCCAGATTCGGACATTTCATCTTGGGGGCACTACAGCAATTGCAGGGTGGGGGAAGGACAAAAAGGGAAAAGCACAGCTATACATTTAAATGAATCTCCCATTTGCTGGCATATGGCTGCCTTAAAGCTTTATGGAGAATGAGTATTGCTCGCTGTACCAGCTACACGTCCAGCGCTTGCCGGTGACACCAGGCACTGCAACCACAATGAAGCAGTGAGTTCTCGTGCTGAACTCAGCAAGCAAATCCCACCTGTGAAAGGACTGATATCCTTCCTCCTTTACTACCAAACATTGCTTTTCACAAGTCACATCAGTACATGATCTCTTCATCATGCATCTCAGGGAAAGTGGCCTTATCATAAGTGAAAAGCACCTGCAGCTCACACTGACTACAGTGGAAGCTGAAGGGCTTTGGCACTTGCGGTAAGCCAGGCCAGTGTTTCCCAAGACCAAAAGACAACACGGATATTGCTTGGAAAGGATCTGAAGTGGTCTCTTAGAGGTCTTGGATGACGTCATTACTGTAAGCCACCAACACAACCTGGATGAGAGAACAGCAAAGTGGTTTTGACACCAAAGTGCAGAAGCAAAGCGACTACCAAGCTGGGATGGTCTGACTTTGCTAGCGCAGGAGACCTATGTCCCCATACCACCTTATGTAGAAGCTAGCCAGGCATGGATCCAGCTTGACAACACAGTAGAAACAGGTGAGGTCTCCCCACTTCCAAATGACAGGATGACAAGACCCAAGAATTCAAAAATCAGCAGCTGACACATTAACGTAGGACATGGATTACCAGTGTGAAATGCACACAAATGGCTCTCAGTTTTACAGACTTACAGACATTACAGCCCCACTTCTTGTAATACCACCTCTTGAAAAACATGGAAGGCTTTCAAGGCTCTGTCAGGATTTTATACTCTAACCCTGTTTGTCAATTAAAACAGCACTGCTTCACAGTCAGCCCAATTAACATCTTGACCGATACTGTGATCACTCCCAGACCCAAATGAGACCTCCCCACATTCTTCGTGGCAGCCCACTCTAATTACTGTCTGCAGGGAGATGGCAAAATTGATGTTGAGGGTTATATGTGATGATGAGTTGCAATTGGGTGCAGTGACATTCAGCATCTGCACATCCAGATCCAGCTTTAATCTTTACCCCTTGCCTCTCCCCTCCTGGGCAAATACTAGAAAGATCCTGATTCTGCTCAGAGGCTGCTCTGAGCCTCCCAACCTTGGAGCTGTGACGCTGTTTCACTTCACTAATTTTTAAGTGTCGTTGTTCTAATAATAACTTCCTAACATGACAAAAAAAAAAATTCCAAATGGGATGAGAGAGAAGACTGAAAAAAAAAAATGGTGACTTAACCCTTTGCAGCCTTTTTCTTTTTTAAATCTGGAATCTTATTAAGATCTTCCTTTAATTAGACTGGCCTCTACATGCTTATCTTAAAACACCCGGCTGTACATTGCACTGTCAAAGTCAAAGGTCGTACATTGCATCTGTGCATTTATATTGGAAATCAAGATTTTTTAAAACCGTGTTACCATTAAATGCGATCCATATTTTGTATATAGTTTCTGCACTGTCAGTCCAAACAGCACCCACGTTCCCACATGGACATTCTACTCGTCTCCCCGCATATTTACTCATTTTAGCATCAGGACTGAGACGGAGACTTTTCACTTAGGTTGATAAATGTGAAAACCACACTTCCCACCTCTACTTCACATTCCTGTTTCAAGGAGCTACTTTTTGTTAATACATAAAGAAAAAAAAAAGCAAACCAGGTTTTGGAGAACAAATATGATCCAGTAAGCCTTCAACTGCAGTTTGCCTGCTGTGCTTCCTAATGTACAAAGGGACAAAAAGTATCAAGGGCAAAGTGCAACCGTAAAACCTCTTTCTCCAAACAAAACTTTGGTTTGATGAAAGGATTCAGAGATGTTCTTGTCCCCACTGTAAGTCTATAAGCATAACCAAAGTCCGTGAGCATCTTAACACTGTAAAAGAGACACCGAGGTGGGTCCAGACGTCATTCCTTGTTCTTAGGAACTAGATGTCATTCAGAAAACCTGCATCATCAGGTCTATAGGGCGATATTTGTATCAGAGATATCCTGTAACTTCTTGTTTATTGACATAATCTGCCCCTCACTCAGAACACATCAGTGAGTAATGACCCTGCTCTTTCACTTAGTCTCTGGTTATACATCTGAGTTTTATATTTACCTAGAAAACGTACTTTATCAACCTACCAGCCCGCATTGGAGAAATTCCTCCCAGATGTTAATACTACTAAGGCGTTCCTCCTCAGAGTCCAGAAGCTCTATCAATCTCTGCTGGTACCTTCCTTCTGTTGTCCCGAGTGCTCCGTTAATGCTAAGTATACCACTAAGTGCACAGCTCTCCTCTGCAGCGTAGGAGGCATTCTCCATAACCCATAGCTCACCCAAAGAATACTCTCCACAACCACCACTTACCTACAGCCATACCTGTCAACCTCCTAAACATCAAATGTGTAGTAGTGACCTCCAAAATGCATTGCAAAGGCCCAACATTCATAGCAGTCATATGTCACCATGAGAAGCCCAACTGTATGGTTATAACACTGAAAGCATAGTACATAAAAACAAAAATGTTAAGGACTTTCATCTCCAAAATATTGTATAAAATAAATGTACAACTGAACGTAAAAATAAAATAATATAATGACAGCAACTAAACCAGAAAACAGTAATAACAAGTATAAAAGGACACTTAAAATATAACTGCAGCATGGCCCCATGAAGAAGGAAAACTAGTCAGAAGAGTCAGGATATACGTACTGGGAAGGCGAGGTGTGTGTGTGCAGTTGATGTCAGTGAAATATCAGAGCTGCTAAAGAGGCAAGAAGTGCATGAGCAGTACTGCTGAGATTTCAGTCATGCAAAAATATTTAAGAAATAGCATTCCAGTCAGAGAGCGTGCAAGAAGCTTGCAGGAGGAAAACTTCCATTCCAACTTGCAAATCTAGTCAGTCAGTCAATCACAGCCTTTAATTTTTCATAGGTTTGGTCTTTAGTCTTAGGAAATCCTCTGTAACACGCTACCCCATCCAAGTCTTCCACAACCCAAGCTACCCAACTCCACCCTACCAGCTAGCCTCCTTAAACCCACCATCCCACTTCTGAGTTTCCCTAATGAGCACCAACACAAATCCCGGCACTACCCACCAGATACATCTGGAGTAGCACAGTACTACTTCTGCACAAAGCTTTCTTGTAACCAGAAATGGATTTTTTTGCCCGACACCACCACCATCACCAGTCAGTAACCATCCATCACCTGAACTTGGACATAAAGCTTCTAATTTATCTAGGTTCCTCTTGCATCCTCCTGCGCTGCAGACGCTGGGTTATCAGTGAGAGCCACTCAACTTCTTTCGGAAGTTCTGCAATGGTACCGCTTCAAGAATTATGCCTTATCAGGTCTGTGGAAGATGGATCTACCTCCAACGTCCTCCCAGCTCTTCTCTAAAAACGAACCCCTGCCACACACACCTGACTGCTAGAGAGCTTGAGGGCACATTGACACCATAGTGTGCAGCACTGCCTGGAGATCCCAGGGAATAAACTGGTTCCAGAACCAGAAGCAGGCTGGTCTCTCTGCATTTTGGTTGCTGTCTGTGTCCTTGCAGCAGTGTTGTATTGGCACAGCACTAGTCTGGAAAAACACATCTTTATTTCCACCATCTTTAATTACATTTTTGCACTGTGGCATTGCTATTCCCTAACTCCAGGCAAAGCTCTCCAGAAATGACTGTAGGACCTGACTGGCATTCTGCAAGTTGCTACCTCTCCCAAACTTCTGTGCTTCCATTGTTCCAAGAACAGTCTCCATCCTATCTAAAGATCTTGGGTTTGGATTTCCAACTCTCGTGATGGCAGAGGGTTGATGAAGTGCTAAGGTCTGTGCTGTGCCAGGCCTGGCTACTTTACAAAGTTAGTGTTAAAAAACAGATGTTGCTTCTTTGTTTTCTGCATAGATTTTTAATTTCTCTAAATTTCTTGTGCTACGCACCAAGGAGGCCACTCCTGCAGAGTCCCTCAGGCCACAGTACCATTAATGTAATCTGGAGACAACACAGAATGGGTATAACAAGAAGTTGGGTTTTTTCTTTCTTTGCTTCTTTTCCTTCTCTTTGCCTTTACTACCTCAATGTATTTTACAGGATTAGTGATTTACAACTTCTCAAAAGGAGACCAGTCCTTAGCTGTGACATATGAAACACCTGATGTTCCACAAATTCCAGGCAGAGAGAAAGTAAAGTTTATCAGACACTTCTAGAGCAGACCAGAAGTTCTGTGAGATACTGGTGGACATACCATCGGCCATGCTGGGCAGATGCACCAGGCTGGCTCTCAGGCCTGTCACCATGAATTTGTGGAACATCACTCAAAGAGAGGAATTTAGTGGGATCCTGAGCACAAAGACTTTGAGAAGTCTTCAGGTACAGCACACGGGAAACTTGGGTCACCATGTGTAGTTTAAACTGTACATAACTGCAGCGAGACATCAGGGTCTTTGGGCTCAGGCCAGTCTCCGAAAGGCAGAGCAGAGCACCACAAGCAACAGGCAGAACCACGCAGCTGCTTCAGTGCAGTTGCAATGCTGTGAGGTTTTTCGCAAGCCCCAGTGCAGAAGGCAGCACATTGAAGGTGACAAGTATTGAAGTAGACAATGCAAGTCTGGAGCAATGACTAGATATATGAGGAGCTGAAGACCTTTAAGCACAGTGCAAGACTTGGGCATCTAGAGAGGATTAGGAGCCCTTTTTACTGAAGACAGGAAGGCCAGAGCAGCAATCAGTCAAAAAGGACAAACACTGGAGAGCAAGCGCAATCCAACGCCTGGTCCCAGCAGAGGTGCAAAACCACTGCTCTTATGAAGGGGGAGAGAGGGGACAGGTTCCACCATTTCTCCCAAATAAGCTATAAAAGGTGAAGGATTTATCTTCCCTAAATCCCTAATGGCCTCCCCATGCATTCCTCTCAACTTGGGGCCAGCCAAATAAAGGAGATTATCACCAAGACAAGAAGCGTGAGGAGCTGTGTCAAACCCCTCCTGCGCCATACGCCAGATCTGCAAAAGAATATCCTCCCACCTACGGCACAGCTACCAAGGGAGCAGACGCACAGCAGGGAGAGGCTGCAAAGGGTTATGGACACAGATTGGTCTCCATCTTAATGAAAATGCGGGATGTTATTGACAGTGGGAGAGTGGGAAACCCTTGCTCCGTGATGATCTGTAAAACCTTGTAGCTGGAGTTGGACTGCAGCTGGCCGAGGTCACTCAGGTGCCAGTGGTCCAGTGTTGGGACGATCTTGGCCCCTATCTGCCCACGTACCATGCCATCCGCGAGGGGGAAGACATTCAGAGAGTTAGGACGTTCCTTCCTGCTAAACAGAGAAACAGAGAGAGAAGGGAAACCAATCCGTTAGCCGTTTACAAGGTTCTTACAGAAAAGAAACAGCACGCTAGACTATGTGAAATATTAAGTCACTAGAAATTGAATTGCACTCCTTCCCCTCACGTAGCAGCTGTATGAACTCCCGCACTTCCACGGTGTTGTCTATGGACCCATGATGTCTACTACTAGAGCCATACCTCTTCCTGGGGAGGCTCTAAGAGGGAGGATGGGGTCAAGCGACCACAACAGGCACGACTGACTTCTCCATCAGTATTTGGGGGGAATGCAAAAGTGCAGGGAATCATCAGCCAATTTAAGTCAGTGTGTCTTCTGAGAAACAAAGGCACTACTGTGGGAAGACGAGCCACAGCAAACAACTCTCACGGCAAAAACCCAAAGCTCCCATAAATTCTAGAGATGTCATCACTGGGTCGGAAAAGAGGCTTTTAAGTAAGAGTCATCTACATGGCACTTCTGTACATTCCACCCCAAATTTGGTTAGCTCCAACAGCAGAAATCAGAGGTTTTTAGATCATTTCCAGTACTAAACAAGAAAAAGAATACTTGTAACTCTCTGATCCCCTCTCTCCATATTACAACGCACACAAAATTCAGAAATTAAACAAAGGTATAAATGAATGCATCATTCGTATTGGTGAAAAAAAATGTAACTACAGACATCTGCCATCTTATTTCTGGCAATTGCAGGTGACTAGCTAGCTGTGGGTTTGATTCTGAATATAAAAGCTGGCACAGGTTTTGAGACCAAGTTCCAGTGGGAGAAAATCTAGAGCAAGCGGCGGAGGTGGAAAAGGCTGCAGTGGCATGCCGAAACTGGCAACTGCTTCCTGCTAAAGAAGCAAGCCTGCAGGGCTTCTGAAGGGCTTGCACACACATCCATTTAGGGGATAACCTCAGCAGCCCCCACCAGCTGGACTCCAGTGGCCCTGCAGAGACAAACCGAGCTGATCCTCTGTGTGACAGGCACCCACAAAGGGCTTCCATGATGGTACTTCACCTACTGCTATGTGGGGTTTCCACTTATTGGTGTGGGGAGTGATGAAATCCACCCTTCTGTACACCAGTATTTAATAACAGTAGACCTTCATGTGCCTTTTTTTAATGATTGCCAGCACTGGTCTGATGACCAGGCTAGGCAACCATCACAATCACCTCCTCCGTGATCGTGGGTGAAATGACTACAGCAGGACCCAAGGCCCCCCGGGAGGTATGCAAACACACTAACGCAGGAGGTGGCACACGAAGCAGCTCATTTATGGAAGAAGGAGGTGGAGTTGTTTACCATGTTTATGGAGAGACCCAAAATGCCCAACCTTCCCATTCTCAGCACTGCGCAGCCAACACAGCGTGCCGCACCGCTGCGTCAGTGCCTTCTGCTGAGGAATAATCGTGTGCGATGGCCTGTCTTGGGAGAGACAGAAGGGGTAGCAAGGTGTTTCCAGTGTGGCCCAGCAAGGAGATTTGGGATGCGCTTTTCCTAAGAATCTGCAGTAAAATTCTCTCCTGAAGTTCCCGAAGACTCATATGTGGAAGTTTCACTGACAAATCCTCTTACAAAGGCAGCAGGTAACTGGATTTTAGAGGAAAATAGATCATTGACACAACCTGATTAACCCGACTTCCTTTTCTAGAGAAGACGCAATTATCTTTCAATGGATTCAAAACCAGATTCATATATAATAGGGATTATCAGTTTCCTTGTAGCCTTTCCACTCTAAAGGCATCTTTGGTGCTTGTTACTTTAAAATATTAACAATCACTGACAGTTTATAGAAAACTTCCACGGCTGTTTGCCTAAATACTCATTTATGACCTCTATGCTGCCATTTACGCCTGCTCCTAAGAGGTCATGATGCCAGAGTACATTTACCTCTCTTCATCCTACTGCTATCATCCAAGACCATGAAGGTTTCTAACAGCCGTGTTTTAAGTTTCTAAACAACATACCAGGGAAATTTTTCCCCTAATGTGAAACCTTCATCCTGGCACTGTACTGATCTAAAACCCACAAAAAGTACAGTTGGTTATGTATAAGAGATTGTGAAGAGATTCAAAACTAGATATTAGAACTTTATGCCACAAAGATGAAAAATTACGACTTTTACAGTTAAACAAATAACTCAAGAGTCCCAAACAGTCTGCCTTTAGAAGAATCATTCTTTTCGGCAGGGGGGGGGGAAATTAGGCCATTTTTTGAGCTGCTTTAACCATTAGTTTGGTATCTTTCCTCTTCTTCAGGTTAGAATGATGGTCTTAAGGAAATCATCCTTCACAGGTGTATGTAGCTGGAGCAATTTTCCTATAACTGAAACACTCCTTGCAAAACAAGTGGTGCAGTCAGAACATCTAACAACATGCCAAAATATAAACGCTTTTGTGACTATGCTGGGATGGCCTGACGGAACTCACTGGCCACACTGAGAAATATGAGCCATCCCAAACACATGGTGATAGACATTAAATTTTACTTCCTCTTTAGGTAATCTCTATCAGATTTCTTTTCAGAACTCATAGCTTATTTCTACGCTCATATACCAACATATGCACATTTAAAACACAAGGAGATACTGCACACCGCTGAATGTACAGGGAACGTATGAACTTCACAGCCCCTGCTGAACAGAGAACAGAGGTACAAAGTACCCGGAGCACCAGAAGCTGTAGGATCTTCAGGAAAGGATTGTAACGTAGACTGTTAGGGAATCTCCTTGCTGAGCTTCTTTGGAAACACCTTCCAGACTCTTCTGAACCTCTCAGGGAAGGGGAAAGAGCAAACGCCATGCAAGAGCTAACTTCAGCTTTGCAGTCCTGGGCTGAGCACCAGTCTTTGAAGAGGAGGGTCTACATTTTGAGTGCTGGAGTAACCTTCATATACCCAATTCTTTCCAGTACAGGGTGACTCTGAGCACTTGGTTAGTTCTACCTTGCGTTACAAGGTAAACGGTAAACTCCTCAATAAAGGTTTCCAGGGGCCAAAACCTGGGATCAGGATGCTCTACAAGTACCACCCTAAAGCTTACAAAACATAACAAAACTATGATTTGTTTGCCAGCATTTAAGAACTGCTCTCTTCCGCAGGCTCCAGGCATAGAACTCACTGCCCAGCCCAAAGTCAGAAGTGCCTTTGAAGAGCTGCCAACAGTGACATGCATTTTCTGCCCCACTCAGAAAATATGCATGCCTTGTACTCTACAGTAAAATAAGGGAGAAAAGACAACTTTTTAAAACATTCTGGGATGTAAAGTGTAAACGTCCAATCACAGATCCTGGTTTGGGACGTAATTTCTGCGTTTGAGTACACAAGCTGGTTCTTCATGTGTTCTCCCAGCAGCCTGGTGGCCCCCTCCGCCTCACCCAAACGCGCAACTCTAACGCGGGTGCCAGGAGACAAGGAGGGCAGACATGCCAGTACAGTACATTCCCAGCATCACACTGTTGCCACCCAACAGCAACCTCCAAAACTAGGATTAACAAAGTTAAGATGCAGCAATAGGATTTACCTTTTCCTCCATGACTGGCGATGACTGCAGTGACAAACATAACAGCCAAAACAGAGCAGAAACCGCACAAAAAGCGAGACAAAAAAACAACCATTAGAGAGCAAAGTCATGCAAACATGCAGCTCTACAACAGATAGGGGGTACGCATGCACTGTAATCCACACCAGGTGGAAGCGTGCACCGTACCCATTCCCCCTCTTGGATGGCGGTCGATACACCCCACACACACACCCCAACAGTTCTTGCACAAACTCCTCCCAAGTGACAGGCAAACCTCCTCCTTGTACTTATGGTCTTATGCAAATACGTGCCCCTATGCAGTCTGACACACCCCAGCACATCCACAGATGAAAATAAATAAATGCACTCAAATTTGTGTGACAGGCCGTGAGAAAATATGCCTGTGTCCCCTCCCCCATACCCCGGTGCACACCAGTGCACCAAGATACACAAGCGCTGGTGTTCACCCCCACCCAGCTGTGCGGAGACACAAAAACGCACGTCTGTCCCAAGGACTTGTGCACAAGCATATACGAACACAGAGCTACACACACACGCACACACGCAAACAGCGCAAAGCTTGAAATGAAGGAAAAAGTCCCGTTTCCCACTGGTGGTTCCTACAAATTCAGATCATACCCCATCAGGGGCTTTCGTACACATCCAGTGTTTCTCTTTTTTTTTTTTATCTCCAAGGAGACTAGCCATATGCCACACTTAAAAGGGTCGAGGACTAATTTCTCTAATATGGAGAGGCAATTCTTGATGAAAATTTTGCCCTTCGTGCCAGAGAATGGCAGTCCTGCAGACATAACCGTTAACACTCTTCACTGTGCATCTTTTTCACAGAGCGATAACATAAAACCACAGTTAATCTTAGCTTACTTGAAAGTGAGGGAAGGAAAAGCTCATTAAAATCAATTTCTACCACGCAGTCCAAGTCCAATTTGGCAGGTGCATATATGAAGCACCCTACGACAGAGGGAGGCCCTAAGCATGCTTTTGCCTTATGGTACTTTTATATTTTACTGTATAAGTCCTTCCACAGATATATTCTTATTTATACAAGGCTAAGTGGGAAGGGAAGCCAGCCTAGCACACTTATCCCGTTTCAGCTGTAACACTAGGATCAGACCATGTTCTGGGACCTCACTGTGGACTTCCAGACTGCGAGGGGGAGAGGAGAAGGAGAAAAACAGCCTGATAAGGGAGATTTTACGAATGGAAGAACAGCTACAAACTACGGGTTCTTTTACACCATATCTTCTCTTCCTTTCTGTGTTCCTCATGCCTGTCTCTTTTGCCCGGGAAGGCTGCCATCCATCTTTTGATTTATTTTTTTTCCCCCAATAGATTTTTATATTTTACACAATCCAATTGCAGCCAGACTACAAACACTGTATTCTGCAATTATTTTTATTCTGCTCATCCACTCACTGTTGTGAGACTGATTTACTGTTTTGCAGATAAAAGAGCACAAAGTTAACTCCCTCAACAGAACCCACTCAACAACTACAACAGCCTTTAGTTACTCCTCTCTAGAAGAAATACTGTATGGTGTTCTTTTCGGAAAGGACTGTTTGACTATCAGAAGAGGAAAGGCAAATAGTCCCCCTTCATTCACATATAGTTATGTCTTTCCTTCCTTTATGTAAGGCTGTGGTAGCCTTAAAATGAGAGTATAAAAATCTTATCAACTGATTCAGAATAAAGGATCTTTCTTTGAGACATCAGTAGCTTCCAGCTGCAAGTTATTCTTGTAGCCAAGGCTACCGAAGTATCTTCAGTTATTATAAGAGGTAATGAAATAGCAAATAGGCAGTATTGGAAAAAATTCTCCACCGAGAGGGTGCTCAAGCACTGGAACAAGCTCCCCAGGGAAGTGGTCATGCCTCCAAGCCTGTCGGTGTTCAAGAAGCGCTTGGACAACGCTCTAGATATACGGTTTAACCTTGAGGTTGCCCTGTGTGCGGTTGGGAGTTGGACTCGACTCGACAATCCCCATGGGCCCCCTTCCAGATGAGGATATTGTAGGACTCTAAGGCTACAGGGAATCTGGCAGGAATCCCAGGGTAGTTACCAAAGTTTATGAAGATTCACATCTTTTTACTACTCCCTTTCCATCCTTCAAGCCTCTTCCATTGACAAGGTGGGGCTGGGTTTCTTTTTCTCTCCCTTTTTCTGTTTTACAACACCCAGTCAAAACTTTGGCAATTTGAATTCAGACTCTTCCAGAGCAGTCCAGTACAGCACCAGGGAGCCACAGCAGACAGACAGTATTACGTGTCCTATGCCAAGACCTGAAATTTCCTTTCTGTCACAATTTTTGTGCTTCAAATTCGTTCTAAGACTACAAAAGACTTCTTCTACGTACTGAACTTCTTTCCTACCACTGCCTTCTCTAAGCAAAGGCTGGTTCTTACTGGTTTGGTGCTCCAAAAACAGGCTCGGGAGGAGAGAAAAAAACCAAATTTCTTGGGTGTAAGTACATCTATTGGATGACTGACTTACAGAAAGCTTCCTTTGAAGGAACAGGGCAAAAAAAAAAAATCCTGTAACAGCTAACACATTTAATGGCTACGGTTTTGCTGGCTATCACGCATACAAACACATACACACACACGCAAACACTTTATTTGACACCTCCATCCATTTTATGGATAAACATTCTACATGCTACCTGAGGATACAAACGTATTTTTCCAGAGGCCCCCTATCAATAGCAGCGTGACAAAGCCTAAGCTTTGTAACAGAACACAAAGGTCCTCGTTGTCAAGCCTTAGAAAACGTACCCACAGCTCACCCACAACCCATTACAAAAAAGCTTCAACTACAATCCATGCCACAGGGAAAGATCCTGCTTCTGGTTTCTCTCTCTCAAATACCCGTGCTCAGTTTGTAAGTTCCCACACAGCATACGTGACATGGAGAGGCCCTGGCCCTACCTTCTCCCAGGCAGACTCCCCTCCGTTTGATTATTTGCCCCAACCTGCTGCATCTTGGACCGCTCAATGTGTTCCACGTAGGTCTGGATCATCTGTGAGGAGAGAAAAATCCATAAGCCAACCAGAGGAAAAGACTCAATTTCTGCTTTTGTTTGATCTTCTCCAGGATTCATTTCCAATTCCCTTTCTTTTTTTGTGTGTTCCCTTGTCTTTGCTCGTTTTCTAAGCTGATGATGTAAGTGAATGGACTAATCTGACAGAAAATCTGTCAGTAAATTGTGTCAGAAATTACTTAAACTCAATCTCATAACGTAAGAGTAATGAAAGATCATATCCAAGAATAACACGAAATGTCTCCTGGAGGCTCACTGGCAGTAGGAGATGAGGTAGTGTGGCACTGTTCACAGAATCACAGAACAGTTGAGGTTGGAAGGAGCTTCCTGGGGTCCATCGGGTCCAACATCCCTGCTCAAACAGGGTTACCTAGAGTAGGTTGCCCAGGACCATGTCCAGGTGGCTTTTGAGTATCTCCAAGGATGGAGACTCCACCATGTCTCTAGGCAACTTGCGCCAGTGCTTGTCATCCTCACAGTAAAGAAGTTTTTACTCATGTTCAGAGGCAGCCTTCTGCGTTCCAGTTTGTGCCAGTTGCCTCTGGTCTTGTTACTGGGCACCTCTGAAAAGAGTCTGGCTCCATCCTCTTTATACTCTCCATTCAGGTATTTCCAATATTCCCAAAGCTCAGAAGTTCTAGTCATCACTAGTATTGTAAAGCTGAATTCTTTGACATGACTTCACGTATAGGCTAAGAGTTTGTTTATTTCGAAATAATGAGATGACATCCTACCTCTGTGTGACGCTGATGTAGAGCATTATACTCTTTCTTCATTTCTGATTCACGTTCCTCCAGTCTTGAAACTACCAAGGGAAGATTCCAACCATCAGCTAACACACATCAGCTCTCAAAAGAAACTAGAAGTCTCAAAGCATATTTTGTTAGAAATTAAATTATATCTACCGAACAAAACAAACAGAAAAAGAATAATGCACATTGTGGGATCTGGTCTTCATTCCAAATTCAATTCATGGGTACTCCATGTTCCCGATACGAGCAGGACAAATAGGGCAATAAGACCACAGAAGCAGAGTTCTTCAGCAGTAGCCTGGTGCCCCCTAAGTGTCCTCGTTCGACAAGAATTTAAATTTTCCTCTGGGGTGGGTGCCTCTGGCTATTTGAGGAGCAGGAGTACTGGACAAAACACCAATGAATTCTGAGGGAAACCTCAGCCAACAAAACACGGCTGCATGTGTTAAGGAAGTATTTGTAAAAATAAATAAGTAAGTAAACAAACAAATAAATGTGTAAGTTTATATGAGAAAAAAAATGGGAGGTTCTATTCAGGGAAAAGAGAAACTGGAAAGCAGGTTCCAAAGCTTCACCAATGGCCCAAATCTTGCATCTGGAGAGACAGCATGCCCCACACAACAGAAGCAATGAAGTCTCTACTAAGTTAATGTGGATACACCCCATCCTTTAAAAGGGTCAGAATTTTATACCAAAGTAAGGCATAACCAGACATTTCAGGCTTTTTGTAAATTACATTAAAACAAACAAAAAAGTATGAAAAAAAAATTTTAAAGTAGCAGTATATGTGTGTGGAAGGCAAAGTGTATAATCATGGTGTACAACTTTGCTTACTCTGATCTGCATAGTTTTTGGTCTTCAGCTCCAGCTGTCGAGTCTGAAATTCAAGGTGTTCCACTTGGATTTGTAGTTCTTTCTTCTCCTGCTCCAGTGCATCTTCAAACTCTATAAACTTCTGAATAGGGAAGAAGCAGAGAAGGAGGCATGGATGAGCAATAAATGTAAAACGTGTTCGTCTTATATGACTTTTCCTCTCCTCACAAAGAAAGAAAAATTGAGAGAATATAAATTACAAAACAGGAAATAAGAATGTTTAAGAACTGTAATTACTACAATAGCATTTAATCAAGCTGAAGACTATTTTACATGAGAAAGTATTAGCTATGTTTGGCGTATAATTAATAGATAAACTATGGTCCAACATGAGTTATGTAAACCAGTGCAACTCTATCATCTTCAGCAACGTTGTTCTTCCTTATGCCAGGCTTAATTTTGATTCCCATTGATTTGATGTCAATGAAGACAAATTCTGTTTCTATGGTCACATACATATGACAAATACATATGTCGGAAACCTTCAGGCCAGTTCTTCTATTTGTGCCGTTTTAAAAAGCTTCCCCTAGAATTCATGCGGTGGGTAAGTTTTGGAAAAACACGCAAGTCTTGTGGAAAACATATCCACACCTCTGGGCAGCTGAGAGCAACCTCTGCACCCGGAGATGGTGACCTGCCCCGGCAGCAAACCCAAAAAGGGTTCTGTGGCACACGGGAGCCGAGGGAAGGAGGAGATTCTCGCAGCAGAGTTTAACAAATCTACACCTAAAAAGAAAAAGCTCGGGTAGGTGTTCTCGGCAAAGAAGGGAGGGAGCTGATCGCTCTCATTAGCAACAACAAAGTGGCAGCTGTGCACATAGCAGCGGCACCTCCTGCACGGAGCATTGGGCTGAAGAAAAGATTTTTACAGATATACTCATTTCACAATGAAAACACAACAGAAAAATACCTGATTTCAGGTTATTATTTCTGTAAAATGTCACTTTTAACCCAGGAGCTTTAGCCATGTGTTGCACTGGACACCAGCACATGCAGCAAAGAAAATTAAAATGTGTGAAACACTCAATTTAGCTCCATTGGAGTGAATTACACATTACTCTTGGTAACAGCTGTAGTCACAGTTGCTTTCATTACATATTTAAACTAAGAACAGGGCCGCTGGAAAGCGAATAACACCTTCCAGTCTCTGAGTACACCTAAGCAAGGTCCTGTGCTATACGTGGTCACGACAGCTCTCCTGCACAAAACACTGCTGCACACCCATAGGCAATAATGACCCACAATCCGTACTTCTGGACTCAGAAACTGAGCGGTTCTAACAACAGCTCTGACACAAACTCGTGGAAAAATCCGTGAGGCTCAGAAAACATTTGCTCTGTTAACCACATACATCCTCTCCGCAGCAAACCAGGCATAAAGCGCAGTCCCACCACGCTTCCAATGGCGTAGGGCGCTAAAGCTATCTCATTAGCTTCAGAACAATCCCGGCCTTACAAACCCAAAATTTCGAGTCTTGTTACATTACTCCTGAACAGCTACATCCAAGGAAGCTAAACCAGAGTTGTCTGCACCAAACAGCCCAGTAATTAAAACACAAACCCGTCAGGTGAGCGGCAAGAGCACGACTGGGGCTGGGAGCAGCCCTGGATTCAGAGCTGCAGAGGATGAGCGCGACCAGAAAATAAAGCCGAGGGCTTTAATCTACCTTTAAGATGTTTATGAACAAGAGGAGCCCGCAGGAGGTAACGCGAGGCTATGAGGAGCTCACGAGGATGCTCTGCTCCTGGCCCTGCCTCTCCTCTTCTCCGTCTGATCACGAAACGCTCCTTAGGTCGAGCTCTAACAGATTCCCCAGCACACACACATTCTCTGGCTGAAATTTCAAAAAGTATGGACACTGGAAAAGCAAAGCCTGCTCTCACCCTCCTCTGCACTCTGCACGGGGGAAAGGGTTGCTCTCTGCAAATAATGCCACCCAAGGGGGCATGGCAATTTTAATTAAACAAAGTCAAGCCTCATTGTACTCTAAAAGAGACAGACTCTGCTGAAAATTATTTTTGGATAAGATTTCCAGGGAAATGAATGCATTTAAATGCGCAATAAGATTATTTTATGAAATTCTGCACATGAAACAATACACACAGTATTTGACTGCATTCTCAGGATAAGCCCTGTGCACGTTTCCTATGACTTTTAGGAGAATAATTAGCAGTGACACCGGAGCCATCGTTGTGTTTGTGAACTGAATCTTCTCTCTGTAGACAACTGAAAGGCTACATCATTTATTATTCTTGCAGACTTTTAAAACTGTTCAGTAAATTCATCTGAACAATGAGTCAGTTTTCATTCCTACATACCTGTATTTATAGAAACAATCAAGAGCATTTTAGCCACGTCTCATTTTCCTGCACTCTGTGTTCCGCAGTGCCTTTAATCTTTAACTGGGCTTTTAACTTTCTTTTCCTTCCTGCCCGAATTTATTTGCAAGAAGGGTTTTTTTCCCCTTACGGTTGTTTTTCACCACTATTTTCGAGAAATACCAGAAATGCCAGTACCTTTCTTCTACTATAAAGGAGTCATCTCAGGCTAAACATTTACTTTTCAATTAAATTTTAAGACGGTACAAGGTTTCAGACTTTTAAGTAAGCATTTTTTCTCTGAGATGTCAATTAAACATTGAAATCGCTCACAAATATCCAGCAATCTATTTTACGGATTTTGAGAAATTTATAAAGCAATTCACTTTGTAAATTTTCAGATTTATTCTTAAAACATTTTCCAGAACCGCAATGTAATTTCAGAATGTGTAAAAAGACAAAAGAAGAAAAAAAATCCTACCCGACCCAGCTACACTGAGCAACAGACCTAGAGAAGCAGCAGTTTAACTTGCTCCGCTTGGAGGACTGATGGAAGCCACGCCAACAAAAGAGCTATTTTCCTACTTATAATCTCCATCTCCTCGCAGGGTTTTGCTGGAACCACTCTGTGCTAAAGCTCTATTGATGAACCCTTTTAATTACAGCCAAGGGCTAAATCCCCATCACATCACACTGGCTCAGCTTTCACCACCCTCTTGGCTCAAGATGCCCTCCTGCTCCCAGTTCTCCATCCGAGAGCGTGCTGCCCAGGCTAGGCAGGGATGAGGTTTTTAGCAGGAATAAAAATGAATGGACTTCACGGAAAACAGTCGCAGATTTCTCGACAGTAAATTAGGAAGCAAAAGAAGGTACAAGCCCAATTTTATTCCCAGTATGTAGGTCATCTTTAATAGGATTGCTGGATTTGCTACTGCTGTTTTGGTTTAATTCAGAGGAAAGTGATTGAAAGATTAAGTCTTCTGCAAATACGGCTCAGTCGTCTTATTCAGTCCTGTCTACTTTGCAACCTCAAAGTAATCAAAGAAACAGAAAACTAGAAATCAATTAACCATTTGGAGGAGAAAGAGACGTGGAGACAACAACATTAAAAATTAATATTACCCTAAGTATCTCAGTGAAGAGCAGCATTTCAGATAAAGGTATTGCAGTATATCCTGTCCCGTCTGCCGGAGAGATCGAACGATGACATTTGCGCGCAGGGACCTAGGGGCTCTCTACTCTCCCTGCCCTGAAGCACCTTGTACCTGCTCCTGCATCAGAAGCCACCTCACCTGAGGTTCTCCCTGGGCATCAGAAGGTCCAAAGGGCCGAGAGCAGGACAAGTCCCAGATCCAGAGAGGAGTGAACGGCCACGCCAGCAGGATGAGGAGGAGAGGTTTCGCTGCCAGGGCGGTCCCCGAGGAAGGCAGGCTCCTGACTGAGGAGCCGGCTTAGCACACACTGTCACTGCCGCTCACCCTTTGTGGTACGAGCAAGCTCTGATCAGGGTATTCAGGCAGGCTTTATTTTCTTGCCAATAAGCCAGCAGCAGACATTTCATACAGCACCTGGGGAAGACCCTTACTAGGCACTAAAAGCAGCGGAGACTGACATGGCCTTGCTCAGGAACCTGAGCACATCCACAAGCACAACAAAGCAGTGCCAGCAGTTTGGGGAAAACAGGCACTTCAGGCACATTTGTATTACTCTTGTGAGCAACAGCATCCATAGGCAGAGACAGCAGAGGCAGCACTTTGTCTACCACAGGATGCTGGGCAAGGTCCTCAAGCGGCGGCTCGTGGACCATGGCTCGTACGCGGCTGCGGAGGCCCGGCCGAGCAGCAGCGCCCGGGCTGGCCGCCGTCTCTCCCTGCCCTCACTCAACCTGCCAGGCACATCCCATACCGTATGGTGCTCTGCGCCGACCCTTCCCTTCCCATGCTGCTAACAAACTCATACCAGGGCAGGAGAAACAGCGAACACAAACTGAATAAAGTATTTTATTATTTTTTTTTAATTTTTTTATTAACCAGACTCACAGAGGCACAAAACCAAGCCCACGTTATTGAGCAAATGCAGCTCAGTACATAAACATCCATAGGCATTTCACATTTCCCTTTTTTTTTTTTTCCTGGGGACAGGGTACAATCCTGGCCCTACTGAAGCTGCAGGAATGTTCTCAGTAATTCGAACAGGACCAAGATTTCATCCCGACCTTTTAAACTTCCTAAAAATTAACAGGCAGAGGGGACACTAACTTGAAAGTCACCTTCCCACCTGAACGTTTTCTGTCTGTAATATTTACAAAAAGCACCAAAACAGCTGTAATAGAAAAAGAATCCTTCCGGTTTACTCGTTTCTTCTGTTTCTCATCTAAGTTTGTGCACAGCCCATCCTATCTAAATCCTGCAGTTTGATGTGCAAAGATGAAGTTCCACATCTCTGTGGGTGCTAACTAAAATCAGCAAGCCTTCACAATGGAAAAGAATATTCACATGAATCAAATTCATACTTCTGGCCTCGGAAATAGTATAAATTCCAATGCCTTACTGAAAGCAGATATTACTCTTGCTTCATTATAAACTTAAGATTTAACAGGGTAAGAGTGAGCCAAAAGAAAAACCAACAAAAAAAACCAAACAAACCAAGCTCCACAGCATAGCTTAAAGTGCCCAGGGTACTAAGTTTAAAAAATGAAATGCAAATTTGCTGACTGCATTCTTTCACTTTAGTGCTGCCAAGAGGCAAAAAAAAAAAACAAAACCCAACCTACAGTGCTGGGAAAGAATCCCAGGCTCAACTCGCCGCTCTGGGCTGCCCTTGAAGGCAGGTGCTGCAACTGATTTTCTCTGATGTCTCTGCATGGAGCTCAATTCAGACCCACACCTCAGTGACTTCACAGCTCCCAGCTCCACCTTTATGGACACGTAACAAAAACATTTAGTAAACAGAAGTAAAAAGGACCAGATTAATTCCATTGATAGCTAAGAAAAAGTACTCTTTTTTTTTTTTTTGATCCCACTATGACAAAGTGGATGGTGGACTGGAAGAAGAAACAGCCCACGCTCCCAGTAGTTCTTAATAGCGAGGCTGACACAGTGGTTAATATTTCTACTATTTTTTATTATTTTAACTAATTTTTCCAGAGCCCCTACACTTGCTTTCAAAGAATAATTTCTTAATATGAACAGTTACAGTTAAACAGTTAATAACCTCACTGATCTAAGAAAACGAGTATGAAACTGCTACATATAAAATTAGTCACATGGATGTTTTTCTGCTAGCCTCTATCCCCAGATTTCAAGCAGGATAACTGGTCTGTAACAACTCAGGATTATGACAAACAACGGCTCACACACTGGTCTTTACAGGAAAAATATCTAGCATAAAATCATCTTAAGGCAAGAGAATGCGCATTCCTCTGCAAAGCAGTGGCACGATGCAGATCGCTTGGCTTCCTGCGTTACTGCCTTTTGCAAAGGAAGAGGATGACTAAAAATAGTAGCATATAATCAGAAATCATCACATCACACCAGTGATAAACCAAGCAGAGAGCCAGAGATGCACATCTATGCAGAGATCTCGCTACGTGGCCTTAATCTGTGGTGACTGGCAGTGTGCGCAATGGCGACGCGTGCCAAAGGCAGCGTGGGGGTCAGTCAGGCCGGGCCCCTCGCCCCCATGCTGGCAGGAGACAGTGGCAGTGCCCCGGGTGTGAAGGCAGCCTGCATGAGGAAGCGAGGAATGCCCACCTGGCAGGGCATCCGCTGGTGAAGCGGGAAGGGCTCTTCCTCGCCAAGATCGCCGCAGCCGCAGGGAGCCCCCAGGCGAGGGGGCGGTGCTGGCTGGGGGTCACCGCACAGCTTCCCGGCGGCACCTCCTCGGGCTGGCAATTTAGGGAGTTGCGTGAACAGTATCTTGTCTTAGAAAGCCGTGACGAAGAAATAGATTGGCTCCTGGCTATTTAAATCTGAGCTGTTCAAAACCAACTCTCCAGTCCCATGATGAGGCCTGCCGCTGATGAGTTTTACATGCTACTCAAGGTGAAGACTTCATTCCATGCTCTTAACAGGAGCCATTTCCCTCAACGGCAACTTTGGGAAGAGAGATTACTTCCTTACAAAGCACATGTGTACCAGGTAGTGTTTGACACTCAAATCATCAAGTCACACTTTCTTATTTGGAGCTCCTGCACAGGCAATAGCCACAGTGGGATACCAACAACGCCTGAGCTTCAGGAACAGACTGTTAAATTCAGAAAAAGGATCCTTAAATTAAGCCAATTCTCAGAATTACGGTGGTCATCAGTGAAATGGTTCCTCGGGAAATAACTTCCATTTCAATGGTTGATATCAAGGTAATTCTGCTTCTCACTTTATAAGCCAGCCTGCATTGATGCAGCTACTTTTCAGAAGAGCACTAGAGAGCTGTGTAAAAATAAACAGTTAAAAATCTCAAACTATGAAAAGATGTTCATATTTTTATCCCTACAGGCATTTTATGTAAATTTTATATTCAGCAAAGCTGAAGTAGAAGGTTAAAGAATTGACTCTTGTCTACCTTACATCAACGTTAACTTCCACTGCACGAAAACATTCCTTGTTTCTACCAAGAAGAGAGGCAGCGCAGACATATTTAGTGTTTCCCTTGTGAAAACAAGGGTTTTTGCAAATATTTAAAGCTGCTCTCCCTCACTGGCCTCAACAGTTGAAACATACCCTCACACAAATAGAAAAATACAGCCACCAGCCCACACAGTAATAAAAGCATACCTGAGTTTCCAACGTGCTGTATCTAACATCACATGAATTTTAGAAACACATTGGCTCCCTGAGAGCAGAGTTTCACTAACAGGTAAAAAGGGACTCCTTGCATTTCACCTGATAATCACTCATGTCCGCTCTCCAATGCTTCCAGCTGACAGATCCACGGGTTTGAGGGTGACCCGAGCAATGCTCACCCTTTCTCCTGGAAAGCCCTTGCCTTCAGGAGACCCTTCTCCCGGTGACCCAGGTCAATCTCAGCCACAGCACCTAAAGAGTGAACCCCGGATCCCCCTGCAGTATGCTCCCCAATTTTCCCCCGGATGCTCCCCAGCAGTATCGATGTGCAGTGAAATCCCAATACATCTGCAATCACATAAAAGAGACCCCAAACAGCAACTGTGCCACAAGAAAACGTGCAATCAGTAAGTGCAAATTCTCATAATAGCCCACACCCTCTCCAGCTCAGAAGGATCTTAGTTACCACAAACAAGAAGTTCCTACCTCAAGTATTCATTTTATAAGACCTAGTTCAAAAGACCAACTGTAACACTCCCACAAGCGCGCTGACAAACAGCACACAGTCCACAAGCTGAGAAGACATTCAGCTGCAACTGTGAAATGAAGCAATCCACAATTTAAAACCCCTGACTACACCACATTTCTTAAAACTCACAGATAATTAATTGACCATCTCAAATTTCATGCTTGTTCAAAATCTCAACCTGTGCTTATCATGAAACTCAGCAAATCACAGCTGTGTTCTCCACTGTCTCTTGTTCTACTCTGCATGGGTTCCTCAGTTCTGGCGTGTTCGGTAATGATTGCATCAATCACCGTTGCGATAGCTGTAACAAAAATTCTTACATTTTCATTGCAGAGCTTGGTCTGAAGCTCAAACCATATTCACAACACAACTTATGTTACACATCGGGCTTGGGACAGTAGGTGTTTTATATTAGGAATGCATGATTGTATTAGTAATTCTATATTGAATACTTAAGATCCATAACAAGATGCCTACACATAAATATGTACTTAATATGGAAAAATAAGTATCAGCCTTCCTTGGCTGAGGTCTGCGACCACAAATAAAGGTGACAATGAATAAGGCCATTTATTAGTAGAATGGCCAAAACATCCTAAAAGAGAAAAACTCCATCCTCCTCCTTACCATTTTTTCTGACACATTATAATCCCATTTTAACTGTATTCTTAATTTAGTTTTTAGAATTTATTAGTCCAGAAGGACACAGAGTACAGTTTTGCGATGGAAAGATGCTCCGAGCTGTGCCCTGCGTCTGAATCTTTGCTATCCTCTTCAAAGACAAATGCACTCCTGAAGGAACATTTCCATCTCCATAAAAGCATACAACCTTCTAGTGAACGAACATCTCCTTTACATCTGCAGAGCTTGGAGATAAAGATTTTTGTTCCCATTGCCAACTTCAATTAGTCAGAAAGACATCTTTTATCTGCGAGATACTCTATAGTCATAGATTGGTCGTTGAATGCCTTCCGTGAAAGAAATGTATTTTTGGTTGATTTATGCAAAGATTACCATCTACTACGTTCCTGTTCCAAGGGACCTGAGCCTTTTTTCAAAGGAAGATCCCTTTTCTCTTAAGATGCTCTCCGTGAAGTAGGCCTGGTGCTACAGCACAGCCAGGAGAGGTAGACGGGACCTTCCCACACCCTCGACCCTGCTCCAGCTCTGCCGGAGACACAGAGTTCGAGTTCGCCCATCCTGCCACTCACATCTCTCGGTGGGACTAACGACATGCTTGCTTGGGACAGCAGATGTGGTGGAGGAAAGGGGTGCACAAAGAAGGGATGGGCTGCCAGCAGAGTTCTTCTCAAAACCGCCTTGAGAACAGCCTTGTTTCGTATTTCCATCAGGAAGCATGGCCAACAAGGAAGGAGGAGCAACTGTGAAGATGACACAAGACCAGAAGGTGCCATCAGCACTAAAGAGAGCCAAACTATCACAGAGGAAGAACTGGATGACACTGGAGACCAGAGCAATACTGGGACTGAACAGCACACGACTGCGAGGGCCTGCACACAGGGACAGCCATTTTTGCTGTGATGAGGAAGGTCAAGAGGAAGGAGCTGACGACAAAACGATTAGTTAACCAGGTCCCATGGTGACGTGCTCTGGGCCAGATACAACTGCACCGTGAGGAGGGCAGAGAGGAGACGGACACGCTGCTGCCTCCTGCCGCTCCATGTCACACAGACTGCAAAGGAGTGCATGGACCATGCTAACAAAACTGGCAGCCCTCAGGTAAATCTTATTACTGGGACTTTGGAAAAGGCAATGTGACACTGGGACACTCCCAGGAGAGCATTCACGCCACTGTACAATGCACTGGTATGATGTACCTGGAAAACCACCCATTACTCCTCCTACCTCTCAGGGGACCCAAGCATCGGATGCAGCCAAGTGTTACTCAAGGAAGAAGGGGATGAGGGAATCTGTAAAACAAGACCAGGCTGGCCAGGTGACACACAGGCACCTCCATGCTAGTGGGACACGCAGCACAGGCCAGCTCACCCGTCTTCTTCGGGGAGGGAACAGAAAGCTTGGCTCCAACACCTAGCAAACTAAGACCAAGATAGGACCAGCCCAGTTTCCATTAACACAGCAAAGACACAAATATTTGATAGAGGGAAAACTTACTAATAGTAAAGGACAACACTGGCACAAGAACAAACCAGTAAAACCAGGCCACAAAAAAAAACCCCAAAACAAAAAAAAACCTCCTACTCCACTGCAATTTAGAACATTACCTTTCAAAAAAGCAGAGGCAGGAGATTTAACTAATGGTTTTAAGACAAAAGCATGATATATTTATGAAAGGGATTATATAACTCCATTGCCTGCAATACCAAGGGACGGGACGTGCTGACTCAGGAAGTCCCTTCCAGTGTTACTGTCCTAAGTTTTTTAATTAAGAGTGGGTGTCTCTCTAAGAATGCCAGAGGTGAAACAGTTCCAGAGTTGGTGCAAAGATTACCATGCGGTAAGAAGTCTCTTGGGATCAAGTCCAGAGTAACTCAAACCAAGACAGTCCCCAGCACTATAACCAGACATACTATAGCTACAGACATACTTAATACCATCAGTACTTTATATTTGTGCGTGTGTATAGACATATAGCAATAGACCATTCAGTATTAAAACAAGAGGTTGATGGGTGTTCAGCATCCACTCATGTCATCACATGCTGCCTCCACACCCGGCTCTACTACGAAAGCTGGGCACGTGGACCGAGGCATTCTCAGTAAAATGACACGATAAAATACTAGTTTAAGATAACCTTCCTTATTTCAAGAGTGTAGATGTTCATTTTCTCCCAGATCACAGAGATCATCCTACCACAAGTGCACCCAACAACTGCTCTCCAAACTGTTGCCTCCCTGTTTTTTCTTTCTTTCTTTCTAAATGTTTTCATGTATGACATTGCGTCATTGAAATCGGAGTTTTCTGCTTCCTGCACAGCTTAGCACAAGCCTCCACTCAGAGAGATAAAAAGATACCAATGCACTGTTTTTAAACACTGAACAGAAACAGAGCATGGATAACAATGGATAATGAAACAAATATTAATGGAAAAAGACAGGGAAAAAAAATCAAAATTACACAGCCTAGTAATGAAAACTTTTCTTCCTTTGTGAAGGCTAAAATGTATGTATTGCTGTATCTGGAATTATGGCACAAATCAGGTGGCAATTCTCATCCAACTCAGGCTACACACTACAAAAGCCACCCAGCCGAAGGAACAAAAAGGAAAGAAAGCAGGGAGGTGAGACTAAGGTGGGTAAAATGTAGGCAGTGTTTCAAATAACTAGAATTACACAGATGCTGCAATTGCATTTAATGCTGGTACAAAAGGTGGCTGTCATGAAAAATTGTGTTAAATCACCCGAGAGGTGCTTAAATCATTATTTTACAGATTTAAAAAACTGTAACAAAGTGAGTAGAAGATTTGCCAAAGACCACCGTGCCAGTGAGCAGCGGAGCTGCCATCAAGACTCCAGCAGAACAGGCAGCAGGCCGGTGGGAAGGGTGCGGTGCGCTGCCTGCCCCCACAGCAGGGCCCCAAGATAGGGGTACGGCCCCCGCTGAAGCCACAGCCACCACGGAAGAAATGAAGCTGCCAGCCACCACCAGACGGACAACCCCAACACCGCGGCCGTGATCAGCATGGCAGCTGATGGAGCCTGTAACGTCCCTGAAGCTCAATGTGTGGCACGTGTTCTGCTGGAGCAGGACCTCCAGAGAGAGGACAATTAGTAAAACCAGAGACTCCCTGCTGCCAGGCCACCACAGGCTCCATCTTCCCCATGCAGATCCAGAGGCACCGCGCTGGGAAGCCCCTTTCAAGCAGACTTCTCCAGTCACATTCGTAAGTAGAGGAGATTTCTGGAGGCAGACGGCACCTAGTACAGGTATATGCACATCAATGGATAAAAATAACATTTTAACTTCAATTGCATGTTCTTTTAAACATAAATGCTCAGAGATTGATTGTGAAAGTAGAGTAGTATCTGTTGGAACACTGTTATGTTCAAATCACAAATGAAAAAGTATTATTTCTCTAAAAAAGTCTTTCACCATTTTCTAATAACATGAAAACACAGTAAGAAGTATGACTAATATAATTTCTTAAGCATATGTGCGTAAATACCGTATCTCCTTATTTTATATAGAGAGAGCGCCAAATTGCATCGAACCAGTGAGAAACAACTTGTCTTTAAAAGACATTTTGGGCTTGGAATTTAACCCTCTCACTAGAGCTAAGACTACTTTATTTCCTAGTGGAGCTTCAGATGAGCTTTATAACTAGATTTCAGAAGGTCAAATTTAGACCATGTAGAGAAAGACATCCGAAATACTCCATTATACCCAATATAAATCAGTGGACATATCACTAACAAAAAAAAAAAATCCATTCTATGGGCTTCTGGCGAGAATATTGAAACTTAGCAACAAAAAATGTAGAGAAACGGGAAGGCAGCCCCAGACAGAGGCAGTCAATTAATGCCATCATCACCATGAAATATAAAACTCCTTAAGATTTAGTAAGAAAAATGCTACTTAATGTCTCAGTTACTTGAAAATCTCTCAGCTCTGAAAACACTCACTCTGATTTTACCTGTGATACTCTGAAACACAATCTATACAGGTTGCTTAAGTAACGCTGGAGGAAAACACGTGCACCAAAATAAATGTTGAGAGCACCAGATTCCTCTCGATTTTACCACCACGGGCGGCTCTACAACGAATACCACCAACTCTGCCTACCTGCCTACCCGCCTACCCACTCTGACCTAGAGAGGTCCTGAATACAGACACCTGCCTTCCCAGCTGCAGCTCTAAAACAACCCAGTATATGAGATGTGCCACGCTCAGTAACCAGCCAATTTCACCGTCTTCTAGTCCTGCGCGCGCAGACATGCACATCTGCACACACCACACGCCTCTTGCCTTACTCCCCATCTCCATTTGCTGCGACACACTGAATTTGGGTTGCTCATTCTTTAAACACGTGTCCCCATGGGCCCACTGTCTGCAAGACACAATGTATTTTACAATTATTAACAACTAAATAAGAAAATAGAGAATTCTGGTTTTAGCTCAACCAAAACACATATTTGGATTATTTTCCAAAGCTACCATTGATTGGTGAAAGAAAACTGTAAAACATTCTGAAATTACACCTCTCCCCACAGTGGGAAGGTACTTCTCCATAACCGAGTTCTTCTAAATGTGTTGTATATCATATTGTATAGTTCTTCCAAATGTGCTGTTCATAAATGTGCTCCACACGAGCCCTTTCGGTCCTTTTTCAAGCACAGAATCCCAGAACCAAAAATTTCAGACAGACTCTGAAAAAAGAGGGCAAAAAGCTAACTTGCCTCTGGGCCGTACACCTTGAAAATACCTAATCATTAACAGATCTGTTAATTTTCCTGTTTTAAATTTGGATTTACCATTACTACGTACAATTACCTTTTGGGAGAAACTTGGCACGCGTCCAACAAGAAAACCTTTCCACAAAACACCGCAGATGGAAGGACAGGCAAGCCTGTTTCGATGCTGTTAGGTTGCCTCCCCGCTCCAGGGGAACGAGCAGATCTGCTCTAGCACTCAGAGGCAACTGACGTTCGTGCCACAAAGTGGAATGGCTGAGGCCAAGCGGGATGGCCAAGCCCCAGGAGAACGGGAGAGAAAAACGAGCCTGACCCTGTTTTTGTCAGACTCAGTCGAGCATCACATTCTGTCTTGAGCAGGTCCCTTCAAATGAGGGCACTGGGAGAGAAGGCCACAACCAGTGGAGACCAGGTCACCATCCAGCTCAGGAGCAACAGGTCCAATGCTTCCCATTGAGACCTCAACTACAGCAATCTGTCCTGGAAAGCAAGACACAGCTCCAAGGACATCATTCTGGACACCCTGCAGCCCAACAGACTGCAAAGCGAACTGCAGACAAAGAGAATACCACACCCGATGCATAAATTTTGAAGGCTGACCACCTCCTTGAAGAAAAGAAGGGATTTTCTACCACAAAATGCAGAAGAATTGCAGTGTTTGTGATGGCCTATGTGTGGCATTCCTGGACGTGCACATTAGCTGTCAATCTTGCCAACATCCAAGTGCAACCTCAGAATAGTGGTCTATCTATGTGAAAGACTGGACTAGAACTGACGTTAGCGCTGACTGAGAAGCAGAGAGATGAAATGGCAGCCCTGCACACATCTGCTGGCCCTCGCACAGCACTCACACAGTCAGGGTGAGACAGGCTGAGCCTATGAGGCTCGCACGCACAACGTGATGTAAGTGTCTGAGTACCATGGTGCAGCGTCCTGGAAATGCCAAGCAGAATCCCACCGGGAATGGCAGGGGAGGGTCCAGTGTGCTGCTCAGACATCACTTCACCACCTGAGGTCAATGCAGAGCAGCCACCGCCTGGCCAGCACTGCCCACGGGAGCTCCAGGACTGTGCAGGAGGACTATGCAGGAGGAGGTAAGAACAGGAACGGAGCAGCTCCTCTCACCTGGGACACCCCACACTTCCTCCTCAGCAGCATGAAAGGATCTAGCCTGCTACGACTTGTCGGAGGCACCATGACAACCGACGATGAGAGAGATGTGTGCCATCTTCCAACGATGATAGAGATGTGTGCCATCTTCATCCTCCCCAGTGGGCAAGAGGAAGAACGATGGTGCCAGGGTGCCTGTGCTAGATGAAAGATTGCATCATTCTCAGAGAAGTGAAGACTGGCTAGGGATTTTTCTGGAAACTTCAGTCATGACATTAAATTCACCTGCAATGGTAATAAGTCTGAACCTTCCCAGACATCCTTGGCTTTTCTGTTACAATTCTACCTCCTGAAACCCCAACACGAAGTTCTGCCTTCATATGCCTAACACATCCCAACAACATGCTCGAAATATCCACCTGCAGAGCCGTAAAGAAAAAGTGAGCAGGAAGCAGCCTGTTTCATTTCATCAGGGGAAAGCGCCTCACCAAAGCCCGCTTGGGGTTTACAATTTGACTTACGTGAGTAAACCTGTTAAGGGGAAACCTGGCGACAACCCCAGATCATCATCACAACTAAAATCCAGAATATTATCGTGAATTGCTCTTCAAATAAAGTAATAGCTCATTGCGCTCTCTAAGATTAATTTCAAAGGTAATTTTTAATAAAACACACTGATATTTATGAATATTAGTAAGTGCCATAAGCTTGAGTGACATAAAGAGGATTTGTATGAAGGATCTGTGTTTGGATATAGGGGTTTTTTTTCGTCCCAGATCAGCAAGAATAAAGTAAGGTTACGAGATGGCAAGGACTGATGGGCAGGCACTACGTTTGGAAAGCCTGATTGCTCATAAAGTGACAGAAATACATATCATACGGTCAGTTTCTACTGCCTGTCACAAATCGATTTTGTTAGCTTTCTTTAATAACACTTGTAAGACTCTCCAAATTCATTTAATCTGATCAGTGTTGACTCCATACCATTTATTAGAAAAATTCAGAATGACTAATCAAGCGTTTTTAGCAAGTGGCTTTCCAGCAACTGTTTGTCCTATAACATCTCTAATACACTAAAAAAATCCATATTTTTTACATTAAAAAAAAAAAAAGCATTCCACACACAAACTTTTTATGGGGAGAAGTCAAAAAACAGAGGGAAGGACAAGCTGCTCTGCATTTGTAAGAGCATTTTTTCCTCTGACTAACCCCAAAGCGTTACGTCTTGTATTTTAGCTCTTAGACGGCAGTTGATCCACTTGGTACTCCTCCATCAGACCAGCTTGGCTTCTCAGCAGCAGGACACTTGTCTCTCCTGCACCTCAAAACCAGTGCTGACTAGGCCACCAGCGAGATAGATCCTGTGGGATACGAGATCCCAGGAACAGCCCAGCACATTCTGCATCTTTCAGGACACCACGCTGCTGCCAGCCTGGGTTTCATCCGCGCCATCGCCCCCACTCCGCAACCCTATCGCGTGCCGACTCGCCTCAGGAGTGATGCGCAAAGAAGGAAGCAAATCTAAAAAGGCAGACTGCCATCATACTAAAATCATACCGTGGAGAGGGAGGAGAGTGGCTGCTGCTCTTAAACCTCTGCAGACAGTCCCTTCCCCGGTGGCACGTTGGCAGGGGTAGGGGCAGGGCAGGAACCCATCCAGAGCAGCAGCAAACCCTCCTTCTGCTTGCAGAGGCAGCTCTCGTCCCTCACATCTGAGTGGAGAAAAGGCACCATTTCATTATTTCCCAGCAAATGCCCCTACTTCACCTTCAGGGGAAGGAAAGAATTCTTTCTATCGCTGTTTGCATTAACATTGATCCTAGCCCTGCACCAGGAGACACGCACCGGGATGTTATACCTTTAGCTTACGATCCTATTTAGTTTTATTGCTACCATTTTTTGTAAGGAAAGGCACGTTCAGAATCCAAAGATTACCACCCTTCACACGGTGGATGTGCTGATCATAGGCCAAAGCAGTGACGAGGCTGTCACTCTTGGTAAGGATGGCTAGTAAGTTTACCATTTCAGAAGGAAAAGAGAAAATTAGAACTGTTATAACTAACACTGCCTACTTATATAGGAATTTGAAACCCAGGGGCCTCCAGAAACATTTTTTGTTGTTGCTTACTTTTTAAATATGTGGAGTGAATGTTATTATCTTCAGTTGCCGAGTTTTAATTATAACCTGCAACACTGTGATCAATTCTGAATCACGTTCAACTGATATCACTGACGAAGGACATACGAGAAAAGTGAGAAAAGATGATTAATACCCCCACAATTTAAAGTTTGTCCCACCCAGAAGACACGGGATCACTTTACAGACGGTCACACTTGTGTTGCTTTTCACTTCTGAATGATTAAACAGACATATTTTGCAACCTTACAACAAGTAAAGAGGAAAGTATCATAAATACGAAATCTAGCATTCGCACATTCAGTAGAAAAAAAAAAAAAAAAAAAAAACATTACAAATGTCACAGTACTTTTCACGAAAATGAAGAATCTTATTTCTCCGGGACCAACAGCTTTTGTAAATCAAGACAATTGCAAAAAAGAACCCAAGGTAAATTGGAAGAACCCTCTAATAATGACACAGATTCTGCTGCTCGTTCTGTTGCTGAAATCTGGCAGTGCCCGCAGGCTCCAGGAATGGACGAAGAGGGGTCTGAAGAATATAGAGAGACCTTGGACACAGAAGGCTGTGCAGTAAGTCTGCATTTCATGCTTGCCAGTTACTTTCAACTGCATACAGTGGAAAGGATCCACGTGATAAGCAAAGCCTCTCTTTATCTGGCGGCTGCTATTCCCAAACGCTTTCCTGCTTGGATGCTATGAGGTCACCATCAAGCTGCAGAAAACTCCCATTAATCAGCTATTTGTGAGGTCAGGTTTCAGGGAAGGGAAACGGAAAGTGCCTTCCCAAGCTTCGATTCATTTCACAGGGAAAGAAAATACAAGGCAGAAAGGGGAAAAGCTCTCACAGTGGAGAACGCCGGAGGCTGGAGCACAGCACATCACTTTTATCACCCTTCCTCACCAACTTCTTAAAAGGGATTAGTGTATGAGGGAGGGACAATATTTAAAGTATCCCTTAACAAAAGGTGGTGGGTGGGTGGTGGTGGCATTTTCAAAAGCCTTTCTGTTGTTTGAGATGCAGATAGGAGCCAGTGAACTTGCAATATTGCCACCCAGCTGGAGAGCCACACAGAAACCTGCAGCAACTACAGTCCGTGCCTCTCACAAAGGACCATCTCTTCCCAAAACGCTGCCCACTGATTCTCAAACAAAACACTGGCGGCACCTTATTACATGAAAATAAAATACTGCTAAGTGAATGTGCTTACCATGTTAAATAGCAACACAAATAGCAAGCCATAAAGAGGAAGTGATGGCCATGGCAACATGTCATCAGAAGACAGAGATGTTGCTTATTTTGGAAGTAGGAAAGGGTGACAGCCAGGTGTCTCTCGAACACGAGTCCCACAGTGGCAATGCCAGCAAAGGGCTTTTACAGTTCACATCCTTTTTGGGTGCTGCACCTGGGGAAGCACAACCCCAAGCGCCAGTGTATGCTGGGGACACCATGCTGGAAAGCAGCTTCGCAGAGAACTGGGGGTCCTGGTGGCCACCAAGTTGAACGTGAGCCAGCAACGTGCCCTTGCGGCAAAGAAGACGAATGGTGTCCTCAGCTATTGCCAGCAGGTCGAAGAGGCGATCCTACCCTTTATTCAGCACTGGTGAGGCCACACCAGCAGTGTTATGTCCAGTGATGGGCTGTCCAGCACAAGAGAGACAGGGACATACTGGATAAAGTCCAGTGAAAGGCCACAAGGATGATGAAGGGGCTGGAGCACCCGGAGAAGAGAAGGCTCAGGGGATCTCTTCAATATTTATATAAATACCTGAAGGAAAGGTGCAGACAAGATGGAGTCAGGCTCTTTCCTGTGGTGCCCAGTGACAGGACAACAGGCAATGGGCACAAACTGTAACACAGGAGGTTCCCTCTGAACATGAGGAAACCCTTTTTTACTGTGAGGGTGACTGAGCATTGGCACAGGTTGCCCAGAGAGGTGGTGGAGTCTCCATCCTTGGAGATACTCAAACGATGCTTGGACACGGTCCCGGGCAACCTGCTCTGAGTGACCCTGCTAGAGCAGGGTGGTTGGACCAGATGACCTCCACAGATCCCTTCCAACCTCAACCAGTCTGTGATTCTGTGAAAGTACCCAGAGCACAGATGCACCTTTGGGGAAGCCCAGAAGATGACAACTCAAAAGACAGCCCACTGGGAATGCCACACACGGCAGCGCAACACTGCTTCAGGGGATCCCTGTGCTGCCAAAGCTCACGTCACATCACCAGGCAGCTTGGAGCAGCACCGCCCATCTCTTCGTCAGGTCCAACAGCAAAACAAGTTTCTGAGAACCACAGCCCGTAAGGTTCTACCACATGGTCACACACCGGCTCCTTGCTTCCAGAGCTGAGCAAATGCCCAACCATGCTGATGTGCGCAGTGTCACCTGCTCGCCAGCCTGCAGCCTGGAAACACACCTACCACCACAGGCAGAAGAGCTGTCGTTTAGAAACAGCAACCACATTTACTGAGACAGAGGTTTCTTTAACCACTTTCCAATGGAGGTTGCTTCCGGGTGCTGGACTGCCATAGTGCAGAACACAAGCTACAAAAGCCTTTCACAAGGTGGTCAGACCTCCTAACCAGCACCAGGTACTTATCTGTACACCATATGTATATGCACGTTAAGTGAGTAACCATTTTAAAAATTCTAATGAGCATTAACTGATGTTGCAAATCAATCAACGTACTTTTTGTTTCTTTGGACAGCACCACCGTTGCCTTTGCGATGTATGAAATTTCACTGGAAGCAGTTTTCATGCAACGAGAGGTGAGAGGGCTGCCTGCACACCCGGCAGAGACTCGTCTTGCTTTTCCGACCTCCAAGTAGCAATGCTAACTTACGCCAACCGGCCCCATGCTTCTGTGCTTCCCATCTGCGAATGCTTTTATGTGCACTTACACATGCACGCTGATCTTGGAATTAGTGCCCAAACATGACCAACTACCTCTGCAGAATCATAGAATCTTCATGGTTGGAAAGGACCTTTGAGATCATCGAGTCCAACCATTGACACACAACCAGCATTTAGGGCACACGGTGGTGCTTTTATTCAAGGGAAGAAAAATCAGAACATTAGGAAAGCGGCTAACATAAAACAAAATGTCTGATTAAGAGCGGACCCAATAAAGCTTGTTTTCCCTGGGGATTCCTGCTGATGTCCCCTAGCCCTTTCCCTGTCCCAACTCCACCCCCACGTGTCTTCTGAGCAGACACCAGGAAGAGACTGCATTTGCATGGGCAAACAAGAGCCAGACCCACCTGCCCCACACCCACATGCCAGCCGTCCTGCTGCTGACCTGCACACTGGAATCCTCCAGGCATGACCTTCACTTGGCCTTTCTCTCTTTTGCTTTTCACAAAAAAAATAAAAGAAAATGAAAAAAATATATAGCTAGCCCTTTTTTTTTATTTTACAAATATGGCTGAAAGCAGTCGCCAGCTTCCTAAGTTATTGGGGAGTTACCACTCTAACAGAATGATCACATAAGCTTCATTTCCTTAGGAAATCAAGCTAAAAACAATATTTAGCCAGTAAAAATAAATAAATACCAAGTGTTCGTATACACCACTAGAAATACCAGGGCCACAAAGGTGATAAATAGACTGGAGCACCTTTCCTAGGAGAGGAGACTGGGACAGCTGGGGCTCTTCAGCCTGGAGAACAGAGGGCTCGGGGAGATCCTGCCAGCGTGTTTAAGGACCTGCTGGGGAGGAGGGAGGGAGGGAGGACGAGGGAGACAGACCCTTCTCTGGACAAGAGGCAATGGACACGAATTCAACCACACAAAATTCCACCTGAACACAAGGGAGCACTTTTACTGTGAGGGGGGTCAAACGCTGGCACAGTCGCCCAGAGAGGCTGTAGAGTCTCCACCTGCGGAGATGCTCCAACTCTCGCCGGACGTGGCCCTGGACAACCTGCTCCGGCTGACCCTGCCTGAGCAGGGGCTGCTGGACTAGATGGTCTCAGGAGGTCCCTGCCAAAGTAAACAATGCTGTGATCCTGCAAAACACCATACCGTGCAAGAGATAATTACCCTATGTTCATATGCAGTATGGAAGAGAGGGAAGAAAATAAAAGCACTGAGAATCTGGTGCAATCCCACATCTTCAGTAGCTAGGAGGTCACGGAAAACTGAAACGTTGTGTACTAAGCCCCGTAATCACGGACCGACAGCACCGCCTCATCTCAAGGAACTTCTATTTTCAATCCATTTGCCTAGGTGCTTCTCCTGTCCTATTTTATGACAAATGGAAAATATGGAGTCACTCTGCAGCCAAAGTGTTTAGAAAACAAAGCAACAGAAAACAAAGACTCGTTTGAAAGATAATATATAGAATCATCTTAGAGAAAGAGACAAAAGAGTATTGAGAAGGAAAACTTAACTCTACGGCATTCAGAAAAAGTGAAACGAAAGTTGTTAGAAACAGCCCTAATTGAACAAAACATACCTATAGAGCCTGTTTGTGCGCCATTTCTGCATAAAGACAAAACAGCAAGATTTGATGGTTCTGCGCTGGTGGTAACAAGACAATACAACACACTTTTACGCCAGAGACCAATACCCATTTCTGGTTTCAGTTACTTTGAAATTAGTAAACTAATATAGAGTAATTACAACTCGGGGGTCTTTTGACATGATATTGCAAGAGAAGAACAGATCAGTTTTTTATCTCCAACTCCCAACCTCTCAGTGTCACTTCATTTGCTGTAATTAGCACTCATATGCAGAGAGGAATCGAGACCGGGGTCAAATCCTATTCCCAGAGGAGGATCCTCCCCCTTAAAAGTGAAGCTCTCGCCCCAAGATGAGGCGCAGCACAGGAGGCTGAACACTGCTCGGGAAGTGGGACGGACCTTCCCTGGTTACTATGGGCACTGCTACTGGGCAGCAACGCACATTCTGGTGGGAAAAAGGTTTTTCTATTTTTTGACGGTTTACAATTACCTGGTAGACAGCAGAATTCTGTGTAATGCACAGGTTTTCGCCTCCGTAACATGTAATTTACTGCACAGTGAGCAGCATATGGGAAACAGGTGCAGATAAATAATGTACTTTTTGTTATATGCAAAGGGAGAGAACAGCCATATATTCCATATATGACCTTGTAACAGGGATTATGTAGAGGTTGAATACTCATTTGTTCTCATAAAAAGCGCATTATCTATTCCTTTTTGGTAACAAGTCTCCTTGGAGACATTTTTTTCCCCACTTACAGTGAGCGGTGCATAAGGACAACAGACTATCAGCAGCAGCAGCAGCAGCTTTTTAAATCTCAGCAAGCAGCATTCTGCTATGGTTACTGAGTTTCCTTGCAGGGAATGTAACTGTTGTCACTATGTTTCCTTCCAGAAAATGCATCCTGTATCTAGTAAGTTAAGAACAAAAATCTACCCCAGTCCAAAGATGCAAGATCATTCCAACTGGACTGTTCCATTCCCCATTGTAGTCCCTGTTTTTTTTACCCCCATAAACAGGGCACTTTTAAAAACTGTATTTCTCAGAAGCTGCAAAATACCGTCTCCACACAACGTTTAATCGGTAAAGTTTCATGTATTCAGAATCGTTTTTCAATCCCTACCTGCATTCAAAAGAATTTTAAAGATTACTTATTAGTCTGTTAATATATAATTAAAACTCAGGCCTAAAACTTTAACTGACTGGCTCTCGCTTTCCGTATTAGTAATGGGCTGCAAGTGTGCCCCTCACCAAGTCAGCGAGATCCTTGCACGTGATTATTAAGCAACATGAACATGTCTGTTCAAAAACTGCACAGTGCTTTACATTGTCCTCCAGTTTAAAAGCTTCTTCATTTATTACCCCTTACCAAATCAGAACCTGACTCCCAGTAAGACTACTGCATCTTAAATCTTCTGCCCTTTCTTATGTCTATAAGATGGAAAAAAAACCCACTTTTTAAGAAGTTGCATAGTGAAAGGAGGGTGATGCAGTGGCGATGGCCACCTTCTACCACCAGTGCTCTACCCCAGCTCACAGACCTTCACTTCAAGGGTCTGAACAGCAAACCCTGTGGTTCACAGTGCTTGCTCATGGCTGAAGAGACGCTCTTGATTTCAGCAGTGACAGGTGTAGGAAGAATCATAGAATCATAGGGTTGGAAGGGACCTCCGGAGATCATCTAGTGAAACCCCTCAAGAAGACAGAGCGCAAGCCACCTCCCCACTCTGTTTTGCCTGCACGTGAGTCTTTGTAACCCAAGGATTTTCGTCCCTTTCCATCAGAGGGGTTTGCTCTTCTCATGGTCCCTTTCAAACCCCGCTTCCAGGCGAGTGGCGCCGGCATGGCCCCCATGGGAGCCAGTGCATGCTCCAGGAGACTGGAGGTGGCAACTTGGGGAACTATTGTATTGAGGTTCAAGGTGTAGTTTTGATAAAAACAAGTGTGAAAAACCAGATGTTATCCTCTAAAGGTAATTATTTGCTCCAACTAAATAGCTTACTGCTGACATTAAAACAGCTGTGTGGCCGCACAGAAATTACCGATTTTAAGAAGTATTTTTTTTAAGCCCCAAATTAGCGTAGATGTCAAGCCCTTTATGCGCTGTGGGCACTCCAAAGCGCATTCTTCAAATCCACAGCACCGCAGCTATTTTCGTTTAGTCCCATTCGCGCCCCCCCAACACCACCCCCCCCAGCTCTCCCCGCCTTTGGAAGGGGCGGATCAGCCGCAGCGACACCTGCCCGGTGCTGCGGGCCGGGCCGGGATCCCGCCGGGGGCAGCGGCCGCCCCGGGGCGGGGAGGTCCGGCAGGGCCCGCGCTTCCCCTTCTAGAAGGTACCGCCGGCCGCTGCCCGGGGCTCCCCCGCCCGCCCCGCCGCGCCGTGCGGGCCCCGCCGACGGAGGGGCCGGAGCCGAGGCCTGCACAGGCCCGAGCCGCCCCCCCGCCCGCCCTCCGCCGCAGCCCCCACCCGGCGGGCGGCCAAGATGGTCGCGGGGCGGCGTCGCTCACCTCCTCGGCCTGCTTGCGCAGCGCCTTCTCCCTCTCGTACTGCGTGAGGAGCTGCTCGTTGTCCTCCCGCAGCAGCTCCAGCTCCACCTCGTGCTCCTGGTTGTCGGTGAGCACCGAGTCCAGGTTCTCCAGCACCGTCACCACCAGCGGCATCAGCTCCTTCACCACCTCCTCGTCGTAGCAGTGGATCAGCCGCTCGAACTCGCGGTAGATGCTGTTGGCGAGGCCCGAGACCCGCTCCGACATCACCGACCCCGAGCAGTAATCGTCGCCCGGGTACCCCCCCACCCCGCCATCGTCCAGCTGGATCTCCAGCATCCTGCCGGCCTGACAGCCACCCGCGCCGCTCCGCTCCGCTCCCCGACGAGGCCGCCGCCGTCAGGCTCCGCCCGCCTCGTCACGGGGCCCGGCCGGGGCGGAGCGCGGCGGCGCCACCGCCCGGGAGCCCGCCCTCCCGCGGGGCCCCCGCGCTGCCCCGCCCGCCGCGGCGCCGTGCTGAGGGGCAGGCCGAGGGCGGGCCTGCGGCGGCGGCCCCTTCCCCGACGCACCGGACAAAGGACGGCGCCGGCGGCCCAGCGGGGCGCGAACAAGGCGCGGGGTCCCCACGCGTGAGACCCGGCGCGGCCGAGGGCGAAGCCCGGTACCGTGACACAGGCTGCACGCCCGGCTGCCATCTTCCCTGGGAACCAGGGCAAAGACTCGGCAGTTGCGGCTCTCCGCTTTGGTCCGTTCAGGACATCCTAACTCTAGTCAAATCCGAGTCTCCACAGCCTGATCTGCACGCCAAGAACCAAAGGATTCAGGGAAAATAAGTTATGTTGGATATGTTAACAAGCCACGGACTGGAGAGGCCTTCAAAGTAAATAAACAGTCCAAAGGTCACAAAAGAGTCAGTTCTGATTCACACCCTCGAGTTCTGCATCACCTAAAACAGAAGCGTTAAGCAGCGTTATCTGAGCTGGTGGCTGTTCAACCTGAGGCCTGCTCTAGAAGGACTCTTTTTTTGAGGGAGGGGGACAACTTCCAGCCAGAAGAGTGTTAGAACCTAATTTTGCAACCCAATTATTAGTGCAAAACCTTCAGACTTGCAAGTCTCTTCTAGCATCTATGAAAATCAGGGCACTCCTTCGCTCCACGCATGTTAGTTGTTTCAATTTAGTTACTCAATTATATTTCCAAAGATAAGGCAGCTGTAGTTACTCCAGTGAAAGGAGAGGAGGACCTGTGGGAGGGATGCCAGGGACGAATTGACAGCTGAAACCAGAGGGCAAAACTGGCCAGCTGATGTCCCAAAAAAGCATCCAGCACCTGAGCCCCTGAAAGCAGCAGCACAATCGCAGAACTTCGTCAACAGACTTCTAGAAGCAGCAGCATGCTCCCAGATATAGGAGGCAGACCCTAGCACCCACAGCGTATATTGCAAAAGCCAAACTGATGCATGCAATACTCATTTATGTAATATATTTGTACATAGACTAACAATGGGGTGGAAAGGGGAAAAAATGCTTCAAAATGCCTACGTTATCAGCATCCCCCACTTCTCACTGCTGGGAGGAGAACATTTCATTTCGTCGTTACTCATCTCGATGCCCTTTTGCAAAACATCCTTGTGAATAACCTACTTGTGAGGGATATTGCTTTTCACGTTCTCAGCTGAGAAAGTAGAGAGATTCTGAAATATCAAGGACATACTTTACTATTCTTAACAAAGAAAAGGCAATTAAATTCAATTCTTTACACATATCTGAAAGTCAGAAGCTTCTCATGTAGGCATTCTAATCAGAAATAAGAACGGTTTACAAGCTAGGTAAGTGTCGTGGTTTGAAGAACCCACACAATTTATTGTCGTTTAGACAATTACTCTATCACCCGATGACCCCTTGCCACCTGGGAAGGGGAATCGGGGAAAAAAAAGGAAACCTGAGGGTTGAAATATAAACACATTTAATAGAATAATAAAAAATAATTAACATTAATAATACTAAAGAACCAATATCAATCCCGATACCAATATAAATATAAATATACAAGGATTTTACTCAGCCCTTTCCACCAGCAGGAAGCCGTGCACTCCCCGCAGGGACAGACAATGTGGGACGTTGCGAGCGCTGCAGCTGCGGGAAGAAGGAAAGGGCGCAGGGCTCCGGCCCTGGGGCAAGGAGTGCCCTGGACCGCAGCCATCAAGGGGGAGAGAGAGAACTCCAGCAAAATTTCTACTTTATATTGAATGTGATGGTCATGGTTCAGCAGCGTTACAAGCTTGGGGGAGAGTGGCTGGAGAGCTGCCCCACAGAAAGGGATGTGGGGGTGTTGGTCGACAGCCAGCTAAGTATGAGCCAGCAGTGTGCCCAGGTGGCCAAGAAGGCCACCAGCATCCTGGCCTGTGTCAGGAACAGTGTGGTGAGTAGGACTAGGGAAGTGGTCGTCCCCCTGTACTGGGCACTGGTGAGGCCCCACCTCGAGTGCTGTGTCCAGTTTTGGGCCCCTCACACCAAGAAAGACATTGAGGGGCTGGAGCGTGTCCAGAGAAGGGCAACGGAGCTGGTGAGGGGTCTGGAGCACAAGTCTTGTGGGGAGCGGCTGAGGGAGCTGGGGGTGTTCAGCCTGGAGAAGAGGAGGCTGAGGGGAGACCTTCTCGCTCTCTACAGCTCCCTGAAAGGAGGGGGTAGGCAGGGGTGGTCGGTCTCTTCTCCCAAGGAACACGCAATGGGACAAGAGGAAATGGCCTCAAGTTGCACCAGGGGAGGTTTAGGATGGATTTTAGGGAAGATTTTTACACTGACAGGGTTATTAAGCATTGGAACAGGCTGCCCGGGGAAGTGGTGGCGTCACCATCCCTGGAGGTATTTAAACGACAGGCAGATGTGGTGCTGAGGGACATGGGTTAGTGGTAACTTGGCAGTGCTGGGTTGATGGTTGATGATCTTAAGGGTCTTTTCCAATCTAAATGATTCAATGATTCTATGGTTCTATATTCTGCAAGCAAGAAGTAATACGTAACTGAGTGGGATTACAGCGACATGTGTATTATTAGGTAAGAAATATCTGGGGTTGGTATGTATGAGACCACAGATCCACAACATACTCAGTAACTCCCGTCTTACAAACGCTCATCAGGTCTTACACCTTTTTGTGAATATTGTCTCTGGCTTAGAGATAGAAGAAACTGAGGCAGAGCCGTTAAATGGACCCACAAAGACCACGCAGGGAAGGCCTGCCAGAGCTGGGATTAGAGCGAAGGAGTTTTTGAGAGCTAAATGCAGATGTGGAGTCTACGTTTGAGCTGTGTTTTCATCTTTCCATGGCAGTGTGAAGCACTGCTGTGGCCAGCAGCCTGCCTTGGTGTCCTGGTGCCGCCTGACTGTAATAGAGTTGTCAAGGCAAGGGAAATGCCAAAAGGTTGGATTTGGATGGGGACCAGCTATTCCCTTCTGCAGCACAGCTACAGAAAACCATCGCAGGCAAACCTCAGAGCAGTCAGCCAGATCTTGGGCTCAGCTGATGTTAGGCTGTGGAATTGGAGTAGGAAGGCAGCAGAAAGCCATCTTCTCTGTACCGAGTCCAGCCTGGCAGGATAGAGAAATGAGGTGTTCGTTTGTGAAAAGGCTCCCAACATACACATTTGCTTTAGAGCTCTTGAAGGGGGGTGTAATTCCAAAGTCGTCATTAGCAGTGACCCTAAAAGCTTCATATGACATGAAGCGAAAGAACTTTAAACCTACCCAGAAAGCGTAATTGCAATGGAAATATCACATCTCATCGGTAATTAATGGTTTTAAGTCTTGTGACTGTTTCATCCTATGTTATGTCATTATAGCTAAATTTAATGCCAGTATGCTATAGATTCCTTGCATGACAGCTTTTAGAGACAGCTGCATTTATGGCAAAACAACTGTTTGTCTTCCAAAAAAAGGAGAATTGACAGAGAAAGAATGGAAGGGAATGGAATGGATAGAATAGAGTAGGATAGGATAGGATAGGATAGGATAGGATAGGATAGGATAGGATAGGATAGGATAGGAGTAGTTCACCTGGAAGGGACGTACAATGATTGGCTCTGGAGAGTAATTAGTTACCAATAATCATGAGGCAGATTTTCAAATGTTCTCCACACAGAGTCGAGTGCTGCGGATGTACATGTAAACAACGAACGTGAATGCAGAGAATCCCACTGAAAAATGTAAACCTCCAAAAAGTTGACCAACATGTCGGGCCGTGATTCACGCTGCCCTGCATGGGAAACCATGCAGACAAAAAGTTGTACCGTCGTTCACAACAAAAATAGCATGGCAGCATACTTGAATGCATGCTTGATTAAATGCTTGATTGCATTTAAAATATTATGAATAAAAATTTACAAGATCAGGTAAAAAGTGAGATAAACAAGCAGGTAGAGGGTGAGAGAAGGCTTATTTGCCATTATTTATTTTGGTTCATTCCTCATTACACTGAACTTCTAATTTCATGTAACCTAGACAGTATGGAAAACATTTATAAAGTTTTCTTGCATTTTGCCCACATACGTAAGAAATTATAACGATGGGAGTGCCGGGAATTAAAACCCATTAAATTGCATAGCCTGATGGTATTACCCACGCTTCCCGACTGGAATCTCAAAAGGTGCAGCAGGCATCCCTTCGGTGAGGTGATCTGAGCTTCGTTACGTTCTCTTGTTCAAGTCCTACGACATTGGTAAAGCTCCTACTGAAAGAGATGGGCGACTGCCTTAAGTTAAATTCTACATTAAAATATACATTCCTGTATTTATAAATCCCTAAGTAATTTCACGTCTAGAGATGAGTCAAGAAATGGCAGAAATGCTAGGTGCTGCCACATGTGAGAAAGAGTTAAAATTACCGCTTCAAAATGAAAGTTGGCAAGAAAAATATTTGCTTATTCCATCCCTCTTGTTTTTTTACTGCATATAGCATAGGATCTTATATATGATTCAAACTGTTATTTACTTAGCACTAACAATATGCTAAAACCTAATTGTTCTAAAGGTATGACTGCAGGGTCCCTTTCCAAGAGAGTTTACTTTTCTGAGTAGATAACATAAAGACAACACACAAGGAGTGACAAATAGACAGAAACACTGAGACTAAGCAAGTAAAACCAGGATTGTTTTTTAATAACCACTCGATCTCCAATTAGCCTTTTGGGTTTTTTTCCTTTTGGACAGCTGGAACTTTGCTGTGTGAAAGAATAAATGTTTTTTTAAGTTTTTATCTTGGTGGCACACAGCCAAGGAAAATATTAGTGGCTAGAACTTACCTTCCAATAATATTCAGCTGAAACCCAAGGTGTCGTTTCTGCAGAAAATTATGGCATCATAGTACCGATACAGCAGTTGTGGCAGAGGTAGGGTCTCTGTAAATCGGATTTTCTTTACAAGTGACTATTCTTGTTTAAAAATACCCGTACAGCAGAAACTACTTGTGCTTCCTTTCTATAAGGCAGTATCTGGAGAGTTGACTGGCAAAATTTAGCTGCAGGAATGGGATCGTATAAAACCTTTTTAAAGAGGTTTGTCTCTGTCTAGCCTAAGAACAGCTTAGTGGCATTCCTTTTTAAGTTTAAAAGGAATGCTTGATTTGGCTTCAAATAATGTAATGAAGTACCACAAACATTTTAAAAACAATGTTTACCGAAGACCACTGAACACCCTATCTAACAACAGCAACTGATGCACATACAGCTCATTTCCCACTACAGAAGCTTCTGCCATATTTGTTAAGGTCAGGAAAGAAACATTCTGGTAGTTTTCCAAAACCTCATTTGCCCAGTAATTCCTGAACCGTGGTAATGACTGGTGCTTTGGCCAGAGAATGGGTGTTACAGAGATATTCAGCCTTTATTTTTAAATAGACAATCTACCATATTTCTTGGAAATCCTTACCTGTATTTCCGGCTTTCAATTTTTTATTTTTAATTTACAGCCACAAAATATTAACGTACCTTCGACAGGACTCAGAAGCTGCCTCGAATCAGACGTCATTCCTTGGTAGGCAGGTACTTACAGATCCTCGTATTTCTGTTTGTTCAGTTCTCTTCTGACTGAAGAAAGCTGTGTGTAGCTTTCTGCATTATTAGACAGTTTCTATTAATTAAATGGACTGTAAAAAAAAAGGCAGATAAAACTACATGTTGGATACCTTCGTGACCATGCAATGTTTGTATAGACTAGCTGTGTACATCTACTCACCCTACTGAGCACTCCATCGTTTTCCAAATAATCATCTCATTTAGTCAAAATTTAATGAACTGCTTTGATGTAGCACTTCACTCTCTGTTAAGCAATGGAGAAACAGGCGCACCAGGTCATCCCCTCTTTTACATTTCTTCAGCAGTGCAAATGGCACTAGTATAAATGCGCACAATAAACAAACCAAAAAAAAAAAAAAGCATTTTCCATCAAAGAGCAGTAGGCAAGATTGTGCAAATACCAAACAAGATCTCAGACGGTTGTTAGGGGCTGGGTAATGTGATCCGTTCCCTGTCCCCTCCTCCTGGCTAAGCATTTTGAAGGCTCTGGCAGAACTGTAGCCAGAAGCCTCAGTCTTCAGAGGATGCTGGAGAGAAGAGGAGGAAGTCAGGCCTTGTGGGAAGGTGCAGGCGAGTTTTTGTTTAGCGTTCATAAAACACCAGTAAAAGCAACTTTCATTCTGGGTGAAATCCCTGAGATCTGCAAAGACGGATTTCTGCATCCCTGAAGGCAACTCCCCTTCTTTTTTGTAATCTATTTGCTTGAGTTCTGTAAAGAACATAAGAAAGCAGAGAGGAATTCACCATTATCACTGCGATTCTGTCTTTGTAATGCTTCAAGTAGTTACATTTTTTACTATATTTTCATTAAAGACCAGATTTATAAAATCTGACATAATTTTCTTCCCATCTCCTGGTTTGCTGAAGTGCACTACTGCGATGATATGGTTTAGCAACCGAAAAGTTAATTTCTCCTCTACCTCTCTTCACGGCACTTGAGAAGCATTTTCTGAACACAGTTTTAAAAATGGCATCTTTGCCTACAGCAAATGTCTTTTTGACACGGGTCTCCAAAGTTAGCGTATACCCAGTTATTATGCAGCTTTTGATCTGTCACAAAGAAACTGCTCCCCTTGTGTGCTAATGGACTTATCCCCAGTACTTGCAGCCGAAGTTCACTGGAGAGCTCTGCAAAACACCAGGAAATGATAGGCAAATGGTACAGTATTTCCTTAAGATGGTGCTAATTACCAAACCACTGATTGCAGCGGCGATCCACCCTAAGGATCTGTAGTATCAGAGTTCCATCTTCCATCTCTGTATTTTATTAATTCTCATTGCTTTATGATTGATATCCAAGTGTGCTTTTCAGGGCAGATGACAATTACATTCACAATTAATATTAACGCCAAAAATGCATGCAAAGTGTAAATTCAGGGTATTTATTTTTTTTTTAATAACTTGCATGTGGACTTTTTTTTTTCCTTGCATATTAAATGGATGAATAGACCTTGAACTGAAGGCAAAAAATATTTCCTGAATAAGGCCAAGATGTCCTGGCCTGCCGGTCTTAGATCTTTTACTCACCGCCCTATAGAGAGCAAAAAAAAAAAACCAAACCACAACACAACCCCAAGCAAGCTGCATTATATGAAGACCACGGCCACTGCAAGGAAGGGGTATCTCATGGTGAATTAAGAAAGAGTAGGAGTGTAGTAAAAGGTACAGAAGCTCATGATGTTTTCAGAAACACTGGTGGCTGTTAAATGTTTTATAGTAGCCCTTCTGCACTTGATGTCCTTCCCTGACAGTGAGAGACACAGAAACATGAAGGGAGTAGGATGGGAGATTTCAAACGTCAGTTTTGGCACGTACATTCTGTACCAGCATGCTGCTTTCTTCCCATGTCCTGGACCTTAATCCCAGCCCCACTCCTACTCCTGTGCTTCCAGTTGACACACTGCAGGCGCAGGGACATGCCTGGCCAGGGACAATCTTTTCAAGCAGAAAGGGGCAGCTGCACACCCCTTAGTGCCTAGAAGATTTACATCAACTCCCCCATTTCTTTCCATTTGCTTTTCATAAAACAGGAGAGAGACTCTCGCAGACCCTCTAGAAACCTAAGTTCCATTTAAAAGAGACCTTCAGTACAAATTTAAGGTGACGGACAGGTGCTCAGATATGGCAGTAAGGGTTGCACTGCAAGTACCAAAACAATCAGCTTGCCTTTACCAGCAGTTTGGCAAAGACAGAAAATTCTGCCTCTGTGACAAGGGCAAAGAATATAATTAACTCCCAGGACTCCTTAGTTTAGTGCCATGTTAAATCCATGGTGGGTTTTAAGGTCTGTCATGAACCCGTGGGAGGGGTTTCTAAGCTAGATGGAATGAACATCAGTAAATGGAGCGGTAATGCTTGGGAAGGTTACATTATTAATTATATTAAAGAGCTCTCTAGCAACAGCAGGACATTACAGAAAAAAAAGAACAGCTCATCCCTCAAACACCCCAGTAAGCAAACACGCACACGCGTGGGTCTTCCTGCCGTTGCAAACCCTCCTCCTCCCTGCTGCTCACTCGTGCTTTGGGGATTTTCCTCCCTGCCAGCCACTCAGCCTCGGCCGTGAGCAGCACACATCATCTGGTGACGGAGCCTCTGCCAGCATCAGCAGCTAAAAGACATTTCCCAGCTTTGCAGCAGAGCAGCCTCTGGGGACCCAGCGAGCCCGAGAGGAGACATTGGCTGCTCAGTAAGAAAAATACGCAGTCACGAGAAGGATATGGCAAAGTATGTTAAATGATTACATAGTAATGCTCCTGTTTCCTCTGTTTTCGGAAGAAATAAACAATTAATTGCAAAATGAAGTATAACACCTGACAAGTCGAAATCACTCACCCACCTGAAAACGTTGTACTTACCACAGCTATACTTCACCTGACTGTTTATGACAGAAGAGATAACAAAAAAAAACATACAGTATCTTTTCTTTTACAAAAGATTTAACACAACTTGTCACAAAACCAGTTTCACTGTTTTTTCTCATGTAAGGCAAACGCTTGGAAACAGAACGCAAATAATGACACATGCTTTAATAAGTTAAGCGTTAAACTCAAAAGGCGGGCCACAATACTTGAGGAGTCCCTGAGACTGAGATCTTGGTGACAAAAAATCCAGATAAACAAGAGGAAACATGTACGAGAAGAGACTGCCTGTTTTAAGATAGAAAATTGAAGCCATAAAATTAGAAAAACTGGCACAAGAACTTCAAGGGCAGGAGAAGGACTTGATACTACTTTCAGTTAGCTTTCTGTAAAACTGAATTACAATTATCTATGTAGGTTTTTATGAGAGGACTAAAACCAGGACTTCTGAGAGCTTAAGGAAATAACAAAAGCTCTGCAGTTTTGGAATAAATTTACAGCCAAGGCAAAATCTTATGATGATACATTTAAGGGTGCGCAGGTGTAGGAACCAGGTAACGGTTCAAATAAAAATCAGAATGACGGAACACCTACAAATTCAAGTTAAGATGAATGGAATTTGACAGAATATGAGAGACCTAATAAACAGGAGACAATATTCAAATCATAGATATACTTAAAAGGCAGAACCTAAGGCAAACCTTGAGTCAACCGCCTGCCCACAATCGTGCTCCAGAACGTACAAAGCCACCATGGATCCTCTGCATTAAAGGTTTTCTCCAAGGCTGGTCTCCCTGAGTTGTGTTCAGAATCTCCATCTTGTCAGCTAATTGATTATTCTTATCAAATATTAATTCTCTTCCTTGAAGCAGTAATGGAAAAAGAGTTCTCCTCTGTCTGAATTGGTCTGTTTTTTGCCCCCTAAGTGTTGTGGGTAGATGAGGCTTCTGACACACTGCTGCTTCTTTGGTTTTAAAGTTTTTGGATCTTCCTACTCTGTTTGCAACATAAGCCCACACCTCTTCCGCTACATAAAGACTTCTTACTGGATAGAAGATGGAAATAATAACAGCCTTCAGGTTCAGCATTCCCAAATGATTTCTGGATCGTAGATTTTTAATCAGTCGTGTCTATTAGTTCTGATTCTCTTCTAGGAAGCGCTGAGCAACAGCAGAGACACCAGAGCTGCCGACATACAGATTCAGCAGGAAAGTATTTCACCTGGCCATGCTCAGAAAGTTACCTTTAACTGACAAGCCATCTAAAGTATTTTTATGCCTATCCCTTTCCTCTCTAAACACAGCCTAAATGTTCTTCTAGACGTGCAGTAACCTGAGTCTGGACAAACCTTCAGGCAACCATTGGAAATCCCTCACAAGTATTTGACCTCACCATCACTAGTCCTATGTACTAATTCTTACTAAGGGCTCATGGATCAAACACACTTCCAGTCTCTACTACAGATAATTTATGAGCTGGAGCTAAAAGGGGGAAAAAAAAGAGTAAAATTCAAAAGATGAATTAATTCTAACACACCAAAGTCACATAGCCTGTTAGCCAAAGATTGAAAGGAGGGACGGGGAAATATTTCATATATATGGAAAATATGTATTATGTATTTCCATATATATACCATGGAATATTTGAAATATATATAATTATATATATATTTCCATATACACACATACATATATATATAGAAAATATTTCTCATATATATATATGTAGAAAACAAAATATTTCTGAGGGAGAAAATTGGAAGTGTGTGTCCAGACTCACTACACAAAGGAATCCAGTACCTCCAGCCTATTATTTACATAGCAGGATGCTGACACGTATTTTTCCTTTCTACCCCTTTGGCACTGCAGTGAATTTTGCCCAGCTTATTAGTATTTTTCACAAGCAATGTGATTACAACGCTGGTTCCCGCAGTGCGATACAACTACCACGAGTGGCACAAACACGCCTCGGAAGCGCTACAAAGCTTCGTACAGAAGGGGAACCTGCTGCTGCTCCCAGCAGTATTGGTACACACCCCGACACTGCTAGTAACGGTAACAACCGGGCAAGAAATCCGAGAATCTGTGGGCTACAGTACCCTGCATGTATATATTATTTCCAAGTTGGACTCTTAGATTCATTCTTTGAATTTAAAAAGTAGTGCCATTTTATTATATATTAATAGCTGAAAAGTCTCTCCCAGATGCTGTTTTAACGATACTTGCCAGCAGGCGTCCTTCATGAAGACATAAATCAGATATGAAATGAGAGGCAGCACTCTTAGAAAGAGCTGGACTTGGGAGCATTTCATAGCTTTTGTAAGGAAGTACCTAGAATCAAACCCCAGCTTATGTCCTGAAAACCTGCAAACTGTTAGGATAGCTCTAACCCTGTTTTTCTAATCAATCGCACACACAATTGTGTGTTTTATACACAGACGCACATTTTCGTATCCATACGTATATATACACGCATACACATGCATATATATAAATGTTATCCAGACATTTATTTTTCCTAAATGCTGCTATAAAACATTTCTACTTGGCCAAAAGAGCTCCTTTCAGGAGCTGGTTCATAGTGTACTGAGTTTAGTCGGGAAGTTTATTTTCTCCATAGCAGTGCCGTGCTTCAGGCTGGTCGGGAAAATGACGTTCGTAACACAACTGTGTTTTAGCTGCCCAAAGAGATGTCCCATGCCATGTAGCATCATGTTCAGCAAGAAAGCTGGAGGGAGGGTGTTTCCAAGGTGACTGTTACTTGGGGGCTGGGTGGGCATCGGTCGGTTGACGGTTAGCGATTGCTTGTGCATCACTTGGTGGGTTTTTTCGCTTGGTTATTTTTTCCCTTCACTTATTAAGCTGTCTCTATCTCAACCCATGAGGCTTTGTGGTTTTCTTCCTCACTTTCGCCCTTCTGATTCTCTTCCCCCATCCCACTGGGGGAAGTGTGCGAGTGACCCCTCATCGGGGTCAGCCCACCACAGCTAAGTATGGATGGCACTGGTCAGCAACATGAAGCACCCTCCGCACCTATGGTAAGGATGCTGTTTCAGCATTCTTCGCATCTGCAGCCCAAGGAAGTGAGAAATTACAGGGTAGGATAAAATAAAAAACTGCTACATGGCAGCATAAGCAATGTCTAAAACGACAGCATTTATAAAAATAGACTTTAAGGATATCTTGTAGTCTGTATGTTCACAAGTCAGATGCTCCTAAAATTGTTGGTTATTGAACTATTTTCAGTACACAGCACTGTTGAAAAACTTCTGTTTAACGTTGCACTTGCTACCTGAATAAACTTCCTCTTACTGAACAACATAACATGAGCACAGAACACGTTTTGCAACATGTATCCAGGCTGCCCACGGTTCTGTTTTCATCCTGTACCTTCTCCCTGCGGTGTGTGTACCTCTGAGCCACTGACACAGGATTCCCAGGTCCTGCCGTGAAGGGCAGCCACGCCACACGGCCTTACTCAGGCATTTGTCAAGCTCAGTTTTAAAGCCAGGTAAGGCACTGGCCCCCGCTGTTGCTACTGGGAGGCTTGCTTTATTTGATGGCTTTTTGTGCCTTGTTTGGGTAGACAACTTACCCTTTCAATCATGTAGGGGTTTGGGCATGGGGGAGGTGGGGTTTTTTCCTTCTTCTTTCCTTTTCTTCATTACCAGGACCTCGCTCTTCTGATAACTAAAAACCTCTCAGTTATGCTGGGCTGGTCTCTCTCTATCTGTTCTTGTGCAGCACTCTTTACTAGCTTAATAAACGGCTCTCTTTCCCCATTTCTTACAAAAGACGCTTCTATTAACACATCCTGGAAGACCCCCAAACATCGCATTTTCCCCCCAAAACATCGCATTTTTGACTCCTGTTCGGATTACAATGCCTTACAAACCAGTTTCTTCTGTGCTGCCGTTCCCTACTCAGCTGTTCCCCACCTTGTACTCACCCATCTGACTGCTTCATTTTATATCTACTAGTTTTCATTCTCTTTGCCAAATTACCTTTTTCCGACGGAGGAGAACTCCTCCCGTTTATCACGCCGCTATTCCAACGGCGGCCCCCCTCTCTTCTCCTTCCCTCCGCCCCCTCCAGCTCCGGCCCGAGGGGCGGCCCCTGCCCCGGGGCGGTACCGGGACCTGGCGGCGGGGCGCGGCGGAGGCCTCGGCGGGGCCCGGCCCCTCTCCCCGCTGCGGGCGGGGCCGGGGGCGGTGCGGGCCGAGGCATGGCGGTGGCGGCGGAGAGGGGTGAGCGCTGGCGGGGTTGGGAGGAGAACGGCCCGGCGGGGCGTCCCCGGTCGGGCCTGGCACACCGGGGCCTGCGGGAGGGCTGGGCCGAGGGGTGAGGCGAGGGGCGAAGGGGGGGAAGAGGCGAAGGGGGGGAAGAGGCGAAGGGGGGGAAGAGGAGAAGGGGGGGAAGGGGCGAAGGGAGGAGAGGCGAGGGGCGAAGGGAGGCGGAGGCGAAGGGGGGAGAGGCGAGGGGCGAAGGGGGGAGAGGCGAGGGGCGAAGGGGGGAAGAGGCGAGGGGCGAAGGGGGGAAGAGGCGAGGGGCGAAGGGGGGAGAGGCGAGGGGCGAAGGGGGGAGAGGCAACGGGCGCTGAGGCGAGGGGTGAGGCAAGGTGGGTCCTCTCTGTCCCGCAGGCTCCTACAGGTTCGTGGTGCTGCTCTTCAACTGCCTCCTCACCTTCGGCTCCTACTTCTGCTTCGACATCCCCAGCGTCCTGCAGGAGCAGTTCCAGGGGGTAAGTGGCGTGTTTTGGCTGGGCTGCAGCCTGGCAAAAAAAGGCAGAATCAGCAAAACGGAGGCCTTGGTCGCTAGTGGAGTTTCAAAACCTTCTCTTACAGTGTCAGCATAGGAGTTGCCCTCCAAGGTCTTCTGTTCCAGGTGCTGGGGGTGAGGGGTTGTTACTGGCACGTTTGCTGTGAACAAGGTGCACAAAGCTGGGACAGGCCGTGAGGGGTTTGAGTTCTCACTGCTGCCTGCAGAACTGGAAATCTCAAACCTGACCTTGCTCGGTGATCGTCAGCTCTCTGTCCAAACGACTGTTACACCAATGAAGTTCAGAGTTGGAATAGCATTCACACCACTCTGCACCCAGAGACAGATAGAACTGACCCTTAGTACCTACGCTGGACTGCAGGACTCGCCATGTTGGAGACAGGAGAGTAGAAGAGATTTTCTGGGTCTACAGATCAAACCCTCCTGCAGGTATCACATCACACATGTGTTTGGTAGCCAAAAGACAGAGCCGTGCAGGGAGATCACAGGAGGACTCTGTTGTGTAAAAACTGTTCGGATTCTCAAGTGCCAGAAAATCTTGTTGTTCAGGGTTCACACTGATATCCTAGTTGATTTTTGAGATTTCTCCAGGGATGCCGGAGTCCCAAAATTCTCACCTGAATTCCTGACAGAAATTCTTACTTGACTCATTTATCTGTCATTATTGCGTTTGTTGCATGTCTTTTGAGAGCTGGTTTTACTCATGTGTGCCATCTGCTGGTGGATTAGTATGTGTAGGCTGAGAGTCACTCTCTTGTTTGTCTGTTTCAATAGCAAGGGCAGAAATACATACAGCTTGCATGTAACTTGATTTTTAAATGCAGTTAATCCCTAACATTCAGGCAGTGAACTCCAGGCTAAATTGGGTGCGGTTTGTCATTGCAAGCAGGAGTAAAAAGGAAAAAAAAATAGGTCAGTATTTATTCTTTGATCATGCAAAATTTCCGTAGGTCTGTGGGAGAAGAGTCGGTTATTTATTTATGGAGTATAGGAAAGATTATGTTGTATTTTGTTACCTAGGTAACTTTATAGGGTAGTAAAACCACGCAGTATTTTTTTTTGTGTTCGGTACTGTGCAGACAGTGTTTTTCATCTGTTGACGCTCTCATTATATTTTCACTCTGGGGAATTTGGCCTGTACCCGTCTTACACAAGTGGTCCAGTGGTAGTCGGGAGAATCTAAGACCCGTGCTTGCAGTGAAAACACTTTGTTCTAGAGAATTGTTTCCCTGCAGCCTCGGACATTTCTCCTACAGCAGACCCGAGGTGTTTGTAAACACGATGGCTGTATGAAAATCATGTGGTTGAAATCACGCTTTCCTTGTGCTTATTCAAGACATTAAGTTTGTGCTGTCTCGTGTGGAAGACCTAGTGTCCATGTCCTAATGCAGGGAGGTTTTTAGTGGTTGGAAGATCTAAGGTTTTTTCCTGATCATATGGTGTTGAGGAGAAGCTGCTTTTCAGTAGCAAACCCGACGTTATTAACTCATGTTAGGACCACCAGTTTCCTACTGTTCAGCAAATGCTTTATAGGTGTGAATTAATACTAACGACTGCTAAGTTTCATGTTTACACACTGCTTAAGACTTCATAGTATGGAATGAATTATCAGATCAAGCTAAACTATAGCCAAGAAACTATGGGATCAAATAAACCTCATGGTGCAGTCTCCTGGCTTTTCTTTTGGAGTGAAATGTGTATAAAAGTGCTGAGCCCCTGCAGCTACTGCCACAGAAAGGGAAAGAGAAGACGTGAGATGCCAATGGCCAGTCATTTCTCATTTGGCGAGGCCTGGCTTCCTGGGAGAAGACCCAGGTCCTCTAATTCGTGGTCGTGGAAGTGGGAACTGAGCAGGAGAAATAGAAATCTAGTAGGCAAGAACTTCATTTTTAGAGGAACGTGTGGGTTTTCATCTGTGTCTGCTGCCTAACACAGGCTCTGTGACTTGTTACGCAGAACTTGACCTGCCCCAATGGAACCCATCATAACAGCACCAGGCATAATGGCACGCTGGAGTGTGTTGAAGGCTTGGGAATGACACCTGCACAATACAATTTGCTGTACGCGATCTATGCTTGGACGTAAGTCACTTTCCTCTTGCCTTGGGGGGGTGGGGAGGTTTGCTAGTTGCTTCCCAGCAGCAAGACATAAACGTTTCTCTCCTTGTTTTCTCCTAGGAATGCGGTAGTGGTTATTCTGGCTGGATTCCTGACTGATAAACTAGGAAATCGCTGTAAGTTCTGAGGATCAATGAATTTATTCTTGTCCTGAAGTGGGATTTCAGGCTGTTCTTTTGGTGCAAAGGGATGATCAAAGGTTCCACTTCAGTAAGATCAGAGAGCTGGGAGAGGAGGGGCAGCTTTGTGTGCGGAGTGCATGACGGTTAGCTGAGCAGCTCCAGGAAGGCAACTGAGACGTTTTCACCCTTTGACTGCTGACTTATCTGAATTTACCCAGCGGCGCAGTAAACGTGCTTTCCTCTGACACATGGGTAACAGGGAATAGTGTTATCTGTTTTCAATGGGACAAACGGATAGTGTTCTGTTCTCTGCTCTGACATTTGTTCTGCTGTGTGCCATAATCTAAGGCCCAGCAGTCCCAGCAAATGCAGTTAAGCTCCGTCTCTGTATCACAGAGGTAGACGTCTTACAGATGGGGAGACTGAGGCACAGAGGGGATGGCTTGCTCTAGGCCATAGTCTGTAGTGGAGCTCAGGACAGAACAGGGGCTTTATATCTGAGTCCTCTCTCTGACTTATTCTGCCCCATGCCTTCCACCATGATAACATCATCATTATTTTGAGGATTCCCAGGTCATTTTATGAAGAGACATTAAAATAATGAGGGTAAACTGACGGAAACCCACAGGTTTACTGGCATGTTTTGAGGTTGCTCTTTTGCTTTTTGACAAAGAATGCTTTTGTCCTGATCTCAGCATGTCTGTTGAGGTTTACGTATTTTTTTTTCTGTTTCTCCCTAGTTGGTGTCTTTGTTTTCTCTCTGCTGACTGTGCTGGGATCATCAATCTTTGCTCTAGGCTCACATTTCAAGGGGTCACCATACCTCCTACCCATGATGCTAACAGGAAGACTGCTCTTTGGCTCTGGGAATGGGTCGCTTACTAGTAAGGAATTCACATGCTTAATTACACCTCACCAGAGGGTCATGATACGTTCTTATTTTGCCTCCTAGACCTTTGTCCTACCAGTCAGCTTCACCTGCTCTGCACCAGCAATCCACGTTGCTAACAACAACACTGCTCCTTGAAGGGTTGCATGGATTTAATGTGCCCCGAAATGTTTAAAAGTCTTCCCCTCTAACAAGTTTGTTCTCCTCCCAAGGGTGGAGACTGACATGCGATTGCTATGCCTTTGGGGTTATTTTTGCTTGCCTTATTTGAGGGATAAGTTTGCCTCCCATTTCCCAGCATGATTTAGTATGTTTTAAAATGGGCTGCGAAGTCAACACGTACTATCTCTGTTTGGGATGTGTAGAGGTCTCAAGCACGCTAGCTTGACAGGCTGTGTTTGTTGCTTCTGTGCAATGCTCTTGACCAAGCCTGCCTGTTCAAGAGAGGATTTTTGTCTTCTCCAAGTTGTGCAGAATCGTATCACAGCCTTCTGGTTCAAGGGGAAGGAACTGGCACTGGCGTTTGGACTGACTCTGTCTTTCTCCCGTCTTGGGAGCGTCCTCAACTTCTTCTTCACCCAGCAGTTTGAGGCAAAATTTGGAATGCAGTGGACACTCTGGGGAGGTAAGTTTCTTTCGTGCTTTGGCCTTTTCTTTCCTAGACCTGAGGCTGGCTTGTTTTGTCCAGTTATGAAAAGTACCTGAAAGAGACAGTGAAGTTAGCAGGAGGAGGCACATTATTTCCCACTTTTTCCTGTTGCTTTCTGTATGCAATGGAGTAGTGTTTTCTTCATTGGTTCCTGAAAACCCTCTCTAAAGCTGTAGCTTCGCTGGCCGCAGGCAATTCTGCAGGCGTTGGAAGCTTAGTGGACAAAGAGCTCAAGGACTCTGACAGTGGTCAGAGGTAAATTGTCCTACTGTATGGCTGCGGAAGGGAAGGCTGTTAATGTTAAGAGAAGGCAGGAGCAGGAGTCCCAGAGAATTCTGTGTATTGCCTGCAGTCGGTTTTGGCGTTCAGCTGTCTCCACACCGAGGAATTTCTAACACCTCTTGTGTCTTTTCCAGGTACCCTGCTCTGCGTGCTCGGTTTTGTTTCAGCCCTCACCGTCAGCGCACTAGATAAAATGGGCATGAAGCAACTGGGCTTGGATGGGGTTATCCAGCAAGAGTCCAAAAAAGTGGTATGTTGTGCACAGCCAGCTTTTCCATCTCCATCTTTGAAAAGCCTGGGGCACACGAACACTGCTTTTGCAGCGCAGGGAAGCCTGCAGCGGTAAGAGCTGATCCTGGCCAGAAGAGGGTATTAACACCACTTGGTTAAACCTTGCAGATCAGTTCTTCAGCTGCCTCTGAGGAGATGGCATCTGCAAGCCACCAGACAAGTGGAAATTTTCCGTTTAGAGTCTATGTATTTGCAGCCTTCCAGAGAGCTGGGTTAGCGCTCTGAACGGCAGCGCTTTCCTGAGCCAGTTACTTCTTGACTGTAGGTGGCTCAGAGGAGGATTTTGTGCGTAAAACTAGATAGTAACCACTGCCTGGAACTGCTTTCTGGCTCACAGGATCCATGATAGAAAATAGCTAATCTGGTCGGTACTCAGCTGTCTTTTGCCAGCCCTTATCTTCCATTCGTCCTGGCATTCTCCTGTCTAGGAACAAGTATTACAGGCAATAGGTTGCAATTTTTATGGCACTTAAATCTGTTAGACCTCCTCCTTCTCATGACAGTATGCTTGCTGGTTTCTCTATCTCAGTGTTGTGGCTCCTGTTTATGCTCTGTCTTTCCATCGTGTTTCACTTAAGGTTTTGCAGTAGGCTCTTAATAGAACCTGCTTAGAAATAAGGAGGCTTTTTTGTTTTCTTTACTGAGTAGTATTAAAGAAGGAATGCTTTGGAGTCAGCACATGCCAAATTTCACTCAGAGGTACCTGAGCTGCTTCTCCATTCCCTTTTACCTGCTGTTACTTCTTAATTTTTTTGTGGCCTTCAATGGCTTGCAGAAAGTGACATTAGCGTGAAGCTGAAGACTATTTCCTGGTGAGTGTGGACACATCTTCTCTTTGCAGCGGATTCAGGACATCCGTCGACTTCCCCTTCGCTACTGGCTCCTGGTCCTCACCATTATGTTCTTCTACAACGGAGTCTTCCCCTTTGTGGCAGATGCCAGGTATCGCTCTATGGCTGTTATCTCACTGACTGATAGAAGCCTATCGGAGCCTCGCAGGCTCTCTGTTTCGTCTGACTGGGAAATATGGGGGCAATATGCTTGTTCCTTCCACTCAGGAAACAGAGAAACGTGTCTTTAACACCTAAAGATTCGAGGGTTCTTCAACCCTTCTTTCCTTCAAAGATGAGGGAGGCTTCTGAAGGGAAGCAAAAATAACTTAAAGGGAAATGATTCATCCAACATTTAAAGCCTGGAACACTGCTAGAGGAGGATCAGAAGGATTTGGGAGAAGCGGAAGAAATACTTTATTTTAAAAATAGCCCATAGACCTTTCACCTTTGTGATAGTCCAACCAAAATGGCTGTCTTTTGAGCTGGGTGGGGTGATAGCTTCACAGCCTGGGGCGGTTCTGCCCTGCACTTCCCGCATGTTGTCTGCTGTGTTTGGAACAAAGCTAAGCCTGCATCAGCCTGGGTTTGTAAGTGAGGAAGCCTTGGCGTCCCAGTGCAGGGCTTACAGACTTCTGGTTTTTATGCCTTCGTTTGCTTAAAACAAAGCAGCAAGCTGCCCGACTGAACTGGGACGCCTGCGTCTGTCCTGTGGCTCTGCCACAGACTTGCCATTTTGCTGCTTTCTCCCTGTTCGTGGATGATGCTGTTTCCATCACATAATAAGTATGAACTTTTATATTAGCAAAGGCCTGCAGTAAAAAAAAAAAAAAAATTAAAATTATTTTGGTAGCATTTCATTAGTGATGTACAGTAAGCCGCTGTGACATTGGGAGTGAAGAAATGTCATCAACATTGTCGTAACAAATGTGCAAGTGAGCTCTTAGTAGTAAAATAACGACATCCACGATGGCAAGGATCATGAAGGCCTTGATAAGATGCGCTTTCTGCCAGTTGCCGTCTCATTTTAACTGAAAACAGTGTCTGTTGATCACACAGAATCCTCGTTTCCTCAATTCTGCCTCTCTGCGGAATTATTTTTTTACTCTCTGTGGAGCAAAAGTTCGGGCACCAAGAGTCATGTTTCACACCTCTTTTCTAACAATAAAAGCCCGTGCTGCTTCCCAGGCAGAAAAAAGAGTGGTCCCGAGGCCACTGCTCTTTGGCAAATTCTGTTGCAGCAAATCTCCAGGGACCAGCGTCCCTGGTCCATACTTTGCTGACAGCACAGGCCAGAGAGGCTCATTATTGCTCATGGTGAGTAGCCACGCAACGAGCCAAACCAGGTTCGAGCAGCTACATGATCTCTACGTAAACTAGTCTTTCGAAGCCCTTACGACTGACTGTGAATTCCGTAAAGAATCTGAGTAAGTTTTAATGCCATTTTTGTGTGTCCCTAACAAAAGCGAAAGGCTGACTTCTGACAATGAAAACAAAACTTGGTTTTCTGCTTTAACCAGAAGTCTCCTGAAAGGTGCCGAGGGGGAATGCCTAGTACTTCTAAAATGCAGGTGTTCCGTTTAAATGCTGGTCTTTGCTGCTGGATTATTTGAAAATATTTTTCTTGCCCCTCAGTATTCTCACCCGTGGGTCAATAATGCGTTCTGCCTCTTCAAAGAGAATGTATAAAAAATCCAGCTGTATCTTTTGGACAAGTGACGGCAAATTGCCGCTTGTGAGCTGTGCTGATGTAATCAAACACATGCCCGACTTTAACCTGCAGTTTTTACTCGGCACTTGCAGAAGCATCTCAAAACTGGCTGTTTAAGCTACTGGCTTCTCTATGGTGTGCGCCAATTAAAAAGAAAATAAAACAACAAAGCCTTGGCACTACAAACCAGATGGAATCAAACTTGTTTACAAGTCCTCTCGTTAAAAGCCTTCCTGTCCATATGTTTGTGCTCAGAGTTACTTTCTGTCAAAATAACCAGATCAAGCATCCTAATTATGTCATTTCCCCCCCCACTTTTATTTTTAGCAAGTTTATCCAGGATAAATATTCTGGTTACAGTCAGCAGGCAGCCGCGTATATTGCTGGGGCAGTGTACGACAGCTCCCTCCTCCTCTCTGCAGCAGTTGGCATATTAATTGTGAGTACCCAAAACCAGAAGTGCTTCCTGATAACTTTTTCCTCGTTTTTTTTTTTTTTTTTGAAATGTCTTTGTTACAACCCCCTCACTCGGAATTTAGCCTGTTGTGGCTGAACAAGCAGTCCTGTAAATTCCTTGCAAACTGCAAGATGCATTTTAGTCTGAATTAAATTACAATAAATAACGTTAACCTGTTCTTCCCTCTGTCCCTTACTTGTGCTGTGGTAGCATCAAACCATGGTAAAGGACTGTATTTTTTGCGAAGGCTGAGACCGGAACAGAAAGGATCGGGATAAGCTTTGCAAGTAGATGGGAAAGGACAGCCTGCGTGTAATCAGGCCCTGTTCTGTCAAACTCTTCCTTTCCTTATTTCCCTGTTTCTCAGGGCATAAAGGGGTGGGTTTTCTCCCCCTTTATTAAAGCCTGCCGTTTTACATGACTGCTGGACACTGATTCTGACAAGTGTTTCTGTCTGGGTTCGTGAGTACGCAAGAGGAACTAGTAAGAGCTGGTCTGCTGCAGTATCAGCAACCAGGAAACGACGTGTTGCGGCCACTCATGCCAGCCCACTTTGGGCAGCCGCGCGTGTCGCTAGGATTGGCGGGAAGCAGGGACCCCTGGCAAGAGGCCTTCTGTTTGTTTCCTTTACCAGGACTACGTTGGACTGAGGGGCGTCTTTGCCGTCGGCTGCGCTGCGTTGACTCTGCCAGTCTTCGCTCTCCTGGCGTTCACGTTCGTTCCTCCGTTAGTCTGTACCATCGGGTTGGGGATTACTTACTCCTTTGCTGCTGTAAGTAAGTTCGCAACCCCGCTGCTGTAGTTGAGTGGTTTGTGGCTGTGCTCCTCCTGCATCCCAGATGGTGGACGTCACCGCCCGTGTGTCCTGGTGAGCAGGTTTAGCAGCCACAGTTTGAAATCACTGGCTCCCCAATCCTGAAGACTTTGGTTACCAACAAATAACCCCAAAGAATCAATATGGAGCAAAAGGCCAAGCAGAGTAAGGCACCATTTGATACAGCACGAGGCATTAATCCATTTATGTTTTTCCACCTTGAACGTAACACCCGATTCTCCTTTGGGTCTTACGAGCTAAATCCTCAGGTCTAACTCCCCTTCGGAAATCTGGAGTCAGGTTATACCAGTTTCAGAGAACACGCGTTGTCTGTGCTGGCTCAAGCTGCTTGAGAAGGATGCGGAACAGTCTGGAACCAGCTAGTAGGCTGTGAGGGATAAATACAGATATTTTGAAGAGAAAGTATAAATATTTATTTAGTGGGAATAATTGCTTTTTAAACCACTGACCCTCTCTAACACCTTTAACCAAGGCTTTGAATTAATTCCTCTTCTCATTACTCCTACCAGGCTAGTATGTGGCCGTCCATACCTCTTGTGGTCCCCCAAGCAACTTTAGGGACAGCTATGGGGCTTGCAACTTCCGTGCAGATGGTTGGAGTTGGCCTTTCCAATCTGATTGTTGGCCACATTCTAGGAACAAAGTCCAGGTGAGAATGCTTTCTTGGTTTTTTTTGTTTGTCAAGCAGAGGCCCCAGCAGTGCTTCAGGAGGTGTCTGCAACCTGGTGCTGCGAGGAACTATGGAGGTGCCTTGAGTATCTTCAAGTGACGACTTGTTCTATCCTGTTCTGGCCTTTTCTAGTGAGTTAAAGATCCCCCTGTGGCGCTGGCAACAGATGATGATCTTTATGTTGGCAAACACTATTGCGTGCATTGCTGCCTCCGTTAGCCTCAATGTTGTGGACAAGAAACAGGTAAGCGTGACGAAAGGGGAAGACCAGGCATGCATCACTGAGTTGCTTTTATCGGTACGATAGCTGTTAGCTGTGGATGGAAGCAACTCCCCCCACATAGAAATGGGACCGCATAAAGAGAACTACCTGCCACAACATTGCTGCAGTACGTAGTAGTCTTGCCCCGGATCAAGCTCTTGGTGGCTGTGTATTTTTTTACAAGGAGGTGAGGGGACGGGCCAGGACCCAGCTGGAGCACAAATATGTCTGTGCAGGAAGAACAGTGCCCTCTCTGTCACTAATGGCTGCTTGGAATTTCCAGGGTGGGACACTGAACCGAACAAGAAAGGGCGCACCTGTGGAGCAGGAGGACAGAGACCCTGCAGATGCAGCACCGCTCCTCGACGATGACCCCGGAAACAAAGGCTCTGTCAGCTGAACCTTTGCAGCAGGAGAGCAATGAGAGCTGCCAGACACCGCACTGATCGCCTCTGTCTGAAAGCGGATTTTTTAGCCCGTGTATTTTAGATATCTTTAAAGGGAAGCGTGAAGGGAATTGTCTACAGAAAGGGAAAGTTTCCACTTTCTTAGGTCTGGCACACAAGTGAAAGGTGTCTGCTGTATGGTTCTGAGGCGTTCTCCAACGTACAGAGACCTGCGTGGGGGAATTTAAGAACTGCACTGCAGCGAGTGACACTAACCTAGCTGAAGCTCGTGCATAAGCTGTCGGAGTGGTGTTTTCCTCTGCATCAGAACGGCCCACGTAAGGTGTGCCTGTCGCATCCACCACTCTTTCTCCCTCACGAGAATCCTGTGCACCAGCACTTGCTAATCCACGCACCTCAGCAGGCCTGCTGCTTCACTCACTGCTCGAGATCAGCACGCAGCTTTCACAAGTTACATATCCGTGCAAGTGACACCATCATTATTCTTTAGGCAGGAGCCTGAATTAATCAAATTGATTGCCTTTTGCCCACAAGCCTAGCTTAATTACCTGTTACCTTGCTAGAAATGCTCCCGTTTGCCACGCCTATTCATTTGCCTTCAAAAGCGTAAAAGGGTTTGATCTGAAATTCTGTCCTTTAAAGCAGGGTGCTCTTACTCACAAATGCTAGAGGCTTATTTTACTCAGGCAACTGCTCTTGTCACTATGCAAAAACGCTCACTCAGTGTTTACAAAAGCACAAAGGATGCTTTAAGAATGAAGTAAACTTTAACGTAGCCAAGTACACGGAATGCTGAAGTGAATGACTTATGTTAAATTATTATATATCCTTAAGAGAAAGAGCAGCTCTGCTCAATTTGCATTTAATATAAACACTGGTAGACTGAAAGCAATTTAGGCATTGACAGCATCCAGTGAAGTCACATTTTAAGTAGATGTCGTGGAAGACAAATCCACCCATCAAAGCAAAGTTTTCTTAAACTGATTTACAGAAGAGAATGCATTCAGAGAACAACGTCTTCTAAGTTTCAAGTTACACTCTGAATTCATTTCAGGCCATAGACAATTAAAGGATTTCCCTGTCGGAGTCTGGTGCAGCAGAAATTTGGGGGTGGGGTGAGAAGTCACAGAACTGCAAAATCAGACTCCTTTACTTTGGTAGGGACCTCCTGAGACCATCTAGTCCAGCAGCCCCTGCTCAGGCAGGGTCAGCTTGTCCCAGGTTGTCCAGGGCCACGTCCGGCGAGAGTTGGAGCATCTCCACAGGTGGAGACTCTACAGCCTCTCTGGGCGACTGTGCCAGCGTTTGACCCCCCTCACAGTAAAAGTGCTCCCTTGTGTTCAGGTGGAATTTTGTGTGGTTGAATTCATGTCCGTTGCCTCTTGTCCAGAGAAGGGTCTGTCTCCCTCGTCCTCCCTCCCTCCCTCCTCCCCAGCAGGTCCTTAAACACGCTGGCAGGATCTCCCCGAGCCCTCTGTTCTCCAGGCTGAAGAGCCCCAGCTGTCCCAGCCTCCTCTCCTAGGAAAGGTGCTCCAGTCCATTTATCACCTTCGTGGCCCATCACTGCATTCCCTCCTCAAGTCGCATCTCTCTCTAGAGACCCCAGATCAGGATTCCATATTCCCTGTGAGGCCTCACCAGCGTTCTCGCTGGTAAATCAGCCTCCTGCTAGACTGTGCCTTGAAGTAACGCCCCTCAGGTGCCGGTCTCTGTGGTGCTCTTCAGGGCTGAAATCCTGCAGTTGCATTTTTTCATAGTCAAAAAACGCCATGGTGAATTTCCAAATGCCATTACGGAAACCCACACGCAGCAGTACCCTACACTGGTGTTGGAGGTTTGTGTACAGAAGAAAGTATGTGTCAAACAGCTGATCTTTTGTGTCAATACTACCAACACCTGGCTTAAAAGCAGTGACTCCAGCCTGCCTGGCAGGAAGCCATCAGCTTCCTCAGTTTATAGACCATACGATGCTGCAGCTGAACTCAACCTGGTTGTTCCCGTAAGGAGCGCTGGGATACCCACTGAGAGTCCTGTACTTGGTTCTTCATAGGAGAAGCTCAAAAGCCAGTCATTCCTGTTTGCCATCCCATAATCTACGTCAAAATTACCAGAAGAGAAACTTTACTCTTCTGTTTTGAAGAGTTGTGACACACTTTCCTTAAAATCTGCCACCGGTTAACAAGGTTCCTGACGATGTAGTGCTGGAAGTCTCACTGCCTACTCCAGGAGCTTTTGCTGTGAAGCATTCCCGTGTATTTCCTACATTCCTGCCTACGAGGAGAAGTTCCGTTGGCTACAGCGGTTGTTGTGAATCCCACTGTACAACGATCCCTGTGCACACTTTTAAAAACCCTTTCATCTAATCTGAAGATGGTGGGAGATTCTACTGACCTTTGAGTCTGTTGCACAAAGACCACCTCTAGGTTGGGAGGATTCTACCGGAGCCTCTTACGGGCAAAGAGTTGTTCTTAAAAGACTGCTTGTGTGCCTTTCAGCTCAGAATAATAAAGCCTGAAGCTGATTTAACAACAGCAAAGAGGCAGAGAATGAGCCTTCCTGCTCATCTCCATTAGAGTTCATCACCAGCTTCCTGTTACTCCTGTTTAACTGCTTTTTTACATTAATTACTCCACTGATGACAGGAAAGCCACCTTCGCTTTGCCTGGCTACGATTCTTTCTCGACACCTGCTCTTGAGATGCCAAGCTCGCTTCTGAGAACATACCAAGCAATTGCATGGCGCTCTACTTTGTTTAAGCATCATGAAAACGAAAGGGTGGCATTCACAGAGGTCAGCGCGCTGCAAGAAATGGGAAGAAACAATCAGCTGGCTTTGTTTAATATCCGTAGTGCTGCACCGATGGTGTATACAGGTAACCGAACCCCGAGCCCTCGCCCTCTCCCCAGCCTTGGGCGACCCTGGAAAGGGTAAGCTCTTTTCAACAATATTCTTTGGCAGAACCTTCCTCCTGCGTAAGGCACAGTGGATCGCAGCTCTTAAAACATAAACTGTGAAACCTGAAAGTGAACTTCAGTTTAGGCAACGCACACTGAGGTGGGTTTTTTTTTTTGCTGATCATGCTCCAGAGCATGCTCCCAGAAGCCAGAACGTTGAACACTTTTACAAGTGGAGCACATGCTTACCCGAGTCTGGGGGAGGCGGCAGCGAAGGAAGAGCCATCATCTTTATGAAGAACCCGGCACAACACGAACTTCCCGATTACTTCCCATAGAGCTCTATGCTTCTGATACGCTGACACAGAGCTGGTTGTGTTTTGGCTTAAGTGGCAAATAGCACATACCCAGCAGCAGCACGGGAGGGATCACAGAGACCAAAGGCAGCATTGCTACTATTTAAAATGCATGCAGATGGAGAAGGAAGGAGGAAAGCGGTGGGTGAGAGACCAGAACTAGAAGCTGGCTGGAGGCAAAGAGGCTGATGTGCAAAGCAAATCACTGTGTCCTTGCTGGTTACGGCCAGCATTTTGCTCTGCTGGGGGAGGAGGAGGTCCTGTTAACTGTATCAGGAGTTGCAGCTTGAAAGAAAGGGAAAGCCAGATTCAAGAGAGAATAGTCTCATCTCCAGAAGCAAGACAAGATGATAACAATAATTATTGTGCTAAATTTGCAGCCCTGATTAAAAACTGCTCTTTCTGCTTGTCAACTGTATTTTGAGGGAGAAACAGGCAGCCATCAGGCTGCCAGCCTGGACATCCAGCTGAGGCTGCCGGCTGTTTGTGGGGCTCTGTGCACCAGTTCTTGGGTAGCCTACTTCTTGCACAGCTCGTAACACATAATGACATAAGTGGCTTATCATGTGCCAGAGTCTCTCTCTAGCCCTGCCCTCTGTTACCAGCAGATAGCCTGCACGCACACAGAAATCCTTTTGCCTTCTCTAGTCCGGCACAGCGCAGCACCCCACTTTGTCCCTCAAGGAAAATAAACAATGTAAAACTCCAGCCTCAATGACGTTCTTTCAGCAGAGCTTCAAGCTGAAATTCAAGAGGAGAGACACCAGAGGGCTCCAACACGATGCTGGGTGCCCAGCTGGCTTCCCAACTAGGAAGATAAAAGTTTTCAACTGAGTACACGTTGACTGGCAAGCATTAAACTGTACTCCACACGATCACACGGGTAGCCAAGATACCTGGGCATCCAGGCACCCATGCGATCACATTATACATAAGCAACATTGAGAATGTTTCAGGGAACATACCACAACAGGTACTCATTTAGCGCTTAAAACAATTGTCTCCACACAACACTACTGTACATACGTTCTCTCACTAGACAAGCCCCAGGAATGTACTTTAGATATTCCAAGTCTGATTAACCTCTATAAATCCTTAAAAAACCCACAGTAATGCTACTTAAAACACTGACAGAGAGCACATTAATCTTCCTCATTAAGAGTGCAAAGTGGGCTGTTTATCAACGGTTAGGCAGTGATGTAACAGGAGGACAATATCAGACAATGCTTGCTTAAAAGGTATTGCATGGAAGCCAGCAGTCTTAACAGGGGAAAACATGGACTGATCTGGGTTAATCAGGTTCTCGGGGGATCAGGAGGGATGACACATTGCAGCCCGGCTGTTCATTAGAGCAGCATCGTCTCGTACTGGATGGGCACGGTGACATATTTCAGAACTGAGCAGCAGCTGTGCCTAGAATCGTACATGACATATGAAAGCATGCAAATCATCCTTTAACCGCTTTCCAAGCTAAGCTTATTATAACAGATATCATCATTTTCCTTCCAAGACTGAAACAGTAGCCTGGATAATATTCTATCCTAAGTGTTTAAGCTACAAACCTTCAATTTAGGGGCAAAGCAATGAGGTAACGTGTAGAGTTGCAAAGTGAAACTATCCTGTAATGTCCTAGTTGTCAGCAGTTCAAAGGAAGGACAGACCTTTGTTGCTCATGTGTTATCCATTATGAATATTCCCAGGTTCCCACACTAAGCAGATCCTACCCAAAGCACTGTGCACGCTTGAGAGAAGAGTTGTGAACTATAAACACCGTACGTCCCAGTGCACAGTACAGGAGTCACTGCAGAAACACATGCTGGCTGAGCGGCTCTGTGGGGATCACAATCTGTAAATAAAGGGATGAAGGCAGCAGGTTTAGAACACCCTGGCTGAGAGGCAACCACATCCAACCCACCCGGAACGAGGACTTCTGTTGCTGTAGCTACCTCCACGCTGACAGCCAAGACAGTCTGGCACATGAGGAGAGTTTACACGCTCACCAGCAGTGCAGAAGTGGGGGTATGACGTCTCCACACAAAGAGTATCCCCTGCTCCAGAGGAATTACTACACTATTCTACAAACATACTAAAGTATTTTATATATTTGAATATTTAAGCCTATTTACAATATTGCTGAAGAGCATAACGGCATCCCTGTGTTGTACAGAACACCACGGAATGCTGCCCACAAAAAGGCATTGACCTGAACAGCCCGCCCTTGGTACCGTCCCTTCACACCCCCCAGGGACAAGAGGTGCTTGTCTCGTGAGCAACCTCGAGCAGGATGCCACGTCTCCAAAGCATACTCCCCACTACAGAAGGACTGAAAACATTTGTGCAATTTTTCCCATTTCAGATAATAAAATTCGCCAGTCTATCTACATTGAACTAGACTAGCGGTTAATTTATAAAAGCAGACATCTATGGCACACAATGAAGTAACAAAATACGGAGGTTTATTGACAACTGAATGATTTATCATTTGATTTCCAATCTCCTGTCCCAGAGAAATGTTCTTATCAATCTTACTTGATGATTTGAAAACATGATTTAGATTCCAAAGAAAGAAATGCAAGAAAATGAACACAGTTTAACTAATTTAAGGCCTAGTTGGAATTTGCTGCTTAGAAGACAGGCACCGCAGCCAATGCACATCAGGTACTAAGAAGATGCCAAGCCTAAGCTCAGTATTACAGACAGCGACAGTTACATCAGCCCCCTCAATGCAGAAAGCTGCGTCCGGTTGAGTTTTCCACATGGCAGCCTCTTAAAACCCTCTCAAGTACCAGAACAAGGAATCGAAACAGATAGATGTGTCTGAGACTCAGCCAGAAGCTAGACAGCACGGACTCAGGTACAGCTGCTAGGAAATACATGTTTGGAAGTAACATAAATCTACAACAGGGTTGCAGTCCGAATCACTGCCATGCTTTCCTAGGGGGGCAAACAACAGGGAGTTCCAGACCTATCTGAAAAGTACAAACGCATTGAAATCCCTACTTTCCACAGCTATTTTTACCCTTAGCGCTGCCCCATATATTTCACTTTCACTATCTGAAAAGGCAACTAAGTCTTCACGCAGTCGTCCACCCCTTCTGACATCAACCAAACCGAGCAGTCTACTGAGCGCTACAATCACAGAGTGTTTTAGCACCTGGCCCAGAGACAGACCCCTCTAAACGGTAGGGAACCTGGGGGCTAGAACAGCAGTGGGCTGATAACAACACAGATAAGGCCACTTGTTCTTTGGTGTACCAGAACAACTCCTGTTTGGATATGTCAAATTTAAAAAGTCACTTATTAAATACATTGAACGGTAAGCACCTAATGTTAACATTCATATATCAAAGCTCTGGATATGATCAGAAAGTCCATTCAGAGAACAAATGAGGGGAACTACCCTCCTCAAGAAATGTTTGTGCAAAACATGCACATCTTCCAAACACGATTTAAGATAGCCAGCACGACCAAAAGGCTTGTATTGCTAAAGTCTTTGTGTCTCCAACTAGCATAGTCTACAGCATGTCTCAAAAGAACTACAGCTGTGGTTTGGGGAGAATCCACCTTCTTCTCCCAACCTTACCAATAAAAATCTGAGGCAGTCAAAGGCAAACGTAAGGCTGACCAAAGACAAGAGAATTCACTAACAGAGTCAGCACAGACAAACAAACAAACGCACTGTGGTGAAGACAGCAGAACAGTCCTGGTTTCCGCAGGGTACAAAGTAAAAACCCTTGCAGCAGGTAAGGCATTTCTATACGGGTTGGGTCAAAGCTGGCTGACACCGCAGTATATTCTCCACGGTAATGGTATGCTTCTGTTCAAAGAGTACCACGAAGCTATTGTTTGCACCCATGTCTTTACCAGAAAATGTGCAAGCACTCAACCAGGATATTTTAAATGAAAGTCTTCTAGAAGCACCTACATGAAACAGTATGTTGGACTGATATTATCACTTGTCAAGAGCTAGTTGTACTAATCAGTAGATTACTGAAGGCATCAGAAAGGCCTGAATACTCTGGGGAGGGGGAGACCATGATATTTATTAACCTATGATGGTTTATGAGTATAAAAGAAACTTTGAGAATGTTTTGTTTTTGTATCAGCAATCATGTGCTGCAAAGCAAGAAAGGAGAAAAAGTGAACCAAAGACTGAAGACACTCAAACCCATGGTAGCACTACTTGTTCCAGGGGAACGTACTTACATCAAAGTGACTGCAAGTCAATGCACACTGTGAAGCTGCATCCTATTGCCTAAGGAAAGCAGAGCCTTCCTGCTGTGCTTCACAGTCTGTCAGGTGTGACTTCCAGCTCCCCGCCCATTCACAACGCTTTACATGCTGACTGCAAGGATAAGCCTGACTCCACAAGAGTGTCCTGAGCCACGAGCTAGCTAAGAACCTAACAGTCGGATGAACTCACCACAAAGCAGCACTGATCTTTCACAAAGTTACACTAATGTCCCCTCTGCCACTCACCCAGGCAGTCCAATACTCCCATCTTCCACAGGGCACCCTTTCCCTCCCCAGCCCTCCCTCCCCAAATCATCGGGTTATCCTTCCTACATACTTCAGCATAACCCTCATCCATCCGCTTAAGAATCTATCCACAAACAATAGTCTATAAACTGACCTCGCAACCACAGACAAGAGTTTCTGTGCAGACTCCGTTAGTGAAAGTGAACGGATGACCCTAATAGAATGCAATACTGGATTTCCCCCCTGGCGGATTGAGAACTTTGTTGTGTGAGCGTGGCCTTGGCCCTAATCGGGGCTCGTGATTGTCTATCTTAGGTTCTGGTTCCTTGCATCGCTCCTCTTTGCCCAGATCTTTTTTCTCGCCTCCATCTTCCAGCTGTGGTTTGATATTTTCTGTAGCTGAATAAAAAGAAAAGGCATTAGATCAACTTGCTATTCTGTAGTGCAGAAATCGCCTCATCTTCTTTAGGCTGCATTATTTCCCATGCGTCCCATCCATAGCACACTAACATTTCTATATCTGTTCATTTTTCCTGAAGCAAACAGATGCTGAGGAAGAATTTCACTTTTCGCAACAATTCCTCTCCTCCTTCAGCAATCTTTCTAACAAGGATACGAAGGCTAAGCAATATACCTTCAGAATTAGTTTGGCAGTTTCAGGCAGTTAAGAGATGCAACATATCATTGAATCGTTTCACACTGAGCTTAAAAGCAGTGCTCCCATCATTCTTTAACAATAACTAGCCAAGCAATAATACATTTCATCAGTCAGCTATTTGTTATTTACAAGTACAGAAGGCCAAGTTTACACACTTGAAGGAGATGGCAAGGGAGGAAGAAGCAATCTGATATGATGTTTTTCTATATGTACAGATTCTATATCCATCTATATTTACATACATGCTATCAAGCAAAATATCTACATACACACAGAGTATCAAGATTTATGCCTGTGGTGTTCTCCTCAATAAGAGGAAGAGAACCATTTCCCTGAAGTCAAATGATTAAATTCCTGACTCTCAGAAGGAAACCTTCTCAGTTATAATATCCTAAACACCAGCCTTAGCCTTATGTTTTTAAGAGGAAGCATAAGAAACTATTCGTCAGAGCTTATCTTCTCAAAGAGAACAGAGAAAGCAATTTCTTTTGCTCACCTTCTAGCTTCTTTGGTGTTTCATCTTCTTTCAAGACAATGTGATCCTGCGAGGAAACCAAAAACTATTTCAGTATATTATCGTTCTCAAACAGTAACTCTGTCGCAAAATGCTTCAGAAAGTTTTGCTTTGTTTGCAGTTTAAGTTTATACGTTTATCATGGTAAAAGCCACGAGCTGCAGACACTGTGCGCAGCCCTGCATCCCCTCCACCCCTACATAGTCACCAAAACGCTGGTAGAAAGCAATTCCTATGGTAGGTCAAGGTACACACCTCAGACAATTCATTGAAACACAGATAAAGACACTACATTAGTTCATTGGAGGCTTAAAATTTTGTGATAAACAGTTCAGTCCAAAGGTCTGGAATTACCATTCTTGTCAGGCACCGGCTATCACCCAGAAGTTGGTGTTCACAACCAGAACACAAGCAGCCCTTGAGCACCCTATTTATATTCCGCAATTACTGTCTCAAGCGAGTATCCATAGTGACCCGAACAGTCAGGTAATTAACAAAACCTTTTAAGACCATTTCCCCAACAATTCCAGTTGACTGTCGGAAATATACAGCAATACTTCAGAAAAGCTCACATGTTTTTCCACCCATGAAATTCAACTTGCAGTAATTTTTGCAAATATGCTATCTCCTTTCCACCTCAGTATTTCCCACAATTCCAATGGCCTAATTATAGACATAGGAATTTCCGAAGTGTTGTCCTGTTTGTCAGGAATTCACGGGAATTAATGTTACATTTTTAAAAAAGCAACTAGAAAGAATTAGAGACCAGCCTGATAAAGGTGTACAGAGGAACAAAACAAAGCCCTTTCCTACACCAGCAGCACTACTCTTGACAAAACCTAGCTCCCAGTCTTCTTTTTTCTCCTCTTTTCTTATCACCAAATCCCCCAAAATACACTCCAGAGTCTGCGTAAAGTGTTAGGCAAAAACACACTACCAGCACCTTCAAATTTAAGGGGAAAAAAGGAGGAAAAAAAAAAAGTTAAAATAGACTATTTTTTTCTTCCTAAGGTTCCAGGAGAAATGAGACTGCCACTACTTTTTCAGCACAAAGACCGTGAGCTGCATTTCATGGGATGTTAAGTTCCCATGCTATCTGACATGTCAAAAGCATTGCCAACATAATAGCCACTCACTCAATAGTATCTACTTAGAGTAAGGCAGAAGGTTGTAAATCTGAATATAAGGCATTTAAATACAGAAATAAAGTAATTGGCAATGTAACCTCCTTTTTTCACAAAACCAGACTGGGTCATAACTACAAGCCCCTCCAACTATTACACATCCCAGCTTTAAGATAAAAAAATAACTGATACAGCAGTTATTTTTACTAAAAAAAACCTGATACAGCAAGACACACTTTTGTCTGACATCACAAAGTCAAGTGCATGGTGGACCTGACACTCAAAGCTACACAAAGATTTATGTCTGTAGCTCACCAGTGTTCACGGACTGTCCAGAGCTGGTACCAAGACCACCTCTGCCAAATCGCAGAATAAAGAGAAAAATCTTCTCCCCGTCTCACTTAAATGTCTCTTGGCTGTGTGCCAAGAATTATGTCTGCATTTCACTTACAAGGAAGACCAAGGGCTTCAGAAGCATTTTTTTTTTTTTTTAAATGAACACAAGTCTACAGTCTAATTGATAGTTTTACTGCCAACTACAGAGCATCCTGAGATCTCATCTACCAAAGATAACAAGCTATCAAAAAGAGAGTTTGTGAGTAACTGTCTAACTCGAAGTCATCCCATGCATAATTCAGGTCCGTCATCTTAAAAAGAATACAGACATTGCATCGTGACAAAGACTCACTGAGCTGCTCGCTCCTTGGTTTGACAGTGAAAGACGTACAAATACCTTAGGCTTGTTTGGGTGTGCTCGCACAACACTGGTAGGTACAGGAGACCCAAAGATATCACTTGTCTTCCCACCAGGTGGATTCATGCGTGGACGAGGCTGAGCAGAACCAGAATCCTCAAAGATACCACTTTCTTTTCCCCCTGCAAGGCAGTTGTTAGATTTTTTTTTTTCTAGATGACTTAGTTTTATCACACTATATTAAAAAATTTTAAAAAGATATAAGAATTCAAAGACTTCCAGAAGCCTACTGCCTAGAGACTTACTTTTGCTTGCCTGGAGATACTAGTTGAAATCCTTTGTTACAAGAATTCACTAGAGAATCTCAGAATCACAGCTGTGCTCACTGCAGCTAACTGATGACACAGCTACAGAATAGAAACAGTTTCCTTTCATCATTTCCTAGACCTCAACTTGGAAAGAATTACGCTAAAAAGTCTGCGAACATGTAGATCACTGAAATATTCATATATTCAGAAGTCTGAATAGCTTTATTGTTCAAGCTCACTCAATTTGTAAAAATGGAACATAAAAAGACAGATAGATCACGGTGTTCCACTTTAGGAATACGAACGCAGTTGGGTGCTACAATTCAGAGCCAAATCACGCTGAAGGCGGTGGCCGCTCTTACCTGGAGGGTTTGTTCTTTTTGGAATGTTTTGAGGTTCTTCTGATGCTCCAAAGATATTGGATGCCATCCGGTGTGGCCTGCTTGACGAAGAAACTTCTTCCGTACTCCCAAAGAGATTACTAGAACCCCCTCCTGGGGGCTTCAACACCCTATATTGCAGAATAAGAGAAGCAAGACACAAAAGTTTGTTTGAAATTCACTGCATTCAATATATTTTATGTCCCCTCTCCATTCTCCCTTGTATGTTATGAATAACTGTTCTGATTTGAACTTACTCCAGGTAACTCTGCTATGTCCATGAAGTGTCTTCTTTTCAAGAGCTGTTCTAATAAAATATTCTCAAGTTCAACACAAATATCGCCAGCTTCCTAGTCAGTCAACTTGATCATGACATTATCTATGATTATTTGAAATGGTCATAACAGTAACCACCGGAACAAATGGCTATGCTATCTGGGGTGTTCCAGGAGCAACAGGAGATTAAGGGAGGACATATGACTCTGGTTAGTATTTTAAAAATAACCATTACAGAATCAGACTTTCTGCTAAACTGCACATACCAACTTTGCATCTGTGATACAATGCAAACCCATTGACTTTTAAATAAAAGCAGACATTCCATAACAACTAAAAAATTTGCTATTTTCAACCATCAGCTATCATATTAGCTGCTGTAGAGTTTAGAATGGAAAGGTGGAATGCCAAGAAGCCAAATTTCTAGTGGTCAAGATGCAAATCCATTAAAACCAAAGCTTGGCACCAGAGGTGTATCAAACAGATCCTCATAAAAATTGGAGGTTACAATGGAAGTGGACTGACTTCTCAAAAATCTACCAAAAGTCATGCTTGTGCTTGAGTAATAAGTCCACAGTTAATACCTATGCCTTGTTCAACAGATTTCAGGTCCTCTTCTGAAAAGGAAATGAACCACTACGTGGGAGTAGAATCAGCAGAATTAATTGGAAAATTAACAGAAAAAAGCATGGGAAAGCATTGAATACTTAGGTAACAAAAATAATCTTTACAGTTACATCTGCTTGACCAATTACCCACAGTCTTGGCAGTTGAGCAGAAGTAGTAGCTGAATTATGCCTCTCCTAATCTGAATACTTGATCTGGGACCTAAACTAACCTTTATTTTTATACAAAGAGAACAGTTATAAATTGCAAAATCTTTATCCCACTCTACCTGAACAGAATTCAGACATTGGTGAATTAATGCTACACTTCCCCTCCACAGATCTGTGACAGAAGGAAGCTATTTCGGGTTAGATATCTGCCAGCTGTAAAAAGAGGCTCTCTGAGCAAAGATGTACTCCAATTTAACCCTAAGATTTGATTTCACAAACACAGAGATACTGGGCTGCCCTGTCAGAAAATAAGCTTTGTCAGCATTTCAGATCTGAGGATGCAGAAAGCAGTTCTATTCGCTTTGGGAAGAAGGAGAAAAAAGTTCCTCTTTTAGTCTGGGAGTATTTTATATAGTCAGAACCCGCCTCAGAGAGACTGTCTTTACTGGCCAATTTCAGTATTTTAATCCTTAGTACGACTGTGGATGTAATGAGCCCCATTAGGTTGAGGGAGTAAGTAGAATTTCAGTAAACAGGACAACTGTCTTGTCCACCACACAGGTAAGATCATACCTGAGCAGAAGGTTTATTTACAGTTTAATGTCCAACAGACTACAGATCCAACTATGCTGCCACATACCTTAGAAGATCTAACACTGCTATTAAACCAGATATCATATAGGCAAATCATGTGTTTTGATCATTCACAATGGTCCAGAAACCATGAGGCAGTTTAAGCATTTAAACTTGGGAGATGGAAGGAAGAGAAAAGGGAACAATAAAAACAAAAAAGCCAAACCTAGGAGTTTGGGAAGGTGTTCCTGTTAAAAAGTAGGTCTGCTAGTACCCCTCATGTAACTGAAGTGATTTCTGACTTTACCTATTCTTTCCAGCTATTTTTTTTTTAAACATCTAGTCTTTCTTGAGTCTAAGTATACTATCAAAGAGACTGAAAGGAAGAGAAACATAGTTTATACAAATGGAGTTTCTTACACCATAGATTCACTCCGTTTACCATGCTGTTTTCTTAACACATGCCTACAAGCATAGGAGGGATTAACAAAATAACTACATTCAGATTTTTTTGGTTTAAGAAAAACAACCAGTCATAAGAATCAAATTACTTCCTGTTCCTGTAGCTGGATTTAAGATTCGTTGCAGGAAAAAATTCCAGAGAAACCCCATTTTAAGATTAAATGTCTTGATTATTCAGCTAACAAACTTAATTAAGCATCAAAAGAAATCCAACACCAATTAATCTTACATTGTCCTCCCATTTTCAGATCAGTGTACATACTAAGAAAACCCTACTGTTGCAATGAATAAGTCAGAGGCATCACTTGAGGTGCTTATAATGCACTCTGAAACCAGCATAACAGGTGACCTTTTCTGCCAGCATCACCCAAAAGAATGTCTTGACTCTACATACACAAAATGGATTTGCCCCCTCAATTTCAGAAACTTCTAATCAGTAGGAACCTTCCAAATATTCCATAAACTTTCAAGCAACTGTGACACCAGGTCCATAAAATTCTAACTAATGCCAAGTCAGATAACTAAGTCATTCACAGGAATTACCAAAAATAATCTTGAAATAACAAGATCTTCCAGCTTACAGCAAAGAGGACAGGGTTTTGCGCTCCTTCACTTCAGCCAAAAAATGGGGAGAATACAAAGCTATTTTCTTGCTGTGCTGCTTCTAGAGCGTCGCTGACCTCCTTGTACTCCTGGGTCACTCCATTCTAGATCAGTGAGATGTGCAGGTCTCCCACACCAAATAAGAAAATAAGACTTAGCCTGCAAATCCTACCGATGGAAAACAGCACACTAAACTCGATAAGCCAGTGTGAGCTGCTTCAACAGAGTACAAGGAAATTCAACATACACTTTAGAGTAATTTTAGTTTATACTTTATAGTCATTTTATATTGGTATTATGCCAATTTACATAAAGAGACATTTTTGTGTCTTGTAGCCAGGTAGGTTAGATCTTCTTTCTTCCTTTGGGAGGAAGGGGGGGGGAGAAGGGAAGGTGTTGTTTTATTCTTTTAAACAGTAATGAAAAAAAACCCTCCCTTTGTTTTCTATGCAATCTAAATCTGTCTCTTCTCCCTCCCTCCCCCCGCCCCCAACCATAGACCAGAAGTCTGTCAATTCATCTAGAACAGATAAATTAAGAACCCTACCCTGTAAGTTTAAAAGCCTCTACTAATTGCTTTGTTCTCTTCTGGCAGGCTTGAAGAATTTTAATTAGTTCTTGTGGTCTTTTTTTCCCTACATTGTAACACACTTGAATTTGAACACCCTTTCCTCATTAAACCTTTCAGCCGACCTATGGAAGAGGTGCCAAGACTTACTCATTACTTTAAGAGACTGGCGATATAAATACTTGGTTTTTTTAATTCTCTCTGAAAGTTAAACACTGAAGTCCTACCATTTTTCAGACAGTTCTAATAAAGCAGGTAAAATAGGAGAGTTGCATTATATGCAAGAGGCCATCACTAAGGTAACTAACAGAAAGCAGGTGTTAAGGTTTGGAACACCAGGCTCTAAAGCAAAGACCAGAAACTTACTGGGTGCACTCCTGCTGTTGGATCAATACAGATTCATGCCTCATTAAATAGCTCACTCTTGTTATAAACAAACAGCAAGCTTTGTTAAGTCAGTTATGCTCTTGATTGGAAAGCTCCACAACATTCTGCAATAACACTGATGGAGAGGTGGGGAACACGTACATCACATTTCCAAGATGGCTACATTTCCCATTTTCAGCTCTATACAGTAGTTGAGAAACTGCCGGTGTACTAGATGAATTGAGGATACATAAAATCAATGCATCTTTACAGTGTGCACCAACAGCAGAATGACAGAATTCTCTCCTGCTTTGCTTTCAGAGCAACAGCAACTCTTAGACATGCAATTCTTCCTTTTATTTTGGAAAAGCAAAACTTCCTTAAAACCACAAAGTATCATTATTAAAGTTTAATAAAATAAAACTAGGCAGTTAATTTGATTCATCAAACTAGTTGTTTGCTATATCACTGTACATATTAATTGGAGCACTAGAGATACATCTCACGGGGTGACTATTTAAGTGGAGGCTTTCATTTAAAATATTTTTAGCACCATTTATTTCTAACAGTAATGCCCCTGTATTACAAAATTCTCAAAATGCAAAGTATCTGTTCATAATTTCCTTGCAAAGATTTAGGAAGAGTTATTTTTTCACACTTCCACAGCTGTTGGTGGCTGCAGCAGAAATTTTGAATTAGGCTCAGTTTTAAATTAGAGAAACCGACAGACATCAGCAAAAGGATTGCACTATCGCCAAAATTAAATTTTGTTTAGGGAATGAACAGACTAAGCTCTAGAAAAAGCATCTTTAAACCAAGTTTTTTGGGTTTTTTTGGTACTTTTTGCTTTTGACAGCACAGACCAATAAGTAACGTATTGCAGCGCTGCAGTATGCACGCTTGCTATGCCTACCAGGTCTGTTTGCAGTTGCGAGTCTTGCTCAGTTTGGTGTCAGGCACGATGGAAACACTCTGCCACGATGCCAGAGAACAAGCTCTAACAAAATCACCTTTGCTTGCTGTTAACTAAGAAGTTATGGTCTGCATTCCAGACTCTATCCAGAAACCCAACCGATGAGTTAAGCATGGTTTCAAAATTACCAAGAGAAGCTTCTCAGAGACTACACTAAGGGCAGGGCATCCTCAGAAGTCTTTTAAAACCGGGTCATAGCTTAGAGCGACTGGATTAAAAGGCAAACTTAAAGCACCCTTACACGATTTCGAAACACTTCCTTCCCCTCCGAGCACATGATTACCTCGCAGATGGATTAATCACTCCAGCTCCAAGTTATTAGGATATATGCCCTCGTCCAAGTACAACAATATATTTCAACTTCACAAGGCGAAAACAAGCCAACATCTGCTTATGCGGGCGTTTGCGTTGGATCCTCTCAAAGCTTCACAGCGCGGAACCAGGCCCTCCTCCCTCCCCCAGGCGGTAGAAACACGGGCCGGGAGGGCTCGGCCGCGCCAGGCCCTTCCTCCCGCACGGCACCTCCCACCGGGCCCACACCCCTCCCCAGCCCAGCAACCCCTTGCGGGGGCTCGCCCGCCGGCTAGTGCCGCCCGGCGGGGATCGGCCGCGCCTCACGCCTGCTCCGAGCCCCGGGCACCGCGGCGCCGCCCCCGCGGCCCCCGGGAGAGGGAAACTGAGGCACCGCCAGGTCAGCGGCCGCCGCCCCACGCCGGCCTCCTGCCCCAGCAGCTACTGGAGGGACGGGGGCGGCCTTCCCGCCCGGCGCTGCCCAACAGGCGCCTCAGGAGGGACCCCCTACCCTCAGCCGGAGCCCGCCCTGTGCCTCCCGCCCCTCGGCCGGAGCCTGCCCCTCTCCCGCCTCTCCCTCACGCCGAACAAAGACCCGCCGCGGGTTCCGCACCGGCGTACGGCTCCTCCCGTCCCCCCTTTCCCCCCGTGCCGCCAACCCGCCCCCACTGCACCACCTGGAGCTGGGCTTGGCCGAGTCGGCCTCAGGACCCTGGAACATGGTAGCAGACGACAAGATCAGCTCCGCAGCCCCGCGCGCGGCGCTCCTCCTCGGCTGCTGGGCCCGCAGGTAGCGCCGGCGGGCCCGCCCTGCCCCACCGTTGGTTGCGCCAGCTGCCCATCACGTCGAGCAGCCTATCGGAAGCAGCTCGCCCTTTCGATGTCCCGCCTGTCCGGTGAGCCTCGCAGAGGGAGGGAAGCTTGAAAAGGGCCCGCGTCGTCCTCCATCCTGGCCGCCGCCCATTGGTAAAACTGCGCGTCTGTCAGGGGAACTGCAGAGCCATTGGCTGAGGGGGCGAGCGGCGGGAGGGCACTTAAAGGGCCAGGTGAGGGGGGCCTGGTGACCACACCCCAGCTGCCCAGCGCTGGCTGCAGAGCGGGCGAGCCCTTCCCCCGGGGGCCGAGCCCCACCGGCCGGGTTTGTCTACGAGGGGCGGGCGCCCTGTGGCACAGAGCTGCGACCACCCCGGAAGGGGCCGGCTCCGGTCCGCGCCGCCAGACCCCTCATGTCGGCACCTGCCCGGACCCTCAGAAATGCGGGCCGATAAGGAATACCCTCACAGATCGGGGGCTCCAGTATCTCGCCCGAGGCCTCGCCCAGCTCTGCCGGAGGGGACAGGGCCGCGCGGAGGCGGCGCGTACACGCGGTGATCGGCCACGGCGTATGGAGCCGCGCGGGGGCCGCGGCTGCCCAGGTCGCCGCAGCTGGAAGCCACGGGCTCCCTGGCGAGCCTGGGCTGGGAGGAGCTGGCCCAGCGACACTAGAGGAGCCCCAGCGCTTGGGACTGACAGTAACAATGTAACATTTTCAGCTGAAAATTTAATGGCTCGACAGCTTTCCACAACGACAAGAAGTAAAGTTAGAGGCAACCATGTTGCTGCTTTTGTCTTGAAGGATTAAAAAAAACCCAACGCAATACCCAAGAAATATATACTCTAACTGCAACGTTTTGCTTTGATTCACTTCTTGCTTTGCTAATCATTCTTTACTTCAGACTCATCCCTCCTGTTTTTACAATGTTAAGTTTTGGTCGTTAAGGGCAAAATTAGATAATCTCTCAGGAAAAGAAGGTAGGAAAAGAGTTGAAGGTCTTAGCCTTTGTCACAGCACAGTGGAGGCAAGAAGCTGCACAAAAAGAGCTCAAACGTGGTCATATAGTCCAGTTTTCTTGGTACACAGGTGGCAGAGATGAGTCCTCACTTGTCAGATGGAAATGAAGACTCAAAGAATATTACTAATAAGGTGTTTGTTGAGTGTTTTAAAACATTTTTCGATTCTTACAATAGAACAGTTTGGGGTGGAAGAGACCTTGAAGACCACCAAGTTCCACCTCCCCCACCCCTGCCCTGGGCAGGGACACCTCCCACCACACCACGTTGCTCCAAGCCCCCTCCAACCTGCCCTTGAACACCTCCAGGGATGGGGCAGCCACAGCTTCTCTGGGCAACCTGGGACAGGGGCTCACCACCCTCACAGCAAACAATTTCTTCCTCAGATCTCATCTCAATCTCCCCTCTTGCAGTGTAAAACCCTTCCCCCTCGTCCCATGGCTCCCCTCCCTGATCCAGAGTCCTTCCCCAGCTTTCCTGGAGCCCCTTTAGGGACTGGAAGGGGCTCCAAGGTCTCCCCGGAGCCTTCTCTTCTCCAGGCTGAACCCCCCCAGCTCTCTCAGCCTGTCCTCACAGCAGAGGGGCTCCAGCCCTCCCAGCATCTCCGGGGCCTCCTCTGGCCCCGCTCCAACAGCTCCGTGTCCTTCTGCTGTTGGTGCCCCAGAGCTGGAGGCAGCACTGCAGGGGGGGGTCTCCCCAGAGTGGAGCAGAGGGGCAGAATCCCCCCCCACCCTGCTGGGGATGCAGCCCAGGCTGCGGGGGGGTTCTGGGCCACCAGCGCACATCGCTGGGTTGTATTGAGCTTCTCGTCCACCAGCACCCCCAAGTCCTCCTATCATCTAGTTTAAGAACACTCTTGCACTTTTCTCAATGCAAAATTTAACTAAAGCTGCCACTGTATATTGCAGAGACCAAAATACTAAATATGTACAAAAAGGAATTTGTGAAGTTAATGACAGATCACAGGATAATTGCACTTGAAAGGAACCTTCAGGCCTAGAGTCTAACCTCCTGCTGGAAGCAGGCTGAGCTAGATGAGACCAGCTTCCTCTGGGCTTTATTCAGTTTTGTCTTGGAAAACTCCAAAGAAGACACCGCACAACCCTCTCCGGGCAACCTGTTCCTCTTCCTGATTGTCCTCAGGGTGAAAAAGTTTTTCTGGTAGTGGCTATATAAAACATGATGGCCTGAATACAACCCCTACATCGAAGTTCCTGCTTATCTGAAGCTGTGATGACAAAAAACATCTAGGGGGGAAAAAAAAAAAAAAAAATACATACCCTTTTTACTGTACACTTTTGCTCAGTGGTTTTTCAGTGTGGGTTTTTGGCTTTGTTTTTTTTTCCCCCTTCCCCTTGTTACTGATGACCATGGACAAAACCAGGACATTCAGGCCAGACCGCCCTCTGATTTGACTAATTTCTAACACTCACAATTAGCAGACACTACTGGGGATGGAAGCTGTAAAGCAAAAAAAAAAAAAGCCCTAAAAAACAAACAAAAAAACCCAACCCAAAACAAACAAACAGACAAACAAAAAAACCAAAAAAGGCTCAACCCAAAACCCAACCAAGACCTTCTGTCACATGGTGAAAATCATGAAACTTTTGCGATGGAAGATGTCAATGGAAGTTACGCCACGGATTGCGCCGAAACCAGAATTTCACCTTGGAAGGCTTGGCCTTATGAACAGATTATTAGCCCCCCTCACCAAGGGGCCATTATCATGTAAATAAAGGTTAAATGCAAAATCTGATGGGGCATGAACGGCAAGTAACACACCGGACATAAGTTAGACCAAGTATTAGTATGTATTTATGCACAAGAATAAAAACAGCTTTACAAGTTGAATTGGAAATTTAAACAGAGGAAGTTTAACAGCTTTTGTATATTATATTAAATAACCAAAACACCTTTTTCCAAAATTGGTAAAGAATAAATAATATAATTTACAATATGGTACAAAAAATAATCAGTAAGGACAGGCATTCTGCTTTATACATACACTATATAGGTATATTTATAATCTATAAAACAAATTCACATCTCCAACAAGCCAGAAACCTTAGATGATATGGCTTAACTATTATTAAAAGAAACAGCATTAAATTTTGCTGCCAGAACCATAAGCTCTAAAGCAGTTATCATGTTTCAGTAATTAATGATAACTTATTGCCGTAGTGCTTGCCAAGGTTTCACTTAGTTAACATTTACAAATAGCTGTGAAATTAAGAGATTCAAAGGTTTGAAAAGGTTAAAAAAAAGTGCAGTACTTTCCTTATAAATGCATCCGAAGTCTGAGTGTAAAAACCAATGCAACTCAATTTCCACTCTGGGATCTGCAGAGTCAGTAAATGAGATGTCTTTATAGACTAATTTGATCCAAGCTATTTAATTCAATTTAGGAATATGAAGAGGGGTGTCAAGAAAAGGCTTAACAATGCCCTATTAAAAACAATTAGTATTCCTATGCTTAGTAGATTTAGTGATAAAGGATAAAATGAACCACGTGGGTGATCAGGATGCAACACCCAGCAGAAAACCCAGTTAGCGCACGCATGCACACACAGGCAGATCTAATTCCGAGGACGCGGTACTGTTTTTCACCCGGGCTGCGATGACAACAAACACGGAATTTTCTGCCATTCATCTTGAACTACTCAGAGCTTCCTTCCTATATGCAGTCACTAAACCAACACGGGGAAAGCCTAGAGCGATTAATACTGTAACTGGAGGTTGTTAGTGTCCATTTGTCCTCTCCACCCACCTCACAGTGCCCCGAGAAGCTGTTACGCCAACAAAGTGGTGTTTGCGTCAAAAACAACCCTGCGTGCGTTTCGGTGTCACTTGCTTGAATGTTTGCTGACGGCAGGCTGACACTACTTCTGTTGGGGAAGCCGAAATAATTAAAATTTGAAAAAGTTCGTGTTTTACAAAAAATAAAAATATATATATATGCACACACGTAAGCATACATACACGGATGTGTGTATATATATATGTGTGTGTGTATATACACACCCCACCTACACCCCCCCCCAATTTTTCGCTTAGCAGTCTTAGGCACAAACTGATAATGATTAGTATTGTAAAGCACATCCACCTAAAATCTAGAGCTGGTGGAATCACAGGTGTGTTTAAGGGACCTTTCACATAATAAGGACAACAAAGCCTGCGTCAGCTCAAGACTACCACAACGATCCAAGTTATTTTCAAGTTTTTCCCTGATAAGACTTACTTGTCCTGAAAGGGCTTTATTATTAAACCGCAGTTTGCAAAGCACTACATTTCTGAAATCAAATTCTGTTTCATAATGACAACTTATAAAAGGCTGATGCCAAACACATTTCTAACCATATAATTCTGAGTGCTGAACTGACCTGGGTCATTTCCACTCTGTTATTACTCAGTGGTCCAAGTCTACTTGCAAAGGTTCAGGATATTAAAGCTTTCTCATCTCATGGCATCGCTAAACACAGCCACTACACGGACCTCATTCTGCAATTCTGTTATTCCTTTATGGCAACTGAATGGGCTGAGGAAGGGCAGCTCGACAGCTCCCCGTATCAGACGGCAGAAAGTCTTCACGGATCGCGATGGAGTGCAGCAACACTGGCACTTCTTCTAGGCAGCCTAGGAGTCAAAACCAGCGTCACATCCACTCCATTAGTAGAGTTAGTAGGGTAAAGACGGCGAAATGTTTGTCAAGCTACCTAAATACATTGGAGACCATCAGGCTGGTCTTTCAATATTCAGAAGTTTAAGAATGAGAGTTCAGATTTTTTTTTTTTTTTTTTAAATACAGTAGTTGATTCGAATGCATCACATCTCCTCCTGCGGGTCCTGTAATCCACAGCTAGAGTAGGAGCCCTCAACTTTTGTCCTGCAAGTCCAAAGGATTTTTGGAGGTACAGCATATAGGATCATCAGCATTACTAACATAAGAAGCCAAAACCAAGAGGAAACAATCTGGGAAAGACTGAACCAAAACACAGCTCAACTCGAAGTAGAACTGAAAAAGTTTTAGAGGGAGTGACTCTTGAGATTAATGGGTATCCTCTCAATACCAAAGGTGAATGCTCAGAACGGTACGCTCCTCAGCATTCATTGTTCTGGCAGCCTTCAACTTTTTATATTCTAGGTTTGCATGATTTCCTGATAATTGCATCGGAATTTTCAAATAAGGCTCTGTAAGAACAATGAAAGAGAAATAACAACAGAAGGACTTAATATCCCACATGGCATGCAGACGGAAGAGGAAGTTAGCCCACGGGTATGAAATTCTCCATTCTTCCACTCATGATTCTTTTTTCTTGCGAATAATACAGGTTTGCCTCCCTGTTGGGAACGTCCAACTGCACTAATGCTGGTTTTACACATCTGTATGGTTCCTATGTCAAAGAGGAGAATGCAGCAACCTGACACGTGGGGTCTTGGAATGTCACCCAAATCTCACTGCTTTTTGAGTGAATCGGGAAGGTTGCTCCGGGCCACACAAAAGGTACATCAGAAAACCTGTTACTTTTTCTCTTAATGATAGAAAGCATAGAACTATATAGCGGTTAAAAAAAAAAAATCTACATAAAGCAGGGTAAAGTGACTGGGAAAATGGCAAGTCTAATCAGTGCATCGCGAGCAAGGTTACAAGAAGAAACTCCCAGTCAAATGCCTCGTAAAAGTAGCTAAAGGCAGGTAGAACTACATCCACCAAGAATAGTGCAAGTTGGGAAAATGAACCCCTGATAATAGCCTAAGAGATGGAGAAGTTTTGTTTATTTATTAATAATATAAAGTTGAGGTTTATACAGGACTAGCCCCTCGGACAAGTTCAGAGCTACTTAAAACAGCCAAGGGACATCCTTTTACTGGAGAAGCAGACAAGTGCTTAAAAAAGGGGCACAATAAAGGTATTCTCTCTCATGACCGGCAGGAAGGGAAATAGCAAAAGTCTCCTGAGTTATAAAGGTAGAATCGATGGACAACCAGCTGCAGAGAAAGTAACTTTATATTCCTTTGAACCTGCTGGTATCAGGATCTGGGCCTTTCAAATATTAAAACACTAACACTAAATGCATAGGGATTTAGTAGAGGGAGTACCAGATCCACTAGTGCCTGGGAGTGACTATAATGAAAAATGATGCCCTGAGGTACTACAGAGCACCTGGAATTCACGGAACAAGGAGGAAATAAGGAAGGACTAAAGGAATAAGCTAGGACTTGACACCTCTCCTCTTCAGGACACAAAACAGATCTCAACAACTTTAGCGTTAACATATTATTTGTTTCTACACGTTAAAATGTTCTTTCCTATTTCCTCTCCCCAGGTAAACCCTCAGTTTTTGTGAAAAAAGATGGCAATATATACAGGTTTCCAGCAAAGCCAAGACTAATTATGACAAAGCTTTCATAGTGATTCCAGTAAGCTCTTTAGAAGTGTTTCCTGACTTAAAAAGCAACCGTTCTTCAAGGAAAGCAGGAAAGCGCTCTCCCACTCACGGGATGAACTGTGCAATGTGGTGAAGAATCTCAAAGGTAGAGAATGTGGGTACAGTCAGGATGATGATGATTGTGACGTGCGATGTGGTTTAAGAATAGAGGAAACTCCCCAAGGATCCATGCAATCTGGGAGCAGGGTGAATCAGAGCTCCCCTACAAAACAAGAAAGCCAGGTGCGTGCCCCTGCTGGAATGGTCAAACAACAAAACATAGCCAAAGAAAGAGAATGCTCTATAAAAATGAAGCATCGTAGAGTCGCAGCGCCTTTGAAGAGAGTGCAAGAAACTTCAGTTGGACTGACTGATTAAAAAGAGTGCCAACCAGGACATGTCAAGATGCAAAATGGTTCCCATACCCACCCCCACCCTTTATCCTCCACAACTTCAATGTGGATCCCAAATCATGTCATTTTGATTACTACGCAAAAAATAATTCACGTAGGGGAGCTTCTGGCAATACCCTTCCCTGCTTGAGCTTCTTGCTTAGGCCATTCCAAAGTACAAGTCCAGGACTGTCCCATAAACCTGCCATCTTATCTCACCGATGCAGGGCCACCATTTCCTATAATACTATTCCACGTTTTGTTGTTCCCAGTATATTGCACATTCCAGGACTTGCAAGTACTTCTTCAGACTTTTGAAGACGACGCTTCTCTTTTAGAAAGAAGCGCACAAGACAGGGACAACCGAGCCTCAAGCTGCTTCTCTACAGCCTGCCCTTGCCATGACCCAGCGCTGCAAGCTCCAACGTTAGCTGAACAGTCTACACCAGCCTGCTGGTCTCACACACTCACTGTGAGAGATCCCCGATTGGGGGACCACCACCTCCTCCGTCAAACAGAATTTCCCTGCGGGTTGGCTCAGGTATTGATAGTTCCTGGGCAAGGTCATTAAAACGTGATATGTAATCTATGCTGTTCTCATTCATCATGCAAGCCAGCTGGGAATCCACCACCTAGAAGAGACATGAGAGAAAAGAGCTACATGTCAGTGGAAATTTCACAGAATCACAGAGTTGTTTAGGCTGGAAGGGACATCTTGAGATCATTTTATCCAACCATCCTGCTCAAGTAGGGTCAGCTAGAACAGGTTGCCCTGGACCTTGTCTGGTCAGGCGCTGAACTATCTCCATGAATGGAGATTCCACAGTATCTCTGGGCAACCTGTTTCCGTATTTGATCATCCTCACACTAAAAAAGTTCAGGTGGAATTTCACGCGTTTCAATTTGTTCCCGCTGCCTCTTGTCTTGAGAAGAGTTCGGCTCCGTGATGTTCATTCCCATCCTCCCCCTCATATGAAATATACACTTGAATTTCACTTTATCCGAGTTAGAGAATAGCTCTTATCCATGGCTACATGGAAGCTTCTAAAAAAAACAAAAACAAAAAAAAAAACAACCAAAAAACAACCCAAACCTATAGTCTTAATGGACCTTAGCTGCCTATCCTTCGTCCAGCATTAAGGTGAATGAGTAGTTTGTACCTTTGTACAGTAGATGCGCTGTACAAAAACTCTATAGGTATTACCTCTAACTTAGTAACCGCATTTGTAAGTAAAACTTGATTCCACAGGACGCTTAATAAAAGGCCTTTCAAAATTCTCCCATCGTTCAAGCCATTTTTCATGATACTTGCTTCCCCTGAAGAAGCAAAGGGAAGCTTCTTGTGTGGGGAAGCCCACACAAACCCACATCTGCCGCAACGGCTGCTCTGGTGCAGCAAAAACAGTGGCTTACGCCATTTTCTTCTAAAGGCAGTTTGTAAGATCAAGGGCTGCAACGTCACTTCAAATCCACACAAATAAATTATCATATATTCCTTTAATTAATGCGCACCTTGACAGATTCTCAACACCAAGTAAGAAGAATCTTCATATTTACGCCAAGAAATGGAGCTGTGTGTGAAGTTTGGAGCGGCCAAGGGCACGTTAACACAGCATGAGCTTCCTGCAGCTTCTGTACAGAAGGTCTGTACAGAACCTCCTTATCCAAATCCAACGGGCAATGGAGGAGTGACATTTTCCTTCCATCAGGGCAAGCCCCCGCAAAGTTACAGTGTACACGATGTTACACTGAGTCAACAACTGTAAACTGTAGGCTAATTCAGATTGGATGGGACCTGAAGAGGTCTCTACTTCAATCTCCTGCCCAAAGCAGGGTCACCTAGGCGGACAGACCAGTTTCCTCAGGGCTTTATTGACGTTTGTCTTGAAAAGCTCTGAAGACAGACACTGTACAACATCTCTGGGCCCCCTGCCTGACTGTCCTGAGCGCGAAAAAGTTTTTCTTTATATGCAGCCAGAACCCTTCTCAATTCAGCTTTTGCCTGTTCCTCCCACCATGCACCACCACTTTGTGAAGGGCCTGGCTACATCTTCTTGATGACCTCCCTGGAAGTGCTGGCAGGCAGTTCCTCCCGCCCTGAAGCCTTCTCCAGGTTGAACAAGCCCAGTACCATTAGCCTTTCCTCACAGACAGTGCTTCAGCCTCCTCACCGTTTTGGCGGCCCTCTGCTGAACTTGCTCGAGTTTATCTATGTCTTTCCTGTATTGGGTGCTCATATATTCTAGATGTGGTCTCACAGCTGTTGAGTAGAGTAGGATAATCATCACTTTGTCCATCTACTGGCTATGGTCCTGTTGAAACAGCCCATGACACTGTTGGTTGTCTTAGCTGCCACAGAACATCCTGGCTCATGTTCAGCTTGCTGTCTATCAAGGTGCCCAGGTACTCCTCAGCAGAGCTATTTCTTACAGAGCCAGTCTCCAGCCCACACTGCCGTTGGGGTTATTCCTTCCTGGGGGGTGGGACTTTGCATTTGTGCTTGCTGAATTCCGTAATGTTCCTGGCAGCTCATTCCTCCAGGCTGTCTCTGTCCCTTTGAAAAGGAGCTCTGTCCTGAAGCGTATCAAACCCTTAATCACTGCTGGCCTTCACTCTACCCCTTCAAAAGATTTCAAAATAGAAGGATAATTCTGCCAACAAAGAAAATTACTCAGCAGCATGGGACCTTCCACCATTCTCTCAGGTAACTTAGGATTAGCCTCCTCCTGCTTCTTCCTTCTGGACCTGTTTATTTTTTCTACCAGTCCTCCGACTGTACCATAGCTGCATCAGTATTAACCTTTCTCTCACCTTTAGTATTTTCAATTCCCGCTCTACAAAGCGGGACACAAGAAACAGACGGATTACAACTCTCTCTGTCAAAACAAAGTTATGTCCAACATGGTAAACATGACCTCCCCCAGCAAAAAGAACCCGGGCCGAAGGCGCTCGGAACAGCTTCTCGCACCAGCTCTGGCCTCGTATACCCTCAAGTCATTTTGTATCTTTCCGTTAAAAGCGTAACCCTGTTTTACTAAGCTCAAGGGCAGATGTCAAAGCGTCTTTGCCTTGAGTATCTCAGGAAGGTATGATGGACAATACACATTAACGCTGCATTTAAAAGAAGCAAAGAGCCGAACGTAATTTGATGACATACCTCTGCTACATCTGCCAGAGAGCGTGACACAAAAGAGTCTCGCGAGTTTCCATCCAGAAGGCTGGGTCCCAGTAAGGAGGTGCCACTGGCAGTCCCAACAGGAGTTGGCAACATTTTTCGTCCCTTCTCGGGGGAGATGAAACTTGCTATAAAGAACAGGCACATCAGTAAGTCACTGCACTGAGTGTTCACAACTGGGAGGATAAAGAAAAGGATGAAGGAATGGAAAATGGAGGACAGATAGCTATTTCCTCTCTCAAAAATTATGTGTTACCAGCATAAACACCATCAGCACACTGCTAAGAGTACAGAGACTCATTACACTGGCCCAATTAAATATTAATTAAAAAAACACCAATCCCCAAACAAAGCCAGTGATCTCACGTCTTTGAGATTACGCTCACCAAGCACAGAACAAAGCCTTTTTCCAACAGCAGAGCCAAGGGCATCTTTTCATTTTGGCAGAACAGCCAAAATGTCTCAAGCTAACTGATGAGTCAGGCTCCACACAGACTACAAAGAAATGCCAAGGAATTATTTGTCCCAAGGTATGGGCCCCAATCTAGCAACAGGATCTTTTCAGGAACAGACTTGTAAAGAGAAAGAAAATGCATTTAAGGCAACATTGTTGAAATGGAAGCAAGAAGTAATGGAAGAATTCTACAAACGTCCTACTGGGTTTATGATTTTCCAAAGGACTCACTTCTAATAAACAGCTTTCTTTTTTGTTTTTTTAATAAAGGAAAGAGCTTTTTTATTGCAGTTGTCTGCATATGGGCACTTACAAAACAAGCTGCTGAGAGACGAGTCTGTGGAGTCATTGGGGTACCACTGGGGATCGTGGCTGGGAGAGGCAATCCAGTTCTGTTGAGGACTACTGGATGGGGACGGAAGACTTTTGGAGCTGTCACTGCCATTCAGCTTTGCAGGAGAGAGAGAAACACCTTCACCTGTAAGCCAATGCCAGGAATTACTGATTCAGTCAACGCGGTAAAGTTATAGGACACTGCACCAATTTATGTTTAGAAAGAGAAAAAACCCAACAAACCAAAACCCAACAATAAATCCTTTACCTATATATACTAGAAAATAAAGGCTGGGCACATCATTTTATTTCCAACAGATATTAAAAAAAAACATAACCAAGAACTGCTTCCTGGAAAAGCTTCTGCTGACATGTAAGATGACAGGAGGGTTATTTTCTTTAAAGTTAACAGGAAGACGTTAGCCAAGCTCAGACTTACTGTATTGACCAGAGCTGATGGCTATTTCAATGATGGAATCACTGATTTGAGTGGCAGGTTCTCCTTGAGAAAGCACATCTTCAGGTGGTCCAGGCAGAGAAATATCCAAGAGAGCAGAAACATTGGGAGGAGAGAGCCGGGTGCTGGAAGCCTCTGATGAGGGAAGTGGAGGGGTGGAAAGCCCATTTTGGAGGGGAGTCTTGGACAGTTCTGGCAGAGAAAGGACTGATGTGCCCTGTTACAAGAAACAGAGTTAATCATTCATGAATTTATGATGGACTTGGAAGCCTGTCTGAAAAGCTACAGCTTAGCTCCTAAACATCAGATTAGAATCAGACTTATACAATTTATATAATTATATATAATAACATTTCCTTTATTTATAAAAATATATAAAATGTATATCTATAAAATGCATACAATAAACTCGTATTATTTTAATGAAAAACATCTGTAAGTACAAACAAACATGCTTCAGCCCATATCCTGCCAAACCATCCGAAAAAATATGGGTCTGTAACATTCCAAAGAATATTTAATACAGCCTGCATAACAGAAACAAGCATAATAACAAAATTAACACGATTTTGATGGATCTACAAGATAGCTCTTAAGAATTAAGTATTAATTTGCCTTTGTATAGGCAAAAAACCCTAGAGCTGCTTGAAGAGTATGTAAGTATTTTAAACTGCTAACTCACTCCTCCTTACAGACAGACTTCCCAAAGCTCAATTCTTTTTAAGGAGTCTTGTTATTAGTACCTCCTCATAGAACTGGCTGTGATTTTTTCCTGACGTAGTACATACAAAGCTGTCCTGAGAGCAAGAAGCAGAAAATAAAGCCCCGTTGCCACACAAACGCCTAGTAGGCTCATGTCCTAACATCTGTGCTATAAAAAATAATAACAATAGCAATAAAAAAAAAAAATAAATCTTCCTCTCTTTTATGCTCTCCAATCAAATTCATTTGACCTTTTTCACGCGTACCTGGCACAGGAAGGGTGGAAAGTGCTTCCACTGAAAAAACCCAAAAGCCTGTATTCTGAAGGCTTAAGTATCTAACACAAGGTCCTGGACCTCACTGGAGACAGAAGCTGGGGACAGGATGACAACGCTCTTACAACTTAAAAAGTAACCACGGCAGTACCTAAGTATCTACATCTTATTGGATCCAGCCCAAAGAAAAGTGATTCTCTGAAGAGGATGCTGGCATTACAACCACGCTTTTAGTCTTAACACTCTCCTTCAGCGACATACAAGCAGCGGGACTGCCAACTGCCAGCATTGTTCTTTGTGATGTCTAAAACACACACAGAGGCTACAGCAGAACAATTATAAACTCCTCCACCGTATCAAGAAATACATAAAACCAGTTTGTCCTTCAGAGGTCTGAGACTGTCAGCTTCGCTGTGCTTTTTTTTTTTTTTAGAGAATGGCACCCACACAAATTTAAGCAGCTTTCCTAAATTCCTTTCTTTACGTTTCTTCAGATGCTAGAGATTTCAATTCCCACAAGACAGAACCAAGGGTTCCCAATTACCTGGGAACAAGGGGTTTTCACTAGTAATACCAGTGGCGTTTTCAAAACATTGCCTGTTTCATACAGCTGTTCTTTCAACACATACTCTACCTGGAAACCATCAGGGACCGCCTCCTGCTCGTGCCGCGTTGGTAGGCTGATGAACGGAACCCGGCAGCCAGGGCCCGAGCCCTAGAAGCACAACACAAATCTTGTGAGTGACCAAGGCTTGCACCAACTGCTGCAAATACAGCTTGGGGAGGTAAGAGACAAGCGCCCATCACTGTTTATGCTCTTTCTACACAGCCTGCCTTTCAAAATCATCCATCAGCTCCCTAGGAAAATGACACGGACTAACACCTATCTGGATCTCAGTGAAAGAAATGGCAGGGAGAAACCACAGTTTCCATGCCAAACACATAACCAAAAGTCCACGTTTTGCCCCAGATTCCCTCCTGAATTACCATCTATTGAAACGCTACTGTTTGTTTTTCAAGCGCAGATTTCTGAATGGCCAAATTCAAGAGTCCCGCAGCTGAAAGCTATCCTAGGATGGAAATCTGTCCGGTGTGATGAATTGACCCCTCAACCCCGAAATACACACTATACAACACAGATTAGGTTTGCTGTGATCCAAGTGCCTAACAGCAGCTCCAGGAGAAAGCTCATTGAAGAGTCATTAATAATACAGCTTTTTTTTTTTTTTTTAAGCAATAAAAGAACAAGACCCTTAACTACTTTAAAAAGCACTCTCAATAGACTCTGACCTCTACAGCGGTGATGGAGCCTCCATTCTGATGCGCCACTGTTGACTCCTGCCCTGTTACCACCGCGGTCACTCCATCTGGTGACAATGGGGAGACGCCTGACAAACCATCTGCATCCAGGACAGGCACAGGGCTACCAGGGATAATACCGGCACTTTTAGCTGCCAAGTCAATAGCACCTTTTGTGAAACAAAAAAAGCAAAAAACCACGTTACCAGCCTTTCCTTCAGGCAGTTGTTTTGTTGTGACTCATCTAAAAAGATGCTTTAAAAATTGCCCAGAGTCAAAACTTAACACATGCAAAAAGCAAAAATGGTAATTATCTAGTCAGGTATCTCAGTTGTTCCTCTTTACAAAGTATAACATTTCTTTCAGCTAAAATTTTTACTTTTACTGCCCTGTTCCAACATGTTATCAGTTTAGAGAAACATGACAGTTCTCCCCCCCTGCCCTTTCCTTCTACATTTTTTTTCTTTTTTTGCCCTGAAAATTTTTAAGTATTTGGTTACGCAATTTCTAGAAATTTCCTTTGATTTACTAGAAGAGCTATAAGAATAACATTGCCTTATTTTGTTATCTTGCCTCCAGCAGCCATTTGGACTCAATATAAAAAAACCCTATGTTCCTGTAGGGTTAACCTTACACAGATCTTTTGAAATCCACTTAAAACATCTGAACGTCTTCCCACCGTAGAGAATCCTCCAGGTAAAACATAGAGGCAGTCATTGTTTTTACCTCATTAATCATTCCAATTTTGGGACCACTCTTTTGTTGCAAGACAGCATTTGCTTGGGGTACACCGGCCTGTTTTTCCTTCTTGTTGAATTCAAAATCCCACATCAGCGGATAAACTGTTCGCAAGTTTCTTTGAAATATGTCACAAACCCTTTCCAAAGTGGTCTTGCAAAGAAACACCACAAAAGTGCTCAACTTTGGTTACAAATTCTATCCCCTTGCTTTGCCCGCAGGTCCCACACCGTGAGGGAACCTAGTTCAGACTGTCCCACCACTGACTGCTCCCTTTCCGCCGTCACATAAAACCACGGAAAGTAAGATATCACTAACACAGCTGTTTTCTTTAACTTCCAAAGGCACTAACGATTTTACCTAGGAAACGGAACCCAATAATGTAACATCATACAGATCACAACAGACCGCGATTCATCCCGGTTAAGAAATGACTTACTGGACAGATGGTTGGTAGCCTGTGTTGGAAGAACTTTGGGCACGATTGGACGAGAAACAGCAGCTTTAGTCAGCGAGGACTGGATTGGCCGAAAAGAACCTCTCCCTAAGGTGAAGGATGAAATACCTCTCAAGCAAATTAAATCTAGCATTTTTAAAGCAGAGCACACCACCATTCAATGGAAGCAAGCAAATTCCAAGCAGTAGTGAGCTCTGGAAGTGCAAGTAATGGAGACGATGAAACAGGCCTGAAGTAGTAATGCAAGCTAACCGGTACCTTAGCACAAAACCACAACAGCAAGGGTTGCTGGATTATTGAAGCTGCCTTCATTATTGTCAATCAAGATAACCGTTAAGGTCTCCTGCTGATATTGAGATGCAAGACAAGATGGGGGATCACCTGCACTACTCATTGTACTCAAGGGTGTACCAGCAGAAAAGGACAAATGGGCAGTATATTGATTTACTCTATGAAATTTAGACAGTATCGCAGGTACTACGAAACGTCCGTTATAAAATCTAGACAAATTACAGAAAAAAAGTTTCTTATCCAAGTAATTTATTCCAAAATTTTGTCTCCTTGTAGAGAACTCCTTACACTTCCCTGCTTTCCATACTGGGAAATGGAAGAAAAAAATTTCTATCATAATCATGACTTGCTTAACGATGATCCAGGAGAACAATCCCATCATCCTGCAGGAAGCGACTCAAGCAACTGGTAAATGACACTGTGGTTTTGAAAGGATATTTTCCCCTTTTTAGAAATTATTCCTTTATGCAGTTTTAAGGGACACTTTCCAGTCCATCTCATGGCTGCATAAAAGTGATGGGAGATATGCAGACTCACCTGTAATGGATGAGTTGGATAAGATGGAAAAGGAACAGACATGCTGGGACGGATTTCCAGACGGCCTGGGCAGAAGTGTTCTCTACGTGAGGCAAACAACAACAAACCAAAACATATTTAAACACAGAACAGAGGGTAAAGCTCATCTTCTAAGGCACAGAAGTTCATGATACCTTCCAGAATAAGAAAAGCATTTCCATGGCATGATTATAATGCAACAGACACAGGAATAAGGTCTGTGTAATCTTGAGAAAGAAGCTACAAACAGGAATCCTGTGTTTTCTCTGTAAACTACTGTAAGAGAAAATTTCCACATGGACAATTCTCAGAGAAATGACAATTAGAACTATATTCCTTCTGATTATGTTCGCAGTAATTTTCAGTTGTCCCACAGAATTACAGCAGTGATCTTAAGGACGGGATCTAGTCTGTGTGCAAACTGATCTTCCACTACAATGAAACAAGTGAGAACTAACGAGGCAGCTGTATGTACTTGGGAGCTCTTAAAACAAATGGAATTGCATAGACCAGAATATCGCAGTACCAAAAACCAGCATGTATGTCATTTCTAGGTCTCCTACTCTTATACAGAGCAGGAGAGACACAAGGGTATACTGACACTTGCAAACTCTTCTCCCCAAACAAGTTTCCATTATTTTGGTTTTAGGTTTCTTCTATGTTCTCCACATGCCACAAGTCCCTAGGACAAGCCTGTGGTTTCACAGTGGCCCGTGCCCTTTTGCTGCGTTATCAGAGTAGTCTAAGGGAAGTTAACGCCTGCCCGTCACCGAAGTTCCATGACAACAGGCTACCTCTTCCACGCATCTCTTGACAAGTCCCATTTCTTTTTTTCCAGAAATCATCTTTCTTTCAAACAGTGTTATGTTTTATTTCACTACAGAAGTTTACACTCCCCCTGTTTAACAGCCATTAGTAAGTAGGACGCAGGAAAAAATATCTAAAGGGAGATGCTATTGCAATGGCACTGACAGACCAGGATACCACATGAACGCACAGCTTGTGCATCAGTACCAGCAGGCCCAAACAGCAGAACGCGCTGTCAGATGAGGAGCTTTTTTATTTTTTTCCAAAACTACCTCATGCACTGCACTACTACTGCTATTGACATTCCTCATATAGGGAATATAACACAGCTGGTTACAATATTGACTAAAACGGTCGTTCCTTCCTATGTTCAGCTTCACTCTTCCAGTGGATGTGTGAGGGATGTTCAGGTTTTTATCTCAGTTAGGTGCAAATCATTAATCATTATAGCCTTGAGGAAGCAAATGAGGCATTTCACACTTTGTCAATTCTTCTGACCTGTACTACTAATGGCTTCCGCAAGTGCCTGTTCCGTAACTTCCTTGGCTTTGGCAAGAAGAAGTCCGACTGCATCTGGACAAGAATGGGAAATGCATTATAAGTATTTTAAGCATGCAGACACAGAATAAATTATAACACCCACACTCTGTTTTTCAATAAAGTTGTAACTACTTATTAAAATACTATGTTTTGTTTTGGACAGTAGAATATTCTTTCTGCTAGAGTAGGAAAATTTTCCACCAGGAATGTATTTTTTTTTTCCTCCTTGTTTTACAGAGATAAAGCTTTCTCCCAAAAAAGCCATTTCACTACTTAACTACTGCAGCTTGCTATGAAGTTGCCACTGATGTTGTACGTATGAAAATAAAATGCGTATTTGAATTAAATACAGCACTGAGGTTGTATTAAAATTAGCTGCACGATGAGAAGGGTATCAGTTTTGCTAAACCTGTCAAATATATCTGCTAGAGCAACTTAATTAGAGAGTGAACCAGTTTCATCAGGCATTCAGATTCAGGTCTGAAGAGGTGACATCACTTCAAAGCACAGTTATATAGTCAAAATCTGACTAATCTCAGCTAATACGTTATGCTTGAACATCACTAGAAGCACTGCTTCATAGGGAAGCCCGTACTTTCTGATGAACGAAAAACCCCTGTAATACCTGGCTCAGGCACAAAACGCTACTTTTTTCATTCAGTCACCCCACTTACACTGATGGTGTCTAAGTGCTGCCGGAAGGTCAGTTCTGCTTCTTTGCTAGGCAAGAAGAGTTTCCCATGGCGGCTGTTGGGTGGTAGAGTTGTAGGAACTGCAAAGAGTCCACCATCTGCATCAGTGCTTCCAGAACTTGAAGGACCAGCCACCAAGAGAGGTCTAGGGAGGTTTCTCAAACCTATAAGATTTTAAAAGCAGTTTAAATGAACTGAAAACAAAAATAACGTAACTATCTAGTAACTGAAGAATCACACAGAAGAGCTGGGACTTGGGATTCTGGCTCTGCCACCATCTGTTTGGGATCTCAGATTACGAAACTCTCAATACTTCAGTTTTCCCACCTGCAAACTGACATTCACTTGCTTTGAAATCCTTGGAAGGACGTGGTTAAATGCAATTTTATGCTACAAGAGAAATCAGAATCTAAGCACCCTGTTTTAAGCCCCATGCAGACTGTGTTAACCAGCTGATCTATTCAGCTCGTAGAAATACCTGAGGGCCCTTCCCACTAAACAAACTATATATCCACCTTTTGTAGGGGAGGGGAACACAAACACAGACCCACTCTACAATGTTTATGCATATACAACACTGGGGTTTTGTACAACAGACAATAACGTCCGTTTTCCCACTCGTATGCACCCACACCTGTCCCGGTACTCCAGCCTCTCCTGTGGGGCTGGTGATCTCGGCTGGGGGGGCAGCGGGCACCTGGCTCGCTCCCACATCGGGAAGCAGCAAAGTGGGACACGATCCCTACTCCCGCCTGCTGCCTCCCTGGGCAGGACGGCAAGACAGCTCGCGCCTAATGCAGAGATGGGGCTACGCAATGGTATTCAAGAAGTGTTTCGAGGAACGTCAAGCTTTACCTACCTAACAATTTAACCTGCAGGTTTTATTGTCGTCTTGTTTAAAAAAAGCAAAATCGCCACCTTCACCATGCTGCTCTAGATTCTGCTGGTTTCCCAAAGGTTAGTTAAAATTACAGTGAGCCAATCTATCTAAAAACCAATTAAATGCAGAACAACATAAAAATCTGTGCCCCCTGCCTGACCAGGAGTAAACAGAATCATTAAAGATAATAAACAGGATATTATATTTTAAAAAAGCAATAAAGGGATGCAACTGTAATTACATAATGATATTTTAAGCACTATAGTGATGCTGCACCACAGCTGTTGCTTCACTTTTTTCTAAATCTCTTCGCATGGTTCTTTTTTTCTCTTTTTTGTCTCCCCAGCTAGCTGTGGCTTCTGTGGGGCTGTCAGTTTGCCAATGCTTTCAGCTCCTCTCGAGTGGACACAGGCTACCTTCTAGTCTTTATTTTCTACTGAGAAGGCCAAATCAATTTATCTTTAATTAAAAAAAAAAAACAAACCCAAAAGACAAAAACCAAACAGCAGTTGGCATCTAGATGGACTCGGGACCACAGTCCATGAGGGAGTGAGCCTAGAAGGCTCATCACCAAAAGTAACCTAGCAGTTTGCTTTCTGGCAGCCAAATCACTGCAGTCATTTAACAGTCATTTATCCATTGTGAGGACACAAAGAAGCTTGACAATTACTGTATACTAAAGATTGCAATCCAGACCACAAACAATCCTATCTTAGATCCAGAACACCCTTACCAGGGCTGATAAAAGGGATTCAGTTTGCCTACCAAAACAACACAACTTCGGGTGAAGATACCAGCCTTGCTGGGCTATCCTCTGTGCGAGTGCATCACCCCTGGCAGAACTGGCCCAGAAGCTGAATGAATTCGCTTGGTAGAATGCTGTACTGAACCCACTTCTGCTGCTCCTCTGCCCAAGCCAAACAGCTCGGCCGAAGCCAACTTGGCCAAAAGCAGGAACACACGATCTGTATTTTTCACGGCCTGACTGTGCACAAAAGACTACATGCTTCATTATAACACGTTAAACCATAGTGCTACACAACCCCACTTGTAATGCAGTGATGCGTATCAAAGACTCACACAGACAATTATATTTGGTTTTGAACCAATGAGGCTCTGTGTAAGCAGAACAGGTGTCCGTTTCTAGGGGATCAGACATAAAGTATTGTTATCTTCTTGCTGTTTCCGTCTGGCATCCTCAGCGGATATCCTTACCCTTACTTAAAACGCTTCCACAAGGATTTTCAAGAGATGAGGGAAGCATGACGTACAATCTCATAAAAATTAATGTCATAAACTAGGTAAGTTTGATTCTCCATCCAAGTCCGGTTTAAAAAGATATGTCCTTCAGGCCTGTGTATCTTGCTGATATGCAACAATTTATCTCTTTAATCTATTAAAATATTGGCTTTTTACTAGATATTTAAGTATGTCCTTGTCTGCAAGTAAGCGCAACGACGCTTCAGACATATAATGCCATTTTAAAACGAAAACCAGACAGAGTACCAAGTATGTTTTACAGCATCCGTTAAATCGCTCCGTTGCTTCTTACCGCACGGGTGTGCGGAGGACAGGGTCAGAATCCCAGCTGCCCCCCATAACCCTGACGCCCTTCACAGACTTCTCTAAAGCCACAAAGCATTTGCTGGCAAATGCAACTGGACTGAGGAACAGAACTGAAATTCTTGGTCTGCATGGCTACAGCTCACAAGTTATAGCAGCCGCACCCTCTATTAAAAGGTAATTCATAATCATACTGTATTTTATAATGGCAGAAAAACTGTCAGTAATTATTTTAGCAACAAACTTTACACCATATATTTACTCTCTTGCTCTGCAAGCCTTCACTCTCTTGAGATCCCACATTCCGTATCAGTCAGCTCCTCCCAAGTGCCAGCATCTCCTGCAAGAGCGACTCCTGAGAGTTCTTCTGGACTGCAAACCGGACCAGTGGCATGCGTTGTTTTTCAAGATTCCAAGAAGTACTGAATTTAGGACAACTCCAAAGCAAATTAACGCATACCAAAGTTCTCAAGCAGTTAAGCTTGTAGGAGTAAGAACGCTCATCATCACAGCATGAGGTACTAACGGCCTGATCCCTTGACATGGATTTTTCTGCACACTCACCTGAGGAGCTGGAAGCAGCACCAGGAGAAAAAGTCTTGTTGTTGCGAAGGGCAGATTGATTCCGTGCACAACCTGGACTCCTGGTGCTGATGGCAATCACCTTTCCCGGAGGAGTCAGTGACTGCTCCTCTTGAGCAGGCTTTATTGGTGACGTGGCAACAGAGCTCATCTCTGGCGTCTAAAAATGCATGCACATTAAACAAATATCATGTAGTGTTACAACAGATATATTGTTAAACTCATCCTACTTTGGAAGCTTAAAAAAAAATAAAATCTGACATATTACAATATCTGTAAGTAGTCTAACCCATACCTCTGTGTGTGTGGGGGGGGTGGGGGGTGGGAGGCAGCTGAAATTCCCTTCCTACGCATTTAGCAGCGTTAAATTTCATCGGTTCAATATCATTAATTTCAGTTACAATTGGGTTAACACTCAACAAGTGTCACACAGTGTGCTGGACCACCCCCGGATAAAAAGACCAAAAAAAAAAAAAAAAAAAGGTAAAGACACAGATTTGTCACAGTAATGTAAAAGGCATTGTTTTTAAGTCAGTGCAAAACTAATTTTCATTAACACAACCATCTAGACGGCTCCTCTGGTGGGAAGTATATGGGGACAGATATATTTTGCTTTTAATTCTAAACAAGTAGAGACCAAGAGTTTTGAATTTTTTCCCATCCCTTCTTCTATTTCATACCGTGCTACAGCAATAAACCAGAGGCACAGGCCAAGGTGCTTTCCTAATTTTCCAGGCCTATGCAGTTATTTCATAAAGTTGCTTAAACGCTTTTCTAGAAAATGCTCCCTTTCTAAGGATGTGTGTGCAACCCCAGGCATAAAATTGCCGCCCACACTTGACTACAATGCAGTTTGCTACAGTTTGTCTTACGCTGGTTAATTTTCATCTAAAGGAATGAACCACAGCACAGCTGGCCATTTTGGCTTTGTTACGTTTTTATCTTGAGAAAGTAGCACAGGTCTAGACAATCAATCCTTCCTCTGTTAAAGCACCTCGTGGCAAAAATATTACGGATCCTGCCATCGCTTGACGAAATGCAGAGGATTTGAGAGACAAAACTTTCAAAAAGTCTACAGGACTTTCGATTAGGCAGTAAATATCGTCCTCGCTTCTTGAATATATATCAGTCCCACGACATTCATTGCCGCAAGAAGAGTATCTCTTTCTGGAACATAGAGTATGAAGCGGTATTCGACAAACAGAAGAAAATGTTATGTTACTGACTTTATTGGAACGTACAACATGGTACCGATCTGAAAGAGCTCCATTATTTTTCAGGAGCACTCCGCTCCTTTGCCTAAGGCGCTAAGATTGCTAAAAAGACATGGAAACACTGCAAATAATAACTGCTGGGTGCTGGGTTCCCCCTCATCCCTCTCTCCCCAGGTCTAAGGTGACGTTCTTTCTAATTTGTGATTGTTTAATTGTGTCACCCCTGGCTGCCACAGGCGTCACCAGAAGTAAAAGTAGATGCCAAGAGAGGAAACACTGTCACGGATCTGTGAGACATCAGACCAAAAGTCTCTACAGTTTAAACAAAGTCTGTATCTGGAGCTGTATCTGAGCAAAGATGGCTTTAAATTTATAAAATCCCACATTCTATGTCTATAAAATGAGGATCAAAAGGAGCTTCAGGAGGGGGCTGCGCGTGTGTTAAGTCTGCACCAACAAAGAAAGATCAAAGGACTACGTGCGTTTGGGACTAGTGATACATTTGCGTCATACATGGGAATACGATGCCAATGGTATCTTTGACTTGTCATATCTCCATCACGGGAATTCAGTTAGATCTGTTGAATTCAATGTCTTTTTGGCCGTTAAAAGGATGTTTTACTGAGTTTCAATTGGTTGCACTAGGTGGAAATGGCTGCTCACAGGGTTACTGGTTACAATGCACAAGGAGGAAAGCAAGTTAATTCCCTTCTTCCCTAAGGAAGAAGGTATTTTTCTGGGTCTACTAAATAACTACCCTAAACTCTGGGAACTTTTACAAAAATCATCGTGGCAGGCACAGTTATGTTGGCTATGTCATCCCAGAGAAATACATTCTTTTCACACTTACACTTAGTATAACTTGGAACTACATAAACATTGGAAATTAAGGGTTTCAGTTTTCCCATGGAATGTTAATCTCATCTAGGCTCCATTTCCAACAAAAGGCTGGACCAGATGATATTCCGAGGTCCCTTCCAACCTGGGCTGTTCTATGAACCCGAGAGAGAACACAAGGCACTCACCTAACCTAACCCCATGACTGATGTTTTCAGCAGTGACATTAAATGTTCACTGAGACTCACAGCAACCCAGAAACTAAAAGGTAGTGTGAAAAGGAAACGCAGTACATTGAGGAAACAGCAAGCCGGGTTGTGTTGGGGTTTTTTTTTTTTTGGTTGGTTGGTTTTGGTTGGTTTTTTTTAAACACAGGAATCTCCAAGATCTTGACAAGGCTGGTCATTGATTTACTAAGAGAACAGGACTGGGCAATTATTCCCCAGATTAAATAACAGTTTAGCATATGGAGCATGAACAAGAGCTACTTACTGGTTTGGGATTGACTTCAGTAGAGATGAGTTTTAAAAGGCAGTTGAGGAGTCTCTGCTTGTGAAAGGTGGTACATGCAGGAACAGCACTCGACTCAGACGTTTGCTCCCTAGCATCCTGGGTTTCTGGCTCCAAGACAGCCAGCCAGTCATATTCCAGTTGCAACTTGTTCGGTTTGCCCATCATGAGGTAGACTTCAGCCAGCGTAAGGCTCTCCGAAGTTCGTAGGCTCCATCCTTCTTCTCTAACCTGCTGAGAGAGCCGGCTTGGGTCATCCTTGAGAGACTTTGTACTAGGTTGTCCCTGAGGTGGAGGGGGAAATGAGGAGCCCAGCTTCTCTTGAGAATCCTCCATTACTGCACCCGTGATATCCTTGGTACAAGCATCAAGCTGCTGGCCCTGGCTGTGGGTAGCCTGAGTTTCATATCTGGATGGGCCACTGCCAGGTGAAGCCACACCACCTCTCGGTAGCTGTGAATAGGAGTCAGATGCCTCTGTGCTCCTCCCGTTTGGAAAAGCCACAGGAGAAGTATCACCAGCTGCTGGAGTAGAGTCTTTCCCATGCAGTTTGTCTGTGCAAGAACATTTCTCTGGGACGATCAGGTCCTGACAGGACTTCATGTACCGTGGGAATGGATCGAGCAGAGACAGCTCTTCCACATCAGGGATCTTGCTGCAAGCACAATCTGTGCTGCACAATGGTAGCACAGTTGCTTGGTCACTAGCCAGGGCCTCCCTGCCCTCCACACAGAAGGCCACTGAGCTCAGCTTTTCATGATTCCCTCCTGGATCTTGAAGTCCAGAAGGCAGTTTTTGGAGAGAATTAGTGATGCCAAGGTTTGAGGCTGCTCCTTCCCCCAGGCCAGTCTCTGGGGCGCCATCTTCAGTGCTTGCAGAAACTTCAGCTGTGGGCTGAGAGGTTCTGCTTGACTCTGTAGTGCTCTCTGCCTTTCCAACACCCTTACCTTCTGTTCCCCGCGTGTATTTTATCTGTCCCCTAGCTGTCCCCTGACCACTCTGTATGCCTAGGATTTGTGCAGGGGGTAGTAAGTGAGCATCTTTCGTGTTCTGTTTGCATTTGCCAGTTTCCTGCCAATGCACTGTGCAGAAAGCCTTGGAGTGGACCACTCTGGCTACCCCAGGCAGCGGAGTGAGCGTACAGTTCTCTCCTGGAAAGAGATGGAGCATCACTTTCTCCTCTGAGAAGCTGCCTCTTGTTTCTGGGTCTCTGGAGTCTTGAAGCTGCTGTTCTTCTAGTGTTTTACGCTAAAAACAGATGCGTCAAGGAATACAACAGACGACTGCCCCTTCCAAACAAGCACCTGGTAGACTATTTTGCAAATTTAAAAAAAAAAAAAGCGCAGCTGATCAAGGAGATGTTCTGTATTCAGCGTAGATATGAAGACTCTATGATCAGAAATTAAGTCCTTTTGTGGTGCTAAGGACTACACAGAAGACCTGCTACAAGCACAAACTAAATCTGTTCCAGACAAAACTCCTTATCTCTGCTTCACACACCACTGAAATTGTAAAAAAACCCCAACCAACTAACAAACCCCAACAAAACCAAGCAAAAAAAACCCCAGCATCACAGCATCACTGCACAGCAAAACAGGCTCTCCGTTCTGCACGAGATTCCCCACCTTACATGTTTTGAGACCCTCCTGTTTCAAGTGCTACGCCGCTACTTCTTGCAGGCTCACAAATGAAAAAGAAAAGCCTGAATTAAAGGACTAAGAACAGGACACAGCATACCAGTCAACAGGAGAACAGAATGGCTGTTAACTCACAAATCCTTCTATTCCACGGATCAAAGTTCCGAGGTAGGGATAGCTCTACTGTTGAAAGGCTCAGACAGGGCACAGACACATCACAGGTAGCAGTAGCTCCCTAGACAAGAAGCTTAAGCCTTCATTTGGTGAAACTGTGTAGAGCAGGTGGAAAAACCTCTCCTTGTTCTTTTTGCTGAAACTAGAAACAAAATCTTCAGTTATTTTCCAGGCTTCTATGGTGGTCACCCATCTATAGTGAAACAGACTAAGCTCACTGCTTAAGGAAACAAAATAAAAGCAGGGAGCTTCATTTTTTACTAACTAGCTTTTCAGGGGATCACAGTAGAGAATAGTTGAGGTAAAAGCGGAATATTATGGGATGTCCCATGAAAGGCTCCATTAGTGATGCTGAGATACTGACCTCTACCTCTGCTAAGCATGGGCTGGTAAATCTAGGAGGTAGAATCACATTTCTGATGCAAAAATGAACGTAGAATAGGAAAGGAATTGCTCCCAGAACACAGCATACAGAACAGACTACGCAGAAAAAGGATACAATACGCACTTCATGGAGAGCCCACTTCTGCTTCAGGAACTCAATGAGGCTGGAGACCTTCCGATGTAACTCCACAATCATCCTGTATGCAAGATGAACAAAGTAAGGGAACAGAGCAAAAATGTCAGCAGAAGTTCAAATCACAGCCTTGGTGTTAAACTGGGAATTAAGGGAAGAAACTGACATTCTGTAATACAAGCACAGAGAACACACCTACCACTCCCAAGCTCTAAGAAAAAAAAAACCCACAAGAAAAAACAAGAACATATGTTAACCTGCAACTTTAAGATCTAGATAACTTACAATTGAGAAAGATCTAAAAGCTTATCAGATAAATATGATTGCCATGATTCAAGATATTAGTTTCTCCAGATGGAAGAAGACGATAGGAAAAATGGCAAGATTTAGCTAAACTGCAAAAGTGCAGGCAATGCGCAGAGCTACCACATGAAGTATAGAAAGAAAGAGAAAAAGGGGCACCAAAAACCCCAAAACATTTACTTCTTTTGCTCTCAAAGCATTTTACAAAATAAACCTAATGCTAAAAATCTTAATTTTCCTCTATGCTTGATCTTTGGTCATTACACTGAAGTACTCTGTTTGAAAGAACAATCAACATCACAGATGTTTTCTGCCCCGAGTTTTGGACTAGATGGAAGTCCTAGGATGAACAGCCATTGATGATACTGAAAGAGCAGCACTACCTACATCTTCCACGGAGATTAAGCTACAACTACATTCCTTTCTGCTAGTATCACTGTGTTGCACCTGATGTGTTTAGAGTCTTGCTGCAGGCACCCCTGACCATCGTTCTGCTTCCCTCTCCTGTGTCTCTGTCTTATGGTACACATTCAATACGAATTTTAGCAGATTTAGTGCTGCGTATCTCCATTTCACTTGCACTCTGCTCTGACACCTGGGTGTAAGTGGCACAAAGTATAGTTGTCTCCAACTCTAGTAGCTCCCATCATTAATCAAATTAAACGCTATAATGAACAATGGCAATCTAATTTTCTGGTCTGATATATCATGTTTACACCAATTATGTGCTCTGGTTGGACAAAGTCTTCAGAGTAAGTACACTTAGGCGAACTGAATTATCAAAAATGAACTGCCCTGTTGGCAAAGAGAACCCTGAAGAAAGAGGAAGATGCTAGAATGTTGCTCATATATTTCCCTATTCTACCCTGAGCACCATAATCAGTTCTTCATTACCTGAGCCGTGGATTCTGGGCAAGACTCTGTACTCGAGCCCACGCATGATTATTTCGTGGCTGCAACTCCACAGGGACCTTGAGAGGAAGACGTACTGGCTTCTGGTCCTCTTCATCACTAACGCCTGAAGGGAGATGAAGCACAATGCACACGGGTCAAAGTAAAGACAACTCAGAACGCTATATGCTCAGTTACATGAAAAAAAGCATCACAGACATCAGCATCACCTACAGACAACTTAGGCAGCTCAGCTTCGCCAACGGAGCCTGCTTCCTTAGATTACCTCCTGTTCCAATACGCTTATTTTTTTCCTTAGACACTGCAGTGTTACTGGAGCTTCCAGCTGAGCAAGCAGTGCCAAAACCAGGTGGCTGGAAAATTTGAACAAGTACAGGGTTTCAGACCTTTAAACTGCACTGATTCTACTTATTGCGGGGGAAGGAAGAAATAAAATAAAAAAAAAAAAACCAACAAAAAAAACCCCCACACATAGCTGAACTGGAGAAGCTAAAAGTCTAAAATGCTCAATGTAACATACTACTGCTTATTCACTCACATCAGGGACTAACCTTCCCATCTAGCAAAAGAACAACTTGTAAAGCAGTAGCGATCTTGTCTGATGTAGCTATTTCCTTTTCAATTTAGCTAGTGGCATACTCCAAGACTTAGAGAGCTGGGTGGGTCCTAACGTTATTGGGATTATACAAGCAAACAGGATAAGTAAGACAATAGGGACACATCTGTGCCCAACACGAATGTGAAATAACACAAATTCCCCTGCCAGTGATGTACACACCAAACGGGCCTACTCTCTCTCATATTCTTCCGACCATCTGTTCAAACCCTTTCACGTTCCAGTGTCTCTTACTTACCATCTGGATCACAGAGTTTCTTCAAAGCCCTGCACATCGGAGCTTTGATACGAAGGTTTCTGCCTTTGTAACGAACAGTCGTAGCCCTAAATACATTGAAAGAGAATTATTTACAGGCACCATTAACAAAAGTTTGTGAATACGCGCACATTAGGGACACAGAGTCAAATACAATCATGGATACAACAATGAACAAAGAAACGTAGGGGTTTGCAGTGAAGATTCACAAGAGCATTCAATCTTTTCTATCACCTTACTTTTCATTATAGAAATTATACTCTTGTGACTCTCCTCTTCCAGACTTCCATGAAACACTGGGCTGTTTGCTTAGGGAGGGATTGCTATTTTATAAAGCAGACTAGAATTATGTTATTTCAGTTGAAGAGTACCCTCAGAGACAACTTCTTCGCAAAAGACAAGTGGCTTTGCTTCAGGCTCCTCTTTATACTCCTAATTCTTAACTACGGGAAGAGAAACTCTATCTTCCATTCTGGAATATCAACACCAAATCTGTTGCAGAAATAAGGTCTAACAGCTTGTGCAGGAATCTGAACAAAGTAACTTTTACAGTATGATTTCACTGGTTTTTAGCTTCAATACCACATTAACAACTATAAAGATCCTTAAAAGCAAGAGGCCATTTTTCTTTTCACACAGTGGAACTATTTGATTTCTTCACTCCGTCAGGCCTGTTTTCTTTTTAAAGACTTAAAAGGCAGGCATGGAGACCAACCGTTGCTGATGGCAGTACTTACTACCTATTACTTCAAGCACCAAGGATCAGCTAGCACAGAAGCAGCAGGATCAAACACAAACCCTCGCAAGTAAAACGAAAGAAAGGAGAGAGAATATTCCTACAGCAGGATCTGATCTTTTCCTATGCCATAAGGAAGGCAACATCAGGCAGAAAGAGCACTCGTCTACACTGCTAAGAGGGAAATTTGCAAGAGGTCGGCAGAAGTGAAGCCAGACCTGAGAAGATGGAGCTGGTGAGGTGAGCAGCTCAAAAGCTTCAGTTACGAAGCTCTGAACTCCTGCAGATTCAGAATATTCCAGGGCTGGAAGAGCAAATTTCCTCAATCTGCACTGAGCTACCGGCAGCTAGAGGGAATACGTTAGCCCTCGCTCTTCCTAACAGCGCGAGCTCTGACACAGAAGTAGCGATGGCTTAATTCATGAAAAAAGGAGCAGGCTCTCAAGTGAAACCAGCAACAGTGCTACTTAAGAAAAAACGAAGAAGACCCAAGAGCTACTTGCCTGGTTTTAAATAGTGTTTCCTATTTCCATATCAGACAACGCTGCGGCTGCTGTAACAGAAGCATTGTTGTTACCTTTCCTCCTTCAACCTAGCCCTAACTCGAATTGTTGGAAAATCGGATTTTTTTAAGATCTCACCAAGTACAATGGTCAGTCTCTGCCAGTGGAAAGACTCTTAAGAGGAGGACATGGTAACACTTGTGGACACCTAGTCAATGACATAGGGTAATGATGAAAAGTAAAAGGTAAAACTTCCTCCTGATCATTGCAATGGACACCTTAGCCTTAACGCATGAGGCTCAATATCGTCTTTGTCTTCATATTAAAGTGAAGATACGATTTTATCAGAAAGTCAGCATTTTTTACAAAATAAATCTCATGAAAATAAGTTTAATCATGTGCAGCTAGCACCCTTTTTTTTTTTTTTAAATGTGTAAATAAACCAAGTTAAAGTACAAGTGAGGACAAGATTGTTATGAATCAACCCAAACTCACTTATGTCAAATTAATGGGGACTACAATGTATAACAACAGGAAACTCAACTACAAATTCTGCTGCTCTCAAATTCAGCTGGTCAATGTTTGGACAACTTTTCTCTTTGGTCCGAATCTTTAGGTGGAAAATCTCCGCTATTTTTTTTTTCCACAAACCTAAAATTTGGTTGCAGCCAGCAGGCAGAAGCCACTGCCTAGTATAAAAGTGCCTGGTACAAAACCTGAAGGATTTGGCAGAACCTGAGCAAATTTGCAGTAAATAAGAATTCTAGCTACATATTACATTTCTTTGTCCAGTACTTCTTATTTCCTCCAAGAACAGTAACTGAAAACACAGCCGAGGACTAAAATTCTTCAACTTTTACTATAGCTCCTAGAAATCTCTAGGCGTGTTACTTTAGTGTAAAACTACGTAACACATCCTTATGATTCACAACAAATACCGCTTGCCTTTACCTACGGGGATTCACCGAAAGCTACATTTATTCTATTACCACTAACGCTGTTCATCAGAGCAAGTAATTTTATAAAACTCATGTTGAGATGACAGGATGCATGAATATATCCAACTGCTAGCAAACGCAAAGTCTGTGAATGTGACTGAACAGTTGTGCAGAAAACAACACTGCTGCATGAACATGCCAAAATTACTGTCTCCCTTGTTCCCGCAAGGAGTTAATTACAGCATTACAGCAATCAGAACTGCTGTAATGACTTCCTTGCTTAGGGAAGACATGCCTGGATGTCCCCTCCTCTTCTAGTGGAAAACAAGAGTTTCATATGAGCCTCATTACAAAATCCACTAAAGCCAGTGAAAAGAAATGCAATAATCCAATGCACCTTGAAACAGGTCGCTAAATTGCAAGTTTACACTACTTTAGGACAGCAAATTTGCTCCACCTCCAACAGCAGAGCTGAGTGGATCAAGAAAAAGAAGGAAGAAGAAAAACACTGCTGTTCATTTTTCGTATTTTCCGTTTCCCTTAAGGAGCTTAACGAGTTGGCCATAAAGCATTTATTACAGAGTCAGGCTTCCTGTCAGTTGTTCCCCATCAATTTGTTTCCCACCTGCTCAGTGGCACCTTGGGCTGCAGAGACCCACTACCCGTTACTGCCACCGAGCAGGTCACAAATGAACACATCAGCATCATAAGCTCCTGGCTGCATTTGTATCCATGCTAAAAGGCAGAGGTGGGGAGATAACCCAACCAAACAACCCACCACAACCTAGGACAAAAGCCAGAAAAGAAGTGTGAAAAACTTTAAGTATGTTACGGAGAAGATATTTAATATACATATATATATAAAAATTTAGGAGAAAAATCATATTGGAGGAAAGAAAACAAATGCAAAACTGCTGACAGAGGAGCAGGAGCTACTGTATTCCCCGAGTACTGAATGAGAACAGCACAGTTTAGAAGTTCGGAAGCAAAGTACACTGTTCAGTAAATGGAGGAACACAGAAAAATTTGACAAAACAGTAAAAGCTTCACATGGAAGTTTTCGCCTTGGCACTACAGCACTCTTCCTTGACTACAGCAATCAATACTTTTATTTTTATTGTTCCCTAAAATATATTTTAGAAGTAGCATCCCAGCTGTCTAGATTTAGGTGTTCTGCTTGGCAAATCAGGAGTAATTCCCCTAGTTCCCTTTTCCACAAAGTATGATGGGTTTCAAGCAATCTAGGGAGACCCTCATAGTAAGTTATTCTTTAAACTAATATAAAATTAGATATATTTAGAGACTGTAGTTTCCTAATTGAAATCCATGGCTGGGAGGCTGTAAAAAGAATAGTTTTACTAATTTAAAAGAAAAGTACAGTAAAGCGGAGACCACCTGCAACAGAACTAATCTTATCTTAAAAATACCTCCTTCCTTCTCTTCTCTTACCTAGATCTTGTACGTTTCCAAATGCAGAAAATAGGAGACATTAAAAAAAGTGATTCTGCTGAATGTGCATTAAGAATTGCTAATATAACTTGACAGCAAGAACATATTCTGCCTACTTAAAAAGGTCGGCTTTGTTTACAATTTTTTGCAGGACGAATTGCTCATTTTATTATCAAGACTTTTAGGGAGTTACAAATCCCCCCTGAGGACGCCAAACAGCTTCTAAGAGGCAATCGAAGGCAGCGACGGATCACTCCCACTCCACACAAAGCACGCCCAGGAACTGACCCAGACGCATCGATCAATACCTGTGAAAAGTTTCTGTCTTTAACCGTTTTCTTACTTGTGATATCAAGAGCCTCGGGTTGGGGGGCAAAACCACATACGCTAACAGACACGGAGTGGTACTGTGCTTTAACTGTTGCATATTTATGTTATTTCTTTAATTATGTGTTTGTTGTGATTTTTGTGGTTTGTTTTTTTTTTTTTAACTCATCCACAAATCCTACATATTTACGACGATATCCAGAAAATATTTAATTTCCTCTAATGCAGTTTTTTTTTTTATTAAATGTAAAGACGGTTACAAAACCTACGTTAAATAAAAATGCTTCGCTCCTAAAAGTGAAACAAAACACAAAACCTTCGGTTTATTTAAACGGGTTTCTGAGCAGTTCTGATATACTGCCATAAATATTTGTTTCTTGTTATATATCCTAATCCCACAGTCCAGCAACATATCGTTGCTGTAATAAAAAGCTAGCGACAAAGGACTGGACAGAAAGGGATCCAGATTCCCTATAATTTCTAAGGGAGCTTTGTTTCGTAGTTGTCCTGCTTAGTGATTCTGAAAACTTCTTTAAGCAGCTCGTGTGGGCCAGTGTTGACATGAGTACGCCAAACCACCCCGACCAGTTCCAAAAGCTGACAGAACAATTCTTCTCTTCCCCTTGCATATTTATAAATATCAAAACTTTGATCTCTTCTCTAAAAGATCCCTGACTCATTCAACTACAGCTGTACCGAAGGCCCTGATTTGACACGTCGCTGACATTCTGACAGAGATGCAGAGCAGTGAATGGCCTTAACTTCAAGGACCAAACAGGGACATTTCACACAAAGATTTTGCCATTGCTTGAAATGGCCAGTTGATGAAGTTTTCAGGCACTATTTAGTATCTGTAACCCGAGTTACAAGCTAGGAAGATTTTCAACACAGTTTTCTTATGAGCACCTCACAGGGTTTGTGTTTCCATACACCATGTACTTATTACAGAAAGCCAGGGATGACGTGTAACATAAGCAAAATAAGCTCTGAATTAGAATGTGTAACTCCAGGGTTTGTCTATAGTCATCCTGCACATACATTGCCAGGTAGCTCCTCACAATCTTAGCCTCTCTTGGCCTTTCTTGCCAATTAAATGAGACTAACGCTTACCTAGTTCAGAAGATCATCAGAATAATGCATGTTCCCCATTTTTAATCACTTTTGGTTTGCTTTCACTCAAGACTTTCAACATAGTGACAAGCCTTACAAAGCGCATTGCACTCAGAGGGACTCACTTGAAACAAACATGGCAAGAACTGAAAATCAGAACTGCTTACAAATAGAGAGGGGGATCAGAGAACTGTAACATCACTGAGCAAGATGGTAAGCTTAATCTAATGGGATATATGCAACACGTTTGCTTGTGTGAAATAGGATGCTGCCCTGCACACGCAGGGAATTAATTCCGATGGTGTAGCCATCCAGGTGGTAATGAGGACGAGAAGGTGGACATTGTTTCCCCTACGCAGTTTGCTCCTCCAACTGATAAGGTTTACCCACCAAATGGGGTAAGAGACACAGGACAAAAAGGGAAGCAAAGATGTGTCCTCCACCTGGCAGGAAGAAAGCCCATGCAAGAGCCTATGCAATTTCTGAACTGCCTAAGAATGTTAATATTACACCCACTCTACTTTTTGGTTAGAAGATTAGAATTAATATCTTCAAATGCAAAGATTCCTGTTCTCAAAATGGTTTGTTACAAGACTGGCTTTTATAGAAAAAACACCCAGACTTCGTAGAAATCATCAGCTCTCATTAACAATTAATTAGAAGAACTAAGGCCTTAATCATGCAAAGTGCTAGCCTGAAGGTACAGCTTGCTAAAAATCATCAGTCTCATTCATTACGGTTTAGTCTATTTGGATGAAACAGTATTAGAAAGGCTCTCCAGTACAACACAGAGACGAAAATGACTGCCTATACCCTGAACTCTAGAGATATTCGGGACTCTAGCGGAAAAAAAGGCTCATCCCAGGCCCATTTTAACCAATAACTCCACTTTGAGATTTTAATTTTGTTTTAAGAATCATTTTGTTGGATGAAAAAAACCCAACTTATTGCAAAGATTTTCTTAATTGCACAAAACCCAAACTAAGTGACAATTTCTCTACTGATTTCAAACTTCGCAGTTAACAAAAGAACGAACAAGCATTTTCATAAATAATCACATTTGAGACGTGCAACAGAACAGCGCACTGTACAAAGTGCATCTCCTAGGAGATGAAAATTTAATAAACTGTAAGGAACTCATTTGGAAACTTGGTTTGTGAACAACAGAAAGGTGTGACTGCAAGTACCCATTTTATGCAAGGTAAAGTGCTGGTGAGCAGGCAAACTCTTCCCATGGTTTACAGTAAAATTTACTTCGTTAACAATTTGTCTGCTGCAATGAAGCACCCTAAAAGCACAAATGCCAGCAGGGATTCGCAACAGACAGAAAATTATGCTATTTCCAAATCACTTTTAAAGACATGATTAGGACAAACCAATGCCCGCTGAGTGATGCCTGCTTAATGGTCACACTCCTTAAAATAATATCCTCTAAAAGAAGTTTCACTTTAGAATACACAAACTCTAAATGCAGGACCAGCTCAGAAAATTTTACGTATAAATACATCAGGTATTCCCCCATTTCTAATAGCGCAGCAATTTCTAATCCCTCCTGTTTTCTAAAAGTACATCGTCAAGACTGAACCCCCAAATCCCGAATTCTTTCTGGAAGTGAAAGAGAACGTTCGTTCTTAAAGTCAAGCAGATGCTGAAGTGACCGGGGGGCTGAGGCCGACGGGGTACTGGAAGCGTTGTTTCAGGTCTGAACGTCAGGACTTGTGAGCACCTCTGGCAGAACTGTTTGGAGATGAACTATATTCCCTACAGCGAATCAACAGTTACAACGCCGTAACTTCTGTAAAGAACTCTCATTTCATCACCTTCTTAAATGTCACCCATCATTTCTTACTAATAACAATTAATAGCTTCATGGAAAACGGGAGGAAAAAAACCCCAGACAGAGCAAATTAGGAATGGAAAATGTCAAACTGCAGCTCTAAGAAAGTAAGGAATGCCCCCCAGACTCTGGATGACCGAATCAACAATCAAGCTGCTGAACAACCCACTTTTAAGAGTTTCAGGAGTAAGTTCTTACTTACCCGGCTTGAATCAGCTCATTGAGTTTAGCTGCATTCTTGTCATCCATACCTTTACATGAAATGGGACAACACAGTGAATTAGGATTTGAAGCGATAACTGGTTTTGTGTTCTGTTTGGTTTTCAAAGCTATTACATTTTATTCTCACACAGAACTGATGTGCGCAAATGAGCTATAACATACCCTTTCTGAAAAGTTTCTATTTTCATACATGCAAGCTTTACACGATTCTTGCCCTGAAAATTACATTTTACTCACGGATTAAATGACCCAAGTTTAGGTGCTATAGTCATCTTGGGTTGCCAGGCATTAATCTGACACTGCGGTATTAAAAAGAAAAGCTTCCTCATCTTCCTGCTCAATCAGTGTTGCTAAGGCAGCACAGCATAATGAAAGAGCATCAAGCCCTCTCAGCACCGAATGCAATAAAAAAAAAAGGAAATAAAAATAATAAAATGCACATGTAGCCCACACTTTTCTTCTCTGCGTTACACAGCAAATTTTTAAATGGACATTATGGTGACTTAATTTATATTCTCTATGATAGTCTGGCCCAGAACTATTTACTGAACAATTAACCTCCCTCTGGCAATGCTGAAAGTATTCCTGACGTCCTTTCACATCTCAAGAGCTCTACATAAGTTATCTCAATTTCTGGGAAGACAGGACTGGGTGAATACCACAAAAAAAAAAGAAAAAAAGAAAAAGAAACTACTTTCACCAGCTGCAGAGCAGACGTCTCATAAACTGGGAATAGAGGCTTGCAGCTTAAGCCCATTTGGTCTCGGAGACCTGAATTTTCCAAGTGACACTGGGCAAAAATCTGTAACCAAGTACTAAAGTTATAAAAAGAAAGAAGCACGGAGTATGCATGCATTGCTATGGTGACTGTGGGAAACCTCCTTGCCAGTCATCACAAGGAGGGTCTGTTGATGCTTTTAAGTTAAGGTGTGGATATAGGGAAGAAACACTAATACTGATTTCTACTGATAATGCAATTTGTCTTGCCTCTGCACCTTCTTTGCCACAAAACAGTTCAAAATTGCTTCTCCAAGATGAATTAACACACTGGAGATCTTTGAACTAACAGAATAAAGTCAGTATGATCATTCACAAAAATCTCATTCATGACACTTTACAATAAAAATCCCAGGTGAGGGAATAGTATAGAAAAAAAAAATCTGCCAAAATACCACTATTCTATTAGGAATTACATCCAGTCATTAAAACTTTCTTGTCTTTCTCACTTTGTAACTAGTATGACTTTACAAAGAAGTGAAAGTATTTTGAAGATTTTCCATGTCTCACAAATTAATCAAAAAACATAGAAGATACTCTATGACATAACACTGACTCTACAAAAAGTTTGGGGATGAATGAAAAAAAAAATAAATACACAGATAAGAAGGTACATGTGGATTGACTAGCGCATATAGTGCATGTTCCTCTGCCCATTCTCCAAGCTAGCCACATCACAGCTTTCTAGTCTGGAAGCCATAAAGACCATGTGAACCACAGCCTGGGCTGCATCCCCAGCAGCGTGGGCAGCAGGGCGAGGGGGGGATTCTGCCCCTCTGCTCCGCTCTGTGAGACCCCCCTGCAGTGCTGCCTCCAGCTCTGGGCACCAACAGCAGAAGGACAGGGAGCTGTTGGAGCAGGGCCAGAGGAGGCCCCGGAGATGCTGGGAGGGCTGGAGCCCCTCTGCTGTGAGGACAGGCTGAGAGAGCTGGGGGGGTTCAGCCTGGAGAAGAGAAGGCTCCGGGGAGACCTTGGAGTCCCTTCCAGTCCCTAAAGGGGCTCCAGGAAAGCTGGGGAGGGACTCTGGATCAGGGAGGGCAGCCATGGGACGAGGGGGAACGGTTTTACGCTGCAAGAGGGGAGATTGAGATGAGATCTGAGGAAGAAATTTTTCATTCTGAGGGTGGTGAGCCCCTGGCCCAGGTTGCCCAGAGAAGCTGTGGCTGCCCCATCCCTGGAGGTGTTCAAGGGCAGGTTGGAGGGGGCTTGGAGCAACCTGGTGTGGTGGGAGGTGTCCCTGCCCAGGGCAGGGGGTGGCACTGGGTGGGCTTTAAGGTCCCTTCCAACCTAAACCATTCTATGAACATGGTACTAACCCTAAACTCAGCTATCTTGCTAATGCAACTAATCAGTTTCCAGAAAACTGGGAGCATTGGGGTGGCATATACTCACCTGCCTACACTCACCCTTACGGACAAGGTCAGAATGCACCTTGGTTAGCCAGTAAAGTTATTATTTCAGATTATGATTTGTAATACTTTTTCACCTTCTGAGTTCAGTAAGTAATTTAGAGAATGACTTAGAGAAAGGCATTATCCCAGATTTTGACTGCATAGGCAGAAATAACTGTGGGTGCAAATGGTATCATTTACACATTTAAATTCTTAGTTTTCAAGAATAAAATAGATAATCTAAGCTCCATATACATTTACCTGTCATCTGTGGGTATCACTTGCACTGCATACCACGGATAGCAAAAACTAAAGATATGTCAAAAAAGGGACTAATGCAACAGACTAAGGTGTTCTTTAACAATAAAATACATTTAATGAAAAAACGACACTACAGGTTACTGCAATAGAATACGACGAACACAAATTCTGAATAACTCAAAAGTGTAACTGTTTCAGACATTGCCAACTTCAAGGGTAGACACTTCTGATTCTACCATATAAAAATAATCTAAAGTCATCATACTCACATCCCCCAATCTTTTTCCTTAGTTCCCCGTAGCAGATTAAGCCATAAAGCTCCAGGGAGGATTTTTTCAGCCCTTGAGAAAACACTGAAAAGCAGAAAAGGTGTAAGTGAGGTGCAGACTGCAGATACACAGCAACACTGCCGACACTCATTCCAACACTGAAAATGAGACAGATTTGTATTTTCAATGATGGGACAAACACCACATCGAAGGTAAGACTAAGTTCCGTTTCATTAAACACTATAGTCCTTTTGGTGACTTAAATATCTGGGAAACACAGTATTTTTTAGATTACAGAAAAAAAAAAAAAAGCAACTTCCACAGAATTTAAACAATTACGCAACAGTTCAATATGCAAAATAAAGCTAATTCATAATAAACCTAACTCTAGTATGACTTACCTACTTACAATTTCTAAAGGAAACATCCAGATGCCCGCAAGAAAATTCACATAGAACTGTTTCTATATGGAAATTAAGAAGTAGGTCTGAATTTTCCAGAAGACAGAGAATGCCTTCTGTGCACCTGAACGCACCCGAGAGATTTAATGCAAATTCTATATTCTAAATTTTTATATGAAGAATCGCAAACATTTTATTCAACTTTACCAAGTTTTTTTTCTCCTTTCTCACCAACACACATGATGGGGACGTTATTATTGCTAATAGATGTAAATATCTACGACAGCACGGACAGACTGCCTTGTGGTTTGCAAATCAGATGAAAATATTTATTCTTGACTATTCATCAAGAATTCAGTTCTCTTTGACTTGCAGACTCATGTAATCTCAAAATCCAGGCACGTGTATTTCTACTAATACTACAGCTAATCAAACTACTGCACTCATGCTGAAATTCCTCCAGACGGTGAGATTTCAGACCTTACAGGCAGAGATACAGAATTTTACATTATCCAGAAAACAGATGAAGTTCCTCCATGACACCTTTATTTTATTTTTTTTTTCAACTTCTTACATGCTGTGTTTGCTGTAACTTTTTTTTTTTTTTAAATAAAATACTAATGGCTTGTTTCATCTTAAAACGCTGTCTTGTTTTGGAAAAGCAACTCAAAAATACACCTTTTTGACGGGTGTTTTAGATAGGTAAATCCTCCTGCAGATTAACCTAATCTCAGGAACAGACAAAACAATTTCATAAAGAGACTACATTGTCACTATCTTGCATTCCCTGAGCTTTTTTCTAGTCATATACAGTTCTCACTAATGAGTTATTTGTAACTTGAGAGGCTCTGGCCACAAACCATATAGCTGAATTTATTATCCAAATTTTTGCTCATGTTAGAAAGAATTGTTTAAAGACCAAACAATTCAACCACCGTGAAACATGCTACAATTTATGCAACTTAGAACACAGCATCAAAAGGACAGGAAAGCCCTCGAGACCTTTACTTGATCAACAAGCTAAGGGGAGAACCGACATTCTTCATACCTTCAAAAAGTCAGAAGAACCAGGCCTTAGTAAAATCTATTCTCTCTGCAATAGATTTCTTTAACTTGCTACTCAGATTAGGCTACCCACAAATTGACTTGAATTCTCCCTGCCCGTTACTGACTAGTATGCATTTGATAAAAACCAATTATCAATGATCATATATTACTATTATTGTTAAAAAACACCACTAGCATATGACTTCCCGATTTGCTTCTCATTTAACAAGCTGGGGAAGGAGGAAAAAGAACAGAAAGAGGGGAATCACAGGAATACTAAGTTACTTAAAGTGTGAGCAAATGCTTCACTGTTTACACCTGTATCAGACTATTCATTTCTTTCTATCTTCCCCCAAGGAGCGCAAAGTAGTACTGGAGACAATTTGCTCGATGAAGTCATGCCCGACTAACATTTAGGTAGCTGTCCTCAAAGGTGTGCTCCTGAGAACAGAAAAACACTTCCTTGAACCTGGCTTTTCCCCAGTATTAATAGTAAGATCAGCATTTATTATGGTGTGGTGAACCAATATAAAAGCAGCGATACAAATACCAGTTTTTGAGAAGCATTTTTCAAAAAAACATGAGCCTCAGTATGGCCACACTAGTAAGAGTAAGACACGTTCACAGAAATCCTATTCAGTATTTACTCCCATCTCCACCATTCCTACCCTCCATGATGGCACTCAAAGGCAGGACTCCAGCCCTCACGAGACTGCGAGCTCGACACTAAGCCCACGTCATTGCATACTAACCATTATCAAAGTCAATGTACTTTGAGATCTTGTGCCAGGTGCGGTAGTAGAAATGGCGGACCTGTTCCTTATTCTTCACCATGCTTGCTGGTTTGCCTTTCTTCTTGTATTTCAGGGCAATGTTGTTCTGGATAGCTTCAAAGTCCTTCCCATGCTGAAGAATAAATAAAACAAATACAAATAGTCGAAACCAAACTTCTATCTTGTCATAAGACATGAAGCATGAAGGACTCTGGGGTTCTTTGTGGGAAATTAGATTTCAATGGTCATAAAATTCTTGGGTATTAGAACTCAATAGCGTCAGAATGACACTGGTTCCCTTTATTTTATATGAAATGTACTATAGGTGTAAAATAAATTAACTTTCCAATTTCTTGAACTATTTCAAAATAAAACCTGTAAGTTGCTAGCAAACTTGAAAAAAACCCCAAACCTTCACTCATAAATGTGGTAAGTAGCAGAACTGAAAATACCAACCTTCTCATTTAGCTTTCTTTACTTTCCTCTGCATTTTTCCCCCTATCTCTCCTACCTCCGTTCCTGACTAGGGTGAATGAAAAGCCTATATATTTAACAGCTTCGCTTTTATTTACAGTAAATTTCATGTTCCAGTTATTAGGAGTACAAAATTTGAGCATCAAATAATAAAGAAAGTATTGCATTTAAAAAAAAAAAAAAAACAAAACTTCTTAGACAAAACATATTTTTCCAGTGCAGGTCATTCAGAAGTTTATTCTCAGTAAAAATAAAAATGAGACGCCTAAGTCTCCCTTTAAAACTAGCTAATTCCTATAAAATAGTTGGAGTTCAAAAGAGGAAAATTTAGTTTTATATACATTATCACTGAGTTTCTGCTATCACTAAGTTTCTTAGCATCTCAGAAAGGTTGGAGCTGATTTAAATACAGAGTGTGAAAGCCTCTTTCGAAATGTTGTGACACAGAATGAATGGAAGTGGGGGACCAAACAAACCAAGTCCCAAACCCATCATAGAGCAAAATTTTTGAACTTTTCCCTCAGTGTTCAAAAAACCACCATTTTCTTTGCGTGACGAAGGGACTTAAAAATTACATGATTCCCAGGAACAGCACTGCAAGTCAGAGGAGTTAAAAAAGGAAAGCAGTGTTTAAGTGTTCATTTTGGCCACAATATACATACATGTGAATCATGCCTACCACTAAAAAAATTTTTAAAAAGATGCACATGTGAAAAGAAACTAACCACAACTTCGTTTTCACCTTTAGTATGTATTTTCATGAGAGAAGTGTTCTTAAAATAATCGTAAGAATAGCACAGCCAAGAATACATTGTATACATCATATGAGATAGAAGATAAGATTATCTAACTTTTCTTTGTCTCTTAGCCCTAGTACAAACTTCTTCATGGTGAAATATGAAATGCCGTGCCTACAACTCTTATTAGAATAGAACACATTTTCTCGTTTGATAATATTACAGCATAAGTGTGTTGCTTCTGAAAGTTGAGATGGGGATGTTATTTCTCACTTGAAACAAAACCATAATTGAAAAATAACTTAAATTATTATAAATATTCATGAATAAAACTCACAAATATTTCCTATGTATTTCAAAACAAAGAAAAGCTTGACACTTTTGAACTGTGGCTTTGACTGACAGCTGGGTTATAGCCAACTGTATAGACCCAGACAAACCAATGCATACGTGTACCTGTGTATTTTGCTCCTGCAAATCTCAACTGAATCAATCTTCTTTAGAAATACCCAGATACTAAACAAAGCTATCTAAGCTTGTTATTTTCCTCTACATGTACCTCATACAGTCCCTCGAAGAAAGTATTTTTGTCCTCTGTACTCCATGATTCCCACTGCCGCCTGACTTTCTTTCCTTCCTCCTTCTCTCCAGCTGAGGAGCCCAGGTTCCTGGCCGCTGACTTGGAATTCCCAGTAGGATTGCTGGGAGGAATTGCTGATGTGCCACCAGATGCAGTCCCTCCATTATCTGCTGCTGCAAAAAAACATGACCAGAGTGAATATTAAGCCAACAGGAGGATTCGTGGACAGAGATAACTGAAGAACTCAGAATCTCCTCCTCCTTCACCACCCCCATCAGGGTTTTTTTCAAGATATTTCACCTGAAACACAACAGGCAAATAATAAGGGTTTGTTTAAAGAAATAAAATCTCAAAGACCAAAAAAACAAGGAGGTTTCAATGGCTTAGTTTTGTATTTCCAGAGATAAGCAGGAATATACCAAAGCAACCTCCAAAAGACAATACACTCTGATGCTTATCCACCAGTCTGCTCTGCAGCCGAGGGGAACTTCTGAGCAACGCTGAGCATCGATGTGACCAATACAGCAAAATAATGACCACGAGAAAATATACATAACTTCATACCCTTGTTTTTGGTCTTGATCCTACTGCCTCTGAAATAACTGTGGTAATGAAAGGACTGAAAGATGTCTACTTTAGTTCATCGCATGACAATGGATCAGTGTTCTCAAGAGTCTGATCCTCAATCTAAAGAGCATCATCTCTGACACTTTGCCCAAGGATGACAAGTCCCAACCCCTTCTCCTTCCCCAAATCCTGGTGTGGCTTTTGGAAAAGGCACAGAAGTGTAATCGTGATTGTACCTTTGTCAGTTCATCAGCACCCCAAATAATGTGGATCCAAAAAATACCACTAAGATCCAGAACTACTAAAGCGAGAATAAAGCCTGACGGAATTAACAGAATTTGCTGTTTATGTAAGTAAGGGACAGGGAAGAAAGTGGGATGGAGAAACTGCAGGAAGGTGAGAGCTACATATAATGCAGTAAGATTCCGCTGCCTCACCTTACTTCAGAAGAAAAAGCTTCTTTTTTCTTTTAATCTCCTCTGAAACAATTAGTCTTTCAAAGGCATTTTTATCAGCAAAAACATTATCAACTAACCTTAAACCTGTGATTTATTCACAACAGCAATCAAACCAAACATCATGCTTGGTTTGACATTGTAACAGATTATCAGAATGTTAAGCCAGAAACCAGGGACACCTCCCAGAAGGTTCACTCAATTTTTTCCACGAAAACGTAACCGTTCTCAGTAACCCACGTTTCCAAAATACAGTCTCTTCAATTTTGCTAAGAAGTATTATTTAAGATTTGACTGCTCTTATCAATGCAGGAGTGTACTTAATAAAGCAGGAGCCTTTTAACATTAAACATACACTGCTCATTATAAAGAATGCTTATTACGGTTTCCATTTTTCCGGTTACTGTCCTTTATGTTTTGTGGTTTATGTCATGATAAAGTGGCTTGCCTAAATTCATTTGCTTATAAATCCAGTTTGTACAATACAGCAGTCCCAACTAGTTTTCCAAATTTTTATACGCTTCGCATAGTTCTCTCTTTCATATTTAGTCTTTAAAAGTTCAGTTATCTTTTAAAATTCAATTATATGAAGCAGCTTGTTCACCTGACAAAGTCAGTGTTTTTATATACGTATATATATGTATCCCATTCAAGACCTGAGATATCCCAGTTTCATAATCCTAATACTATTTAAAAAAGAGTGTCAGAAGAATCAACTGTTATAGGCTTACTATGGCTTAGAGATTTGAAATCTTACGTGTAACTATTTGGTTGCAATTTAAAAGTAATTCCTCTGGATGATGAAACCATATTTCTCCAAATCCTAAAAAACCTCTTTGTTCAATTAACAAAGAACATTTGAAATCAAACCTGGAAAAGAGTAAGATGCGTGAAAGTACATTTTTTCCCTGCATACAATAAATATTTACTTGATATAAAATATGATATTGAGACCATTTTAAGGTTAATGTCTCTTTTACTTCTAGGAATGACCATTTGATCCTTTCGAAGGAAATTACTGTCACCACTGGGAAGCGTGTAAGGCAAAACATGAAAAAGAACTGGACACCTAAAAGAGAATGCACTTAAAAACAACTCCTCAAATCAACAGCTTCTCTATTTCCTAAAGCCTTCAACAGCCACTGATGAAATAATTGAAAGTTAAGCAATTTAATTCTGGTAATGTGAAAGGAAATCCTTTAAAAAAAAAAAACCTTTTAAAAAGAACATAGGAAAAATCCGAGCTCTTTATGAGATGGCTGAGAAGAAAACCAAGAATTTTAATACGCAGAATTGCTTCTTTATTCCGCAAATGTGAAATTGGAATATCACAATTTGCATGGTAAAGACATACAGATCTTAATATTTAAAATCTTCAGTCAAGAAGGGGGAATTCAAACACACCAGTCCTCAATTTCAATCTACAATCTCCTGTTGCTACCAGCTCCCAATGCAAAAGGTGTCCTTTACCAAAAGACAGCTACAGAATTCTATTCCCAAGTTACTATTCCGATCGCAGACCTCTAACTTTCTTAGAAATCACACAGAGGAACCACGAATGCGAGGTTTGGGGGTTTTGTTTATTGTTGGGTGGTTGGTTTTTGTTTGGGGTTTTTTGGGGGGGTTTTGGTTTTTTTACATCACTGTACACATACTCAAATAAGGAAAAACCTAAGGGCAGCTGCCCAAAGTTCAGATCTTACCAAGGATTTTCTAAAGATTGTACAGTACATTTGGTACACATTAAGTTTTCATTATTAAAAAGCATAAGAAGCAATAGTATCGGTGAGGACTGAATTCTAACAAAGCTCGTAGATTTTCTCTTAGTTGTATGTAGAAGACAAAACGAACAGTTCTATCTATGCTAAGGGCTCCACTGATTCAACTCCTATGAAGGATACGTAGCTCATAATTGCTCTTTTGTTCCTTTATATATACTTACTACTCTACAAGACAAACTGTAGCCCTGAGAAGTTTATCTTGTCTTAAATGCAAATATATTACTATCCAGACAATTGTTTAGAGTATCGTATATGAAGATCTAAAAATTCTAATATCCTGTCACCTCTACAGAGATCTTATGCGCCATTCAATTCTTCCAGGAATAAAGGAGTTTGCTATATCCTCCCTTTGCCCAAACTTTCTTACTACTGTGCTTGGTAATATTTATCATTGGGTTACCACGATCCACTCTAGACTTCTCTGCATCTCCATCAGACAATGGAATGCAGTATATTCTAAAACCTGGTATTATAAACCAATTCAGGATAAAAGGCAAAAGAAAAAGTAAGAATAGTCATACATCATTCAATTACACCCCACAAATTCATTCTTTCAATCTTACTGCATGAGATTCTTGTAACACACAAAACAGCTAGCAAGTTTTCACCTCCTCACTAATGACAGATGATGATCATCATTAATTCCCAAGAATAGATTATTTCAAACTTCAGTAATGCATTAAAACAAAAAGGTCCATTGAGGCCAGTCATACCATTACCGCTGCAGAACTGCTGGTGAGGAAGGGAGCTTACTCTAACAATCTGCTTAGGTTAGTTCTAACTAAAATAATTTACAAGAGGAGATCACTGCAGATGTGACAAAGATGAGACGCTCATTCTTACTCTGTCTACTCATCCTGCATCACCCAACCACTGGACTGGACCTCCACACAGTTACAGCTACGACAATTACTTCCCTTCGCTCCAGGACGTAGGGGAGCACCAGCACCTGCGATACAAGGTACAAAGCAGCGAGTTTGGATGGGTAAGTTCTCAGCACTTTCACTCAGCTTTCAGCCCACAGTTTGCAAAGATATCAAGTTTCTGTACTCGGTAGTTGAACCGTAACCCCCCAAAATCATGGATCAGAACACCAATGTTTCAGGGAAACTTATTCATTCCTTTTAGCCTGTGTTCCCTACCCACCTATATGCCCCACTATTAGAACTTCATTTATCTGCGAATAGCATAACATCATCTCAAACTACGTTTTCTGCAGAATAAACTGACTTCTCTGTGGTTCTAATCAAAATACAAACACTTGCAAAAATTGATATAAAGGGATTTAAAGACTGCAAGTTAAAAATCTGATATGAAAGTGACAACAATGCAACACTGCACGTATCAAATAATTGAGTTGCTGATAGTATCGGTGTGTAATCACGGCTACAGCCGTAAGAATTTCTTCCTTCCAGGTTCTACATAGCATCTTAGTGTTTGCTTTTACTTTTTCTACTGGCAGCTTTTACATAACAGCTGATTCACATCTTCTGTGACAGATCCCACATCCACAGAAGCTAGAATTCACAGAGTTAATCCCCACCACAACCAAGTATCTCAACACACAGGCTGGTTCTTATTGGTGTTCTACAGGCTTAGCTTGCAAAATCTCAACTTCTTCGGGAGTCACCAGTCAACTGTAGGCGGAACATCTATCAGGGAATACCTTTATAAATGAGATGGTACTTTCACAGACTCTTGAATGCCACCAGCCAAATGCGGAGTGTTAGGATGCTAAACTCGCTCCCCAAAGTGTAGGATGCAAATGCCACCTTGTAACATGCCAGAAAGTTTCCGTTAGAACATTCTTTCTTCTAAGTTCTAGAGGAGCCACTACCAAGGCTAAATTACACAAAATCACCTTCAAAAGGGGTTTCAGTAAAGATTGCCGTGAAAGAGGCCATACCAGAAAACACCTTCGAGTGACTATTTCATTCTCACAAACCTGCATTAGTGCTCAGCCATCTTATGAAACACACATTAAAACAATGGTTGCCAACAGAGCTGGGTAAGGTGCTATCATCTATACCTTCCAGAAAGCTTCAAATGCATTATGCTGTTCTCATAGCAGAGCACTCCCCAATGAACTCATCGATTTTAATGAAAAACCAATCGAAGACAGATGTCCAAACTTTCTTTCTGATCGCTTGGTAAACGAGCCCCATTTCTAGCCACGTACCTTTCTAACGGCAGATACTACTTCAGTGAAGAAATTAATCAGGTGATCCCATAGAAAGTGTGTGCTTTAGGAATTTAAGTGAAGTCACTTTCTCTGTGGAAGGACAACCCCACAAAGCTGCAGGCTATATCCAATTTGCTTTTGTCTCCAAGAATTGTAGCTGAGAAGAGAATACAGATGAGAGAGGAAGAGAGGCAGACATGTTCCCTGCAAGTCAACACTTCAGTTTGAGTACTAACACTGTAACTGGAAAACAAGTTTCTGCCTTGTATGCCTCCACAGTAAATAGCATGGACTCCTAAGAAGGGTAAGACTAGGACAGCTTTTGCCATATTGCGTGGTTTTACCATATAGCATTCTTATTATGAATTAACATCCAAAGTTTTAAACGCTACAGGTAACTGTCCTACAAGGCTACAGACTGGTCTAGCTTCTTCTGCCTCTTATTATTTCAAAGATTTGCACAACCAAGATGTAGTTGACTATGTTTAAACATATACAGTGTAAATTATAAACAGGCGTCTACAAACAAAACTATACCAAAGGCTTGTTTTTCTACAGACAGTATATATTTAATATATAATATATCAAATGCTGCAGTATTTGAGCTAACCAAGCATAGCTGTAAAAAAGAAACACAGTTTATCATAAATTGTTACTCCCCCATCTCCAGTAAATCATTATTCTCTTGCTCTTCCATTAGAAAACACCCATAAAGGCTAGTATGAAGTTCCATCTAAACCACAGGGCTGTGCAGCCTTGAAGGCAGGCACCTTTCAAAGTTCAGTACCTACTGCACAGGGCACATAAAAACCAAAAATCCTCCTCCTGTGGTGCGGGATGAGATACTGTGGAGTTCTGGTCCTGAGCCACTTTCACAGGAAGGGAGGGAGAAGAATGAATGAAAGCACGTCAGGGTAGGATGGAAGGGAAGTACCAAGCGTAAACCAGACGGACAGAATTGAGGAGAATATTAGAACAAGGGACCAGGCCAGTAGTTTTTAAACAGTCATTCATGCCCTAGAGAAATAACGATGGAGAAAAGACACTTCAAATGAAGGTTACAATATATTCTACAACATACAAACTTAGGAAGATACAATAAAATCATATTGTAAGAAAATACATGGGGTATCTTGGTATACACATCCTCTCCACAGGAGAAGACAGTAGTTAATTTAGTTGACATGCTACAAGACATGCAACAAACTGGACTGCTTTCTAGCAAGTTTTATACAATGTCAGAAGATGGAACATTTTAATTCGATTAATGCTTTCAGCTGAATAATTCTTTTTTCCAAGAAAGAACTGCTTATTGCTGCAAAATAAATCCAAATACTTGTTTAGGCCACTCTACACATTTTATGAATAAATCTAGAGCAACAGCATAAAAGACATCTTCAAGCTTCAGCTCATCACCGTTAGACTTTGTTACGATTTGCTCCTGACTTTAGTCTGCATTCAGAAAATGGATAAACCCACAGAAATGGGAACACTCTACTCTAGTTCAAACTAAACCTACAGCACATGACAGCCATGTATTCTGCACGTTTTTATCAACATACATGTGTGTGACATACGGGCACAACATACACACGCAAATTCTACTCTCACTTCATGGAAAAAAGACCCAAAACACACCTTAAAACCTGTGCTCAGCAATCACGTGGCGTACTTGTATTTGAGATGCAAACCTTCAGAAATACATCTTTTTCAGCAACCGTACCTGGGTCTGCTTCCTCTCCCTCAGCAAGACCTCCCTGCTTTTGAACTCTAGTAATAAATTCCCTCCGCCCCACTATTACTTCAAGTTCCTTCTCTGATTTCATGCAAGTTACTTAAAGACTTACTTCCAAGCATTCATACTTCAAAAGGCATGCATTAGGCAAGAGAGGTATAGACTACAAACTTGAAAATACAATAAAAAGATGACCAACATTTGAAAATAACATGATAATAATTCTAACAAAAAACAGTGCATAGATGTAGACATTTGTGCAGGAAGTTTGATAAACCTTTCAGCAATTCAAAACGTGTTTGCTTGTTGAAGTGAAATAGTTTTCAAACTTTACCATTTTTGCCCTAAACTCAAAACTGCAATTCAGTACAGAAAAGGCAAGAGACAGAATCCAAAGACACAATTAAAGATTACATCAGGTAATCTGAAAATTAGCAATACGCTTATACATTCAACTAGGCAGAACTTGAAAATTATTGTTAACAATCTTCCCTGAACCACAATAAGGCAAAGTTGAAAAGTTACCAGCTGCTGAGCAGGCAAACTCTTCCTACACTTTGCAGTAGTTTACTTTATCAGTAATTTGTCTACTACAATGAGACACTCTAAAAGCACAAATGCCAAAAGTAAAGAGGGATCTGCAACAGACAGGAAAAAATACTATTTTCAAAACTTTTTTAGACACAATCAGGACAAGCCAAAGCCTGCTGAGTAACCACAACCTGAAAGAAATTTAGTTTATACACAGATTCTAAAAGTGAGACCACTTTCATAAAATTTTAAGGGTTACATAGCATAATTAAAAGACCATGACAAAAAACAAGTTTCTTGTTTCACTGTACCAAGTATAAATGTGGTCTAGACACTCCTGCTGGCCAATGTTAAAATTACCTTTGCAGCTATCACCTTGACTGTGACATGCAAAATGGAAAAGCTTCCAGTTTTCAGAGCTGTTCCAAAGCACATGCATTCGAGCTTTTTATCATTTTTATACTACAGGGGGAGGAGAAAGTTGGTAGGACAGCAAATGGAAGGATCTAAGTCCAATCTTTATTAGTAATCTTCACCCTTCCATTATATCCCTATTGGAAGATAGGTCTGTGAGACACTTCACTCAGAATGCAAAGCCCTATAAATTCTGATCACCAGACATCCCATCAGGGAGAATTCAGACAAGCCTGGAAAACCTCTCAGTATGCATGCCTGAATGTAAAGAACTCAAATCAGAAAGGATCCCACTCCGTGGCTCTGCTCTCCAAGATCTGTCAGTTATAAACTCAACCATATCAGAGAAATCAACTTTAACGCATTCACATCAAAACTAGCCAGGCAGAGCTGGGGCTGGTCCTACAGTTCAAAAAGTGAAGCGCAACCATAATTCTACCGCTGCCTGTCACCCTCAATGATTTAAGTAGTTTCCCCAAACCTAACAACATAGTCAGGTGCAGTGATACAAGCACTATCTATGACCGATAACTGAAATAGTATTTTCCTTTCTGTATATAATTTTTTTAGGGTTATTTTGGAATCTGAATTGCAAAAGTTTGCTTTTCAGTTGTGTCAATACACCCAGTTAAAAATCATTCTGCTGCTCTAAAACTGGAAATAAATGTTGATGTACAAATATAGAAACATGAATATACACGTGCACAGACACATGTATTTTGTTCAAATATGTATGCGCTTTCAAAGCAATGGAATAATTTCAAATGCATATATTTGACTTCTCAATCGCAGACACCACATATTCCAAAGAAACACCTCATCGCATTTTATACTATTTACAACCCTTGAAACAACTATCAATAGCTAAACACTCCTGGGTATTCCATCTGTTTGTTTATTTGGCTTAATGCAACTGGGAGAAAAATTACTTAGGCCTTCCTGTTCTACCCGCCAACATCACACATAGGAGTTTTTCCACTTAGAACAAAAAGTTCTAAGAAATTAAAGAGGACTTGCTAAGGTATTAAAAAATACTTTAGTCAATTATATAAATTAACTGTCAAGCAAATAAGTTGAAGAATTTTTTCATGATATGACAGTAACTGAAATATCATAATTTGCACTGCTTTATTACTGCAATACAAAACTGGCATAATTCGTACGATTTACCTAACGTCCCGCACGTGCATACCACTGTAATGGACCAAAGACTGAGGTAAACTCCAAGACACATTTATGCTAGATGGAGTTTTACTTCATTTTAGCAGAAAAGAGTAAATTTTGTCATTACAAATGCTGAAGAAATCTCTGAGTGCTGTTTTACTCAAAAATTAACAGAAAATAACACTTGAATACTTTTGCACAAAGTATCCAAAATTAGTCTCAAGTACAGCCCAACTATGGTGCCAGGTGTCGCCCAGTAACTCCTGAGCACACACAATAGCACCAAGATATTCAAATATCCCTGTTGTCTTCTGGCTACTCAAGTAAGAAACAGCTTTGAAAAAAATCAAATTTTTTAATCTACAATGCTAAAGTAAAAAAGCGTGTGTATGTATGTACATACAGACATTCAGATGTACACAAAACAGTCTTAACAAAAAAAAACAAATTGCATGGAAATGCCCAAACTGTTCTGCAACAGTAATGCAGGACTCTCAAAACCTCAGGAACAAACATGCCAATATGCGTATTCTGTAGCAGTTTTCAAAATAGTTCTTCGGGTAAACCGATCATTGAAATAAAAGTGTCTTGTGAGTTGGTTTGTTTTTTTTTTCCTTTTTTAACTAGCACCCAGTGGATATTTTGTTATTATCCAAGAACAGAATTCAGAGTGCAGCAACCTGATTACACAGCTAACTAAAGTCTAATTTCCTAACCAAAATACAGGAATTTCCTAAAACTTGAGATGAAATACAGTAGTTTTTTTTCTCTTCCACATACACAACCAAACCCCCCATTTCTCCCAAGTGTGAAGAGGACAGTGGGCAGCAGAGAAGCTGAAGCCCTGGGACACAAAGAAGATTTCAGCTAGTGTGAGAAGCAAGCCCCAAAACACCTTCCCCAAAGCCAAACAAAAGATGGCATCCACATGAGGAGAATGACAACCCCCAAACCCACAGGTGACCCCCCACCCCCACCCCACCACCCCCCTGTTTTGAGGGTGCCAAAACACAGTACCTTTGCCTTTTGCAGCAGTGCTGCTGCCAACCGAAGAGGATGCCTGGGAATCCTTCTTCAGCCTCTTGCTCTGAGGTCTGACGCTGGACCTGAGAAAATGATGCTGGTCCTGGCTGTGGGAGGGCTGGAGGGAGGCCGGGGCCTGCGATAAGCTGGGGTTCGGTGGGGGGCTGCTGTTAGGGTTGTTGTTAATAATCTTCTCTTCTTTCTTTGTGCTGCTGCTGCCTGGAGCTGCCTCTCCTCCTCCTCCTGCCCCTTCTTCTTCCAGGGACTCCTCATCTCCTCCTGCTCTCTTGCCCAGCTTTTTCACCCCGTCCTCCCCGCTGCTCTCTCCCAGTTTCACTGTCATCCTGTTGGGAGGGAGAGAGAGAAGAGAGGGGGGCACAAAGTCAGGCCGGGGAGCCCCCCAGAGAGGCAGAGAAATCCCTGGGCTGAGAGGGGAGAAGTTTAGCTGCAGAAATTCCTCTCAACATGGCCGCCGTTGTTTGTTACTAAATCCCCTTTCGTTTGCTGTCCCGACCCAACAACCTGTGCCGAGGGCGGGAGGGGGAAAGCCCCGCCGGAACCCCCCCCAAACCGCCCCAAAAGGCGGCGGGGCTCCCCCGGCAGCCCTCCGGCACCCTCCCGAAGGGCTTCAGGCCGCCTTTGCCGGAGAAATCGCCCGGCCAAACTCGGGCGTGTGGAAGCGCCCGACAGCCGCCGAGAGGAACGGCAGCCGCCGAGCCCGGCGGAGCGGCGCAGAGCAGGGCAGCGCAGCAGGGCAGCGCGGCCGGGCCGGCCCGGCTCCTCGCCCCCCATCCTACCCGTTCGGCGGCTCCGCGGGCCCGGGGGGGCTCTTCCTTCTCCTCACCATGGAGCCGAGGCGGTCCGACCTGCCGCGGGGGGGGCGTTCATATTCCCAGATGCGGCGGCGGCTTCTCCTCCTCTCTGTGCGTGTGTGTGTGTCTCTGGGGCTGGGACTGGTCGAGGCTACCGGGGCTTCCAGCCCCCCCTCCGCTCCCGCCGGAGCCCCGCACCGCTCCCCGCGGGGCAGCGCCCGGCCCGGCCGCTCCCTCCGCCCCGAGCATCGCCCCGCACCGCGGCCGGGCCGGGCCTCCGCGCCCGCTCCCCGCCGGCCCTGTCAGCAGCCCCGGCCGCGGCTCCTCCGACGAGCCCGACCCCTGCTACCATGTCTTCTTGTGAATTTGAAGGGCAACAAACCCTGCAGGCTGCTGCAGCGGCTCCCACCCCCTCACCTCCACGCGCGCTGCGGCCTCCGGGCCAGGCAAAAAAGTTTTAAAACATCATTTGCTAGAGGAGCGCTCCTGGGCTTTCTGAGAGGTGTCACGGGACAACTTTAATTCCAAACCTGACATTTGGACCGGCCGCCGGGATGACCACTCACCCTGTGTCAAACTTCATAAATCCTCTCGGTTCTAAAGTTGGTGTTTTTTTAAAATACTTAGAACAAAATGCCAGACACACGTAAAAGCTTAAGGCATTAAATCGTATTATCTGCTGAAACCCAACAACTGGGGTTTTTTTCCTCAAAGAGCGTCAAAATATTACTGACACCATACCTAAAAGAAGTCCACCTCCAAGAAAGAAACCGCTTCCAGCAAAACAGAAAGAAGCAGCAGTTGCACTGCAGCTGCCTTATCACTAGCGCAGGAGCCACAGTCCAACTTTAATTAAGGGAAAAAGATAAAAACCGACAAGAGAAGGAAATTCTGAATATCACAAATGAAGAATGGAATCCCTACTGATTAGGCTGACAACAAGAACGTGGTTTAAAATAAACAAGATGCATCAGCATTGTATGGTGTGCAAATTGTGCAATTACTATTTATGGATTGCATTCCTACTATTAAAATGATACTTTTCCCTCTAATGATTTTCAGCTAAACCGCTGAATCTACCAATTCCGAATTACACTGGGCAATGTTCCATTCTTTGCAAATGCTCAATAAACTGATTTGAACTGTGGATCTAAACTCATTTTAAAACTTGGTTAACTATTGGCCTGACAGGTCCCTAACTACAAACACAAACTTGTTCTCCACACAACAAAAACTGCAATGTTTTCGGTTACTTTGAGGGCAGAAATCTTCCACCCGTGACAGTTTGTGCTCAAACACTTCACTTAACTAAGGCTTAAATCTCCTCGACTTCAAATTTAGTTTTATTACTGCAAGTTGAGTGATGCATCCACTGGCATCCCCCAACAAGGAGCAGGGGGACACAAAAGAAACCCAGTTTAGTGATAGTTACTTACCAGACCAGGGCAGCAAATCCTAGGACCTGCCCGCCTCCCCCGCAGCGTCTCACCTGCCCCCTCCGGCGGTGCCCCGCACGCCCTTCGCCCCTTTCAGTTGACTTCTCCTTTGGCTTTCACCTCCCACCTGCTTTTCCTTCTTCTCCCAAAAGGGAAGATCCGCTCCACCCGGCCACTTTGCACCTCCAGACGCCCGTACCGCGCCCCTGCGCTCCGCCGCCTCCCCCCAGAGCCCGGCTCTCCTCACAGGGGGATGGATGCTTTCCCCGCAGAGCCCGGTGCCGCCGCACCTCGCTGATGGACGGCCCGGGCCAGGGGGCCGGGCCGGGCCCCCAAGGACACCCGGGCCCCCCAGGGACACGCACATCCCGCGTGCCGCCCCCGCCCCGCGGAGCCTCACCTGCCGCATCAACGCCGCCGCGCCGCCTCCGCGCTCCAGCTCTCCCGCCGGCGGCTGCCCCTGCTCCTCCGGCACCCGCGGCCCCAGGCACCCCCAGGCTGCGCCCCCAACCCGCCAGCTCGGAGAAGGCCGGCGCGCCTCACCACCGCCGCGGACCCCAGCGGCCCTCCCAGCTTTGCCGGCAGCGGCAGCCCCGCTCCCGGCCGCGGAGGCGACCTCTCTTCACCGGGCTCCTCCGAGACGGCGGTCCCGGCGCCGCCAGCTCCCCGCTGGGCCTCAGCGTCCCCGGCTGGAGCCGCAGCTCCCCGGCGCGCCGGACTGGAGCGGGCCGCGATGGGCTGCGGGCCGCGGCGGGCTCCGGCGGCGGCGGTTCCGCTTCCTCCTCAGCCTGCGCCGGGCCGAGGGGGCGGGGCGGGGCGGGACAGGACGCGGCGCGCGAGCCCCTCTGAGCGCGCCAGCACGCCCCACCCCGGCACCGCAAACGAGGCGCCCCATTGGCTCGAGGCGAGCGGGAGCGAGGCGGGAGGCGGGGCCGGGACCCCAACGCAAGCCAAACATAAGCGCGGCGCGGGGCGCGTGACGACGGCCTGACGTAGAGGAAGAGGCGGCAGCCGGTGTCCGTCAGAGGGTGAGATGACACCCGAGAGCTGGCTACTGATTGGTCAAGAGAAAGACCAATTGAGGGCTACGTAGCCAGGGTCCCTGGACGTGGCCCAGGATTCTATTGGTCAAGCGCGGGTGATTTGCATGCGGCGCTGTGTTTATAGCTGCCGGGAGCGGGCGGCTTGTCTAGTGTGTGCGTGGCGGTCGTGTGTGCGAGGGGTCTAGGGCTTGGGCCTCAGCCGGGTGGTGTGAGGCTCCTCAGCTCCTTTACGGTAGTCGGAGCGTGAGCCCTGAGGCTGGAGCTCCTTATGTATTCCCGGACCGCGGAACCGGCAGGGACAGGGGGAGGTGCTTCCGTGAGCTGCGCGTTCAGCACAGAGCATCCCTTTACAGCGTGAACTTGGTGGCTCCTTGGCATCGACTAAAGAAACTACCCCGTCTTGCCAATGGGGTATCCTTTGCCAATTTTGAAGGAGAAAGGCAATGCCAGGGAGCGTGGCTGAGTGCCGGGGCCCTGCTGGCCGCAGCTGGTGGGGACTGGGTTGCCATGTTGTGGGGCTTGGGGCTGAGCCGGGTCTTGGGCCCAGAGCGCTGAGGTGCTCCCCGCCCTGGCAGCTTGCTTGGAAATGCACTTCTTACTTGTGTAGGTTCTAGATAACATACATGAAGCTATGAACGTGAAACCTCCCAGGAAGGCCTATTATCTTTGCAGCTTCTGGTGTTCCTTAGGTTTGCAACTGTGTAGGTACCCTTAACTGGGCTGTTGCTTGGTTTTGTTTTTTTTTTTAAACTGTCTCCAGGATTACAAACCTTTATTCAGTGATGTAGTGAATTAAAGGGGGTTGAATTCCATTTGCTAACCTAATGTTTTGGCCTGTTTACTAGTGACTGTTCACTGATACTTTTATGTAGTGACTTCATGTTAACTGCTAGGAAGAACGATTTCCAAAAAATCTTATAGCTGGTACTGTGTGAGACTCTTTTTTTTTTTTTTTTTTTTTCCCTTAATAAATTCTTTGTGGAAAGAACATTGGGGCATCCCTTTCTTGAAACTTTGTGACTCTCGTAGCAGGAAAGGATGGCTTAGTCCTCCTCTGAGGAAAATCTTCATAAGCCGTAGCTTTGAAATTAATGTCTTAACAACTTGAACTTTATGGTGATATCTAAATTCTGGAAGATTGGGCTCACATGGAGAGTGGTGCAAAGAATCATGATGGTGAACTAAACTTGAACATGCCTTGGGCTCTGTGTCATCTCCCATAAATGTGCTGTAAAGCATAGCTGTGAGTAACCAAGTGTATTCCTATAAATGCAACTTGTAAACAAAAAAGAGCCAAAATGCTTAATGGTCTTGTCTCCACTGTAGATCACATTTAAATCTACATCTTACTTAAAGGGGTTTTTTTGTAGAGAGAGTATTTTGCAGTTTTGTTACAATGTAGCACAAGATCATATAGCTTATTTCTGCTGTTTGGTTAGATCACAACCAGGAAATGATGCATTCCGTGTCTACAATGCCATATATTTCCATGGTGCTTTGTGAAGAGACATGAAGGCATGTTCAGAGCCCCAAGGAGCTCAGAGTGGAAGGTTTCCATTCTCTCTGTATGTAAATAACTTTATATGCTTGAATAGCACCATTGCCTCAAGTGGACTGTTAAGGTGTGAAATTGCTCATGTGTGTAAATGTTTGTGAAAGACAGACTGAATGAAAAGGAGTTGGACAAGAGCTGAGGGCCAGGGGGTAGGTTGAGATGTCAAAAGACACTTGAACTTTCATTCGTTCTTTTTTTAATAGTAGGGAGGGTCCATGATCATGCTTTGGCAGACCTGCACGGTTACAAAATGCAAATAATCTTTCAGTGTTTGTTGCCATGGTTTTCTAGGCTAGGCAAGAACACTAACTTGGATTTGTTGCACATCCTGTGTATTTTAAGGTATGAATAACAAATTACATACTTAATAGAAATAGAACAAGTAATGCTGAGCTTTTTGCCAGAAGAACAAAGTTAATATTTCTGCTTTAGATTGAGGTGTTTTTAATTTTGCATCTAATGGACGTGATCATTACACTAATGTCCTGTATTTTCCTTTTAGGTTACTTAAAAGCTACTACATTTCATTCATAATTCATTTGTTCTTAAAAGGCTCTTAAATTGTTTAATCTGGCAAATGATAACGGATGATCTTTGTGTTATTAAAGCATTTCTTTCCCATTCAGGTAAAAGGATTTAAACTGAAGGTCAGACTTCTATTGTTAATCCTTTATGGCTTACTAAATAGGAAGCACCTAATCGTGAAACTTTTTTTTTTTTTCCTCAGTGTCTGAGGTCAAGCCCTGAGAAGAAGGGATGAAATGCACTATGCGTTTCATCTGCACTGCTGAAGCCTGTTCTTTGCCTGTCCTGGGACTTCAGGGACTCAGAGCTGTTAGGTATCTTTTATGAGTGTAGTACTCAGGAGGGAAGATCTTAGGATCCCAGGATGCCCTGTTCATTTGTGTATTTAGGATATAAACACTTTATAGCAGGACTTCTCTGTTGACTATCCGGAGGGCAGGGAACTTTAATTTCCAGCTAAGCCTGCACAAGTAGGGATATGTAGTTATTGGGCAAAAATTTGTGTAATGTTGAACCAGACAATTATGAAAGCTGTAAAATTGGTCACTTGAGCAGAGACGGTCAGTGGGATTTTTATTTTTTTTTTTTAAGATTTTTATTCCAGCCCAGAAAGGGATGATAGACTAGATGATTGATTGAGGCTGCTGCTGGCCAGTTGCAGCAGTTTCCTCATTAGCCTGGTTGTCCGCAAAAGCAAGGTGTCTGCTCAAATACACAACTTAAAGTTTGATGATCTCAAAAATACTCTGCGCACAAACAGTGAAGGTAGTCAGCTGGGTGGAGCCAAAAAATGAATTGCTGACTCTGCTTTGGGAGTGGCACCTGAGTGAGCTAATGGTGGTGTTCCATGTCCAAGCACCCACCAAGAAGAGATGCCATAAATGACTTCGTTAGAGCTGATGCCTTGTAAGGGCTAATTACAGCATGAGATAAAAAGCTACAGGAAGCAGTAAGTTCTGCTGCTCAGAAAACAATTTGTTCTAGAGGGAGTTGCTGAGCTTGTAGCCAGAAGGTCTAAAGCCAGTGTTTTGCCTCCTTACCTAATGCCTGTCTTTAAATTCTGGAAGAGATGCAGCACATCACATAAACACCACAAAAATGACAGAACACGTTATGCGTGTCCAGAGCCAACATCAGTCAGCGCATGCAGAAACTGTTGGTGACAGCCGTACTAGGGGTATGGTGGCTTTTCATCTGTTTGTGTGGCAGTGTGGCGCTTCAGAGGAGTTGCAGATGACTGTGGAGCTCACAGCGGTGCGAGGTCTGGGTCTTGAAGGTCTCTCTTGGTGGTGGTGGGTAAAGCTGGCTGTTGAGGCTGGGAGCAGGCCCAGCACCGAGCTGTGTCCATGCCTGCTGTGGGGCTATCTTGGTGCCCATGTTATGAGAAAAAAAATTGGCTGTTATCTTAAAAAAAATTACCAAATCAGTTCTCCCACAGAAGCGCTGAAAGGGCTAACGAGCTCTGGGCTGTATAATCACACAGGGTTATAATAGGTGTTTACATTTCACCAAGCCTCAGCTGGGTTGCCCAGTTGCGGTGGGTGTTTAATGCGTGTTCGGGGGCCTGAGGCGCGGGTGATGGCGTCTAGATTCCCAGGCGGACGGCGAGCGGCATGGTCCGTCACCCCCGTTAGCGCAGGACCCTCGCGGGTCCCTTCACGGGGCGCTGAGCTCGGCTGGAGGCCGCCTGGGGTCTCGCCAGCCGCAGGGTGGATGTCCCAGCGCGGCGGTGGCTCCCTGCCCGCGGCGGGCCGGACGGGGAAGGGGCAGCCCTCCCTCTGTACTCTACCCCGGGGCAGCGGCGCCTTCAGTTCCCTCCCGGACCCGGCTTCCCGGCGCCGTTCGGGGGCGAAAGAGCCCCGAGGAGGGGGGCGGGCAGGGCACTCGCCGCCGTCCCGGCGGGGTCCCGCCGCGCTCGGCTCTCTCCGGCGGCGCCCGCGGGCCGCTTCGGTTGTTTCCGTTACTCTTCGGCTGCGGGTCGGGAGTTTCCGCGCTGGGGCTCTCCCGTTGTCAGGGGTAACGCAAAGCCTCTCGGAGCGAGCGCGGCCTGCGCTGCCTTGCCGGGGCCGCGCTGCGGGTGAGAAGCGGGCGGGGGGCACCGGGAGCCCTCAGCGGCTTGGCCGGCGTCTTCGCGGCCCGGCGGGCGGCAGCGGGGTCGCTGGCGCGGCCACGGGGGGCGGGCGGCACCCGGCTGTTGGGCGGGCTGCGGCGGGCCCACGGAGCCCTTGCTGCGTGGTGCTCGGCCGAGGCCGCCCCCCGCCCCACGGCTCCGGCCCGGGCCAGGCGCCGGCCCACGAGGAGGGGAATCGCTGGGGAAGCGGCCGGGCCCGTCCGTCTCGGTGCGGGTTCGGGGTTTAATCAGATTTTTACTATTTACTCTTTCTGTTTGACTAGTGAGAGGAAATAGTATTTAGTCATTAGCCATCCGTTTGTAGCATAACTCCATTTTGCACTCAATTTTTTTTTCTGGGGTATTGTAAACATTTTAAAATTTTAAAAAGCCAGCGTTTCTTATAGGTAGGGATTATAAGGGAAGAAAATGTGGTTTTGCATCGGTGGCTGTCAGGTCTTGTGAAGGAAACATCATGGCAGTGCGTATAGAAAACTCACTTTGTGAACATGCTCGGTGATGGGGTTTCTGGTGGCCGTAGCGGTTCCATGAGAATAGCAAACCGAATCGTAACCAGCGCCCCTTAGATGCTGGATGTACTGACAGTGTTGTCACACAGAGCGTAAAAGTAGCTTTTCAAGAATTGTCACCAAAGACAGAATAGCATACCTAATGTGATTACTGAGATCCGTTTTCCGGACTTGGTCATGTTCTGTACCAGTCCTCAAAATGGCTAACTTTTTCAGAAATTCTTGTCTTTAAACCTTGAAAAAATAGAACATGCAGTGCCAGAATCATTTGTAAATGTAATCCTACTCGGTTTACCTTTTTTTTTTTTTTCTTTGAAGGTTTTTTGGAAGAGGCATCTGTCAAAGCTACAGAGTGTAAATAAATGAGCTTGAAGCAACAGTAAATATGTGAATAATGAATTCCCAAGATTACACCAAGCAACTGAATGTTGGTTTAGTGATTTTTCCACAACTGAGTAATCCACTTATATAAGTAAGTTATTTGTGTGTGGCAGTCTCCTGCATAATTTTGTATAGTTATTGAGATGGTGAAAAGTATTTCATATTAGGGATTGTCCATAATTTACATCGCAGTATCACTGAATCTTGTTTTAGTAAGTGCTAGCCTGCTTTTTTAATTATGTACAGTATTGATTGTGAAATTGTTTTTGCTGCCTATTAATGCCAAAAGGGATAGCTAGTTATAGGTATCCTAATTGGAACAGGCTGACCTGTGGCAAAGCAGACAATGTGGCTTGATGTACCCATTAGTGAGTTGATTGAGAGGTGCAGTTTGTAAACTTGACAAACTTGTTTTCTTCCCTCTCTGGTGGGGACTGAAATAGCTGAATAATCATAAGTAATATTTATGACTACAGATGCAAGGAACACTTATGAGCAGAAAAAGGTGGCTCTAGAAAAAGCATTACAGCTGTGTGGTTTTGTGTGATAAAACCACTAGTTCATACCAAATGTGTTTGGTGTTTTGTTTTTTTTTTTCATTTAGGCATCTCAAATTTTTGTTTTAATCTGAAGTGAATTTCTCTGTTAGTTCAAATTTTGAGCCCATCTAAAGCTTATATTCAAATATGGACTAAATTCTTCGCCTGCTGGAGCAAAATTAAACAGATGAAATTAGAACAAAAGTGGTAGAATGGGTACAGTATTTTGGAGCAGAACGGGAGATGTAGAAAACTATTAAAAAACCTAAAATAAAGATGAAAACCAATTTTTAGTTGAATCGTTTGTTGGGTTTTCTTTTGTGGCAATACAACTAGAACTATGTGCCGCTATGAGAATGTGGAGGATTTTGAAGAGGTGTAAAGGTAAAGGTTAATGGATCTTGTTGAAATATCAAATTGCTTGTTATTACGCTAACTGCACTTGTTTCTGTTTTGATGTCTGGTAGTTCATGTTACTCTTTGTAATATGAGAGGCAAGACGCAGAACTACCAGCTTATTTAAAAGTGTTACCCACGTTTTTAATCTCTGTAGTCAAAGGTGCTGGATGTAATTTTTTTTTTGGGGGGGGAGACAGCCTTATAAAGCAAAATACTTATTTTAAGCACTGACAAAAGATTTGAAATAAATAGACTTTAAAACAAGAGTCTGTTTATGTCCATTTTGCATCCTGCAGCGGTGTCCAGTTGGTGACTTAGGCAAATCTAACTGCGGTGTATATGTGTGCCTGCAGGTTCTTAACTCATTGTTTAGCTGCACAGAAGAAAAAGTCTCTTTCCCTGAAATGTCAAGGAAGCCTTTTTAAATCTTTCACAATTTTTTGTTTTGTTGGTTTGGTTTGTTTTTTTTTTTTCACCAGGTCTTGGCATTATTTGCTAATAACTCTTGAGGGTTTTTTTCTCCAGCTGTTTCTCTTTTGAAATCAAGCCAATAAGATCACACAACACAAATCGCAAAGACCATCTCTTTATATAAATTATTAAATACTATTAGTGACTTTCTCAATTTCTGACACACAACTCTGAAAAGAGTGTTGCTTTCAGGTTCTTTTCCTTGAAACAACAGCACTTCTTGAGTATTTTCATTCAAATGTAGATTAACAGATAGTATGAGTTAAACTAATCTTGCATAATTTCAATAGTACAAGATCCGAAGTGGTGACAACTGTTAAAACTCCTTGAAGGCCCAGATATGAGACTTTACCACATAAAATCACTCTGTCGGTACATTAATTGACATCTTTGGATATGAAGTATGGCAATTAGCTTTCTGGTAAATTCTGAGTTATTTCAGAGGACTCTGAAATAAGGCGGCACAAGCCAGTGGTGAGAGATTGGTACTACCCTATGTGCACTGTGAATCTGCAGACTACCTGGCTCCGTATTCCTCCGTGTTTTTTAAAAATGCTACTTCGACATTTTTCCTGTCTGTGTAGTGCGTGTTAACAAGATGATGCTGTTTTCCCCCATTTTTTAAGAATACTTGTTATTGCATCTATTATATATATTATAAATAATATAGCATATATATACTGTATATATATATGTACATAGTTAGAAATACCTATTAGAAATGTTTGTTTTCCTTGTACAGGTTTGCAGTCTGTGACAGCTTCTGTCATGGCTGTGTACGTGGATCATCGGACGGAAGCTCCTGACTCAGTTGCCTCCCCTTCTCATATAGCGTGGCACCCACTTCATCCGCTCCTGGCAGTTGCTTCCATCAGCACAGCATCTGGGGGCTGTGTGGATATCTACCTGGAACAGGTGAATAATCAGCAACTCTGCTTTTCAGCTTGATATCATTTTGCTGCTTTGAAACTTAACTTTTTTTTTATATATATATATATTTTTGCAGCATTATTTATGCTCTTTGAATCCCTCCCTCTGGATTTTAATTACTATCCATATCCCGTGCTATCTACAACATGTCAGATTCATCAGCTACTGATTATATGTATTTTATAAAAAGGTCTTTGTGAATTAAATTGATCTTTCCATTGAAATTTAATTTTTACAGTATTTAAGTCTTGTTTGTGGTGGCTACTGATTTGCTTTTTACTTCTCATAGCATGAGAATTTCAGGCTTATAAGTAAAATGGACACATGCTGCTGCCTTTTTTTTTTTAAAAAAACTCTAAGTGAATAAAATGAACTAAGAAATGGAAATTAAAAAAAAAAATCTTTCCTCCACCTTGAGACTGAGCTGATTTGCTACACTCAGCTTATTCCATTTGAGTAGGTTGTTTCCTAGCAGGGTTTCTGCCTGTAGACAGATATTTCCTTTGCATACTCTAAACTTTACACAAGAGGCTTGCGTAGGTCTATGGTTTGCATAATTTTCAGGAAGAAAAAGTGTGCCATTTAGGGAAATGGTACTACAAGCTATCTAGCAGCAGACTTACTGGAAACGTTTAAGTCTGTTAATATGAGTAGCGTATAAAATGTATATTTTTCAAAGTGTATCGTGAAAAGTGGTCATCCAAACTTTACAAATGGAAAAATAAATACATAGAATGGTTAGGTTAGATTACTTGCCTGAAATACTATTGCAAACCATGCACAGAGGAGGGTCTAGCTTTACGAGCTGTTAAAGCATTATGTTATTCCGTGTCCTCAGTGAGATGCTTTAGTTTTTTTTTTCAAAAATTTATTTTTTTTACCTTCAGATGTGCTCAAAGCCTTCTCATCCTTCATACAGGGGTAAAAGCTTGATACTCAGTGGGAGCTGCTCATGTATGCTGTGAGGGAAGAATAGCCTGGAAAAGCAGAGTGAGGCAGTCACTTGACACTGCTGTGTTTTCATTAGCAGTTTTCAAGTGGACGTACTGCATGTTGTAGCACACTTTTATGTACATGAAATAGCTGCAAAGAGAATTTGTGTAGGCACTTCATATCTCTTGCAGAACGCTCTATTACATGCCAGTCCTTTACTGCAGTAAAATACCTTGTTGACTGGGAAGCAAGTCTGAAGGTTTAGCTGCATCCTTGTGCTGAGTTTCCATTGTACTGAGCGTGCCCTTTATTTCCATTTGCAGGGAGAACATGTGTCTGATGCACATGTTGAGAGAAGCTTTCAGGTCACATCGCTTTCCTGGCACCCTTCCCGACCCATTCTTGCAGCAGGTTGGGAGACGGGAGAAGTTGTGATACTTAATAAACAAGACAAGGAGCACCACGCTGTACCACCAAGTCATGACGCCAAAATTACGGTCCTAAACTGGAGTACAGATGGTACCCGCCTTGTGTCTGGCGATAGGGTGGGTAGTTGAAATGCTAAATGTGTGTTTGTTGTGGAACGTAGTGTTGCACGCCCTCTGATGGGAAGGGATTATAGAATGGATCGGTAGGGGAAGGGATAGTTGCAGGGGAGAGAAACTTCCTCGCTTTAGATACAAATTAAAACTGTTAGGGAGTAAAATCAAATCTCAGTATTTTAGCTTTTCCTACAGTACTCATTATAATTTTATTAATTTATCTTTAAAAGTATATCCTGAGCAGTAGATGAGGGCTTAAGGCTATTTAATGCATGGGGTAATTGAGGCAAAGACAATTTGAATTATTTGCTCCTGTCTATGCACAATTTTTTCTGGCAGATTCAGGAATAAAGCCGAGGTGTTGAGAATCAAGTTCCAGCTACAACATATTAGTCTGTAGTGAGTGCATAGCAATGCTCACTTGAGTACAAAAAGCCTATTCTAATCTCTCCTGTTCTGTTTTTATTAATACTCTAAAAATGAGTCAAACTTGTTGTACAGAAAATGTGTTGTGGAAAGACTTGAAATGTGACAGTCTTTATTTCTTGATTGGTTATCTTTTTATATAGTGTAATGAGAAACTAGCTATTGAATATTTAGTATTCAGGATTAAGTATTAATAGAAGACTCTAGTTTTGTCGGTTCTTGAGTCAGCAAATGATAAAAGAAAAAAAGGTGGGTTTTTCTGTATTTTCCCTGATATAAACTTGAGCTTGTCTAAGAATTTCAGTTCTCCTCTTTGAGAATTCTTACCTATATAAGTAAGAGGCAAATAACTTACCTATATAAGTAAGACGCAAATGACTTAACTATAGAAGTGAGAGGCAGAAGTGGTAAATCATTGTTTCTAAAATTATGTTGCTGCATTTAACAGAAATGCAGGAATTAAAAATTGAGTAAAAAATGAATTTATCCTCTTCTTTATTAGAAAAGAGTAGATGCCGCTCAGACAAAAGGAGGTGACACACAGTGTAACTGAGGCCTTATTTATATGGAGTTAATGTAGCCACAGCTTACATTGACCCTATGTTTATGAACAAACTCTTTTTCAAATGGATTTATTTGGTGTCAGATCACAGCAGTGAAGTGATCTTAAAACAGATATAGCCATTCCTATAGGCAAACTTAAGAATTTTGTAGATTTATCCTAACTGGTTCTCTGATGAGAGTATTAATCGAAGTAGAATAAGCAGTGGTTTCAGGGAAATACCTTAACATGACAAAACAAGACCTAAGCATGTGTTGACATGGGCCCTCTTCAGTTGCACGTAGCTTTAGTTGCTGTAGTTGGAAAGACCAACCTCAATAGACGCAACAGCAGCACGGTTGAACTCGGAAGAGTTCATTATTGCAAAATAGCTGTGTTACCCTCTGCAGTCGGTGAAACACACAGCTGAGCGCAGTTCAAGGTGCTCCCTGCTGTCTCTGGCCAATTACATGTAGGTCCTTTAAAGCCTGCAGCCGTGCGCAGTGGCCAGCTTGAGCTGCTCAGCCTTGCTCAGAGCCCCGGCCTGTGCGGCTGGGCACACAGCAGCTCTGGCACGCAGCTGGCCCTGCGGCCAGCTCCAAGGGTGGCTCTGCCCAGTACTGCACCGGGAGGGCTCACACATCCCTCGTCTTGCACGCTCCCTGTCTTGTACCGTGCTCTGATGTGCAGCATAGCTGTGCATCATTTCCTGCCTCTTCCCAATAGCTTATAAGTTTATTTTTAAAATGTTTCCCATGAAGGTTTATATTCAGGTAACTTCCATTAGGTGAGTGCTGCCAGGATCATATTCTGCTTGTATTAGAGGAATACCCTTAGAAAGAAGATAAATATTTGGGCCCTGATTTGTTTTCTGTTTGATCTTCTCTGGGACTTCATAACTGAGAGTGCTCAGCTGAGAACATCCAGTCATCATAAATCCTGAGTTGCAAGAAAATTATTTGAAAATAGCTTCTGAGAGGTGGAATTGGATGCTGTGCAAATCAGAAGCTCTTAATTTGTGTTTTAAGTAACAAATAACACGGATGACTTCCAGGCTTCAATCACACACAAGGATCCTAAGGATCTATGTGCTTTCTATAGTGAAAGCCTATTTATAAGGCAAATAGCCTTTACGACAGGAAGCTAAAGCTTTGGGTTGTTAAGAATGATTGGGAAGATACAGGATACCATAAATCTTATAGAACATAAGATCAGTGCTCTTTGTCCTTTTCAAATACCATTTGAACACAGACCAGTTCTGCATCTTTTCTATAACCAGTTGCACTTAGAACAGGTAGTGAGCTTTTTTATTTCTAATATCGTGTGTTCCAAACTCAGAACTGGGTTTGCAAGTAGGTTATCTGGATACAGGATGGGATATCTAGAATGGGATGGAAGGAAGGTCAGCAGGTTTATAAAGCTGCAGGGTTTTCCTCCAGCTTATAAATGGTGCAGGTTTTCTTAGTTGAGATCCCTGGAATTTGGTGACATTTAAAGCTGGGGGAGAAGCGAGAGGAGGAGCCATCAGGACATGAACTTTCAGGTTGTAGGCTCCTGTGATGTCCAGAGGTAACCTGCAAGCAATGTATGAACCACAAGCGGCCTCTTGGAAGGGGAGTACAGCAGTTTCACAGATGCACAGCTGTGTTGCATTCTTGAAGCTGTAAGAGACAGTACTGCACAATAAGCAGTTTGGGGTGGTATAAATATTATCATCTTATGCTGAAAAGAAATTAGAACTTTGATTCTTAATTCTTAGGGAAAAAAAGAAGGAAGTATTACCTTGGAAGGCCTCAGCTGCATCTTGTGTGGCTTCTAATTAGAATTGGGAAGAATAAGTGTTTAGAGCTACCACTGCTACTAGTCTTTCACTTCTAGAAAGACTATATGCCATTGAAAACAAAGAAAAACAGAGTAAATTATGGTACCACTTTATTGTTATCTATCTTAATGAAAAAAATGAGATTGAACTCGATAGTGCAAATCGTTGCTGGTTTCTTTATGTAACGCTTACACAGAGGGCATCCAAATGCAATTTGGTTCCCTAAGCACTAACGTAATAACAACAATAAATAATAATCTTAAAATTCCAGCTTACTCAGGGATGCATATCTTATGCTTTACTACCCTTTATCTCAATATCTTTCCTTTTAGCATTCAGACTCCTTGCAAGAAAAAAGTGGAAAGGGAGCTACCTAAACAAAAATTTGCATATGATACTTGCAGAGGAAGCCAAGGCTGTTCCATATAATTCCTCTGACAGTGTCATTTTATTAAGAATGGATATGACTGACAAGCTTTTTTAGATAACTTGATTTTAAATAAGCAAATAATATAATATTAAAGATAATTTTTATTCCTTGTGGCTTAGTTTTAAGTGAGAGTAATTGTACGTGTCAACTAAGTGAAAGCAAGGGTGTTGCTCTGTCAATAAAATGTTTATTTTTATGGACACTGAGTAGCTGGAGTCCAGATTCTCATTGGTGGGCACAGTGTAATGAATTAACTGTTGTCTTTCTAGCATGGTGTCTTGGTTCTGTGGCGAATGGACCAGCGAGGCAGAGTGCAGGGTCCTGCCCTGCTGAAACAAGAGTATGGAAAATGTCTGTCCCACTGTGTCTTTCGACCACCCCCTCCTGGCGAGTAAGTATCGTGCCCTCTCAGGGCACTGGTAGACCAGGTCTTTCTTGTTCCATAGAAAGAAAATCCTACTCACAGGCAAACCTTTTTTAAAATATATATATATCCACACACACGTATATAAAAAAAAGTTCTTCTCGTAACTGTCCTTCATTTACAAGTTCTTCTCCCACTGTAGTAGCTGGCTATTTGGGTCCTGTGTGCACCAACAGATCTTCCTTTTGCCCATACTTTTCTCTATGTTGCTGTTGACTCTTCTTCCTTTGGTTCTTCTAATTAGCAGTGTTGCTGATTGTGAAAAGCAGAAAGCACACTGAAAACACAATTATCCATTAAATTATTGTCAATAGTAATTAAATTAAAAGTCAGTTCTTAAACATTATTATTTCTTTCCTCTCCAAGCAAGAAATAGGAAACAGCTGTAGCAAAAAAAAAAAAAAGGATTTGCCTTGTCTGAGCCACTTCTGTTTCACATCTCTGTAGAAATAATAATGGTTACAGAAAAATAGGTGGCAAAATGCAAGTGAAAATTAGTATTAAAATTTTACTTTGCATCTTTTTGAGTATGTCCTTTTTCTAGCCAGTGTATGAAACATCTTTATTCTCTCTTTACAATATGTTTTATTAACTACTCATCCATTCTTTGATATGGAAAGTACTCTGCTATGTAAGGAATTGGAAATTAAGTATCTGTGTTTGCAGGGACCTTGTGCAGCTGGCAAAAGCAGCTGTGGGTGGTGATGAGAAGGCCTTGGATATGTTTAACTGGAGAAAAGCTGGAACAGGAGCACCTCTGAAAATGGGACTCCAGGAAGGACTGTCCTTCTTCATCACTTTGACAGATGGTAAGAGCAAAACTACTTTTACAGTCTGCTGGAAATTTGTCTCCTTAATACTTCTATATAGCTCAGTGCGTGATAGTCCTGTTTTCACGTATCCAGCATCTGGAGTATGTCGATATATCTATCATATTCATATATCCAACAGCATAGAGTATTCGTAGGAGTTGAAGAATGTTTGGTAAGAAGAAATTAATAAAATTATTAATATCTTAGCATCTTCAGGGTGAGTCCTCTCCAAAAGGGCACCATAGGTTAGTCCATGGGCAATCCACCATAGATTAGTCTGTGCCCTCCAAAAGGGCACCATGGATTAGTCAGGTTCCTGAAGAAGTGAGTGTAGTGAAAGTGATCTCTTAACGCCTAAGTGTAAATGAAATTAGAAGTTATCATCAGTTTGTGCAAAGCTTCAAAATAATGCGTGTTGTGTTTTTTTTAATAGAAATACGCAAATGCTGCTAGAACATACCTTTAAAAATAAATTGTTAATGTTTCTTTTTTCTCATGCTTTGAAATGATGCTTCAGTCTACAAAAAAGTCTTTGAGTATCTGTTTTGTTAGTTTTCTTTGCTGCCATTTGCCTTTTCTTCTCCCTTTTACTGTTCTGGGTACTAGTTTGCTCCCAGCTCACTTTCTTCCTACCTTAGTTTTTCTCCTGCTGCCTTCTACCTCTCTAACCTGTTAGCTCTTTGGACAGGAGCCAGAATGTACGTGACAAGTAGTGTAACAAGTATGTTTCTGCATGATTTGAGTACGTGATCCTGTCAATTCAAGTGTTAACTACTCCGAAAAACATTTAAGTAAGGCTAGTTCTGCAGCTCAGTTACAGTTTGATTCCATGTTTACATTACGAAGGGTGAGACCCATCACTTACACCAGTATAGCTTCCGTAGGACTGCAGGAGCGGCATTGTCCGGCTGTGTTTGTTTTGCAGATCATTTGATTTGCGAGTTGCAAGCCTCTTTACTAGATATGAATCATTTAAATGAGAAAGGGGTACAGGGCGCTTAACCGTACGAGGAGAGAATCTTTGCGTGTCTGTGCGTTACATCCTCACTTTCTGAGCAGCTGTTGTGGTGGTGCACAGCTCCATCTAGGGACAAAGTCCGTATCCTGCAGGTGGCTGTCCTTCACATCTTCTTTCTTGGGCCTCCTCTTCAAACACTTCAAATTTCGGTCAAATGACACAGTTTCTTTTGAGAGGTCTCATTGCCTAGGGTGATTTGGGCATATGCATTTTGGACCCAGTTCTTAATTGAGTTAGTGATCTGTCATAACTTCTGAATTCGTTAAAGTTTTCATAGGGTTCAAATGTGACCTGTAAATTTCCTCTGAAGTGTGGATTCTCAGCCCAAACTTGTTTAATAAAAATGAATTAACCCCCCACGTTCTTCTTGCATGCTTTTCAATATCTCAAAAGAGATTTGAGTAAAGACAATAGTGTCTTGTAAAGCAAAACTAAATAAACATTTAAGCTCCTCAAAAAAACCCAAAACAAAATGGAAAAAAAACCTCTCAAGTTTCAAACATTTAGTCTAGATATTTTGTGATGCTTCCAGAACACTGATCATTGCAGTAAAACAACGCAGTTCAGGTAATATGTTACATGAGATGCTTATCTGAAGAGAGGATACCTGAACTGATAACAATTTTTCGGAGGCTTTTCCATGAGCACAAAGAACTGTCCTCATTCCTGAGCATTGGAGGAGCCCAGCACAGGTATTGGGACATAACCTGAAGAGTGGAAGTCATCCTGATATGTTTACTGAAAGCACCCTTGTTTGTCTTTACTGCAGATGTTTTAGGTCATGAGTAATAACAATCTTCTGGTGCCCTTTGTATTTCCTAAACAGCAGATGCTTTCTGCTGCTTTTTGTCTTCTGAATCTCAGAGTTGTTTAACTCTGAGAGCTCAACTTAATTAGCTCAGATTTGTTAACCTTTGAGATTAGTCTCTTGTGTGATACAGCGTGAAAACTTCCTTAAAGTTATGCAGAAAGCTATAACCCTCTCCCTAACTGCCTAAATAGCTTCAGAATAGTGGGTAGTGTTACCTGTGAAATACTTGATACTTTCTATGGTGATATCCAAGTACAGACAGCTAATTTAACTTAGGAAACAATTTCAGATGGCAAATAAAATCAAGGGACTGTCCGTTTCTTGTAAAAGATGCCATAAAAGTGAGATTCAGTTACTGCAAAGTATTACTACAATAAACAGGTATCTGTGTGGTAGAAAATGCTACATTGGAGAACTATTCCAACAATCCAGGGTATCAGTACGGTCTGGGGATGAATGGATGGAGAGCAGCCCTGAGGAGAAGGGCTTGGGGGTGCTGGTGGGTGAGAAGATCAATACAACCCAGCAGGGCGAGGTGGGGGGATTCTGCCCCTCTGTTCCGCCCTGTGAGACCCCCCCTGCAGTGCTGCCTCCAGCTCTGGGGCACCAACAGCAGAAGGACACGGAGCTGTTGGAGCGGGGCCGGAGGAGGCCCCGGAGATGCTGGGAGGGCTGGAGCCCCTCTGCTGTGAGGACAGGCTGAGAGAGCTGGGGGGGGTTCAGCCTGGAGAAGAGAAGGCTCCGGGGAGACCTTGGAGCCCCTTCCAGTCCCTAAAGGGGCTCCAGCAAAGCTGGGGAGGGACTCTGGATCAGGGAGGGGAGCCATGGGACAAGGGGGAAGGGTTTTACACTGGAAGAGGGGAGATCGAGATGAGATCTCAGGCAGAAATTCTCGTCTGTGAGGGTGGTGAGCCCCTGGCATAGGTTGCCCAGAGAAGCTGTGGCTGCCCCATCCCTGGAGGTGTTCAAGGGCAGGTTGGAGGGGGCTTGGAGCGACGTGGTGTGGTGGGAGGTGCCCCTGCCCAGGGCAGGGGGTGGCACTGGGTGCTCTTTAAGGTCCCTTCCAACCCAAACCATTCTGTGATTTAACAGGAGAGATGAATTAATTTATCTGTTCAGTGTTTTGTTTCAGGGAGAAAATGTAGCATTGTGGGAGGAGGTGGGAGAGGAGTTTGAATTTCTTTTTTTTCTATAGTTGGAATGTAGAGGATGATAATATATTTGCAAAGTTTTGGAAATCAAAACTAAAATTAAATTTAAAAAGTAATTATTTTTAATTAGATACATCACGTTGCCTCTTGGGTGCAACATTTTAGCATGGATCCTTAATGTTTGTTCTCATACATTTGTGTTTTCTACTTCAGCTTTTGGGGGAAAATATTATTTCATTTCATAGGGTTTTTGGATTTGCACTAGTTTGAAATGCTTTGCTAAGAAATTATATATGTGGTGTGGCATGACATCTGTCAGATTTCAGTGATTTAATTTGTCTGGGTGATTTCTGTAATACCATTTGCAAGCTGCTACACTAATTCTAGGGTTTTTCACTGAGTAGAACTGTGCATGATTTATAGAGTATTACAAGTTAACAAAACGATAATGGCTTATAGAATGTTGATAGGTGCTGTAGTTGCCAAGTCACAAACTATGTTGTCAGTGTTCTTAGACTATTCAATTTGCGTGTGAAATTAATGTAGAAAAGCTGTATTTTGTGTTTGTGGTGGAGTATTTCTAAACAATGAGGAACTTCATAGAACAGATTTCTATAATCTAGACTCTGCTATAAATTGTACCAATTCTTAGCTGCCATTCTTCTTTCATAAATTACTATCAGTACTGAAGATTTCAGAAGCCATTCATTCACGCACACATATGCAGAAAGTTTACTTTTTGTTTAAAATTAAATGATGGCATTGAAATGATTCCTCTCTGGATTTCCTAGATGGGGAAAAAGTGACTAAGTTTTGTTTTATTGCTCTGGTCAACTGTTGTAGTCTCTATCCTGAGACAAACTAGAAGACAAAAGAATTGTGGTTATTTTTTATCTTTTCAGCACTTGAGGAATATTTTATTAAGGTAGAAAGCAGCAACTTTTATTTTTTGTAGCTAAAAACTGTTGACTAAAAACTATATGTATACTACAGGTTCTGTGCATTATGTGAATGAGAAAGGAAAGACGAGGCGTGTGTTGTCCACAGACAGTCTGGTCCAAAAGCTTCTCTTCATGGAGGAAAGAGATGTTTTAGTTGTTATAACAGAGAACCTGCAGCTGTCCTTGCATGCAATTACTCTTGAGGGAGAGGCAGAAGAGCTCATGAAGGTAAGAGTCAGACAACACAGTAAAGCTGCAATGTCTAATCTTTATATGTATTTGTTAGGGTTTTTTATTATCCCTCTTTAGCTTACAAATGAAGCAACTCTTTTTTCTTTCTCAGGTAACACCTTGTTGAGTGAATATACACTCTTTTAAAAGTGGAAGAGTGGTGTGTTCTTGAAGTTGGAAAGATGGTTTTTTATCTTGCCTTCCCGTTTTTTCTTAGTTTCTTTCCTTTTGATCCTGTGTTAATCCTTTTACACTTCATGTACCTTGTCTTAGGGAATTAGAGAAGAGTTGAAAATTCCAGTATAATCAAATACTTGTTAAAATGTCTTATCATCAGTTGCTCAGAGCTGTTCTGTCCTTCAGTTTAGTAGGAATAGTGATATTGTCTTGGTGATACTGTCTTTGTCTGCAAAGCTGACAGATTTTTTTTGTTTTCACATTGTGAAAGCATTCTTCACAGCTGCAACGGCTAGGAAGCTTTTAAAAAAAATAACAACCAACAAATCACAAATAATAATGTAGTGAGCCCAAAATTATTGTGTAGGGACAAAACCAAACTGACCTCATCCAGGACTTATAATGACCTTGGCTAATAAAGTACTGTACTGCTGGAGAACACTGCTCAGGAGCATGGAGCCCAAACCTTCACCTTCCTAAGACTTTTTTTTTCATTTTATCTAAAATCGAAAAAGACTGTGCATTTGTGTATTATGGGAGTGTCCACTTCTTATTAATCATTACTTACTTTTGACTAGAAGTGAGCTTTGGTATTTCATGCTTTAAAGCAATCTTTACCAAGTTCTAAGAGAAGATCCTAGTACAAGACAAAAAACTCCTTACCTACTCAATTTACCCACTACAAGGGTTCTTTTATTAAATTTTACATCCTATACTTGATGCAGAGAAACTACGTGTCTGTCTGAACTGACAAGCAGCTCTAGTTACTTTTTAACTTTTTAGCCAAACTAGGCAATTCAGATGCTTATTGCCTTTCCGCGTGTTCCGCCTACCTTCTGTAAATTTATCTATCTACTTACGCTTAACAGGTGAAGTTGAGTGGGAAGATAGGTCATTCTGCAGACATCATTTTAATAGACCGTAGCCTTGTTGTTACAGCCCTAGGTGAGACGGTCATCAGGTAAGAATTATGTTTTAAAGCTGTTCTGGATGCCCATGAGAAGTGCCAGCTAGAAGTTTTTACAGTCTGCACACACTGTGTATTTTACTGAACTATTGAGTTTTTTTACCCATGAAAAAACTACCAATATTTTCTAATTTCGTTTCTCAAAATAAATAGAGAAATGAAATGAAAAAAATCTGTTTCCTTGAGGACAAAAAATAATTCTATATCTTTCTCTCTAGTTACTTTACTTTTTCAGGCAGTGCTGTTATTGATTTCTTCTGAAAATATATCCATTTGGGTTTTTTGTGTGAAAAAGTTAGCCATTTTGCTGTTCTTTCCATTGTTGACTTGCTCTCCCTGTTTCCTCTAACTTTGTTTTATTTTTGGGGCGGGGGTGTTCCATTAACATCAGTAGTTCACTTTCTTGAGCGTCTATCTGTTACTTTCAGACAAAATCATCTGTTAATTTTGTGAGAATGTGATGAAGACCAAGTATCAAGAAGGAATATGTTTGACAGTGTTTAGTTCCAGAAAATAAATCTGAAATCCAAAGGACTACTGGTTAACCAAGGAATATTCTTAAAATAGAGGAGGAAGCATAAGTAGGGAGGAAGAAAATTACGAGACCTCACTTCTTTTCTTTTTTTCTTAAAGCTGCGTTTGCTTCTGACACCTTTCTTCATAGGGGAATATCACAAAACGTGCTGCAGATTAAAAAGTCAAAGGAAAAGGAAGGAGATTGTTAAGAAATTCACATTCCAGAGGCAGCTGCTGGCAATTTAATTTTAAAAATTGAATGATCTGGGCATTATGGAAATAGCAAATTAATGCCATGGACAGCATCCTATTGCTTGTGTTTAGCAAGACACCTGGAAGGAAAAGCATTGTTAGCACTCTTGTTTTGTGTACCTTAGGTTCTGGGATTTGGACCGAGGCGAGAACTATGTGCTCTCCCCAGATGTGCAATTTGGCTTTGAGGGAGGAGAATGTATTAACTGTGTTTCTTACTGCAGTGCGAAAGGTAAGAAATAACCTGGCAGCTGTGATCTCTAGATCCTAAACCTTGTCAAACCTAAGCCTTCCGTGCCCTGTAGTCATTTCAGTATGTTTGCCTTGTTAATGAGGGTTTCAGTAACAGCATGTGATGTCAAAGCGTTTTAGTTCAGATCAGGAATGTGCTTTTGAAGGTGCAATGAGATCATTCGATACTCACCACACTTTGTCTCAGTAGGGAGTTGTCTCCCGGCACACAAGGTGGATTCCCTTTGATGACACTGAACTGGTAGAGATTCTCCTGGAGTACACCTAATGCGCTCCAGCGTGTCATGGGTGTTCAGTCTACAAGCCCCCACTAGAGCTAATGCAAAGTAGAACTCACCAAACACATATAGTGTGGACGTCAGGTCCTTCAAACTGATGTTTTCTACAGAGCTACTCCCATGCCAGTATGGCTTGTTTGCCAGCATAGGCATAGCTAGTGTCTGCCAGAGTGGTTTTCAATGGTGACTTGCCCATGGTGACTACCAAACCAACTATTCAAAAATAAATGGTTAAAATGAAATCATTGTCTGATACGTTTAAAAGACAACTTCACCTGGTAGCTTAGAAAATGGGCTTTGCCATGTGAAACTTTTCCCAGTGTTTCTCCAGAAAGTTTCTCCAGTTCAGGACTAGGACGCTGGTTTACAGGAAGGCAGAGAGATGGGTGCTGCTAGAAGGCGGCTTCTCTCTTAGAATCACAGCTAGGCTGCCTGCTACTTTGTATAACGTGGGTTTGTTTTTCTGAAGTTTAAAATATGAAATGCCTAAAATGTTTGTGAATGGCAGGTCTCTTGGCAGCTGGTACTAACAAAGGGAGAATAGCTATGTGGAGGAAAGCAGCAGGATCCCGTCAGAGCGTAAGGGCTTTGGAGGGCAAGGAGAAGTGGAAGCTCCAGGCACCTACAGAACTTGAAGGAAACATCACTCAGATAAAGGTAAGACAGGAAGGAGTCTTCTTGCATGTTAATAGAACCCCTCAAACATTAGATGAATAGATTGTCTGTGTGAAACAGATGAATATGATTGCTAACATACAGATATGTGCACCAGCAGGGGCTCGTCCTTCAGAAGGAGGACGAAAAAACATCAGGATCATGTAACTCTTAAAAATTGAAATGTAGCTATTCTGTTACAGGCAAGGTTGAAATGCTCAGCAAGATAACACACTGAAATGCAAATACGTCTCTCTGTCTGGGAGAATTAGCAGTCACGGCATCCTTGTCATTGACAAACCCTTTGGATACAGCACCCTGAAATTATTTTCTAGAAAAGACAGATTGTCAGAAATGTTAAATTTACATAAATTTATTAAAATAGCAAGCAAGAAAATCTGACTAAATGCATGATTTTATTTGTAGATAGCTTTCTTATTTTTAGTCACTTTATCTCACTTTCTACAACCAAATTTTATTTGGTGAGATGTGCCGTCTAGAAGGGAATGCTATATTTTTACACACAAAATTGATGTTTTCAGCTGCTTTTTTGCCAGAAAATGTTGCTTGTTTGCTAGATAATTTTTTTTTTAATGTGCAACAGTGTCAGACTAGATGTGGAGGATAAGTTTTCTCTTACAAATTTGTAAAACCAATGCTTTAAAATATTTCTATTTACAATATTTTTAATGCTGAAGGTTATTACAATACATAGCATTATAATATTTATATTTTAACCCATTGTCTGTTAAGCATCAGGGTGCATCATTTTTATTTATTTGAAATATTTTAATTTGTCACATTAAGTTTAAACACTGTCATTCTGTACTTACTAGCACTTTGATATATGCCAAAGAGAGATGCTGAGCATTACAATCGTAAATTTAAATTAAAAAAGTTTTACATTAACAGCTGGTTAGCTTTTTTGACCACCACCGTTCTTCTGAAAGGCAAAACTCGTGCTTTTAGGTTCTCCAGCAGTTTTTTGTTTGTTCGTTATACACTATTACTAAGTTTTTTCCAGGTTTCTTAGGGTTTCTGTTATAAGTTAGATTTTTCTGTTGCTGTGCTTAATATGTGAGGACAATACACATTATTTTTTATATATCTGGTGACTTTCAAGAGAATGTAATTTTATGCTTTCTTTTATTCCGTTTTCCCATAAGAACGGAAAGTATATAAAAAGCAACGGCATTTGCTTGCTCTGAGTTGGCATAGAGAGAGTCTGTATCAGAGTCCTACTTACAAAATTGAAACAGAAGTACTATTAAAGTCGAGAACCCAAATCTTTTGTTAAGATGCTTCAGTAACAAAAGGTCCAGGATATAGGAAATAGCGTGTGCCGTTAGTGTATCATACATCTGCTAATGAGTTGAGGGAAGGGAAGAGATAGAGCTGTTTATGTCAGCTTGACCATTCAAGCATTTTCCAGATAACAGGATATGGAGTGCTCTCCAGAAATAGCACCTTGTTCACAATGTTTGTTAGCATAAACAAAAGCATTGCCAAACAATTGTCAACAATCACTGCATTTTTATCTCATGCTATGAAGCTGTCTTTAATTATGGAAACTCTAGATGACTTTTTATTGTAATCCCTGCATTCCAAAAAAATATGTTGTAAGAGATTGTAAAAATTGTTTCACGGGGGAATCTTTTGGTAATTCCTATAACAGCCTTTTCCTATATTACCGTAAAAAAACTCAGAATAGAAGGCCATATACCATGGTGAGGTCACAGTGCAGCAATAACTTCATTTGACTCTGTGCCAACTTCATCTTTTTTCAACTTGATACGGTGGCTTCAAAAGAGAGGTGGTTGGGAAATGCACTATAGCTTATCTGTTGTGCAGCGTGGGATCTAATTAATTGTAACTTAAATGCCGTTAAAAAGAACCTCCCCCCCAAAACCAAGTAAAATAGCTTTAGTACTTAGATCGTGCTCTTGAATAAAATGAAACTATTTCCAACACAACTGTTGAAATCAGTGTTATTGGAAAGGTACAGCCACAGAAATATCAGTATGTCAGGAAATTCATATGAAACGTCAAATAACTTTGAGGGAAGCAGAGACCTTAGAGACTTGTCATATCCCTAGAGCTTATGGAGCTTATCAGTTGTGCAAGCACAGAGAAGTTCTTGGACTTCAAAGGGATTTTCTGCAGCTCCAAGAAACTTTATAATTTATCTAGCCCATGAGAGTATATGTCTGGGAACAGGTTGCCCAGAGAAGCTGTTGCTTCTGGGCCACACCTGGAGGTGTTCAAGGCCAGGTTGGACAGGGCTTGGAGAAACCTGGTCTAGTGAGAGGTGTCCCTGCCCAGGGCAGGGGGTGGAACTCGATGATCTTTAAGGTCCCTTCCAACCCAAACCACTCTGTGATTCTGTGTGTCTATACGAATGGTCTCTGGTAGATTTAAAAAAAAAAAAAAAAAAAGCCCACAAAAAAACACCACCAAAGGCCTCTGCCTTCTTCCTGGCCCAGCCCTGGAAGAGCTCCTGTGCTGAAGCCGTGCAGTGAACTGTGGGCTCTGCTCATCCTGGAGCATTCTCACTGGTGTGTTGTAGCGCAGGAGGAGCGCCCTGCACCCCCACATGTAGGACCACTTCTGGCTGACGTGGCACGTGAGGAGAGTTCACATGTAGTCAACTGGTTATCACAATGCTTTCTGGAAATAATCATCCTTCGGTAGGCATAAACATAAATAATGCTGGATGGACATGCTTGTTTAACTGTGAATATAGAAAGAAAGAATGAAAATGGGGACGTTATTTTCTCTTGAATAACAGAATTCATCAGCTGCATGTTAAAAACTGTGTCTTTCCAAGCCATCTTGGAAGCAGATCCTATCTTTCTCCCATTGAATTTTGTAAGGTATTTTCAGTTGTAGAATTGCTCTTTTTCAATCTTAAAAGGAGGGGAAGATAGCCTTCCTAGAACCCATTGAAAAGGAGTTGGCTGGAACATGGAGATTCTTCGAGGAGAAGGGCGGAAGTGTACTCTTGGACCCCTTTATTTATGCGTGTGATTTAGTTAGGGAATTTGAAAACCACGTTAACTGAAGGGTCTATCAAAACGGCAGAAAAGAATATGGTAATCAAAAAAGGAACTATGCATGCAACTTGCTCTTACGGATCACAGCGTTAAGCCCTCTAAATATGCAGTGTTCTCTTGCAGTTGTAAATGTAAGGTGGTGCAATAATATCTTAGGAAAGAAAAGCGGCTTTAATTTAAAAACCAGTTGTTCTACTTAGACTAAGGGAGTGTGAGTAGCTGGGTAGCAAGCCTAGTAGTTTTAAGCTGTAATAATTCCTAGTTGTTGACTATAGTTGTATTTAGATAGTCGGACTTATTATACGTACAAAAACGATTATTCTATCCTACCCCTTGTCATCTGTCTTTGGACATTGCTGTGACTGTTTTAAATGAAATTGTGGGTTGTGCTTTTTTGTTTTCCCTCTCTTCTCATTGTGTGCAGTGGGGCTCCCGAAAAAACCTGCTGGCAGTGAACAACATCAGCTCTGTGGTGATCCTCAGTGAGCAGGCCATGTTGTCTCATTTTCATCAGCAAGTGGCTGTTGTACAGGTGTCTCCCAGCCTCTTTAATGTGACCATCTTCAGCACAGGAACCACACACAGCCTTTGTGTTGATATGAATGTTAATGGAGTCTTCACTACTAAGGTTAATTGGTTTTTTTTTTTAATTTATTTGCTTGATCATTTGCCTAGTTAGGTGTATGGAGACCAAACTTTCTACATCTTTAATATAACCCTTCTTCGATATTCAGTTTAATGTGTAATGGAAGTACTGTTGTGATGGTAGCAATGATGCTGTGGTGGAGTTTTCAGGTAGCACAGTAATTCAGTAATTCTCTAGATGCTGCCTAGAGAACTTTTGGGTTACCAAAAGCCTTCCAACCCAATATACAGAGGAACTAGTGGATGGTGGCTATTGTGTGGAAGGTCTTGCTGTGTTAGCACATGAATTCCTATATGATTCCAAAAGAAATTGAATGAATATATTCTTTTGCTTTTTTGATTGATTTAGGATGCCGTAGTATTCTGGAACGGGAAGCAAGTTACTGTCTTTGAGTGCTCAGGAGATACCTTCAGAAATGCAGGTAGGACTTAGAACACTGATGAGAGTTGCAGTGGTTCTCTTCCTCCAAAGCTATATGTTCTTTTCATTCATGATAGCTGATGGACCGTAATCATAAGTGCAAAGTGAAAAACATTATTAATACTAATTAGACGTGATGCCATGAAATGCCGAAGTTCATTCAGCATTTCACATTCAGACCTCATATTCTCATTTTGCAGAACACAAAGATTAGGGTATAAAAATCATCAAAAAACCCAGAACTTAAACGCCAACTCCTACATCTGTGCTTTATTCATTGAATATTCTGGGATATAATGCGTGGGTTAACCTCAGAATATGTTGGTATTCCTGTATGAGTAGCAGTGTGGCAACAGAGGTAAAACCAAAGGTGATGTGCCTCTGTAGGCATAAGATTAAAATATATACCGTCTTAACCTCTGTTCAGCTACAACCAACCCTGGAAGTACCTGAAGATTAAATGTGCTTCATTCATAGAGTTCCTAAGGCATCCAGGTGTGTGACTGACCTTGATGAAACCAAGCATCTTGTTGCTCTTTCCCACAGCTTAGGTGTGTGCCTGACTGTCACACCTAGACTTGAAAGGTATCCTCAGAGCTAGCATATCCAGGGCCTTGTCCAAAACGTGGTATGAGGATAAAGCTGCTTCTTTTTATCTTTTAAGTAAATTATTCCAACAGTTGATCAAGAACAGAATTTTTTTTCCTACTTTTCTAGCCATAGCTTCTGTTGCCTTCCACAGATAGGTCACAATGATGGCTATTGAAGGTTTTTCTATTTCGCTTGGGAGAGAGTGTAATCAGTGTTACATAGCACTCACATAGGAACTGGGAAGGAGTGGGTTTTAGTCCCAGCTGTCAGCAAAATCTGTTCCATAAATTGCTGTACATACAGCTAAGTCAAGTCAATTTTTTTCTATGATGAATTCTTCCTAAATATTTCTGCCTTGAGAAACAGGTTATGCAGAATTCCATCAATCCTATCCAAAATCTTGAAAGGTTAGGCTTTGTCTTTTAAGAACCATCAAGTGTTTTCTGAGAAGTGGCTTATCTTGTCTATATTTACTCATTTATTTCATAACTTACCCGTGCTGAATCAGCGTGTTATTACCACCAAGGTCCCAACAGTCTACAACGCTCATGAAATTATTTGAGCCACTCGTCTTTTCTGGCAGAGATTCCTTCATTACTCGTCAATTGTAGTTCAGTGAAGGAAGGAGTGAATTCTCTTAGCAGAACCTCGCATTGCACTACTCTTTCTTTCACTCCCCATATCATAGAATCATAGAATTGTCAGGGTCGGAAGGGATCTTAAAGATCATCTAGTTCCAACCCCCCTGCCATGGGCAGGGACATCTCCCACTAGATCAGGTTGCTCAGAGCCCCGTCCAGCCTGGCTTTAAAAACTTCCAGGGATGGGGCTTCGACCACCTCTCTGGGCAACCTGTTCCAGTGTCTCACCACCCTCATGGTGAAGAACTTCTTCCTAACGTCCAGTCTGAATCGTCCCATCTCTAGTTTTGATCCATTTCCTCTAGTCCTACCGTTAACTGACATCCTAAAAAGTCCCTCCCCAGCTTTCTTGTAGGCCCCCTTAAGATACTCATAGGCCACTATAAGGTCTCCTCGGAGCCTTCTTTTCTCCAGACTGAACAACCCCAACTCTCTCAGTCTGTCCTCATAGGAGAGGTGCTCCAGCCCTCTGATCATCCTCGTGGCCCTTCTCTGGACACGTTCCAGCACATCCATATCTTTCTTGTAGTAGGGGCTCCAGAACTGGACTCAGTACTCCGGGTGGGGTCTCACGAGAGTGGAGTAGAGGGGGAGAATCACCTCTCTCGACCTGCTGGCCACGCTTCTCCTGATGCAGTCCGGGATACGATTGGCTTTCTGGGCTGCTAGTGTGCCCTGACGGCTCATGTTGAGCCTCTTGTCCACCAGCACCCCCAAGTCCTTTTCTTCAGGGCTGCTCTCAAGCCAGTCGCAGCCCAGCCTATATTGGTGCTTGGGATTGCCCCAACCCAGAAGGAGGGCCTTGCACTTGGTCTTGTTGAACTTCATGAGGTTGGCATGGGCCCACCTCTCCACCCTGTCAAGGTCCCTCTGGATGGCATCCCTTCCCTCCAGCATGTCAGCCGCCCCACACACCTTGGTGTCATCGGCAAACTTGCTGAGGGTGCACTCTATGCCACTGTCCGTGTCACTGACGAAGGTGTTAAACAAGACCGATCCCAATACTGATCCCTGAGGGACTCCACTTGTCACTGGCCTCCACTTGGACATGGACCCATTGACAGCCACTCTTTGGGTGTGGCCGTCAAGCCAGTTCTTTATCCACTGAATTGTCAGTCCATCAAAGCCATATTTTATCAGCTTGGAGACCAGGATGTCATGCGGGACAGTGTCAAAGACTTTGCTCAGGTCCAGGTAAATGATGTCAGTTGCTCTCCCCTTGTCTGTTGATGTTGTGACCTTCAACTCTTTCCCCTTCCTCTCCCGCTTGTTTTCATGGGCAGAGGGTACGAAACACCTATTTTCAGTAGGAGTCTCAGCTTTTTGGTTGTAGCAATAGAATGGAAGAAGGCTGCAACACCAAGGAGTTTGAGAATCAGAGGAGACGGACGGATTAAAAAATAGATTTGGTGCAAGATAGTGGAAATCGAATGCTTTAAGTCAAAATTCCTTTTTTTCCTTTCGAAAGAACCTGCTTGTTGTAACTATGGCTTTATTGTGATTGTTCCAGGCTCTTTTCTTTGTGACTCTCCAGTTCTGGCTGTGCATGGAGAAAATCTGTACGCAGTTGAGCCGTATCGGGTCCAGGTCCGCACTTGGCAGGTAAGGGCTGATGAAACCATGAAGAGATGAATATGCCTTATTGTCTTCAAAGATTGGTGGTACAGCTTAAAAGTTAAGTGCACGTTCTGTAAATCTGTTAACTCTACCTTTGTCATAGAAAAAATATTTCGAGTATTTCAGCAGAAAGATCATTGACATTTTGTGTTCTTTAAAAAGTCTGTTGTTTTAAACGCTACTGCACTGTAACTAATAAGTATTTATAAAAGCAAACAGAATTTTTTATGGGCCAGACTTTCAGAGGATAAAAATTGCATGCAGGTTGAATATGTATATGTATATTACTGACAGGAAAATGAACATATTGAATATTCTTATAAGATAATGAAAAATACCCCCTGCACATTCTGTGTGTTCCTGCAAAATCTTTTGCTTAACCTTTGCAGCCTCTGCTGTCTGTGAGAAGCAAAAAGAGAAATCTAATTATCAGAGTTCTCGGACACATGATTTTACTTAAATAAATATTGTATTGAAGAATGGGTGGGGTTTATCACAATAAGGACTGATTTAATTCATATATTTATTTTTGCAGTTGTACATTAAAAGACCTTCAGGGACCTGTATTTCTGTATCCCTCTTGGTTGGAAGAAGTTGTATTATTGAAGGGGAAACTGTTGCAGAAGAATGCCTCTAAATTTTGGGTGTTTTGGAGGCTGTACATCCAGTTTTCAATCTGAAACACAGACTGCATTTGTAGAGACCGTGTGTGTGTAGTTTCTCTCATTTTGCTGGTAGGGATTTGTCTAACACAGAAGTTCAGCAGTTAGTTACTTAATTTGGTGACAACGTAAGTCCCTTCTAGTTGGACTCTGAACACACAAACCTGGTGTTACACGTTTCTTCTCAGGGCACAGTTAAACAGCTGCTGGTGTTCTCTGAAGCAGAGGGGAATCCGTGCCTCTTGGATGTCTGCGGAAATTTCCTGGCTGTGGGAACTGATTTGGCTCACTTTAAAATCTTTGATCTCTCTCGCAGGTATTAATAAGCCTTTTAGAAATATCTTTTTGTAGTTGAGCATGTATTTTTGTGAGGAGGGAGGAATCTTTAATTGGTTTTGATCCGATGAATCTTAAGACAATAGATGCAGCCTACGTGAACTGACGGCCTGTATCTAAAGCAAGGGAAGTGCCACAAAATTATTAGACAAATCATGGGATAAGTAACAATAATGACAATAATTTTTAATAGAGGACATTGTGAGGGATATTTGTGTGTATTTGAACATGGGTGGAGAATTTATGGAGGATCAAGACACGATATCACATGTTTTTGCTGATAACTTGACGAAGACCTTAATCTCAAAAGACTGGAAATAAAGAACAAAAAAAAAAAAAATGCTAGGTCTCTTATCTCCGCATAGACTTGATTCAGTGAACCTAGAATTGTGGACTCTCTGTTCTTCCTCCTGTTTAGGTTAAGAGAGAAGTTTACTTGACTTTGTTCAGACTTTTCCGTGTGTTCCCATGTTGATATGGGATGGCATGAAAAAGATATGTGCCCGAGATGTTCAGTTCAAAAATTTATCTGCTAATGATAAATTTAGTTTTGAAAACCTGAAGAACCTCGAGTGAAACAGATTCTGTTCTTCCTTCCGTACTGGCACCAGAGGAATGCTAAAGTCTAGTTAGTTACCCACTTGGAAATTCGTTACCTGTGTTGAGATGGCACCAAGTCTGCATGGGACACAATTTGAAGGTTATTGGATTTGGGCAGGTTATACCTGTCACAAATATTGTATTATGATGTTTGATAGCGGAGAAAAAGTAGCTTAACTTCTGCATGGATGTTGAATTTTTGTGGCTAGTAATGAAAATAACCCTTCTCAAATTATGACAGTATAGCGCGCTCTGATTTTCAAGGCAAGCATAGTTCGCTTTGAATAAATGAGAGGCTTAAACAGGTAAGCCAAGAATGTTACTTTTACAGAATCAAAGATTTTTTTTTCATGGGATCGTATGGGTCTAGATTACTGTCACTTCTTTCTGTTGCATTCTTTTGATTCGTGAGATTTGTCCTCTTTGTTGCTGAATGATTGCTGAGTTTCTATCTGTACCAGCAGTAAGATTCTTTTGAGATAATAAAAAAAAAAAGCAGGGGTTGGGGTGTGCTAGGTATGTGAATGATACAGTCTTTTGGAACTTAGGTATGGAGGGAAAGTGACTATAAGATGATACAAATACCACCCCCGCAATGGCATTTCTTTACTTCTGCTCCATGGTGTGTCTTCCATACGCAGAACTTTTATGTGATGGCTATATTCAACGTTCAGGGTAGTGTTCAACTTACTTAGGTAGGAAAAACAGACCTCTAAATTCAAAATTCTGGGAGGATGTTCTTGCTGTATAGCCCTGCTCTGGGAATCCTCTTGGAGTATAGTAAGTTTGTTCTTGCTGATTCATTGAGGGAAGAGTCTCCCATTAACTTCTTCCTGAAAGAAAGGCAGGTTGCAGCAATTCTCTGGAGAGGAAGCTGGAGTCTGGGGCAGTGGTGTCATAAGGTAGAAATAGTTTGTTTTTTAAAAGTCGTACCCGTAATTTGAAAAATGTTTTGGCTGTTGCGTGTTGCCAGTTGCTTGCCACTGTATGATTTCAAGTTTATTCCTTTCCACAGAGAGGCAAAAGTGCACTGCAATAGCAAGAATTTCTCTGAGCTGTTTCCTGGCCTTGGAGGCATTGCGTCTGTCAAGTGCAATGCTAATGGCGATAAAGTCAGCATCCTCGTTAGCAAGGTGAGGCAAAGCTCTTCGCTCGCACCATCAGTGAATAGACTGGTGCAGTTCAGGAAGATTACTGAAGACAAGATTCGCTTCTCGGAAATAAACCGACATGTTCTGTGCAGTGTATCGGGTCTTGAAATGTCATGGCCAAGCATGTAACTAAACACCAAAATTAAGGTATGTTAAGGTTTGGTGCATTTGGTGAGAAGAACAGCCTGGAAAAAGAAGCAGTATTTCAGTTACAAAACCTACTTTGTAGCATTTCAAAGAAATTGAAGGCTAAGTTGCTAGAAGAGAAAAAGAGCAAGAATTTTTCTGATATTTCTTCCAAAGAATGTTCTTGTGTGATTACCGGTGAATAAAGCTGAGAGGGTGAATGAGAGGAGATAAACATACCATCTGAACTTTACCTTTTTTTTTTTTTTTTCTTTTTGACTGCATGCTTCAGCCAACTTTTGTTTTCCCTTCTTGTAGGCAGATGGGAACATTGATTCCAAGATCTGTTTCTATGATGTTGAAATGGACAAAGTTACGCTCTTTGATTTCAAGGCTGAACAGGGAAGTGGGAGAGAGAAGCTTTCTTCTGGACAAGGCATTGAAAAGTAAGAAGCTTTTATTTCGAGGAGTATTACTTGTGGATTTAAGATAGGAACCTGCCCTATGAAGACAAGCAACACCTTGATACTGGCATTCCTCTGTCTTTGTGTAGGAGCTTGTACAAATTTAATTATTTCATTTCTAAAGTATTAATTAAAACCGGTGCATTGTATGTCAATCAACCTGCATCCCTGTCTCTTCCAATATGTGAACTAGGGAGTGTCAAACGAAGGTATCGGAGAGCAAGCTCAAAATAAGCAGAAGGACACGGCCCTTCAGACAGCATGGCAGCTGAGCTAAGGAACTTCTTGCCAGTTATGGATGTTGAAGCAGTGGAGATGTAGAAGTTATAGGTGCTGAAGGAAGGGTTCCTCTGAGACGAGGATGGTTAGGTGTTGGGGGGAGTATGCATAGAGGTATATTATATGACCGGAATCAGGATTCTGATCTTAAAATAAAGAATAATCATGGAAAGCTGCCCTTCTGTGAAGAGTTTAAAGGGTAGGAACTGAAAAGAGGACATTCTGAAGGAATCCTAGGAAAAAAGGTTAATTTTAAAGTCCAATACAGGATGGTTTTTGTATGGATAAACACTCGTGAAATGTCTATTTAGAACGGTCAGCTTTGTTTTCATACAAGCTGTTCTGTGGCAAATACATTAGAAATCCTAGTAGCAAGGCAGCAAGATGCAGTGAACTAGGAATTCTCGTGGAAGTACGGTGGAACATTAGGGTACAAATTCCCATCTGGTTTTACAATAATTTTTCTGACTATTTTACTTAAGAAAAATCAGCATTAGAATAGAAGGTGGTTTGCTCTTTTTAGCAGCTATCTGCTAGAGATATTACAAGCAAAAAAGGATTTACTCTTCTTATCGCTGAAACACAGAAGAAACTACCCAGCTCATCAAAAACTAAGTCCAGTGGAAATTTGAGGCCTTATGTCTTGGTCAGTTAAGCAAACAGTGTGATAATGAGTAGTGAGGAAGTTTGTTTTCAAGTGTAGTATCTTGTGTAGCCCAACAGAGGCCACCATAAACTAGTAATACCATTTCACTGGTATTTAAATGTTAGTTGGTGTCGGAGTGAATAACCCATTTATCTGTGCTTCATTTTAGAGTATCTTGGAATTGGAATGAGTAAACTCACCAGAAAATAATAATAATCATCTACACTTCTTCCCCTTCTCTCTCTCTCTCTCTTCTTCTGACGCATAGTATAAACACTTCCAATTATTTTACACAAATGCTGTTTTTCAGTTTGCAAGTAACTTATTTTGAATTCAGTGGCATGGATAGGACATTGTGTATTTTTGCATCCCTTTGAATCTCTCCCTTAATTTGCCTTCCAGCCCTACTCCAGTCATTCCCACAAAGTCCACCCTTCAGTGATGACAGCAAATGAGAAAAATATTTTAATGACCTCTTTGCTTTCTTTTTTTTTTTTTAAATTGACACCTATTTATATTCTGTGTATAGAAGAAGAATCCTAAGCCATTGCTAAAATAGTTTGATTCTGTATGTCTAGAGTCTTAACATGGCTGGCACTGAAGTAGTGTTTCAATGCCCGAAGGAGGCAGTAACATGTTTCTTATTTAAACTGCTGCCAGAGAGTGGCTTTCCCAACGCTGCGGGGGTTGTCCTTGTGCTTAATGTGCCATTTCAGTGCCTCAGAATTTTTCATACGCAGTACGAAGTTCAAGCACAAGGAAAGGGAATGAACTGGGGCATATCGAGAGACTGAAGCCCCCCAGCTGCAGGTCAGGTTCAGCTGCAACTCCAGAGTTTCCCTCAGCCCTGAGAACTTCAGCAGTTTAAAGCATCGCTCATGCCCAGATCTCTGCTGAGCTCTCAGTCAAGAGAGATCTGTTGCCTGGGAATATAAACTAATTTCTTATTTTTTTCCCCCATCTGTTTAATTACAATTGTCAGTAGTTGCGATCTCTTATGACCAGTGCTTAGCTGGATTTGAACTTGAGGTATACGTACTAAAACTCTCTCGTTACTGCTTATCTAAATGCACATCAGCGTACTCAAGCGTACTTCGAGCAGTGCTGGCAACAAGCACCTTGGGGCAGGTTGTCAAACCCACAAGAAGACGGAGCTGAGGTAGTCCCCGTGTTACAGCACCTACACCGGTAGCAGTTGCTAAGGTAGATCATTTGAAGGATGTTCAAGTATCTCTGCAGGACGTGTAATCTCAGTGGAGGCGGATTTTGGATGCCTATTTGTATTTGTGGCAGGACCAGCTTTTTTTTCCTACTGAAACACTTTATGTCCTTTAGTCACGGTTAATGTATACAGAACTAACTAAAAGCGGCATTGCCGTGTATAAAGTGTGAGGAGGTAGGAAGAGGGGCTGGTATTAGACAACTGACCATCAGCTGAAAATTATCCCTTGGTTAGTCCTTTATTTACATTCATGCACCGAATGGGCTGGAATTATTTTGTCTCCCTTTCTATGTTTATTTTTTTCTTGTCTTTTGGTAGGTCTGTTGTAGAGTATCCAGAGTTGCACAGTCACATCCCTGCTTGCCATTTCTGGGACCAGAGCGAACCAAGACTTTTTGTATGTGAGGCAATTCTTGAAACATGCCTGCAGTCTCCAGACCAGAAGAAAAACCAGACTGAGAGCACAGTATGGCCTTTTTGTTTGTTTGTTTTACCCTCCTTGACATAGAGTTCTCCCTGTCCGAGTAATAAATCATTGGTCCTTCATTAAGGATGTGGGAGTAGGTAGTACACATGATCTTGTCCAAGAATGAGTAGTGAAGCTACGTCTTTGGTGTCTGTGGCTTCAGGCAATCTCTGTACGTTAGCTTTCTATTTTAGCCCTAGCTTGCATACAGTGACAAAGAAAAAGAGATGATTTCTTCATCTGCGCTAGAATTTTGAGGATGATTATAATGCAAACCTTGTATCTGGACTACAGTTTCTCAGGTGACATTAATGGGTGAATTGATAATCTAGACGTTTGATAGTTATTCTCATTTTTAAAAAAATAATGCAGATTTTATATCTTGAGTCTGCTTGTAGCAGCAAGAATTAATTTGGTAGAATAACAGGAACCCTGCCGTTAAGGTGAACAGGGAAGTACACTCTTCCCGCCCAGTTCTTGCCATCTTCTGCTTTGCTGGACGGACATTGTACATCTTTATGATACTTCCCAAATTGTCTTTTACATTACAAAAAAGACAAATTGTCTTTTTTACGTTAGAAAAAAGATTTCATTTTTATTGATCAGAAATGATCTAATCAAAGATTTCTTTCATCAGACCAACAATTCTCCCCGCTTCCCCTGCTAATGTGCTTGTAGCGATCCTTACCATTTTGTCTGTACAGAACTGCCTGTCCTCCATAAATATTCCATTGACTTAAAATGTTGATTTAAAGTTTTCTGATTTGCGCATGATTTTAGTTAAACCTCTTCCAATTGGAGATAGAAAGCTTTTTGTTTCTTTTGGTGGTTGAAATGACTTTAGAAAAATCACGGGAAGATCAAAGTAGAAAGGAGGAATGGAGTTAGTGTCTCAAGAGACCTTGGTAGGGTGTTCTAGCAAAGAGAAGAACACTTCAAACCTAATATTCCTAACGTAAACAAGTAAAAATGTTTGGCTTCTACATAAAATTGAAAAACAAAAAGATATAAAAGGAATGCAACTTACTTCTTGGCCTTTATTCAACAGAACTTCTAACTGTGTGCTTATCCTTTAAAAAAATGAGTCGTCTGATTAACTTCTGTTGGAAGTAAATGATTCATTTTGACTTGAGTCAGGTCAATATTTAAGCTGTTACAGAAACTATTTTTAAATGGCTGGTATATGCCTGGGAACTCGAAGTGGTCCGTGAGCTGCTGAAATTATAATAGAAATAATACAGTGTTTAAAAAGAAAAACTGTTGAAAGCAGTTGGGAGTATTTCTTTGACCTCAGTCAGACCTGTCAGAGAGGCTTCTAGAGTAGCAGCCTGTGGCCAAGCACTTCCCTCTTTATGGTCAGGGAAGTTGATTCCTGGAAGGCAGAGGTGGAGATCCCTTTGCAGTAGGAACACGGTCTCTAATGTACATGGAGTCGTTGGCTACTTGCTACAGGAGCAAACCATGCAGCTCTGCCCTCTTCAGCAGCTGTGTGCGTGTCAATGTATAAGTCATGTTATTTTCAAGAGAAGGTTCTGCCAAGTGAATATGGAAAATAAAAGCAAAATGAAAGCAGGATATTGCGGCATAAAAGCAAAACAATGCTTTGCTTTGTTTTCCAGACAGATGATTGGATTATCTCATTCTTCAATACTGAAGAGCACGGCCTTTTGCTTCATGACAGCTTTCCATTACCTTCATCCTACCAGGTTCTTCTGGGCATAGAGGTGCCACATTATTATTTTGCAAAAAAGGTGAGGAAATCATTCACAATTCCTTCCCTTCCCGTATGTTCAGACTTTTCACTGTGGAGGGATCAAATTTAACCAAATTGAGTCTGGGGTAAGTAGAGCAACTCCAATGGCAGTTACTGCATCACATGTAGAAATGACATAATTCTCATGCAGGTGTACTCGGCAGTATTGTGGAAATTGTACTCAATTGGCTTTTCATGGGTATGGCAAACTGGATGCAACTTAAAAGTGTAGGAGACACAGTAATTACCAGGGAATGCAACTAAAAAAAGGATGTGGAAAAAAAAAAAAATCTGCTTTATATAATCACCGTGCCTATTGCAAGTAAGGGAGGGTGTGTTTCAACTTTACATACGCCATTAAGAGGGGACACTTTCTACTAGCTTCAGCAGAAGCAATCCGTTTGTGAGTTGGAATGGAGCTTAATCCTCCCCCCCAGCCCAGAATAACAAGAATACTCCTCTTGCAGTATCACCAAATGCCTATATGCTATGAATACAGGAATGCATGCTTTAACTTCTTTCACTTGAACATGAATCCAGAATTATTTGTGTCTTAGGTAAATGTATGATTCCATGCATACTGAAAGAAATGAAGCCTATTACCTAAAGATTGGTTTTCTGCTTAAGCTTTGACCTGAGTTTGTTAGTGCCTCTTAAGGTGATGATTTGCACTGTGCCCTTCTTACAGGGGGAGCTTAACAAAGTCTGTTTATTCTACCAAGGCATTTATTTTTGTAAAATCTGCAGGAACTTAATGAGACTTCTAATCCTCTACATCTTTTGAGTAAGACAATGTGATCACTTTATCTAATTTCATATAGTTTAGGAGCGGTGTTAAACGAGGAGAATGTTTCTAGGTGTTTTTCTACTTAATTTATTTAGGTTCAGAGTAGTACTTTGCCATTTAGCCCCCTTGCAAAGAACTGACTGTTGTCACTCTTCCTGCACAGATCTGGCTTTTAGAACTGCACTCTATTTTACTTTCCTTTAATTTGAAAGGTCAAAGGTGATCTGCTGCAGTTTCTGATCTTTCTTTTAACACTTCCCCCCCATCATATCTCATGCTATTTTACTTTGATATTATGTCTCTTTTTTTTTTCTTTTTCTGTAACTCTGTATGGATTATTGCTGCCATTAGTTGTTTTTTCGGAGGGGATGTGTCTATAAACCTGTAAGTATCTGCGTTATTTTGCTCCTCTTCCTTCGTTCTCTACTTTTCTCTCTTCTGTTTCCATTTTCTTTCCTCAGTTAGGTTACTGTATCTTAGTGACTAAATTACTTGTTATAGGATAATTAATTTTGGAAACGTGATTTAGTATATTAAGTCTGCTTTAAATACAGCAAATTTGCTATTTGATGCAACAAGTCTGTTTTGACCAAGTTTCATTCCAGGGTTTCTCCTTATTCATTATAACGTCTGTCCTGGGTCCAGAAATTCTGCAAACTTCTGGAGTAGTCAAAAATAGTAGTAGGCGACTCTCTTCTGAGAGGTACGGAGGCACCCATTTGCCTGCCTGATGCGCTCTCTAGGGAAGAGTGCTGCTTACCCGGGACTCGTATCAGGGACATCACCGAGGGACTACCAAACCTTGTGCAGTCCTCTGACTATTAGCCACTGCTGCTGTTTCACATGGGCACCAGTGATGCAGCCAGGAGCAACCTGAAGACTATCAAGAAAGATTATAGAGCCTTGGGAGCAGTGGTCAGGGCCTCTGGCACACAGACAGTTGTTTTTTTTCATCAGCCTTCCTGGTCAGAGGGAAGGGGGTTGATAGGGCCAGGCGAATCTGGCAAATCAATAAATGGCTACAGGACTGCTGCCATAGCCAGGGGTTTGGCTTCTTAGACCATGGGACTTGCTTTGAAAAACCTGGTCTACTGGGGGCTAATGGGGTCCACCTGTTAGAGAAGGGGAAGAACATCTTTGGTCATAGGCTAGCCAAGCTGATCAAGAGGGCTTTCAACTGGAGTTGCTGGGGTGGGGGGAACTGCGATCCATCCAACTCCTACTAATGTGATGCCAATACCAGTAACAGATGCCCAGAGCCTGCAGAAGGATCATGGGTCAGCAGGAGAGCACCCGAGTGCAGCACAAAGGGAAACTAGCCACTCCACCCAGTAAGTCAGCTTCATGAGGGGCCCAACTTCAATGCCTCTGTGCAAATGCATGTAGCATGGGGAACAAACAAAAGGAGTTAGAGACGTGCACACACCTGCAGGGCTATGATTTTATTGGCATTATGGAGACGTGGTGGGATGGCTCCTATGACTATAGCGTTGGAATGGAAGGATACAGGCTCTTCAGGAAGGACAGACAGGGGTGACGAGGGAGTGGGTGTTGCCCTCTGTGTCAGTGACCAGCTGGAGTGCATGGAGCTCTGCCTGGGGATGGATGAGGAACCAACCGAGAGCTTATGGGTCAGGATTAAAGGGAGGGCAGGGACAGGTGATGTTACAGTGGGGGTCTGCTACAGGACACCCAACCAGGAAGACTGAGGGGAGGAGGCCCTCTATAGACAGGTAGGAGCAGCCTCATGTTCACAAGCCCTGGGACTTCAGCCACCCCAGTATCAGTTGGTGGGACAACACAGCAGGGCATAAGCAATCCAGGAGGTTCCTGGAATGTGTTGATGATAACTTCCTTCTTCAAGTGATAAAGGAACCAATGAAGAGAGATGCCGTGCTGGACCTTGTTTTCACCAACAAGGAGGGGCTGATGGGGAATGTGAAGCCCAAGGGCAGCCTTGGCTGTAGTGGCTGTGAAATGGTGGAGTTCAAGATCCTTAGGGCATCGAGGAGGACACACAGTAAGCTTGCTAGCCTGGACTTCAGGAGAGCAGACTTTGGCCTCTTCAGGGACCTGCTTGGCAGAGTACTATGGGATAAAGCCCTGGAGGTAAGAGGCATCCAAGAAAGATGGCTAATATTCAAGCACCACCTACTCCAAGCTCAGGAGTGATGTGTTCCAACGAAGAGGAAGTCAGGCAAAATCGCCAGGATCCCTGCATGGACAAACAAGGAGCCCCTGGACGATCTCAAACAGAAGAAGGAAGCCTACAGAGGGTGGAAGTCTGGGAGGAATACAGAGAAATTGTCCGAGCAGCCAGGGATCAGGTTAGGAAAGCCAAAGCCCAGACAGAGTTAAATCTGGCCAGGGACATCAAGGGCAACAAGAAAAGCTTCTACAGGTACATCAGTGATGAAATGAAGATTAGGAAAAACACGAGCCCACTCAGGAAGGAAACGGGAGACCTGGTCACCCGGGACATGGACAAGGCTGAGGTACTGAATGACTTTTTTGCCTCGGCCTTCATAGGCAAGGGCTCTAACCACACGGCCCAAGTTGCAGAAGGCAAAGGCAGGGACTTCGAGAATGAGTAACTGCCCACTGTAGGAGAAGACCAGGTTTGAGACCATCTGAGGAACCTGAATGTGCACACAAATCCATGGGACCTGATGAGATACATCTGTGGGTCCTGAGGGAACTGGCAGAGGAAGTTGCTAAGCCACTATCCATCATATTTGAGAAGTTGTGGCAGTCTGGTGAAGTTCCCACTGACTGGAAAAGGGGAAGCATAACACCCATTTTTAAAAAGGGAAAAACTACAGACTGCTCAGTCTCACCTCTGTGCCTGACACGATCATGGAGCAGATCCTCATGGAAACTCTGCTAAGGCACATGGGAAATGAGGAGGTGATTGGCGACAGCCAACATGGCTTCACTAAGGGTAAATCGTGCCTGACAAATTTGGTGGCCTTCTGTGATGGGGTCACAGCGTTGGTGGGTAAGGGAAGAGCAACCGACGTCATCTACCTGGACTTGTGCAAGGCATTTGACAGTGTCCCACACAATATCCTTGTCTCTAAATGAGAGAGAGATGGATTTGCTGGATGGACCACTCGGTGCATCAGGAGGTGCCTGGATGGCCACACTGAAAGGGTTGCCGTCGATGGCGCAATGTCCAAGTGGTGACCTATGATGAGTCGTGTTCCTCAGGGGTCGGTACTGGGACTGGTGCTGTTTAATATCTTTGTTGGTGACATGGACAGTGGGATTGAGTGCACCTTCAGCAAGTTTGCCAACAACACTAAGCTGTGTGGTGCGGTCGATGCTGGAGGGAAGGGATGTGCCATCCAGAGGGACCTGGACAGGCTGGAGAGGTGGGCCTGTGCAAACCTCAAGAAGTTCAACAAGGCCAAGTGCAGGGTCCTGCATGTGGGTGGGGGCAATCCCAGGCACAAATCCAGGCTGGGCAGAGAATGGCTTGAGAGCAGCCCTAAGGAAAAGGGCTTGGGGGTGTTGCTGGACGAGAAGCTCAACATTCACTGTCAATGTGCGCTGGCAGCCCAGAACCCCCCTGCAGCCTGGGCTGCATCCCCAGCAGCAGGGCAAGGGGTTTGATTCTGCCCCTCTGCTCAGCTCTGTGAGACCCCCCTGCAGTGCTGCCTCCAGCTCTGGGGCACCAACAGCAGAAGGACACGGAGCTGTTGGAGCGGGGCCAGAGGAGGCCCCGGAGATGCTGGGAGGGCTGGAGCCCCTCTGCTGTGAGGACAGGCTGAGAGAGCTGGGGGGGTTCAGCCTGGAGAAGAGAAGGCTCCGGGGAGACCTTGGAGCCCCTTCCAGTCCCTAAAGGGGCTCCAGGAAAGCTGGGGAGGGACTCTGGATCAGGGAGGGCAGCCATGGGACGAGGGGCAACGGTTTTACACTGCAAGAGGAGAGATTTAGCTGAGATCTGAGGAAGAAATTTTTCATTCTGAGGGTGGTGAGCCCCTGGCCCAGGTTGCCCAGAGAAGCTGTGGCTGCCCCATCCCTGGAGGTGTTCAAGGGCAGGTTGGAGGGGGCTTGGAGCGACCTGGTGTGGTGGGAGGTGTCCCTGCCCAGGGCAGGGGGTGGCACTGGGTGGTCTTTAAGGGTCCCTTCTAATTCTAACCATTCTGTGATTCTATGAAATTGTAGTCAAACACATTTGCACTTTTGATTTCTGTCTTTTACTGTATCTAATACTGTCATTGTATAATAATATAATACTGTATTTTTATTTGCTCCTGTAAACCTTAATATTTAGTTATCTTGTCTAACTATATAATGGGAGTATATGTGAAATTTCGTGTCCTTCATGACTCAGGTGATCTTCCAGTGTTTTTGGCATGTGAAAGTTCCCTTGTTACACTCTAGACACGTCATTTGATATAGATGATTGACTTCATTCTTTTGCTGAATAACGGTTAAATTGCATTGAGCTGCCTTTCAACGACTGCTGAAAGTATCACTGAAGCTCCATAGGCTCCAGAACTGACACTTGTGTGGGGAAGAGTTTGAACCTGAGCTTGGGTATTCATATGCTTCATATAAAGGCAAGAATAAAAGAATTGTGCCTATATAGTTAACTTTCAGAACAGCAGACTCATTTTTGAGAAGAGACTGACCTTAGAGAAATCTCTCATCTCTCATTTATCTCAAATCTCCAGAAATCTGGGGATTTAAAATAATAGTTGCTGTTATAGTCATTATAATATATATAAAATAATCATAATTATGACTGTAATAGTAGGAGGCTGCCTCTCCTGTGGTATTTTACCAATCTCTAAACTGATGTACTGTGATTGTTTGTTACGACATGGCTGAGCTCCTCTATGACATTCCATATTGTGGAGCGTTTTCTAGGAAGTTCTGAAAGATTGCAATTATTGTCACTGTTGATCATGGTCCTACAGAAATAGAAAACTCAGACTGTAGTGGAAATAATGTAATTAATTACACATACAAAGGAGTAACCGACTTGGTACGTAAATGATAACATTCTCATTTTAGCCAGGAGAAGCCGGGATAGGACAAGCAGAGCCTGACTCAATAAAGGTCCCTCAGATGGTTGCGAGAAGGCCCATGAGAGACTTCATTGGATTAGGAGACTGTGATAAGACTACCCAGGATGCCATACTGAACTTCAGCTTCTATCTGACTGCTGGAGACATGGATGAGGCCTTCAAATCCATCAGGCTGATAAAAAGGTATTTCTTCGTATTTCTTTATGGGTACGGTTTATTTTTACTAAAAGTTTGTATGAAGTTTTGATCCTCCTAAACTCTCCTTGCTTTTTTCCTTTCGGATTTCATCCTGCCTTTCACTTCTAACAAGATGAAATATCTTTATCTTACAGACATTTTAATGTATTCTCTGCTTATTCATTGTCTATGAGCTGTTGCAAACTTTGTGGGTTCTTTTTTACTAAACAGGAAAAAGTGATTGATAACAAGCAACCTTATTCCATGTCTTCTGCATGGCAAAAACCTCACACTGTCACTAGCAGAAAATGAACATTCCCAACTTTATTTATACATCTGAAATTATCACAGTAATACTGAGTATTACAAATTTACCAACCCCATAGCTGAAATTTAAATTTAAATGTACATTATTATAATATGGATATTGCAATATTAGAAGAAATAATATAATGTCTTTTAAATATTCCAATATTTTATTTTTTTAAAAAAACCCTGCAATTAATCATAGCAATCATTTCTAGAAAACTTTTTCCAGAAAGTAACGCAGGCAAAGGAACACAAATCTTGGTTTTTACAAACCTACTGCTAGAAGAAACTCTTTGTCAGCTCTATGGTATTCTACCCTGATAGTCTAGAGCAATACAGTTGGTTAGACCGTTGGTCTCTGCGGAGTGTTGCTTGCTTTGAACGTGGTGCAGAGCAGCAGTTGGGGTTGAGTTTCTTATTACATCAGAACAGAACTCAAGAGCCAGCTTGATGATCACATTTTTACAAAGTGTGGAAAAGCACGATGGAAATAACGAAAAAGAGGAAAAGCAGTATACTCGGCTGGGAGCGACACAACAGTCCTAAAGAATTTGTAACGTTCACAGCTCATGGTCCTTCAAACCTATCAGTAACTGTGCTCAGAGTAGCATCCTTAGGGTTTTAATCATCTGTCATTGCCTCTAGTTCCTGCATCCTAAGTATTTCTGCATAATAATTTTTGACCTGTTGTTTTTCTTCCTGAAAGTTACGTGCACACAACTTTTGCGAGCCCACGTACTTCTCGGGGTCAGGCTTGTATAAACATTATGCCTAATTCCAAAGGTACTAATTATTTTCATTTCATTACCATATTAAGTTACCAGGCGGATCTTTTTTAAATCTTGTGTTTCAGTCCTCTATATACGTCGTATTCTTCAATTCGGGTGCTTGAATGGCAGTTACATTCTCCGATAGTCACTGTGTTATGTGCTTCTGAGCGTTGCTGGGCAGAGCTGAGTGCCCTGACATAGCACTCTAATCTGAAAATGCCACAGCGAATGTGAAAGCAAGCTGGGAAGAAAAGAAATTATTTTGGGCTGAAATACCTGTTCTTAACAGTCCTTTCCAATAATAGTATCTGTGATTATTAGGGAGTCCGTGTAACCCTCTTCTGTAGATATTTGCCCTTATTGTAACTCTGAAGTAGATTTCTCAGCAACATGTATGGCCTGTTCTAGCTGCGTACCCTTTTCTTTTTTAATGGCATTATCTGTTTACATGTAGGATAAACCCAAACCTTTGTCTCAGGATACAAAGGAAATGTCTGAAAAAATGCAACTTAATTCTTCTGCCTTCCCTTGCTTTACAGTTAGAATGGTTAGAGTCGCCTTTGCTTTTTACTGTCTGGGCTGTGCTGTGGTGGGGGAGCAGGTGTTGCAGCTGGTGAGAAGTTCATCGAGGAGGGTGGATGGAAGGCCTGAAGGTTCATGAAACTTCCAACAGCTGTTAAAATCATCACTTATTCTATAGTGAGTTTTCTGCTTTCTCAGATTGCCTGTGAACTCCAAAGTTATTGTTGCTGGTCTCCTCTAGCTTTTTCCATTATTATTAGGGAGGAGGATAGCTTTATGCAGGTGGAGAAAACGTGTTTGGCTGCCTCATTCTCGTCGCATACACTCTGTGGCTGCTACAGCTGACCCTGCTGACATGTCGCTGTGATGCTCTCTCAGGATTCTGACAATCCAACATTCTGTGCTGTACAGCAGAGGGAGAGGGCAATATAATATAATATATATATAAAATTATGTGTTTTATACATATGTATATAGATGGAGCCCATCCAAATAATAATTGAGGGCCTCTGCCCACAAGAGTGAGCTTTGTGATGTCTTTCAACCCTTAGTTTTAAATTATAGCATATATTTATAGAAAACAACTCCAATGCAGATCTCCTTGGAGATCTTTCCCCTTTCAAGTCCACTCTTTCAGCACGGCGACTCAACGTAGTCATTTTCCAGGCCACGGCGAAACCGAGCAGTCAGGGTACGGCTAATGACAATGACCCGGGGCGCCATGCAGTCCTCGCGCCTATGGAGGATGTTCCATATGAGAATGGCAGCTGCCAGCGTGGCCAGAAGACAGGCTCCAATGTTCAGATAGCAAGACCAGGAGAGGTTGGTGTATGGTCCGATGCGGTAGAAAGTCACCAATCCGATAACCAGAACAAAACCTGCAAGGAGAATGTGAGAATTTATTTTTAATGAGTTATTTTCTTGAATTTCTGTAGCGGCAAGGTGCCATAGGCCCACATCCATGAGTCTGTACAGCCTTTCCATCCCTATTACAATGTGGGGTATGTGTTCTCGGAGGCGTATTTGGGCAGGATTATGTATGCAAAGACAGGGTGCCTGAAATGGAATCTTAATGTTAGGTTGAAATCTGTTTGCTCTGATTTAAATTTCATACTCCCACTTAGCCGTATTTCACGTTGTGGTTTTTTTCCCCCCATCCTCTTGTCTCGCTAATACAGATGTCCTCTTTCTTATTGACAACACAGAAAATTGGTATATTAATGATAATGAAAATCTTTTATTCAGAATATGGTACGCTTACTATGTTTACTTAAGGCAGGCCACTACTGTAAACTACAAAGCTAAATATCTTACAGAAAGAATAATTAAAAAAAAAAAGTACAGAAGCATTAAAAAAAAAAAGGAAGGTGAAATAAATGTGATGTTATTGTTCTACTTTTTCTATGCTGCAAAAAGGTGTTATGAGGGATGAGTAATATCATGCCTCCAGAAGCTACCAAAGGCAAGGTTTCCGTTCCCTTCCTAACCTTAAGCACGGTAGTAAGTTCTCTAAAAGGCAGGTAATATTAGAGTAACGACGCTGCCCTTGTGTAGTGTTCCCATCCAGATGTCATGATGTGATTTGCAAAAAAAAATGGAAAAAATATTTTCCACATTCTTTTTGGTAGACATCAATTTCAGATATGAGGTAGGGTGACTTTTGTAGTCCTGCAAGAAGCCCACGTTAGAAGAAGGAGCAGAATCCATATCCCTTGACTCCTAATTTATTTTTTTTTTTTTAATTATTGAGACTGCCCTTTCTCTGAAGAATGCATCTGTAAGCACACAATTACTTTGCTGCCCTCTGTTTATTGTATTAGTCTCTCTTCCTGTCCCTACTCTCAAATAAAATGACTTTTGAGCTTTTTAAGAGAAGTAACTTCTACATGTGCTTAGACTGAAACAAACAAGGGCAAATATGCCTCCCTAGCCGAAAAAAGGTTTTCTCTTTGTTCTCCCACACACTTCCTTCACCACCACCACAGCACAAGAAATATTGTTGACAAAAGGACCCCTTCATGAAGGAATTCTAGAATAAACAAAGGCCCATAAACAGCCCAAGGATCTCTAGATACCATCTTCCTAATCTCATGGGCAAGGACAAGTCAAGAGCAAGTAAGTCCCGGTGGCTGTGTGCTGTTTTCTCAGCCGCGCTGCTTGCAAACACGGTTCCCACAGATCCATGGTAATGCTCTGAAATGGTGTGACACCTGGCTCTGGTCCTTGCTTTTTCCATGGAAGAACATATCCTGAGAATGCATTGTACCCAGTTTCTTTTGAAAAAGCGTACTAGTAATGCAGTGAAGACGGAAAAGACACAAATTACATACGGATTTTTAAAAAATAGAGGAGGGAAATAAAATACAAACAGGAGGAAAAAATAATCAATGACTACTTAAGCAGGTGTGACACTTTTACTATTCTGAGTCAATAATAAAGTCCTAAGTCCTAATAAAACAAGCAATGATTATTAATTCAGGAGATGTCTGGCATCCTCCACTCTCTTGGGCCTACCTAGAAGGTGGTTTGTAACTCAGTTGCTTGCTATGCCTTCTCCTGAAGTAGCACTGACCCCCAGGTGGCATGTACCAGAGAGGGTCTGAAGTGAGGCATCTCTCCCTAAGGATACGTGAGGAGGAAATAGGTTCTTACAGGAGGAGTAGCTCTTTCCTGCTCTTTTGCCACGCTGCAGTAGCCTTTGCTGTGAAAAAAAGTCTAACATACTCTGGCTGGGTTTTAGGCTGTTCAGTCAGTTGTAAGGACAGCAGTTAATAATTCCTTAGCTTTCTCCGTAAGTCCAGTAGTTATTTAATGGTCCGGCTTAGTTATAAATGAACAAGCTTCATCTGGGAAAAATGCGGCCGCATGGAGCATGCTGACTTCATTGGGTTGCAGAAATCACGGATCCGTGCAATAATTGTTCACTAGCACTCCTGGGTCGAGCCTACAGGCTTTCTTAGGAGGGCATTTTAATGTTAGCTGGGTGGGAGATGGATCCCAATACGGAGGTGGTCATCTAGCGTTACTTCAAAGTCTACGGGTTCGAAAGTTGCTTCTCGACTCCCATTTGACAAACGACTGAGTCACGGTTGAGGTGGAAAAATTGTGAAGTCGTGCTTTTGACAAATTAAGCTTACATCTTAATTTTTTTTAATATCCATCACTGTTGGATGACGTATCAGGTTATGCATGATTTTAAAGTCCTGGTTTCTTGAAACCAGGCCGTTGTTATCTACATCCTTGGATGGACTGGTAAAGGCAGATCATCTGTCTCTGAAGGAATTAATTTTTTCTGTGTATTCATATGCTTAGCTCACCACCACTTGAAAGCGGAAACGTTCTCCCCTTGTGCATTCAGAATCCTCACTGAAGTTTGCACACGTGTTTTCAGCATTCACGGAACGCTGCTTCTGTCCCCAAAGCCAGTGTTAATTGCGCTCTTCCTTTTCTGTGATGCTGCCTTGAATTGCTTTTGAATTCTCATGACTCTGCTGTTTGGTGTTATCTGGGTCTTGTATGACTTTATTTCTTTATTGTTAGCAGTAATAGCGTACAAGAAGATTGCAGCAGAGCTGGGGCATAAAATAGTTTTTCCTCATTTCCAGTGTAATTTTCCAAGTTCAGTTTGTCCTTGAGGCATGTGGTAGAGGATGATTCCACTTTCATAGGGAATGCAAAAAGCATTAAATAAATCTAAAATCTTGGGCGTGAATTTTGCCCCGTTCTTTGCTCATTTAGCCAAGGCAAGCAGCAGTGGTCTATCCACGTTCCTTTATGGCACAGTAGAAGTAAATAAACAGTGTAGAAATATTTGCAATATTTAAACTTTTTTTGCAAATACCCGGCTTTCAATTCAATTACTTAAATTTTTTTTACTTGCTTATGTATCTCTTATGGCAATTACTGTTGTAAAAGGCTACACATCTCTGTGCTAGACTGGCCACCTTCATGAGCTCCCTCCTATCCCATGGAGAAATTATCCACCAGGAAAAAGCACTAAGGCTTCCTTACAGCTCCCAAAATAAAACTATTTCTGCTAGCGGGACTGTTTCCCTTCACAGGCCCTTTGCCTGAACCCCGACCGGGTGCGCAGCCAGTCGTACAAGAGGCTTCTTCTCCTTCTGCCGTTCTGTGCCGCTGTCTGAGCACGGAGGGGAACTGGGAGATAACGAGCTTGAGAGCTCCCTGCTTGGCAGAGAGCAGGAGTGAGTCACTGGAGCTCTTGTAGGATCTGTTGGGAATACTTTGCTGCAGGCTAGACAGGAACTGACATTTCAGAAGAGAGAAAAACATGACAGAGGTGGGAGAGTTGGAAGCATGTTACTGTAGAGTTTCCACAACTAGTTTTACAGTTCTGCCAGTGTGAGTGCCAGAATAAAAATGTCGCCGTGAACGTTATTTTCCAGCATTCTTATTTCACGTTATCGTGGCCTGATACTGGATTTGTAAATGTAGGAACTCGAGAGCAAAGGGTGAGGAAATCGTAGTGATCCAAAAAGACTGAGTTCGCATGGGATGATATTTAAATTTTGATGAATGCTGCTTTTGTAAAGATGTTGTGTGAAAACCCCCGAAGTTTACTTGGCGGGATTTTGTCAGTAATAAATTAATCAACATTAGGCTTCTTAAAGCAAAGTGTTCCAGCGTCCTACTTTTGTTTTCCTTGCCCTTACAGTGGTCTTGTTGTACCCCAGCCAAGAATTGAGATGGAACGTTTATCAGCAAGTCTGGTCTCTAAACGACTGGGCAAACACATTTGGTTCACTTTTCTGTGCCAGCCTGGGCCTTCTCCTTCAGGGGTTCCTCTTTCTTTGAGAAAGTAGATTTTCAAAAAATTTTTTTTTTTTATTCCTCTGTTATATGGCTGTATCTGAGGAGTGGTGTCTTCCTAGTTTGGATGAAATCTTATGAATAATTATGTACGTACCATTTGGTTGCAAGCCCTACTGTACTGATGCAATAATACTCAGCTTCTGTAAGGCAAGAATGATGCTGACGTTTGACTAATGTTTTATTTTTACTAATATAGCTGAAGCAGACTATTTTCCTCATATTGGCATCTCCTGTTTTGCTTACTGCCTTCACTGTGAGTGTTATTAGCACTAGGAAATCCTTGACAACATTTTAATTTTCTGCCTTTGAATGTTGTTAAATATTCAATTCCTGTACCTCTTTGGTGAGAGTTTGGCGTAGGGAAATGGAGCTGGAATTCTGCTCCTGTTGATGGTTGTGTAATGTGGGTATAGCTCAGGCGGTGATGTAAATACCAATGCAGGATTTGGCTCTCTATTCAGAACGGTTAGAAGTACACCTATAAAAACAAACCTTGTATTAAGAATAGCTTCTGTCTCCGTTACTAAAACTAACTGTGGTGACTTTTCACTTCTCAGATAGATTTTTGTGACATTGAGTATCAATGTCTGAATTTAGTTTCAGTATTCCAATAAAATACCTGGAGGGAGACAGCTGGCGTCACGAACCATTTCCCATAGGTATCTCTATGAAAAGTAACCAGAAAATTGCCCTACATGCCATCGGTCTTCTTGAGCTCTTAATTTACAGTACACTTTGAGGAGGGCTGCAAATGGGAAACATTTCTTTAAAGTTAGTTATGGAAATATTAAACATTTTCATCTGGTTTTTGTTTCTGTTTTGTAGCAATGACAAGCCTTTTAGCTGCATGGCTGATTTTCCCTGAATTAATTTCACTATGTACGTCAATCATTTCAGATCTTTTTATTGTGTATTGTCTAAAGTCTGCACAGAGGCCACCTCTTCACTAAAAATCCCGATGAGATTACTTAAAGTACTTTATTTTCCCATAGAGCTGCTGTTTATCTCTAGTTGTTTCCCATCTGTAGCAAAACAAGCCTGGATGGGGGGGCTTTTCCGTTGGGGAAGGAAACAGATAACAAATTCACTAGGAAGACTTTTGGTTGGGACAGTACTGACCGTGTGAGTGGGGGCGGGTTGGGAGAATGTTACTTTTTGAACTTACATTTCAGATCTGTATACTGAATTTCCTGTTTGACTGTAGCTGGCCGCAAGCCAACTGCAGATTTTTAGCATTTTAAAAGAACTCTCATAGTCTTTTTTTTTTTTTTTTCTTCTGTGATAGTTTTTTGGTTTGGTTCCCCCCCGCCCCCTAGACACCCCTTGGTTTGCATTCCTCCTTTTTATTAATACATTGAGTTGAAGAAATCTACGTTATGCTTTTCCTGGGTCAGTAGAAAATCCATATTGGGAGTTAACAATCCTCCTCTTTACAGCTTGTCCTATGGGATGACTCTTGCTGCCAGGAAGAGGGAGAAGAACGAAAATAGAGCAGCCAGACTTGTTCAGAATTCACAGCCCACGCTTGCGCAGCAAAACTACAAACGAGGAGGGGAAATTTTTCACCTTCCTTCTCTCTGTACCCCGTAAACATGTACAGGGAATGACTTAGCTGCAGCGAGTCACAAGCCTGAAAAAGCTGCTTGTAGGAGCTCAACTGTATTTATCAGAGTGAGACAGATTCCCAAAGTGTGATTGCTGAACCTGTGTTAATTGACTTAATCATTTACACCGTTTCCTATGTCAGCTTGGCACAAAAGAGAGTTGCTACAGTGCAAGGCAGATGTGGAACTTCTTGTAATAGTTGCGTGCTCTTCGTTGTAGTACCAGGCTGAAAGCTGTAGAAGTATGTTTGTTTTGCTTTATAATGCCACAGAGACTTTTCTGGCCTTTGAGTTTTCAGTTGTACATTGTTGAGTACCATAAAAATTTCTTTCCAAGGATTTTAGTAGAGTGTAACATCCCTTTAAATTAAAGAAGTCATGAGTAGCAAAGTTTCTCGGGGGCAATAAGACCCTCTTGGCCTTCACTTCTCGCTACTGAATTACAGTGGCTTTCCGCTTCTGGTGGTCTTGGAGTTTCTCAGTCCCTTTTGTCTTTAACCTGATAAGGTTGGGAGATTTAGCCAGTGTAAGGCAGGGAATTCTACTTTATGTTGGATGGAAATCTTCAAAGGGAGGTGCAGGGCATGGTTTAACACGTTTAGGTCTACTGACAGTGAATTTGCTTTTTGTGGTTACCTTTTGGAGGTTTCCTTAGAAATGATGCCAGTCCTTGAACTGAAGGTTGAAAAGCCATTCCCTATGAATTAGACATAATTCCTGTTGAGCAGCTGTTTAAATAAGGATAAATGTGCAGACTTTCACACTGAAAGTCAGCTGCGAACATTGCTTGGCACTGCAGATTCAGGGGCAGCTGGAGTCAACGAAAGCTCTGCTTTTGATCCCATTAACTTCCTATCAGACACAGGTAAGAGGTCTTGTAGTCTGTTGCGAAAACAACTTGTGCAGAGAGAAGCAGTCATTGACAAGTGATCCTCCTGGAAGTTTCAGTGGTCGTCTCTTGTCTTTAAGGATGAGCTGCTTCCATTTTTCAAGTGCTCCGTCCATCTCCTGACACATCAAAGGGTAAGAGTTGGATAACTGCAGATCTAGCTAAGCAACTCCGTTTCAAACTCTTTTAGGAGACAGCTTCATGTATATATAATATGCATGTTCGTAAGCCATAAAGTGAATATTTGAGTTGAAGAGCTTTTCATTTCACCCGCTTCTTTCTGCGTTATTTCTGACACTGTGTCTGTCATAAAGCACGTTCCTTATACTTGCGTATCCAAATGGTATTCATCTGCTAATAGATTTGTTACCGTATTTCTAATCAGAATACGTGCCCTTGACATTGAGATGCTACAACACGTTGCCTGCTGCTCATATCAGTGTTTAGACATGAAGAATTGACACAGATCTTCCTGCTGCGGTTATACCCGTTGAAGAGTTCAACGCGCTTCTTGTGAGCTACCACCCTTCCCAGTTCACTGGTTCAGCTGCTCACGTGAACCACTTCAGTCAAATTAAGTGGGATAGGCTTCCATATTTTAAGATCTTTGCAAATGTCGTTCATTTTGCAAATGTGTGAAAACAAGATCACTGTTGTGAGGTTTGCAGTCCGCATGAAGAACATGCAAGTTTGGCACAGAGGTGAAATGAAAATGAGAAATAATGAAAACGTTTAGCACAAATCAGGCAGTCAAGCTCTCTCTTTCTGTTATGATTTTTGGGTTATTTACAGTGTCTCATTTAGCTGCTTCCTTTTCAGGAAGTATTAGGTTTACAACTCCATAGATTTCATCTTAGAACAGATCTGGCTTGAGGGTGTCACGAAGGAAAAAGGTGGAAGGAAGTCATACAGAAATCAGGATCACAGCGCTGTTGTGAATATCTTCAGCGATATTCTGCAACGGCGGCTTTGCTGGTCTATTCTGCATTAAGATTTTCTGGATGTCAACCAATCTAAAGTTGTAGTACCCAGAAAGAAGAGAGAAGGTAAACGGTCGAACAATTGTTTGATTTAGGTTTAATAGCACAGGAGTGAGTGTGTGCATGAACTCAGGTTTCCTGTGATGCAGTAGGGTTCTGGAGCGAAACACACCATCAGCAGAAAAACACGGTAGGAAAAGCTGGAATGCAGTGTTTGAAATTCAAGAGAGGTGAGACTGTAATTTATTTGGCTGTAAATAAGAAGCTCACAAAGGCCCGGAAAACTTTTTAATCTTCAGGATGTTACGTATTCAAGTAATTTAATGCTGAAAACGGATTATCAAGAATACTAACCATTATGATTCAGGTTTTATCTTGGACTTCCAGAAACTAGGATGAGATCTAACGTAAGGGATGTCTTATTCCGCATCTTCCCCATTATGTTTCTAACATTTCACTCTAAAGTCTGTGATAATCACCACTGTACAAGATCGGAGACTCCCTTAAGGTCTGATCGGGCCTGGCAGGTTATTGCTTGTACTAGTTTAATATTCCTGATCCTGGTAGTATGGATTTCCGTTTCCACCTACTCTTCTGTCAGCTCTGTTATTCATCCTATATTCAGCACAGGGAGTTTGTAACAGTTCCTTGGAAAAAAAAAAAACAGAAACCCCAAAATGCTCTAGAGGGAAGTTTCTGAGCACTGACACAAAATTCCACATACAGCACGGGTTCCATTTTCACCATGTGCTTTTTCCAAAGCAAACAGTTCACTTTCCTGTTAACTGGGAGGTCTGAGGTTGCTGAGCTTTGGAGCTGTGTGAATCCCGTTGCTGTCCCAGGAGCAATGCTGTTTCCTCTCTTCTTTCCTTCCTCTTTGCTTCCTGGGGCTTTATTTTCTGTCAGAGGTCCATCCTTTTTGAATGACTGTCAAATGCTTGTGCAGGTGCAGAAGTGAAAAAGCGGTGGAGCCTGGAGTCATTGCAAGTTCTAGTGGGATCAGCGAGAGTTGATTTGAACTTGTGAGGGGGTTTGGAAAATAAAACTCAGTATGCTTAGTTTTCTAAACCAAAATGGACTTTTGTTTGGACCTCGGGAAACTATTGAAACCCGCACATAATATTATAGTGGGTAAACTCTGACTGAAAATAAGTAAATTGTAGCTTGACTTTGTGATTCTGAGCCATATCTTCAAGCCTTCCTCCATAGTATTAGATTTCGTTCTGCCGGTGACCGTTGCAGTTGTCTTCAGCACTTGTTGGCATGTTCCAGGATGAAACTTAGAGTTGAAACAGAAGTTGGAATTAGAGGGGACATGACTCAAGATAATTTTCTCTGAAATTACTGGCAGGACGAGCGATTGCAGAACAATTCTCTAGATCCTTTGGATTTTGAAAAGGGAAAAACAGGAGGTGGGTGCTTGTGTTTTCGGTAATGTATTTGAAAGTGTAATAAATAGAAATTACCTGGACAGTCCTCAAGAAATATTTCATAAGATCTAAGTATGTACATTCTTAAATATCGTTTGCTCTTCTCACACAAATGATCTGTCTGGCCTGGAGTACTTTGGCTTTAACCCTTAAAGTGAAATAGGGGAGAGCATCACAGTGATTTCTTTTGGGCTGTTCTGCATGGACAAAGTGCTTTTAAATACAAGCTTTGTTCTGATGTTTTTGCCAAATATCTCTACTTTACTTTGAAAACAGATGAGAGGTTACCTTCTCGGAGTGGAGGCTCAGAGGCTGAGTATTACTCGTGGCTTGTAGGATAAGGGATGGCCTCTTTCCTCCCCTTCAATAAAGAAATCCTGGTCTCTAGATGTAGCAGCAAGCCTTCGTCAGAGTAACAGAAGTGCTGGACTTGATCACTTTGCACATGTGTTTTGTCTGATATCAAAGCCATTTCAGCCATAATGTATAAAATCCTGTCACCTTGGTCCAATTCAGGGAATTTGGTGGACGGGGCTGATTTTTTGTGGCCAGTTTGAGTAGCTCAACATTACAGAGCACGCGTTGGGCTCTGTGAAAGAGGAAGCAGCCTCTTTTGTCGGTGCAGGCTGTACTCTGAACCGCCCATCCTGGGAGTGCAGACCCTTGATTACCTGGGTGCTCAGCAGTTGATGTACCACTGCCCTGCAAAACTAGGGAGGTCTACAAGAAGTCTGTTTTATATTGGAATAATGGCAGATGTGACAACTTCTCTCAAAAGTATATATGCCAGAAGACTCCAGCTGGTTGTTATGGATATTAGGAAGGAACGTGTTTAAACATAAAACTTTCATTAAGGTAATGAGATGTAAGATGATTATTGCGTCACTGACTGCAAGGGAGAAAACCACCTGATGACAGTGAAGGAGAGTGTGGTGTGACTGTGAAGGGGGGTGGGGAAGGGGGGCAGGGATAGCCACTGAAGTCATCGCAGTATTTCTGCAGACAGGAGACCTCCGATTCATATTGCACAACGTCTGTCTTTGTAACTGTCGTGAGCTGCCAGATCCATCTCTTCACACCTTTTGAACACAGGCAGGCGGATGAACTCCTCGATTCAACAGCTTCTTCAGCCATTCTCGTTAGTGTTTTGTTAATCGTTCTGACTCTGGCTTTCCTCCCCTCTCCCCTCCCAGCACTGGGGATTTCAAGGTTCAGCTTGCATAACAGGTAATAGCAGGCATTTCCTTCTCCTGTGTCGGGATATCCTGGCGCCCTTCAGTCTCTCTCTGACTGTGTTTAAAACAGACTCCAGCACAGGAAAAAAAAAAAAAAAAAAAGGAAAAAAAAAACCCACACAAAAAACCCCCAGTCTAAAATTAGCAGCCTTGATAGAAGAAAGGCACACGGCTGTCCACTGTGCTGTTTGTCAATGAAACAACACATCCAACCAGGGCCAGAATGCATTTCCTCTCTGGGAAAAACAGACATGCGGGGTTTTGGGGAGGATGGGAGTGAGAGTAAAGCAGGCATCACACCGGTGATCGGGGAGAACTATCCAGGTACCCAGAGCTACAACGACCATGGTGTACACGAAGAGGCTGCACGGAGGTCTTGGTATGCCAAGGCTGTATATCTGATGCATGAGGGTCTTGCTGGATCAGATGCTTTGAGAGCTACAGAACCTCTGCAGTCCCCTCCTCCTCTTGTTTGGATTTCGGGTTCCTCATCCTTAATGGGTATTTATTGCTGCGAGGACCAGATTTAAATGACCTAGGCTGCATTCTGATCTTGCTGCAGTGTGAACCTGAGGTCTCCATAGGTTTATATCATTCTAAATATTCTGAGGTTTTGAAGTTGAAACGAAAATTTAAAATAAAATTGCATTACTCTATTATAACCTGTTGTTTACGTTAACAATAATAATGATATATGTTTAATCCAATCTTGTAAGGAGCCTGAATGTTATACTCCATTAATGACAGTTTCATGCGTGGATATCTTTTAGGATTGGACTCTTGGTGTAATGAATCCTGAGTGACTTATTTTATGTAGTAAAAGAAGGTATCATTGCAAAATCTTTACAGTTTGTTGCCATGCTGTCAGTATGGAATTGTGATAAAACCATTTCCTCCTTTTCTCATTCATTTCTGTAGACAGTCTGTGTCCGTGAGAATTGCAGTGGGAATAGCAGGCAATGTTAGGAACTGACTTTGGTTTTCTTTGCTAGATTGCAGGCGTATCTGTCTGTCAAAATCCAGCTGATGGTCATTGAGTAAAATTCAGTTAACTAAAAGCAAATAATCATGTTTCAGCAAGACTTCAAAAATTTACTCCACCGTCCTGCTCTGCTTACAGACAGTTCCTTCAGTATATTTTGCCCTGATAAATTGTGGGATTACATTGCATCCAGTTTCTTTCTTTCATGTTTGCCTTCCTGGTTTCATAGGAAACAATAAAGGCTTGTTTTTCTTGGTTGGCAGAAGACTCCTGCTGATATACGCAAGATAAAAGCTCTATTCATGTACTGCAGAATCTCATGGCGAGAGCTTTTGAGAGACAACGAGCTTACTTTTAGATGTAGGCCTTTTTGCTCTTTGTGTCACTTGAAAGATTTATAAAGCAAGAAACTCTTTTCCACCTGGATTTAATAGAGACTAAGCATTTTTCCATCAGTAAAAACAAGTGGACTTACTGGCAAGTTGGAACACGGCAGCTATGGCCTCCTCCCACCACTGGGTGTCCTGGGAAATGATGGGTAGCTCCATCAGGCCCAGGACGAAGATGAGCTGGCCAGCGGTCAGAGCAACAGTGGCGATGAGGTTACAGGCACGCATCATGTCAAACTGCACTAGGGAAACAGAAGAAGTAAGCATAAAGTTAAAACGATACAAAATTGGGGAAAAGGAAAATCCTGTCTCAAGCAGGTAGGTAAAATTTGTCAGTCCATAGAAAATGATTCTCAGACATCATTCCTCCTTCCAGCAGTCCCTTGCGTTCCCCATGGTCTGATTAAGAAAGGATTTTGAATCTTTCCTTTAGGTACACAGTATCCCTTAACTGTTGCTTCAGTGCAAAGCAATTTGTATCAAACAAGCAGCTAATTTCCAAGGATGGCTCACCGGAGGCGCTCGACTTTTGCCCTGGGAAGATTCTGTCTATAATTAGTAGCCAGAATTGTTTGGGGCAGGAATGGTGTTTGTTTTGCGTTTGTGTGGCACTGGTTGAAGTGGAACCTTAGTTCATAAGTAGGTTTTCAAGGCCCTAAACCGATAATCATCCCAAAGACAAATCTGTAACACCCTGATTTCTTTTCACCTCGTCCATCTGTACTGTCCTAGAAAACATCCTGTGCATGTTAATGCTATCATCTTATTGGTTTAAGGAAGCTTTGTATAGTGGATTCTTAACTTTTCCTTCTTTTAACATTTATTAATCTTTTGGATGCACTGGAGAGACCCTTGTATTTCTATCTGTGCAACGAGGGAAGCGGTTACAGAATCACAATGATGTCAACACGTGGCAGTTCTGAATGAGGTGTTATGGCATAATTTACATCTATAAGTAAAAAGTTACTTTTTAAAAAAATATATATTAGTTCATATATATATTTTAGTGGGTGTTGTTTTGGGTATCTGCTATCAACCACTCAGCCAGGACAAGGACACCAATGAATTATTCTACGAGGATTTAAGGGATAATCAACTGCCCCTTGGCCTTATGGGTGATTTTAACTTCCCAGACATCAACTGGGAATATCATACAGTGCACACAAACAGGTCCAGAAAATTTCTGAAGCACAATGAAGATAATTTCTTGGTGCAGGTACTGAGTGAGCCGACTAGGAAAAGTGCCCTCCTAGGTTTGTAGTTTGTAAACAGAGAGGGACTCGAGGGCGAAGTGGTGACTGGTGGCTGGCGTGGTCGTGGTGACCACAAAGTAGTTGAGTTTCAAATCGTTGGCGATAGGAGAAAAACTGCCAGCAAAACTTTGACCACGGATATGGGAAGAGCAGACCTGGGGCTGCTGAAGGAGCTAGTCAGTAGGGTCCCCTGGGAATCTGCTTTTGAAGGTACTGGGGTCCGTGAATGCTGGTCACTATTTAACAGCCATCTCTGAAGAGCGCAGTGTCCAAAGTCAAGCAGGCGGGGCAAAGGCCGGCTTCGCTGAGCAGGGATCTTCTAGAATTAGGCAGAAAAGGAAAGTGCATGGCCACTGGAAGCAAGGGCAGGTGACACGGGAGGGCTACAGGAATGCTGTTTGCCACTGTAGGCAGAAATGCGTGTGGCCAAAGCTTGATTAGAGTTCAAGCCAGCCAGCACTGTGAAGGAAAACAAAAGGGCTTTTTAAAATACGCTAACAGCAAAAGGAGGACCAGAGATAACATTGATGAGGCTGGTCACCTCACACATAGGGACATACACAAGGCATAGACATCTAATGCCGCCTTCGCCTCTGTCTTTGGCACCAGTGATGGGCGTTGGGACGCCGTGTGGGACGCTGTGGGACGCCTGGCTCCCTGTGTTGGAAGGCCCTGACTGGGGCGGATGATAAACTCCCAGCCGACCTTGAACTTGTTTGAGACTTGCTGCTCCAGCTGCATGCACATAAATTATTGGGGCCAACGGGATCCATCCCAGGACACTGAAGCAGCTGGCTAATGTCATCGTGGGACTCCTCTCCATTATTTTTCAATGGTCTTGGGAGTCTGGAGAGGTCCCAGTTTACTGGAAGCTGGCAAATGTTGTCCCAGTTTTCAAGAAGGGTAAGAAGGAAGACCCTGGTAATTACAGAACTGTGAGTCTCACTTCAGTGCCTGGTAAAATTATGGAGAAGGTTGTTCTGGGAGTTATTGAAAAACACTTGAGAGACAAGGCAGTCACTGGTCACAGCCAGCACGGGTTAATGAGGGGAAAGTCCTGCTTAACCATCTTCATTTCCTCTTATGACAAGGCCAGCCATCTAGTTGACCAAGGGAAGCCAGTAGATGTGGTGGGTTTGGATTTTAGCAGAGATTTTGATACTGTCTCTCACAGTATCCTTCTGGATAAACTGCCCAGCACGCAGCGAGACAAGTCCATCATACATTGCGTGAGCAGTTGGCCAATGGGTTGGGCTCAAAGAGTTATAGTAAATGGGGTGACTGGCGGCCAGTCACCAGTGGGGTTCCTCAGGGCTCAGTTTTAGGGCCAGTGCTCTTTAATGTTTTTTATAAATGATCCGGATGCAGGAATTGAATGTACATTAAGTAAGTTTGCTGCCAGTACTAAACTAGGGGGAGCTGTGGACTCCCTCGAGGGTAGAGAGGCCTCACAGAGAGCTGGGCAATCACCAACTGTATGAAATTTAACAGAGCAAGTGCCGGATTCTCAACTTGGATGGGGTAATCCTGGTTATACGTACAAACTGGGGGACAGGAGGCTGGAGAGCAGCCTTTCAGAAAGAGATCTGGGGTTTTGGGTTGATGGCAAGTTGAACTGGAGTCAACAGTGTGCCCTGGGAGCCCAAAGGGCCAGCTATGTCCTGGGGTGCATCAAGCACGGCATCATGAGCTGGGCAAGGGAGGGGATTGATGCTACACTGGTGTGGCCCCACCTCGAGTGCTGTGTGCAGCTTTGGGCACCTCAATACAAGAAGGACATCAAACTATAAGAGTGTGTCCAGAGGAGGGCGACCAAGATGGTGAAAGGCCTCGAGGGCACGATTTACAAGCGGTGGCTGAGGTCACTTGGCTTGTTCAGCCTGGAGAAGAGAAGGCTGAGGGGTGACCTCATGGCAGCCTGCACCTTCCTTGAGGGGGGCAACGGAGGGGGAGGCGCTGATCTCTCTCTGGTGACCAGTGAAAGGACACGAGGAAATGGAATGAAGCTGCACCAGGGGAAGTTCAGGTTGGACTTTAGGAAAAGGCTCTTCACTGAGAGGGTGGCTGGTCCCTGGAACAGGCTTCCCCGGGAAGTGGTCATGGCACCAAGCCTGTCGGAGGTCAAGGAGCGTCTGAAGGATGCTCTTAGTCATATGGTTTATTTTTAGGTAGTCCTGCAAGGAGCAGGGAGTTGGACTTGATGATCCTTTTGGTGGGTCCCTTCCAACTTGAGATATTCTATGATTCTATATTAAATATAAAGAGTAAATGCAGAAATAGTTACAGACATAGATGTTTGGAGTCTTGGCTAGAAACCTGATTAAAATGTGTCTCCCAGCTGGGTACTAAATGAAATATATTCATTGCAAAGTTGTGTACTTTTAGTCAGGCTTTTTTCCTACTTTTCCTGTTAACCTGGTGGATGTCCTGTTTTCATTCTTTTCCTTCCTCTCTAGCAAAAGGTGGGAATTGTAAATATCACTGTGCCAGTTCACCATCTCTTGCTAATATGTCGTTGCTATTCTGAAATAGAAGCAACTCGGTGTTTAAGTTGGCATATGTTAGAGAAAGAAAGACTCTGGACATGAATATTCACCAGATTTTCAAAAGTGACTTAACTGGTTCTAAGTTCAGTGGGTGCACTGACCACCAGAATTTGATTCATGGCATTCCAAGGAGACTCCTAGAAAGTCCAGAAAACAAAACTTGATATAAGCAAGCTAGAGTAGACTTCATTGTGGTAATTGTTGAGTTAGGTCTACTTTTGTGAGTCATAAAAATGAGTTTACCCTTTATTTTCCCCTCATAGGTCATCTTTATCTTCTAGTGTTATGAGTAATAAGTCATGATTTCATTAAAATTTAATAAAATACTGTATCAGAAAGAGTTAGTTAAGAACCATAGTCTGCTAAACTTTTTCAGATTGAATAAAATGTTAGGAAGATAACATACAAAGTATTTTTGGTTTTTCCTACTGAGTTCATCTCTGACCGGAGAGGAAAATTATTTCACTCAAAAAAATATTTTGCTCAAAGATTTTTGTGTCTAACATTCAAACCTGTCCTTTCTAGCATCGGGAGCATTTAGATCACTTGCCACATTGAATGCTTACAGGTCTTGAAGCATGCTGGCTGATATCAGAATCATATTAAGATGTCTGAGCTGTGTAAATATCAGTAGGACTCTCAGCATTTGGAGCGCTCTTCCCTTTTTCCCCTTAAAGGGACGTCTGTAATACTTCGAGGACCAATGCTTGCTGGAGGGAGAGTACTGACTTTCAAAGGAGAAGTGTACTAAGTAAGGGGCAGGCTTGCAGCCATTATTATTAAAGTACTTTAGTTTGTTGACAGAGCTATCTGTAGTGTCAAATTAAAAAAATAGTTGGCTTATGGCCATAATGCATTCTGTTGCCTTGTCTCTATATAGCATGCATGAGCTTGTTTTTTTTTTATTTTAAAAAGAGCCTTTTTTATTATATGCCCTCTAAATGTCTGAAGCTTGTCCCAGAACTTGACACTAACAAACACCAGCTTTTTGCCTTCACTGTTATCCGTGACTTCTTTTTAACACTAAACTGAATTATAAATTATTTTGGCTTTGCCGTAGATGATAGTAGATCTAGCATACTAAAAATAGGAATTGTACGACCGTGACTCAGTTGAGTTCCAAAAGAATTTCTAATAATTTAGTCTTTAAATAATGATCCTATGATCGCTGTCCTCTCTTGCAGTCGGAGAGGGCAGCAGCATGGGATGATGATCCTTCCTGCGGTTCGTACGCACTCCAGACTTAGGGATGCGTATTCACTGATACACCGCACTCTGCAGAGACATGTAGACACGCAAGTGCTATTTTGCATAGCTGCTGCTTTTTAACCATAAAGAAGGTTGCGCACGGTCCAGGTTGGAACCGCAATAGGATGACGATAGGTAGGATAAGGAGGAAGCAGCTGGTATGATTTCATTAAATGTGAAGACAGTTATTTTTATGGAATAAGGTATTACAAGAATTGAGTACCTTTCCATATTTCATATTAGGATATTGTTGTTTTATTCTAACAAGTTTAATGTATAGTCTGTCATCTTTTGGGTTTGTTCCAGAACTGTAACGATTCCTCTTCCTCAGATGGGAAAAAAAATCAAACTTAATAATGTACAACTCTTATAAACTGCATTCTTCTCGCAGTGGAGCTTGTTAATTGTGTTCAGCCTGAAAGTGCCACTCTGCAGATGCCTGTGCTTTCTTACTCATGGCCATTGCAACTTTGCGTGTTGTCAGCTCAGCACGTGGTAATTTCATGTTGTACATACACAACCCTAAGCTGAGCTGCTGCAATGTCAGACCTGCCCCCCCCAAAGGTGGTAGTTGTGGAAAGCGGCTCTGGCCTCCATTTTTTTGTGGGCAAGCGATGGACAACTCTGATTGGAGAAGAGAACTGAGTGTGCAGTTTCGAAGCATTTCTTCAGAGCCTGTACCCAAAGACACTGAAGATGTGAGTCCCGTTGGGGAAGGCCAGGCCACAATGCTCTTTTCCTGCTTGAATGACTGCTCAATCCGGGAATAACTATTTCTCATCTCTGATAAAATTGGCTGCAGTATAGTTTTTGTAAGAGCTGTGAAATTTAGAGTTTACCTTTGTGCTCTTTTACTCTGCCTGTTGTTATTTTAAATTATATGTAAACTTGAAATTCCTCACTAGCCAGCTTCAGCCCATTCTGATGTCTTTTCTATACGCTTTAAAATTAGTATGAATTTAGGATCATCTGTTCAACCATTTCTGCTTCATTTACAGTAGCCATGATCCCCCTGTAACTTTCTGTGGCCACTGCAGACTTCATCAACTTTTGTGGAACAATTTATGTTAGTCACAGTTTGTTAAACAGGAGGCATATAATGATTATAATGTCTGTGTAATTACTGGTTGCGTTTTTGTTAACGATTAGCTTCAAGAATCTATTGTCTACAGCTTTTTGCGTACCCTTCCTTCCCCTCCCTTAAGGTGCAACTTGCCTGTCGAGAACTGGAAAGCCACTGAATGGCTCCAAAACTCTGCTCTAAGCAGGCGTTGCTCATCGATATAAAATGCGAGTCTCTGACTTTTTTCCTTCTGGATGCCCATCTTGATCCCAGTTTACTCTGAGAAGTAGTTAATTCATGGGCTGGGTATCCAGCTGGGCCTCCCGTACAGCTGGGGGTACTGGCTGATGAATTCCGCTTTGTTTAAAACACAGCGATCAGTCAAGGGTCAAAACCCAAACTCCAGGGATGAGACCAATTCAAATTCCTTGTTGTCTTGCTCACTTCCTAGACCAGATGTATCCCTCTGGATTAGAAATGTTGATTTGATTTTGTTATTTGCAAGCAGCAATTCTGGTTTGTTATGTTCCGCGATGGCCCCAGGGCTATTTGTGCTTTGCAGGAGCAGGTTAGTCATATCGGAGAGTAATTTGCAGTGGTTTTGGATAATGAGGAAGGATGATCTCACTGAAAAAATCAGATTATGCTAATTGCTTAAAAAGTGAGGTTTTCTGCCTGTTTTCTGTCTGCATATAGGGGAAAAAACAACCATGGGCAGGAATTCAAGCTTTTGACTGATTAAAGCACAGAAACTAAATGGCCCAAGATATTTTAATATTTGTCTAAAGCTTCCCCTGAGAAACACCAGTTTTGTTGAACAGAATTTTTAGTGCAAACTTCAGTCCAGCGTCTGTAACTTATGAAGTTACCAGCCCTGGGAAGAATCTCACACCCGCACAGAACAGCGGGGGCTCCCAACATCGCACCCCGCCGTCCCCGTTCCCCGCCTGCCAGCTCAGCCGCAGGAGCTGACTATGGGCCTGCTGCTGCCGTATCCCCGCTGCGGGACACAAAATGTCCTACATCTAAAAAATGCTATTTAAACTTTGTAATTAGACAGGCAGGAGTTCGTTTATGCTTCGCTGATGGGTACCTTAGACACCTTAGGCTGCTGCTAAGTTGAGGACATCTGGCAGTTTATCCTTACTTTAAATCTCCTGAGGAATTTTGCTTCTTTCTATTGATTGTTTTGGTGTTAAACAACTACTTTAGTTGTGTTTAGCTTCAGTTTTCTTTTAGGTATCAATTTTAAAAATTACTCCAACCAGCTTGAGTTCTGAGTGTAATACCTTCTAATCGTTGACTTGCTTCTTAAACGTTATTCAGTTATTAACCATTTTTTCGCTGTCAATATAAAAAGGCAGACTTTGTAGGAGGAATTCAATGGTTGCCACGTTTATGATGAAAGGAATTTAAAAAAAAAAAAGTATTCTATCACTGTGCTTTCCTTTTTATGGTTCTTGGGTTTATTTATCGATTAAACGTTTATACATATTTATTGAGTATACATTCTGAAATGTATCTGATTGTCTTTGTAAATACTTAGTGTTCATATGTGACTTTATTCTGAAAAGGAGGATAAGTGGTTGTGTTTCTGAAATAGAGATTTCTACATAATTATGGATGGAACTGTTAATGCTTCTTATGCTTTAGTTGCTCCACTTGTTTTTTTAAGAACCCACTTTCAGTTGCCTGTAACTTTGCTAGGCTTCATCTTCTTGGGCTGGGTATCTGCAGGCTGAGATCATATTCTGCTGTTAAAAAGTAATCTAACTAGGTCAGTAATTTGATTTTCTCTAATATAATCAAGAGATTCTAACAGAGTACATGGTTTTCCTCTAGAACTTGACGTTTTCCTGAGGTGTTATCCCGAGATAAGGAAGGCATCTCCTGCTGTCCTATCGATATTCACTCCAGTAAGCAGTCTGATAAGTCTCAGTATATGCTGCCTTAACGGAACCATAGCTGGCAACCAAATGCCCTGAGAGCTTAGCAGTGCTCGGCACATTCGTCACATCACCTTGTCCCAGAGCAGTGGACGTGCCACAGCACTGACTACGGTCTTCGCATGTGTTCCTGCAGCCCCGACGCTCCAGAGCGGAGCTCCTTCTGTCCCAGCTCTCAGCCCTCGCTGGGCGGCTTCTTCCTGCCCCCCTTACCGAGGCATTTGGAAAATAAGTTACGGTTGTGCCTGTGTGCCAACCTCAAGGTTTGAAGCCTGCCCATGATTCAGTTTGGACTTAGTGCATGGTTTTGTACAGCAGAGTTCTACTCTTTCAGCCTTTCGGAGTAATTTTTAAAATCCACGTTATAGGGACTTCAGAAATGCAAAGCCAAGCATCCGAACATTGGGAAAAGCCAAAATAGTACACTTTTACCTAAATGGGCTGATACCGTTTTTTCATGAGAGCTCTGATTCGTTCGACACATGAAATAATGCTTTGCAAAACAGCTGAAGTGATGCCCTTCAGGCCGACTTTCTATTAGACTTCTGTCTTGCTGACTCTTATGGTCTTGCTGTTAGTGAAGCCGAGTTCTGACCTGGAGAACTGAATTTTGTGTTAATAAATAATTCTAGAAGAAACCCTTATTTATAATTCTAAAAAAAGGGAAAAAAAATCTACTTTAGCCAAACTTCTGGCAAGTCATCGTGTGTTCGTCTTGTTTTGGATGTCAGCATTGTCAGCAAAGGCCAGATGGGCAGAAGCGGCCTCTGCAGCTGCCATGGAAAGCAGCGGGAGCTGCGCCTTGGGTAGCAAGAGCACTGTGGAAATGCAAAGTACAGCTGTGCTTCATCTTCCAACATAGACGTAGGAGATTCAGCGCTTACTGTTAAAATAGCTAAGTGATAATAAGGATAATAAACAGAACGACTGTAATTATTGATGATCAGCATCCTGTGCTCTATTTATGAAGTCTTTGAACGCTTCATTTCTTCTGTTGTTTTGTTTGTGGTATTTATGTTGTTAACCTCTTGAGCTGTTCTTTCAGAATGGGAATTAGGAAATGTATTGAGACACTTTAAAGGTGTTTGTGAAACAAAGTAACACAGATGCTGGCAGTATCTCAGTGGACCTTTGCACAACTGACATGGTGGCAAGGTTTAATTAAAGCACTGCCTCTTTGATACAGATGTATTTTGATGGTGTGAATATACACTGCTTTTTTAAAAGTGAAACAGATCGGAATCTAGTTTTTCCATCATCAGTTTATCCCTTTCCACATGCGGATGTTTTTTTGCATGTCTTATGGTAAGGACAGGACTTCATCCTGGAAAGCAAAGTCTCTCCCTCTCTCTTTTCTCAGTAAATCTCCGCAAGCAGCCGTACAGCTTTCAGCTGCAAGGAGTCCTCGATACGTTCTGTTGCTGGATGCATATCTTAAAAATGAGAACAGTCACTTATTCCGCTTCATTTCATCTCCTGGTTAGCATGCAATCTATGCTTTTTCACTTAAAAATAATTTTAAAAAAGCCAGGGGGAGGGGGTGAAATCTATTTTGACGCAATTGAAAGAATGTTCTGATGTGACAAACTGGTGAAATCTTCCCTCCTTTACTTAATTCGGAACTGGATGAGCTCATCTGAGCGTGCAACTTCACGTATGCAGGGTTAATTGGAAAGGTATACAGATCTTGTTTGGGGAAGAGAAGTGTGTGCTTGGTTGTTTGGTTGGTTGGTGGTTGTTTTTTTAACAACTTTAGTTACTTTGGGAGTGGAGACATGGCTACATCAGCTATTTTCAACGTTAAAAGTGCTTATGGTTAAATGGGGACCTTTCCAACTCACCATTGAGACCGCTTCTATTATACAGTGATCAATTTTAACAGCCAAGGCTGGTACATGGTTCCTGTTGAGGTGTTTGTCTACATGTTATGGTTTGCCTGTTTATAAACATCAGTAGGGTATTCTGTGTTGGTGGCTGTAATAAATGCGTTTAATCTGAAATTTTCAAAAGCTCCCTAGCCATTTTGGCTCAATGCTTTAATCGAATTCAAAGCCTTGATAGTGAGAGTAATCAAACATTGATTTCTCTGATAATATTTCTGTACAATGCATGTGAAGGTATGGTATTGAAACACTATTATGTTCATTTTCCTACCCTAAATCCCCACAAGTTTTGAACTTTTCCAAAATAAGTACACAGTACGGTAAAATCCACGTTAAAATGAGCATTTGCTCTAATTTGATAGAGCCAGACCTCTTACAATTCACCTCCAGTGGGTCTCTACCATTAAATTAATAATTTCACTTATTTAAATATTGATCACATTGCAGATGTTAGGAGGAGAGATCACAAGCCCCAGCTGTCTGCACTGCCCTCTGTCTCTGTGTAACAGCCTGAGCAGTTTACCAGGCAACCATGTATATATGTTTTATATACACCATGTATATAACCACGTATACAATAAGGTTTGGGGCTTTTTTCAGGCTGGTGGTAGTTCCTGTCTTCTCCAAATGCAATGGGCCACCTTTCTTCATCTGCACATTCTGAAAAAGTAACGTGTCTACGACACGCTCAGCTCCTTGACTTGGCCTGGCTTCCATCCAGCCAAATTTCAGAGGAATTTGCAGACGCTGGAAATGTGCGCAAGTGCGGTGGACACAGGCCAGAAAGCAACCGGCAGCTCCTTATTGCCAGGCCCAGTGGCATCCCGCCTCAGCCGCTGTGTTTCATAGTCCACGTGTGTTTGCATAAATCATACATTTAGGCCGGACAGGTGCTTGCATGTGGTCCCTCTGGCAGTCACGTCGTTGCTTGTGATAACCTGCCTCTCCCTGGCACTGGTGCTACCTCCGTGTGAGAACTTCGTTAGCCAGAGCTCTCTTGTCTGGGCATCTGTAGCTGATGTATGCTTCCCACTCTTGGGATTTTCGTTACGTTTTCTGGAGCCCTGAAGAACCAAGCAAGGTTTTTGTATCTGTATAAACCCCTCCCTATTCCTGCGTCTCCACATTGTTCAAAATGTTCTTTAGACAAAAAGGGACAGGCTGTGACCTCGGCTAATGAATAAATCAGCTCCATCTGTCCGCCCAGAGATAGCCTTGTAGCACAGTAGGGCTTAAGGGCATATTTGTACCGTGCAGTGTGGTTAAAAATATCTCTGCTGATTCCAAGTCATCTGGTGTGTTCGCAGAGCGCAACACAGTGTTACTGGCCTGGTGCTGAGCCAGGCCGTAGGTAGCGGTGGCTTTGAGCAGGTCTGATGTGAGAGGGCATCACTGGTGGTGCAGGGAGGTGTTCTCGCTGCTCGAGGCAGGTCGCGTGTCCCTGCGTGTGGCTGTGTCCCTTGCTCGGCGTGCTGTGTCTGCTCAGGTACTTAGCGGGCGCAAAGCTGAGTGTTGGGTACTCCGGACACACTATCCTGCCCAAGGTATTACTAAGTGTGTGCTTCTGCTACTGTGGCCTTTTTTGGAATGGTTAAGAGATGCAGGCTAGGGAATTTTGCAACAGCTCTAAAACGGCATCTCACAGAATCATAGAATTGTCCAGGTTGGAAGGGAGCTTTCAGATCATTGAGTCCAACCATCAACCCAACACTGCCCAAACCACCACTAACCCACGTCCCTCAGCACCACGTCTGCCTGGCTTTTAAATACCACCAGGGACGGCGACTCCACCACCGCCTTGGGCAGCCTGTTCCAATGCTTGACAACCCTTTCGGTGTAGAAATTTTTCCTAATATCCATCCTAAACCTCCCACAGAATCACAGAATGGTGGGGTTGGAAGGGACCTCTGGAGATCACCTAGTCCAGCCCCCTGCCAGAGCAGGGTCACCCAGAGCAGGTGGCACAGGAACGCGTCCAGGCGGGTTTGAATGTCTCCAGAGACGGAGACTCCACCACCTCTCTGGGCAGCCTGTGCCAGGGCTCTGCCACCCTCCCCTGGTGCAACTTGAGGCTGTTTCCTCTTGTCCTATCAAATCTCCATAACTTTCGGCAAATTTCTTTGCCCTCGCTCAGATGACAGGAGAGTTAGGCTACCTGGCTAAGTTTCCTTAAAGTGCTCTGAAGAGTTTGAGTTCTGGGTGAAGCCTTTAAATTTGTATCTTCTAGTGGTTTGTCCGTGTTAGAAAATCTTTGATTGGTGTCCTTGTAACTGGGCTCTGATTCCCAGCATAAGCAAAGATTTCAGATCTGGTAGTTTGTCGCCACTATAAAGGAGCTATCTCGCCCATCATCACACTTGCATTCCTCAGCTTGTGCCAGAAGCAGGACTTAGTGGACACCTTATGTCACTGCTTAATCCAACAGAAAAACAACCATGCAAAAAACCCCATGTCATCCCCCTGCCCCAAACCTTCCACTCCAAACCTGGGTATTTTCTTGCTGTTAGTAATTTGAACTGTCTCATAGAAGCTTTATAGCATCGCAGATGGTTGAAAGAAGGGTGCAGGACTACACGGCAAGGAGGAGAGAAAGCGGGTGAGGATAGACGGAAGGGCCCGAGATCCCCTGCCAGGAGCAGCAAGGCTGGAGCTGGAAGAGCAGAGCTGAGGTGCCTTCCCCTAGGACCAAAGTCAGGCACATTCCTTGTGTTGCACCTTGCCAAAATAGTTCCCATTGAGATGCTTCGTTTCCTTATAATATTTTTATATAATTTACTCCTGTCCCTGGATTTCTTTTTCTTCCCCCCTATTTCTAATCTTTTTTTCTCACAGTGTCTCTCTGCTGCAGCATCTGTAATCTCTCTTGTCTTTGACGTCTCTTGGTATTTACACCAGCGGTGCTTTACTGATGCTTTAATATCCTTGATGTGGCATTTACATCATAGGATTTGCATGCAGCACACCTTCGTTTGCCTCTTGCTCCCGTGGTCTGTGTTACGGTGAATTCACACGGGCACCCTGGTAGCGGGGAATTGGATGAGAGAGGTGTTTGGTGTGGAATTCGACTTTGTGTTTCTGGAAAGGCTTTTGGCTCCATCACACTGACCTCTTCTGTTCATGCCCCACGCGATCTTTTGACAGATCGTTTACTCTGACTTTTACCCCAAATACGCAAAACTTTAGTTATTATGTGTTTCAAGTTGCTGGAGTTTATTTTTAGTTTAAGCACATGCAAGTCCCAACATAATGAGCTACTTCCATAATTTTTCTCCCGAACCATTTTGCTTGAGCTGCGTGTATGATGAAGGGATAAAAAAAAAAACCAAAAAAACCAAACCACCCCAGCTTTATTGTGTCCCCTGAAAAGGAGCTTTGCCAATTATTTCAATGGGAAAAAGAGGGGGCAGTGAAAGTCAGTGAAAAATAGGATTTAAGAATGTGGTTCTCTGCCAGTGAGCGAGCCTCCTTAGGGTAGTGCTGTTTAGGGCAGTTGGACATTATTTACGTACCACCTGCACAGAAGTCGTCAGGATACGGAAAGGCAAATTCTCAAAGGTTTTACAGTTTTTCTTTTGAACTGTGAGATAAATAACTTGCCCCCCAAATAGGTATGTGCGTGTGTATTTATGTAATTTCTTTTTTTTATATGAGCGAGATCGTGGCCTTTTTTTTGCATGCTATTGGAAGAACGTATTTTCTGTTTGTTGTTCTAAAAATGGCATCCAAAATATTACACGTTAACTTTTATCATTGAGGAAGGAATTTTCAGAATGTTACTTTTTATATGTATGTGTATACATACACACACATACATGTCTGTAATTTATCTACAACTGACAGATGAGGATTGCTGTATATATTACTAAAATAACATGTGATTTCTTAGTAGAGAAATTCTTTACAATGACGAAGACATGGATGCAGAATCAGGCTCATATTGACTATATGTACAATCCATGAAACATATTTGTCTTAAAAATATGTGCAACAGATTTGTTTCCCCCTTAGTTTGTCATGGCACAGCTGCAGAGGTGAGATTTTCGTTTAAATGCTTTATGAAGATTCAGAATCAGCCTTTTGCTTATTATTTGCTCCCAGTTTAAATAGTGAATGGATGGTTTATTCCCATACAGAGTCATTGGGCTTCAAAGTCCTCCTTTAAATTAGAATTTTTAAGAGTGCCTGTTAGAGAATTCTTCTAGGGACTTGGTCAGGTTATAATTATCACTTTGAAATTTTAAAATTGTCTATCACATTTTGCTTCTGTTTGACATAAGAAATTTGCTGCCTGTACAATCCTGCTGTGAAACCGATACGTCTCTGCCAGCCTTTCTAGCACCACCCATCTTCTGAGCCGTGCAGAGCAAGAAATACAAGTTTTTGTGTTTAAAATGCCACAGGAACCAAATTCAATACGCAGGAGCTCATTCTGACCGTTGAATACAGAACACGCACTTCTAGAATTTGTGAATGGTATGCATGTTTTTCAAATCGGAACACGCCTCGTAAATATTAATTGGGGCGGTGGTTCCAGTGGTGAAGTAGGAGAGACACATCAAGGTCCTTTTGCATTGACCTTATCCTTTTTATAATTATATGTCATTACAAAAGTTCTTGCCATTAAAAAACAATTCAAAGTTAGGTTTAGGGCTTTATAACAGTTCAGAAGTTTTCTGGTTGTGATTTATGCAGGTTTAATGTTAGCAAACGTGCAAAAAACGCTGCTGCACAATTTTGTTGGAAAACATGATACGGAATGGGTCCACATTAAAGCATTTTTTAAAAAGACATTCCTCTCGTATTTCTTTGTTTTTGTCTCCAGAGGGATATAAGAGACTTTGAGGAGGAGCAGAGCATTTGGCTCTTTCTCCACATTTCAAACCATTAAAAAAAAAAAAAATCTATCCGAAATGACTTATGTTACTAAAGCTGCCGTCCTTCAGAGGCACCAGTGCTGTTTATAAGCGCTGTTAAAATCTCTGGAAAATCCTACTGTCTGTCAAGGTATGAAGTTTATAGGCATTTGTTCTGCTAAATTCGATTCCTTGAAGTATGTGGTTAAAGTGTTGATTTGGCCGCGGGAAGGGCCCCCGAGGCCCCGCGACTTGTAGCCGTGGCCCCGCGGCTCACAGCCCCGGCCCCGCATCAGCTGCTGGGCGAGCTGTGGTCACAGCCGCCGTGTCCCAGCTGAACGCGGGTATTCCAAGCACAGTCCTGCTCTAGTTTCTCAATGAGAGCCAGGGTCACGCTGTTAACTTTATGGATGTGATGAGTAAGGTGTGCTTTTTAATTATTTAGCTTTATAATTCTCATCATTGGCTTACAGGCTTCATCTTGCACGAAACTTTTAACTAGCTCAGTTTAAGCTATATGCGTTTTCTTCAGATCCCACACGTGTGGGATTTGCAAAATGAGAAATACACCATGCCAAATGATTTTCATGTTCCCAAAGCAGTATATACTATTTGTGTATTTTCACCAAGAAGAACAGTTGCATGCATTAAGGCCTATCTCAATTATACATGTTTTTACCAAAACTAGTTCTGTCTTTTCCACTCCTGGCACTTCCAACAAAAGGAAACAGAAGGGAGAAATAACTTAGCATGGCATCTAAATACTTTTTTTGTTTGTTTGTTTGTTTGTTTGGTCTTTTGTTAAAGTTTTACATTATTCAGAGCAACTGTGGTTGGGGTTTAATGTACTGCGCAGGAAGGGATGTGCTTGTAGCAGGAACGCGAGAGGGAACAGCGAGCAGCAGATGTCGCAAAGCTCCGGATTTACAATTCACAGATTATTTTTTCAAAATACATCATTCCGTACACTGTATAGACCAGACAGCACAATGTAAATTACTGCTTTTGGGGTGGGAGGAGGAGGAGTTTAGGTCATTGGTGGTGGACATAATTATTCTTATTTTCCCGATTTAATTTATTTGGAGATGAACGTTCAGAGATGTTTGAACCAGCTAACAATGATTTCAGGAGGCTCTGCTAGGCTATAAATCTCCTGGGGACCAGGTACACCATATCATTCGTGACCTAGCAGAGAAGACAAGAGATTGAACTTACGTTTGACAGTGCTGCGCGACTCCTGGAACCCAGCTGACTCTGAACCCCAGCCCAGGGCTTCACACTCGCGCTCCTCCCCTTGCCCGTGCCTGGCACTCGTGCTTCCACCTCCTCTGCTCTTTTCTGCCAGCCAGCACATCTTCCAGAGCCCCACGCTGCGCTTTCGCCCGTCTTCCAGCGTCTGGTATACCCAGTTGGGAGTAAAGGCAGCTGCGTTGTTAAGAATAAGCGAGACCAGGGCTACCAACACAGCTGTGGCTACCAGTTTCTGGACAGTCATATCTGACTGTCAGCTCGCTGCCAGTCTCTATTTGCAGAAGACACGAGGTCTCAATCAGCTGTAGCACATTGAACTTGGGCTTGAAGCAGAGGCAGCTTTGCTAGGCTGTTACGAATGGCTAGAGGACATCACCGTTCATTCTCAAAGTCAACTCCAGAGGTGTTTCTGATCAAGGAAATGAGAATTTTGCGAGGTAGGTAGGAGAATTCCATAAAATAAGAACACAGAGAAGCTTTTTTAGGTCCTTCCCAGCTCTGGCTTATCCACCTTCTTGCACTTTGATAAGTAATGCCAGTCCTGTGCTGAACTGAACGACAGGGAGGTCCATTCCTTGTGAGACGAGGCGAATCCAGAAAGAATCCAGTCTCGGGGCAGGAAAGCCTGAGCTGCTGCCGGGGGATGCTCGCCAGCAGCGTGCCAAGTGCGCCGAGTCCTCCAAATCAACCAGCGCTGCTCCAGAAGCCTTTTTTCTGGATGCGAACTTCAGAATATCCCGCAAACCGTGACAAATATCATTCTCTCAAAGCCAAGCCGAGCTGGAGGCGAATCCTGTCATCCCAAAGGAGCTCTGCAAGTTCGGAGGATCTGGAGGAATTTGCTGTGCTGTGTCCTTCTCTGAAGATCCGAACTGCAAGTGCCGGGACGGGAGAACAGCCACTGCTGTGAGGAAAAGGCCCCCCCACCTCTCCACGAAGAGGAAATGGCTGTTTTTGTGGCTGTTTTTGGTGAGCCTCAGGGCGTAGTCGACTGCAACAAACAGAGCCACTGCCACAGCAGTCAAACATTAACAGGATGTGTTTCCTGAAAGGAAAAGACTATGGAGACTTCTAAAGTTGTACCTCCTCCCCTCGGAGAGCCCCCCTCCCCGTCCCGCTCCTCCTCCCTCCCCCGGCACTGCGGGGCTGCGCATGGCGGGGACCCGGGGGCGAACCCCAGGGCCCCTTTAAAGGGAAAAAAAGGAATCCCCAGCCTCAACCCTCGGAGCACCAGGTCTGCAGAAACGGATTGAGGAGAGGGATTTTTGAAATGCTGTTTACTGAAAGCAAAACAATATCGGGGTTCGCTGCTGAACAGCAATGACGAAGGCGGGGTGTGTGGGGTCCCCTGGTGTCCCCCTTCCTCTCTGCAACCCCAGCAGCACGGCAGATACATAAAAAATATAAAATCTCGAGATTCTCAACCTGCTAAACAAACGAACTTCGGGGTGTCTGAACAGGCGGTTGCAAGTGTTACGATGTGAACGAAGTTGAAAATCGCTGCATTGCAGCTGTGTGGGGCTGGCCCAGCCCCGAGCCCTGCGTCCCACTTTGCCCTGAGGCTCCACGGTGCCCCTGAGAAGCCAGGGCACCTCCCGCCGGTGCCCAGGGCATGGAAGAGCTTCTCCAAGCTGCTTCATAAATATCTGTGGTCAAAACCCAGTACCAAATCGGCTGCCATACGGCGAGCCAGGAGCACAGCACTGGTGCTGCAAAAGCTGCAAGAAAAGCATCAAGAAAAGGAGCTCTAATGAACAGGTTTGTTGAGGACATTTCAAACTGTCCCTGAATGTGGATGTTTCCAGAGACTGACTCTCCAAATGGCTGCTCCATGTTTCCATCGGCTGCTGGAGCGGGTCCTGCCAGGGGGCCGGGCCTAGGGCAGTGATCCTCGGTGGGCATTACCCGGCTGCGTGGGCATTATTGCCTGTGGATGTGCCCTTCCTTCATCGCAGCCTGTCAGCATTCTTTAGGCTGAAAAAATACTGTACAAGGTGTGGTATTAAATGGTATATTGTGAAATACACGAGGAAAAACTCTTTGCTGTGAGGGTGGCAGAGCCCTGGCACAGGCTGCCCAGAGAGGTGGTGGAGTCTCCGTCTCTGGAGACATTCCAAACCCGCCTGGACGCGTTCCTGTGCCACCTGCTCTGGGTGACCCTGCTCTGGCAGGGGGTTGGACGGGATGATCTCCAGAGGTCCCTTCCGACCCCGGCCATTCTGTGATTCTGTAGATGAAGGTGTGACATTCTTGTCAACAGCCTGGAGAGGGAGCAGTGGGAGGTCATGGCCGAGTACCTGTGTTGCCAGGCACTGCTGCTCCGTGCCCACCCCACCGGAGATGCTGGCACAAGAGTTCACATCAGTGTAATTAACATGAGAGTAGAAACTGATTTAATTACCAGCTAAGTTACTTTGCCCTTAGTCAACAGATCCGTGCTGACCCAATACACATAGGCAAACTGGTTGGAAATCTTTTGAAAGTTAACATTTTATTTTCTAAGACTCATTGCTGAGAGGAATGCAAAATATTTCAATGAAGTTCACATGCCCCTATAATTGGGTTTCAGCTATTGGAATTGAATGTACAAATCAGGCTATGAATTCACCTCTCCTCTGTGCACTTGGTTCATTTTTAATCCTGAAATGGATTAAGCTTTAGGTACTTTGAACATCTTCATCCTCTGACCAGCCGTGTAGCATCTTTGGTTTCTTTTTTTTCCTGCCTTTGGTCATGTTTCTATGCATCTCTGGGTTTAGAAGTTTCGATATAAATAAGACATTGGTGTCCGCCATTCTTCGAAAAAATTTCCTAAGAACAATGACTACATTTTCATATTTTGTAACCCGTGGATTATTTGTTATTATTTTAAGCCTGTGATTCAGCATCATACACAGGTAGTGCCAGGAGAGATTTACCTTTAGGGAAAAATCTCTTCTATGCAATCCCACACCTGCTTCTGCCCCCTCCTGTCTTTGATTTTTGTGATTTGTTGGAGTCTGAGCATGGATTTTCGGAAGGGCACAAACTTCCTTTGCGTGTTACATGTAAAAAAAAAACCAATGTTGGAATTGTATTTTACAAAGACTGAACAAATCAGTCTAATTATTTAAAACTTAGTCACATCTCTTCCACTTTCCACAGCAATTATTTGGTGTGAGAATATTCAACCTTATTTTTGGATTCCATCAACGTAAATCTTATTCTTCCTAAGTCATACTTGTCTTTGAGTGCCTTTGAGCATCAAAGAGGTGATCTAAACATCATGGCATTAGTTTGTGGTTTGAGATATATGATACTTGTGAGATTCGTCACGTTATGTTTGCAAATCCATGCAAGTCAATGAGTTTGCATTTAAGGCAGCTTTCCCAGAGGAAAAAAATAAATCTCTTTCTCTCACCCCGTTGCCTCTTGTTGTGGCTGCAGGTGGGTGGGTGGCCATGTAGTGAGTTGCAGCTGGGAACGGATACGGATGAGTCAGGTGGATCAGTTCACTGGCACGTAAAACACAGGAGGTGACCTTGGGACTGGTGACAAAGTTGACCTTAAATCAGATGGTTCATCACTCTGGCTGTGGCGAGGTGGTCCTCTCCGAAAAGGCGGCATGATTTTGAGTCCCTGTTGTCTCCCTGCTGTTGGGAACTGCCACAACGCAAATGATTTGTTACTTCGAGGTTTTGGGATGATGGAAATTTTCCTGGGAAGCCCGCTCAGGGCTGACAGAGCGAAAAGGCCAGCAGCCCGGCAGCCTCCGGCCCGCCCAGGTAATGTGGGATGAGCCTGGAGCGTGAGGAGCGAGGCAAGGCGGTAGGCTTTGCTGTTGGCCGCAGTAGTTCAACAAGCACGTGAGGACTTTTTTTCCCCATGGCAAAATTTTTGGTGGACCTTCTCGTCTGGTAGGAGCTGTTTGCTAATTGTTCCATGCTAGAGAGTGATTCTGCTCAGCGGGAGGTTAAATTACTCCACACAATTTGCGTAGCAGCTTATAAAGCATTTTGGGTCTTCCTGGGTGAGAATTCAGTTATGTAAATATAGTTTTACTTTCAGAATCTCAATAATGTAGATTAAATCAGGTAACTAGGGGCTTCCATACTGAATTTGTCTGTTTACTACCTAATAAATTCTGTTTAGAGTTGTTTATGCGGGGCACAATCTTTTTTTCTATTATTTTTTAATAGGCAAATGGCTTTTTATCAGTCTGTTCAACTAATAACAGTATCTAAACATGTAAAATCAGGGAGTTCTCCAAATGAGTAGATTACACCAAGTCAAAATTAAATGAGTTTTGCAAAGATCCGGAAATTTTCCTAGCCTACTTATACCAAAATGGCTCAGTTATTCATTTTTGTTACAGTTTTAATCGAATGACATTCTCTGTCTTCACTCAGAGATCTTGTGCTTCCGGTACAAAACAGCCCAGGAATCCTTCTGATCCTTAAAAAGAAAAATAAATCACCTTAATGGACGCTTCTCTACTGATAAACGTGCGGCAGCGTATTCAGTTGCAGCGCTTGCTGCATTCCGCAGGACACAAGGGGTGTGTTTGATACAATTCACACTCAACGATAGCTTGGTGTTGACTTTGCCAGGGTAAGTTTGGGAGAGACAAAGCTATGTATTTAATGTGATCTTATAGATACTGTCCTGTAAAGCTTTTGTCGCTTTATCGAACATTCTGTTTCTGCCAAGGGCAGAGCTTTTAGGACTAATCGAGGCAGCTTTCAATGTTTTGATCATACATGAAAAATGGCTGACGTCGTGGTTCTCAGAGACGCACTCATTTAATACGACGATCGCTATCAAGAATCTCATTGCACGGGTGCAACTTTTCATATATTATTTAGTTCCTTGCTATCTTTTAGTCCCATTGTATGGGGATAACCAGAATCCAAAAAATGCATTTTGAAAGCATCTAACATAATTTAGCGGCGTCAGATAAAACTTTATTTTTTTCACATCCTGAGTTTTTTCCAAGTTACAAGAGAACAGACAGTAAGTCACCAATTTTGGCATTTGGAGTCTCTATTTATTTTGCGGTGGTTTGAAGATAAGATCCGCGTCCATTTTTATTGACGTGCTTCAAATTTTCCCTAGATCAGCTTTTCATCCCTGCTAATTTGTCTCATTTGGCCATGCCCAAGCCCCCTGTAGCCGTTGTGGTCCGCAGCATGATGCTTTTATCCTGCAACCGCTCTGTCAAATTACGTGAATGTAAAGTTGATCCTACGTGACTTACCTGGTCAGAATCACCCCCTGTTGTACTTTTCCGCCGGAGGACATTATTCTAACACTTTTTTTCAGGGGTTGGAAAGCGCAACTTTTAAGTTACTGAGATCCAGACAAGGGATTAACGTTTGAAAAATAGTAATAGACGTTGTTAATTTTCCTTAGGAAGCAGCACCTGCTTTGTCCCATCCTTTTCCTTTGCACAGCAAACAGCCCCGAGCAGCACGTAGGCAGCGGGGGGAGACTGGGGAAGGGTGGTGCCCGCTGCCCGCCCCTCCCGCCGTCTCCGCTGGGGTCAGTCTCGTAGCAAACACTTGGCACTGGCTCGGCGCATCCAGTCGGCTGGTGAGAAACCTGCTGAGAATCTGCTCGGAATTTGTTGGGGGGTTTATTTTGTGCTAGGGAAGGGAAGCTCCCTTGTCCCACCCGCAGGTCAGCGAAAGCTCTCCAACTTGCTGGATTTATTTCCATTTTTGACAGCCCAGGTTGTGCCTGTGGCACGAGGGGACACCTGTCCAGGTAGATGGATGCATGAGGGATGTAATAATATAAGAATGATATATTATATATAATACAGTGCTATAGGGATGCAGTAATATATTATTACATACTATACATTATATAGTCTTGTAGATATTATTTCTTGTAGATATTATATCTTATAGATATTATATCTTATTTTGGTATTTCCCTTTCCAATATAGTAGTCTGTTAAAGCAGAATGCTTAGGGAACTTCTTCGAGGAAGCGGGGCCCAAATTGGAAAGAGATTCTTGTTTTTCTCCTGTTCGAGGTCCTTAGAGGCAAGAGATGGAACCTATGTTAATTTTCCAAATATACCGCATTAAATAGAGGGAAAGAGATTTTGTAGTGACATATAAATCTCCAGCACTTCTAAATAATAATCAATTTACTGGATTTTCTCTTTAAATTTGCATGCAAAATGGGCAGTGAAAAATACATAGGAGCAGAAGGCGTTGTGAAATTAGACTGTTAGGTGCCATAAACGCAGTTTCATAGAAAAACAGATGCAAAAGATGGGATGTAAGGGAAGAAAAGCTTTTTCATTAACTATGTCATAACACTTGTGCCCTGTCCCACCGAGGTTCGCTCTCTGGCAGCTGAGCGCAGCTGCGGTGCCGCGGGCGGCCCGTCCCTGCGCCTGCTCTGCCCTGAGCTTCCAGCTTGGGCTGATGAAGTACAGATGCGAGCGGCTTTCCAGGGGGGGAGAAAAGGAGGAGGAGGGGAAGAACAGGAAATTCCCTGAGCATGAGCTGGGGGCAGGGTAAATCATTCCTTGGCATTTTGTGTGCAACAGTGGGGCCAGCCCTGGAAAGAAGGGTTGCTGCTGCCTTTTAGGGATGCGAGGGCAGATGCGTCTTTCTCGCTGCGCTGACAACTGTTGAGACCCAAGCCCTGGTTTTGCCTGGGGTTTCAGTGAGCCTGTGCTGCACCTCCTGGTTCTTGTTCCTGAACCCGACCTGCATTCCTTTGCCCATATTCCCGAGGGGCAGCAAAACGGATGGGCAGGACTCTTGTTCTGCTGCTGGAGGTGTCCGCCTGCCAGGGAGGTCGTGCCGTCCAAGGCCAAGGCTGGTCTTCCTCAGACACGGAGAAACATGGAAGCGTGTTGCTGATGCTTCCTGGATCGTTCTCTTCTCCAAACCCATCCTTTGCCTGCCGGCCTGCCCACTCCTGCCAGCAAGCCCTCCGGCTGCCTCGCACCGAGTAGTTTGCAAGAGAAATCCCTAAAAACCGATTTGGCGCTATGAAAAGTGTCTGTTCTCTCGGATCAGCCGTGGTGTGGAGAAGCTGGAGGTGCTTTTTCAGGGCAAAGGTAAAACTGAGGTCCTGGCTAAAGGTCCCCTGGTCTTTCTGCAGGAGCTGTGGGTGGATCAGTCCCAGAGTCCTGGCCCTGGCCTGGGATGGGGAGCGTGGATCCGCTGCGTTGTCCCCCCGTGGTTTCGGTGAGACACCCTCCGTGCCCTTGCGTGTGAAGAGGAATCCCTGGGGCAGCAGCGGCTCTGCGGTTTGTGCTCCGCCAGGCTGTGAAACCTTCTGCGTCTTGGATGGGAGTTCATTTTTGTAAAGTACTGTGGATCTTCTGCATTTCACAGCAGGGTGTTACTCTGGTACCTTTCTAGTTTTTAAATAAGATATAATAAACAATATATGAAAATAATAAATACAAACATAAGTATATTAGTAAGTATACAATATATGCATGTGAAGATGGTCTTTGCAAGCAAATAGTATGTTGCTGTGTCAGAAATACTTAGGTACCTTAGCAGCGTGATATGGAGAGTGGTGCTAAAATGAATGGTCTCTCAAAGCAGAAACAGTTTTGTAATATTTTGCTGCAGGAGGAAAATTGAAATCATACACCTTATAAGAACAGTGTCCTTCTCGCCAGGGACGTGTCTACTGGAAAGAACCAGCCTCTGCTGCAGGGGAGAAGGTTTGGCCATGGGTCCTCCCCCATGCCGCTGCTAACAAAGCTGTCCTTAGCTCCCCTGGGAGAATGGGGACTTCTCTGTGCAGAGCAGCGCCGGGTTCATCGGATGGAATTTTCCTGCAAGAGCTTCTGGAGGGCAGAGGCAGGAGAAGGGATGGTCAGAGGGAGGCATGTTTTCACGTTCCATGGGTACTTGTGCTGGTGGGCTGCTCTCAGCCTGCCTCTGGCTTTGGTCCCAGCACTGAATGAGTCCATGCAAGCGCTGCTCTATGGTGAACACTTCCAAATTTAGCCTGTTGTCCAGTTTGACCGCAGCACTGAATCTGGTGTGTGCTCACCATCTGCCCGGCTCACCATCTGTCGGGAAGGCAGCACTTGCCAAAATAAATCTAAAGGCAGAGCACATCAGCTGGAGGTGTTTCTTGCTCTCTCTGTGTCGCACCCGAACGGTGCCTGCTGCCGGACCTCTCCGGTTGGTTTTGCAAAGGTTCAGAGAGTGGAGGAGGGATGGGAGGGCAGAGCTCCAGCTCCTCAGGGCAGAGGTGCACCCGAGCGGTGCGCTGCGTAGGGGGGCGTGGGTGCCGAGGTGGCCCAGGGACAGGCTGTGCCTGCGGCAGGGGCTGCCGAAGAGGAATCCCTGGGGCAGCAGCTCCCACCGAGTTCTCAAGTTGACAGGAGCAGTTGCCATTCGGGAAAGCCTAATGCAGCCTGTAGATGATGAGCACCATCTTCTAACTCCTGCTGTGTGTCTCTGCACACTGTTATCTTTTAACTTTGTATTTTAAAATACACTATTTGGTCTATTTGCTTTCAAAAGTTTTGACTCCCTATAGTGTACATAAGATTTCTCATCCGCTCATCTGTTCAAGCCCATGGACTCTCACCTTCTTGCACTGAGGGAACTATGAGCTATCAAAGCTCTGAAAAATAAAGATCTTATTTCCGTCCAGAAACTTGCTGTTAGCTGGTTTGACAAAGCCCAGCGCAGGTGTGCAGTCCTTCACCCAGAGTGGAACGGCTGGTGGCAACCTCTTCTGGCATGCTACAGATTTTGGAGACCATATTTCTTTTCCTTGTGTGTAGTGAAGTGCCACCACGCCCACGCACGCGAGATTTGACATTTTTTTACTAATGACAGAAATCACTGGCCTTGTTTGTCAAAGCCAGGTGGGTGACGATATCTAACGCGACCTAAAGGTGTTTTTCCTGCTTTTTTCCAGTTCCAGATAACAGGCAGTGACTAGAATAAGAGAGAAACCAATTCAAACTTTTTACAAATTAGGATGGCCACAGCTTCTGCTGCCGTGTCAGCATTTCTCTGTTGAGCAGCGATGCACGGAGGGGCTGGTGCTGAGGTTTGTGTTACGGCCTTTCACTGCAGCACCGGCTGTGCTCGCCCTGTGTCAGTGGCCCTTTTGGCTCCCCGGTCGGGGGGGACTGGGAAGTGTGGGAGCAGAGCACGAGAGCAGGCTGCGTTTGAACCGCGTGGACATGCAGAGGTAAGGAGTTTGGTAAAATATTCAGACATGCGTTTTTGCTTTTCGAAACAAGGAAAACTTCTGCACTATCTGAAATTTGCCCCTGGTTTATCACTTCTGATCCTATTTTATTTTCTCTGCGCCGTTTGGCCTTCATGAAGTTTATGTCGCATATTTATGTTGATTGCCTGAAAAATTTATACCAGTTGTAGTTGCAAATAAAAGATGATCTAATTGTAAGGTTAATTAGGAAAAGCATTTTTTCTCTGCCTTTCTTTATTGTGTGTGTTCAACAGCACGTCGTGTCTCTTCCCGGTTAGTCACTTTCCCCTGTTTGTGCAGGGCTTTCCCACAGCAACTGGGAAGACAAAAACATTTTAATCATAGGAAAACTGGAAGGGGATTTGCTTGCAGATGCAGAACCTGAAGTGTCATTCAAACTCTTTTTTTTTTCTGCTTTTATCATCTAGGTACTTATTTTGTGCTGTGGTGACGGCTGAGAACTGTACGGACCATACCTCTGCTGAGGTTCACACATGAAAAAAAAATGTGTTTTATGGCATCATAGAATGGTTTGGGTTGGAAGGGACCTTAAAGAGCACCCAGTGCCACCCCCTGCCCTGGGCAGGGACACCTCCCACCACACCAGGTTGCTCCAAGCCCCCTCCAACCTGCCCTTGGACACCTCCAGGGATGGGGCAGCCACAGCTTCTCTGGGCAACCTGGGACAGGGGCTCACCACCCTCACAGCAAAGAATTTCTTCCTCAGATCTCATCTCAATCTCCCCTCTTCCAGTGTAAAACCATTCCCCCTCATCCCATGGCTCCCCTCCCTGATCCAGAGTCCCTCACCAGCTTTCCTGGAGCCCCTTTAGGGACTGGAAGGGGCTCCAAGGTCTCCCTGGAGCCTTCTCTTCTCCAGGCTGAACCCCCCCAGCTCTCTCAGCCTGTCCTCACAGCAGAGGGGCTCCAGCCCTCCCAGCATCTCTGGGGCCTCCTCTGGCCCCGCTCCAACAGCTCCGTGTCCTTCTGCTGTTGGTGCCCCAGAGCTGGAGGCAGCACTGCAGGGGGGTCTCACAGAGCGGAGCAGAGGGGCAGAATCCCCCCCCTCGCCCTGCTGCCCACGCTGCTGGGGATGCAGCTCAGGCTGCTGGGGGGTTCTGGGCTGTTGGCTCACGTTGCCGGTGAATGTTGAGCTTCTCATCCACCAGCACCCCCAAGCCCTTCCCCTCAGGGCTGCTCTCAAGCCATTCTCTGCCCAATCTGGATTTGTGTCTGGGATTGCCCCCACTCACATGCAGGACCCTGCACTTGGCCTGGTTGAACTTCAACCCTTCTGAATGCTTGTGGTTTCTGTTAGTCGAATATATTGCGTTTTATTCTGGAGAGCCTCAAATGTAAATAGGATCTCCACAAATCTTTGCTTGTCACCCCATATAATGGTCAACTGTGTTACGGTCGTGCTGAGCGCTGCTGCCTGCTGGGACCTGCCGTTGGGGAGCGCGGTGCTCGGCCAGGCCCTGCCTCCCTCGTGGCGGAGGGTTTTGCAAAGTTAAACGTAAGCTCTTAGCCCAGAGGAGTTCTCATTTTGAGCATCGCAAAGCTTTCCTGTGCGCCATTTTTAATGCAAATTTTAAATTAAACCATGATAGTTTGGTCAGTTGTTTCCTACGCATTGGTCCCCGTTGTTGAGTGCAACCACTGGGCTCCTAACAGCTGGTCCCTGGTTGAACTCTTCAGGATGGTAGCAGGACGTTTCCAGTGTAAGATTTATTTATATATAAAACTTTTCTCATCATTTTTCTTTTGAATTCTGAACGTCGATGTGGGGGTGTTGTGAATGTCTGTACATTGCAGCTACAGCGAGAACCACAGTGTTGGGTGTGTGTTAAATGTTTATATACGGGGAAACGTAACTGCCTTTGCTTACACGTTGGTGTACAACAAAACCTGGGATATTTCCTTGAGGCTGTGGGCGTTCAGCTCCAGAACTAACCGTTATGTCTGAGGCCTATTTCTGTTCCTCTTCAATCTTTACACAGCAACTGGAGTCGCTCTCTTATATCCAGCAAGTATCCGACGTACTGGTGGTTTGTCCTGTCACACTCCTCTTCCCTTGCATCTCCCCTGCTCAGCACCCAAGCCTTAAAGGTGACACTGTAACGCCTCTCCTTTTTTTCCCGTTTCTCGCAGCGAGGCTGTCTGGGAGAACATGGCTCGCATGTGCGTGAAGACTCAGAGGCTCGATGTTGCCAAAATTTGCCTTGGAAAAATGGGTCACGCGAGAGGAGCCAGGGCGCTGAGGGAGGCTGAACAAGAACCGGAGCAGGAGGCCAGAGTGGCCATGCTGGCCATTCAGCTGGGCATGCTGGTAAGCCCCGCCGACCCTGCGCACCCGGGAATCATAGAATCGTTAGGGTTGGAAGGGACCTTAAAGATCATTTAGTTCCAACCCGCCTGCCATGGGCAGGGACATCTCCCGCTAGATCAGGTTGTTCAGAGCCCCGTCCAGCCTGGCCTTAAAAACTTCCACTCGCTTAACTAGGGGGAAAAATGAGAAACTGATCTTTTTTTTTTTTTTTTTTTAAATGATGCAAAAACCTTGAAGGGGAGTAAAACCCATTGCCCGGTTTCCAAGAAGTGACGAAGACTAGTTCTGACAGTTATTTTCCTGAAGCTGAGGTTGTCCTGGGGAAATGGGCATCTCCTTCAGCATTGCGCAGCCCCGTGCTGCGCGATTCCTGCGTGACACCGAGCGGGGGAGGCTTGGCAGTCCCCTGAGCCCCCTTCTTCTTCCTCAGAGAGCAGATGAGAATGAGCGTGGCAGAATCTGATGGCTGGAAATAAGAGAACCAGGAGCCATAGCTGCCTAAGGGCAAATTAATTTGTCTGTTTTCTTAACTGTTGTACAGAATTTATGTGGGAGTTTTACTCCCCTTTGAAAAATTGCTGAGTGGAGGAAACTGCTGAACGAAGGAAACATCTTTTAAGGATGGTCTGTGCGTGAAACGTTAAACAGATAACCTGTTTTCTTGGGGCGTAATTTTTCACAGCTTAATCATTCTAGGTTTGACTGGGTTAAAAAAACGGATGTGCTTTAAAGTATTCCAGCTAAAATGTTTCAACAAACGTATTTTAAGGTCCAACATGGGAAACGCAAGTTCCATTTTGACATGCTTGTTTGTAGAGTGAAAGGCTAAGGCTGTGTTCTGGCCGAGAGTGAGGGCTGGCTTAAGGCATTTAAGCAGTTTAGGCAAAATTGATGTTTCCTGCGGGGTTGGAGAGCTGCCGTTGTGCTGTCCCAGGGATGCCTGCTCTCCTCTGCTCGCCCACATTTCCATCCCGGCTTCTCCTGCCGTAAGAGCCGTAACTCCCAGGTCACGCTCTTCTCCCCGTAGTCTGGCGCATGGGGCGACTGGCCCTTGGATCTGTATCTGGAGCCCAACCAGGCAGCAAATACACACCGAAATGGAGCTTGTCTTTCTCATGTGTCTCCATTGCAGGCTGACCCCTCTCCCCTTGATCACCAATAGAAGGGAGGTCTAAACCAGGTTTGAGATCAGCGTTATCGCATGGATTGAAAACTGACCGGAGCGCTGTTGATTTAGATGAAGGATAGGAGGATGTATTCCACTCGGTTTGCCTTTATTTAGTGTCTTCATCAATGATCTGTAAGAAAAGCAGAGATTTTTAGAGTGGGAACCATAAAAGATCCAGGCATATGAGCTGTAAGAGGGGAAAACTGGGAAAGCAGAATTGGTGCAATACGCCGCAGTTCATAGGAAATCAGGAATTAGAGAAAAAATGGCAAGGTGCTCTGACAGCAAAAATCTTTTTGGGGCTGCCTTTGAGGAGACGCCACATCCCGGGGCTTTGATTTGATAATTTCTGTCTATGTATTTGTTGCAGCTACAGCTGGAACATTGACTTCCACCCTTAAGTAGCTCATTACCAGAAAAAAACACTGATGAACTGGAAGAAGTTCAGAGAAAATCAGGACAAATTGTTAAGCTCTTGAAAAGATTTCACAGGCAAGGGAATCTTTAAGATGGCCAAATAATTAGAAGTTGGCTTAAAAAGGTGTTTAGCAATCTACAACTATTTGAAGAGCATAAATGCTACAGAGATAGAGTAATTATTCTGAGTTGAAGAAGAAAAGGAAAATTCAAACTAAATGTTTGGAAAAGCTTCCTGGCAGAGAAAGCTATGAGGCTGGAAAGTGTCAATATTCCTTCTTTGGGATATTTAGGTCTATTTGGAGAGGTGGAGGGGAAACGTAGCCAAAAGAATGCAGTCCTGTTGCTTTTTTTTCAGCTCATACAGAATCATAGTGCAGGCCTCTTGCATCTCTACTTTCTGTGCTTTTTTGCATTTGAAACAATAAGAGACAGAAACTATTTTTCTGTCTTGGACAGATAATCTCAATTTACTAAATATAGTGTTCAGCTGGACAGCAGTTGGGTGGAGCAGGAAAATGCTCCTTCCACGCGAGTACCTCTCAATGCGCAAAAATAGTTGTTCCAAATTTGCTCGCCCTTGCGTCAGCATCGGCAAAATCCTCCTTTTCTAATTCTGTCTTAAATTAATAGCCTTTATTCCCAGGAATGGATGGCATTTATCCATGGGCAGCGTCGCTACCTCTGAGACCTGCTCGGAGGTTGCAGGGAGTCCCCTGGCACATAACGCCTTCTTGCCAAAACCCCTTGTGCCTGGGACCTTCTCCTGGACCATCTCCTCTGGGTAGGCGGCGTGGCAGTCAATGGTAGCCCCACATGAGCCTGTCTCCCCTTTCTGAAATGGTTTACGCTCCTGATGACAGCGTTTAATTGTTGATGGCTTGCTCATGTCACCCCCGAGTTGATACTGTACAGTAAATGCCAGGATCTGAGTGCTTTTCTTATTTTCACATAAACATCCTGTTTCCCAGTAATGTGCTATTCCAGGCTACGTATATTTAGTTGGTTAAACCCCCTGCCTGAATTGTTACTTTAATTGCATTACAATGACCTGCGCTAATAAACTACTCTGAAGTGCAGTAAGGACACCCACGAAACGCCGGTTGGAGCTAACGAGGTGTTTGTGTGCTCTCCTTCCAGGAGGACGCGGAGCGGCTGTACAAGGCTTGCAAACGCTACAACCTCCTGAACAAGTTCTATCAAGCCTCAAACCAGTGGCAGAAAGCCATCGAAACAGCTGAAGCTCACGATCGGGTTCACCTACGCACCACGTACTACAACTACGCGAAGCACCTGGAGGCAACCGGAGAGCACAGCCTTGCGCTCACCCAGTAAGCACCAGCCTGCAGTACCCAGGGAACTGGGAGCCTTGTTCTCCTGTGAAGACTGGGGACAGGCTAGGAGGATGTCTGGGGATGACTACTAATAATTAATTAAAGTCTTTTCCTGTTTCTGGTGCTTTCTATCTCATGGAGTGAAAGCATTGTTACAATAAACTTCCCAGCACCCTCCCAGGCTAATAAAGCTTAGCGTCAGGAATGTTGAGTGTCTTGTCGGGGCCAGTAGTTGAACCCCACGAGTATCCAATCCCGTACTTGTCTCTGGAAGACCACTGCCCTCTTTTCCTTCCTTTTCCATGACAAAACCACTTGTTTACTTCTCCTGAGAGTCCCAGGCACAACTGCTGTGGCAGAATTTAGTCTGACTTGGGTGCTTCTGGCACTTGGTCCTCTCCTGTGAGTGACGAGTCCCTAAAGAAGCCAGGGGAGGTGATTTTTGTGTGTTGTATTTTTTGTTTGAAATCTTGGCTTAACATGAGTTTTGCCATAGGAAGCCTCATGATGATGATGATGATGATGATGATGATAATAATAGATCACTTCTGTTCAGAGTCAAAGTAGAGCTCTGATGTGATCAGACTGACCCATTAGATGATCATGGTGGGCAGGGAGGTGAGGAGAGACTCTAACGGTGGCTGGTGGCCTAAGTGCAGCGATCTCCCGGTGGTGGAGAAGAGGCCGAGGTTGCAGTGGATGGCAGAAGGACTGGGCAGGATGAGCAGCCCAGGGCTCTCGCCACCTTTTCGGCCACTTGCCCGGGGATGTGCTTGATGTTTGGGGAGCTTTCTGGGATATTTCTTTGGGCCATCACTGACGCTTTTAAAGTATTTACTTTCCGGTTGATCACATTGCCTCCCTGATTTCAGGTGCCTTGCTGAACCATTGAACTTTTTATTTTTCATGGTGCTGGCAGACTGCAAGTGGTCTCACAGGGAACCTAATAATACAACCGAAGCAGTGTTACCAGTGTTGTCACTCTGCAGCTGTCGACCAACATGAAATGGATTTATTTTTTTTTTTTACACAGGAAGTGAGCTAACATGAAGGTAGTCATTTCACATCTAACACGGTCTGTTTTCTCTACAGCTACGAGAAGTCAGACACGCATAGGTTCGAGGTACCTCGAATGCTCTCTGAAGACTTACAAGCCCTGGAGAACTACGTCAACAAGACGAAAGACAAGTCAGTGCTACGCTTGTTCTTTCTCCCTGGTGGGACTTTCAGGTCTGAAATACAGCTTGGGAAGAGAGCCGGGAAGGAGGAATGTGACTTCTCTCAGCCACAAGTTCAGCCCCTGCTCGAGCCCTTACGATCCTCCTACAGCTTTTCAGAACAATGCTACGTCTCGCTCAAAAACTGCCACAGTAGATATCTAGGCTGACCTCCCTTACAGTGCAGGCCTTTTAATGTCATCTGTCAGCTGGGGTTAAAGCCTTGCCTGCATTCTAAAAAAATATATCGAGTTTTGAGTTCAGTATCTCTAGGAGTGAAAAATGCAGTCTCTGGCAATTTTGTTACAGTAATTAATATTGTTGCTTTTCCAGGAGCCTGTGGAAGTGGTGGGCACAGTATCTGGAGAGCCAATCAGATATGGAATCTGCGCTGAAATACTATGCGCTGGCTCAGGATTATTTTTCCCTTGTCCGTATATACTGCTTTCAGGGCAACATTCAGAAGGTAAGGCAGCCCGCTCCCATCCGCTTCCAGAGACTTCTCATTCCTGGGATGGGTATGGGCACAAAGTAAAGCTGTATGATTTCCTTCTCAGGCTGCTGAAATAGCAAATGAAACGGGGAATTGGGCAGCATCGTATCACTTGGCGCGCCAGTATGAGAGTCAGGATGAAATCAAGCAGGCTGTTCATTTCTACACCAGGGCCCGGGCATTTAACAACGCCATCCGCTTGTGTAAGGTATGCAAAGAGGTACATTTCTGTCCAAAAAGCAAAGTAGGATTCTATCCTTTGGCAGCATACAGAACGCCAGTGGTACAAGTTATTTGTGCCCATTCTCTCGTGCAAGACGCTGCTTGCTCATGTACAGCCCACTGGGAAGGTGCTCCTGGTTTCTGCCTGCATCATTAAAGCCTTGGATGTACAGGACGTTATTTTCTTGTATAGCTCAAGAGAAAACTGCCTGAAACGAATTATCATCGTTGCAGCTCAAAGGTACTTGGGTTGAGTATAGGTTTTACACAACAGGGGGTCGATGGGCTGCCAGGGGACAGTACCAAGCCGTAGCCTTGCCAGAAGGCAGAAGCATGAAATCTGTTTGCTGCACGCCTAGAGCCAAATCTTTGCTTCTGAACAGGAGAACAATCTCGATGATCAGCTGATGAACCTGGCTCTTCTGAGCTCTCCTGAAGACATGATAGAGGCAGCCTGCTATTATGAGGAAAAGGGGGAGCAAATGGACAGAGCCGTCATGTTATACCACAAGGTAAATGTCTTTTTAGTAAAAAAAATACCAAGCTTTAAACTGAAATAGTTCCTACAGCAGAGGATTTAATGTTCTACTACAAAAACCCTGTAGTTTTTACTATATGTACTGTTTCTTAGTCATTTCTTCAGGGTGGGTAATTAAGCCACTTTAGGGTATCTGGTAAACTCTGCGGTGTTTATTCTAGTCTTTAAAGATTCATTCTTAATTTTGCAGGCAGGACACTTCTCCAAAGCACTGGAGCTAGCCTTTGCCACGCAGCAGTTTGGGGCCCTGCAGCTAATTGCTGAGGACCTGGATGAGAAATCAGACCCAGCCCTGCTAGCCCGCTGTTCGGATTTTTTTATTGAACACGCTCAGTATGAGAAGGCAATGGAGTTGCTGCTGACAGCCAAAAAGGTGAACTCCAGCTTCTCTGAGCCTTCCATGTGCTGGTAAAGAGGAGCACGCCGTGTGCGTACGTGCGTGCACATACGGTTATCTTTGTTGGTAAACAGATAGGTGGGGACATCTGTAAGGTTTGAAGCTTCAGCTCATGCCAACGAGTCGGGGGTGGTAGCCCACTGGCTCAACTCTAAAAATGGATTCCTGACTTTTTGTCTTATTTCTGGCTTAAAATCTGCAGATTTTGCTCTCTTGGGAAAAGAAAAACTCCTACTCTCTAACATAGTTGGAGATGGGGAAATTAAAACATCATCAGTCAAAAAACCCCGATGCTGTCCCTCTCGTCATAGCACCAGTGTAATTAAGGCTCTTCATTTCGTACCTAAACTTTTATGCATGTCTCCCTTGCCCTCATTATTGTGCTCACCAGAACAGTCCTGTACCCACTGCCCCTTAACGAGCTCCTATGTCTTACTTTCTTCCATGTTTTGCAAGGGTACGGCAGCCCTCTTCCAGACTAAAAGCTATTGTATATTCTACTCATAATTTGTTCCTATACGGGGAGTAGCAACATGTTTAGCAAAATCTTTTAAATGCTTGTATTTATGCCAAAAACCTGAATATAATCAATCATGCCTAATAAATTATTTGACTCGCGTCTCTGAGAACATTGTGTTCAAAGAGACAAAACGGGTGAATCTTCAGTGCCACCCTGGCATCCGCTGGGGAAACAGGTGAGAAACAATGGTCTTCATGGAAGAACAAACGCGAGCTTAGTGAACAAAATGAGACAGCGTGTACTGGAACAGGACGTGATGTTGGGCTGCTTAACGACACAACAGTGTTCTAGACCAAGCACCCCCAGCTGCTGGCGTTTGTGCCTTCGGGTTGCTAATTTCTGTAGGTCACACCACAAGCAACATGAAGTACCACAATCGCATTTGCAAACCTCACTTTTTGGTGCTTTCTCACTTCCTTTAGTACCACGAAGCTCTGCAACTTTGCCTGAAGCAGAACCTGACCATCACAGAGGAGATGGCTGAGAAGATGACCGTCTCGAAGGGCTCCAAGGACTTCTCTGAGGAGTCCCGGAAGGAGCTGTTGGAGCAAATTGCCGATTGCTGCATGAGACAAGGCAATTACCACATGGCGACCAAGAAATACACGCAAGCAGGGAACAAGCTACAGGTCAGCCTGGATGGGTAGAAAAAAAGCTGAAGAGGCTGAGCCGATTACCTTTCTAAGATGTCTCAAAACAAGGGTGTTTTGAGTAGTAAATCTCGGAACGGCCTTTATACAGTAGGCTATCCAGAGGAGGCTTCCTAGCCGTCTTGGCATAGCTTGGGCTTTTGCATTCACAATGATATTTTTTCCCCCTCTTCCCCCGTACCCCCGCTTCCCATTCCTAGGCGATGAAGGCACTGCTGAAATCTGGAGATACCGAGAAAATCGTCTTCTTTGCCGGAGTTTCCGGACAAAGGGAGATTTATATCATGGCAGCCAACTATCTACAATCCCTGGATTGGCGTAAGGACCCCGAGATTATGAAGAACATCATTAGCTTCTATACCAAAGGAAGGGCCCTTGACCTGTTGGCGGGTTTCTACGAGGCGTGTGCTCAGGTACATCCCCCTTCCCTGCCCGCTCAAGGGGTTTGGTTTGTTAGCTCTGGAGCAAGACTTTCATCCCATTTCTCCTCTTGCAGGTAGAAATTGATGAGTATCAGAGCTATGAGAAGGCACAAGGGGCGCTGACAGAAGCATATAAGTGCCTTTCAAAAGCAAAGACGAGAAGCCCCCTGGAACAGGAAAGCAAACTCGCCCATTTGCAAAGCAAGATCACCCTGATTAAACGATTTGTCCACGCGCGGAGGTGAGCTGCAGCATTCAGAGCATGTGAGGCAATGGCAGAACTAGCGTATAAGAAGAAAAGTTGTACTAGTGCCTACAGTTTGACAAATAATTTGCAGACTCTCTTCGAAAAGCTGCTGTTACGTTTTTCTAGCAGAGAAAACATTATGTGTTTTTATTATTTTTTTTTAAAGTGCTGTTTACATTAGAGACAAAAAGGCAACCTGAAATACAAGTGCAGTGACTGAGACAGGTGTAGCTCTGTCCAAAAGGCAATTGTGAAACGTAACAACCGTAAAACAAAAATAATCTTCCCCCAAGCTGAACGCTCTCTCCCAGGTTGTTCACAGTTTGGTTTTGCTCTTTTACTAGAGTTTACTCTGAAGATCCCAAAGAAGCAGTCAGACAGTGTGAACTTCTCCTAGCTGAACAAGATTTTGACAATGCCATCCGCCATGGCGACATCCTGGGACTTCTGGTTGAACATTACGTACAAGCAGAGGAATTCCGTATGGTAAATTAATTCTTAATTCTTACAGTCTACAGAGCCCGTATTTTACATGCAGCAGTGCAGCTTGGTAAAGCACAGTTATCTCATACAGGAAGACCTTCCATAGGAGAGGCTTCTTTACAGGAGCTGAACTGCTTAGCAGGGTGTGGTAGACCTCAGGAACTATATCCAAATCAATATATTTTTCATTTCATGGGACTGAAAGGAGAAAAAAGAAAGCTCACAGGACACAGAGCATAAATAGTGGTGGATTCTTAAACATTCCCCGTTATTAGAGAAGAACAGAAGGGTCTGACTGGGTGCCTGTCTCAGATCCTCCTGGAAACTCTGCTAAGGCGCATGGAAAAGCAGGAGGTGATCGGTGACAGCCAACGTGGCTTCACTAAGGGCAAATCGTGCCTGACAAATTTGGTGGCCTTCTGTGACGGGGTCACAGCGTTGGTGGGTAAGGGAAGAGCAACCGACGTCATCTACCTGGACTTGTGCAAGGCATTTGACAGTGTCCCACACAATATCCTTGTCTCTAAATGAGAGAGAGATGGATTTGCTGGATGGACCGCTCGGTGCATCAGGAGGTGCCTGGATGGCCACACTGAAAGGGTTGCGGTCGATGGCGCAATGTCCAAGTGGTGACCTATGATGAGTCGTGTTCCTCAGGGGTCGGTACTGGGACTGGTGCTGTTTAATATCTTTGTTGGTGACATGGACAGTGGGATTGAGTGCACCTTCAGCAAGTTTGCCAACAACGCTAAACTGTGTGGCGCAGTCGGTGCTGGAGGGAAGGGATGTGCCATCCAGAGGGACCTGGACAGGCTGGAGAGGTGGGCCCGTGTGAATCTCAAGAAGTTCAACCAGGCCAAGTGCAGGGTCCTGCATGTGAGTGGGGGCAATCCCAGGCACAAATCCAGGTTGGGTGGAGAAGGGATGGAGGGCAGCCCTGAGGAAAAGGACTTGGGGGTGCTGGTGGATGAGAAGCTCAACACGAGCTGGCGATGTGCGCTGGCAGCCCAGAACCCCCCCGCAGCCTGGGCTGCATCCCCAGCAGCGTGGGCAGCAGGGTGAGGGGGGGGATTCTGCCCTTCTGCTCTGCTCTGTGAGACCCCCCTGCAGTGCTGCCTCCAGCCCTGGGGCACCAACAGCAGAAGGACACGGAGCTGTTGGAGCGGGGCCAGAGGAGGCCCCGGAGATGCTGGGAGGGCTGGAGCCCCTCTGCTGGTGAGGACAGGCTGAGAGAGCTGGGGGGGTTCAGCCTGGAGAAGAGAAGGCTCTGGGGAGACCTTGGAGCCCCTTCCAGTCCCTAAAGGGGCTCCAGGAAAGCTGGGGAGGGACTCTGGATCAGGGAGAGGAGCCATGGGACGAGGGGGAATGGCTTCAAACTGGAAGAGGGGAGATTTAGATCAGGTATTTGGAAGAAATTTTTCATTCTGAGGGTGGTGAGCCCCTGTCCCAGGTTGCCCAGAGAAGCTGTGGCTGCCCCATCCCTGGAGGTGTTCAAGGGCAGGTTGGAGGGGGCTTGGAGCAACCTGGTCTGGTGGGAGGTGTCCCTGCCCAGCGTGGAGAGGGGTGGGGTGGGGGAACAAGATAGTCTTCAAGGTCGCTTCCAACCCAAACCATTCTATGATTCTATGAATTACACTGTACTTCATTTGACACCTGGCCAAAAAAAAAAAAAAATTGTTAAATTTATTTTAATTTGAGGAAATGATGAATCACTGCAGGGCAGAAGTCCCACACACCCCCAGCGTTTGGAACTAACTGGTAACCTGCTGCTATTACGACACCTAAGGATGCAAAGTGCAGGTTTCTCCAGCTGTGCTGATTAACCTTCTCTTTAAGGGGGTGTTTCGACAGCGCTTCAGCTATCAGGACGTAAACCCAGCCTTTGAGACGCCCTTCTTTTTTTAAACAGAAAAAGATAGAACTGACACCAGTCGCTGTGAAAGGGCATCATTTCAGCAAAGGCTACAATTCCTGCCTAAGTATTAGCGCCCTTCAACACCGAGCTGCTCCCCAGAGCTCAGCCCTCCACTAAAGGGATGCTTTTCCCCCTTGTGCGCCCCCCCCCCCAGCAGTGATCTCTGTGCATTACTTTAGGCTTACCGGTACCTGGAAGAGATGCAGAAAAGAATTCCACCCGCCAACCTGAGCTACTACGTGACTCAGCAGACCATCGAGGCAGTTCACCGCGGAGCGGGCGTTCCCCTAAGCCGAAGCCTGGTTTCAGAGCAGCTTCGCCATGGCAGCGTGGAGAACAAGGAGGAGGAGGAGGAGGAGGAAGTGGCTGATGAAGTGGAGGACCCCTGACGACTTACACTTACCAAATGCCAAGCTGACTTTAATACTAGGTCATTTATTCTGTCCTCGTCAGGGATCACATATCGGTCAATAGACTGCCGCAACAAGGCTTTTTGGTTATTACCAATAAATTTATTTTTCCTGTTTGTACAAGCAACAGTATTATCTCAAGCACTACATACAAAGACTCACATGTTTATCCTGTACTGAAGCGGTTCTTAGTATTTTAATAAATTTGAGGGGAAAAAAAAACAAACCCAAAAAACAACAAAAGCTGCATATTGTTACTTCAGGCTTTTTTCCAAGTACAGAAAAGAGCTGAGTAACTGAGGTGGAAACTCCTGAGTTGACAAAAATCTTCCAAGTACAACTTTGATTTGCTAAGGTGCGAAGTGATTTGTCGTTCCCTAGAAGTCAGAACTTTTGAAAACAATCTCTGTCCCATTTGGGCAGGAGATTGGCTAAAAGTCCGTCTATTCCCCTGCTGCAGGCTGAAGGGAGACTTCCCCCAGCCCCAGGCAGGGCCGCGTAGGTTCGAGCTACCATCTACAGCAACCTGCACCAAAGCTCAGACCCATGCAACAGCTGGGGTGGAAGGGACCTCCAGAGGTCACCTGCTCCAAGCCTCCCTGCTCACTCCGCATCGCTTTGCGCCAGTGAAGCTTCCTTCTCCCTGGGAAGCTTCTTTTCCAAACACCACAGTTACATCAAGCTGCTCCGTACGAGTCAGATTTTTTTTTTTGGGATGCAACTTTCTTCCCTGGCACAAGTAGGACTGTGAGAAGTGAAGCCCCCAACGTAAGCGACCAAGGTTCTGCTCACTCATCAGCCTGTCACCCTGCCCTGGGAAGGTGTGCTGATAAAGCCGCTCTCGTACATGTCACACCAACCAGCCCGTCTGCTTCCAGTCATTTTTCTTTTTCCCCTTTTTGTGACTTGCTTCAAAACTCGGGGCGAACATGAAGTTCTTAAATTGTAGGCTTGCAGGGAAGAAGGCCAGGGGGGCAGATTGTAAGGCCAAAATCTGGACATTAGTTATCCTTTAATAGAAACTTATTTCTGTACTAAGATTATACAAAAAAAACATTCCTGCTTTGTTCCTGCCTAACCACAGCCCAGCTCTAGCTCGAGCCTTTAAGGTTTGTCACATTTTTCCAAACTTCAGCGTAGCCCTGCAGTTCTTACATCTCAGCTGCGGCGTCATTCCCTACACAGTGTCACCCCTTTGAAGGGCAGACCAATAACTATTCCGCCAAACGCTGACTGCTAGGAGACACGGCAGCCTTCGTTAAGGGCATGTCAGACTTCGCCCTGGGAGGTACGTGGCCCTCTCCGGCCCTCCTGTTTTTCTGACAAGAAGTCTGCTGTGAGCTCTTCCCTGTATTTTTAGCAGAGCGTTCCAACCTGCCAAGGTTATAAATAGCTGGGGGTGGGGGCTGGGGAGGCGCGGGGAGGATGGCAGCACTGGCCTTACCTTCCTGCATCTGTACACTCCGTACCGGATAGCGATAGCTCACTAAATTGGCCTCCACTACAAAGTCCAGATGTCAAGTCAGGTTCGCTGGCTTACGGCTCTGCACCCTTCCCCCCTTCTTCCTCTTCCCCAGCCAGGTGACTGCTGAAGAGGCCCCGGCAGTGCCTGCACGCAGCCAGCTGGCAGGAGCGGGAGGCAGAGCTCATGTCTTTTACCCCTCAGCTAGGAAGGGACAGTTTGGAGTTTCTTTTTCAGATTCTCCATGAGTAGCAGGTTCTGCAAGGCCAGCCTCCTGCAGTCCCCATCTGGATCTTTCTCCACCACATCTGTAAAAGAAGCAGCCACTGTTAGTTGCAAAAAAAAAAAAAAAAAAAAAAAGGGAAAAATTGCCATTCACCTAACTCTTCTCTACTGTTTCACTGACCAGCACTAAACGCAGCAGCAAATGCAGCCACATCTGGGCTGGACATCAGCACTCGCGGGAATTACGTTAAGAGCAGAAGGCAAAGATGCTCAACCCTGATCACTCTGAGCAGTGAGTTTAGCTGAGCCCTGACGGTCACGTGTGAAAACGCTCGGCTCATTCTTGTAGCAGAAACAGGCAGTTGGGATCAAACACTATTGAAAGCATCCGCCCTTGCGTTCCATGGGATAACCGCTGTGCCGGAATTTGTGCTTGTGCCCCTGAGCTATACATAACCTTTCTACAGCTTATCTACTAGCGTGAATGCAGTCTGCAGTTAGAAATCCACTTATTCAAAAGCCTCCAGTTTCCGTTCTGCCAATTCCTGCAATTTAAACAAGTGCTCGGTGCTCCCTCCCGGAATCTGTGGTCATGCTGCCCTTCAAATGGGGGAAAGAAAGAGGCAGGCCCCAAATTTCAACACGTTCTCCGTTCCGAGAGATTAGTCTGGTAAACCAGTCATGCTTTCACGCTTTCTGCGGCATGTAAGGGAAGGCATGAAGCTGCTTCCAGCAGCTGTTATTTCAGGGGCCCTTAATGGGCCTGCAAAGTAAAAACCAGGATGCGCGCAGGATGTCTGAGCAGGGGGAGCCTGGAAGAGCAGAGAGTCCCTGTGAGGATATCCTGTACGCACAAGCAGTGTGCTCGGAGCCCAGTGCTGTCAGCCCAAACACATGACTCACTCCCATGGAGTAGGGCTATTTATAACCTCAGGGAGAGCTTCGCGATGGCATTTCCATACTCCCTCTAGAGAAGGCAAAAAGGGGGAGGCTACGAGACGGCTCAGTCCAGGCTGAAGAGCTGAGAGACTGATGCTGGCACTGGTTCTCATTGCCACGAGCGTGGACCTTGAGCTGCAGCACTGAACGGGAGGCACAAGGCACCGAAGTATCACTCTGGTCCTCACAAAAGCCAAACTTCCCTACGACATAGCTCTACAGTGCTTGCAAGGCGTGGGGAATTCCCTCCAAGGCAGCTGCTGAGGAATCAAAGGAACTGTTTCCTAGAAATGTTTAGGTATTCCCTCCCTCCCCCGGGAAAGACGAGGCTACTCAGCAGCAGGTCCATCATGGCACTAAGGGCAACGAGGGACAAGTAGGAGGTGGCTCCTCGCCTCCCTCCCAGCTGGAATGTCCCAAAACACCCACGAAACAGATGGTGCCACGCCAGTGACTGAAGTAGTTTCTTACACCACACTGCGAGCGCTTCCTAACGGGGAACAGCTCTAGTTACAGCCCAAAGGCTGAAGGGCAGGAGCGGTCAGCCGTGTTGGCATGGGGAAGGACAGCACTCTGCACGGACTGTGAGACGGTAACAAACCGGAGCAGATTTGTAGATTTCTACTAAGTGCTTCGCGGATAACATTTTCTAGTTCCTCATTGTGCTTTAGCCACAGCAGGAGAAATGCAGATGCTTTAAGCTGAAACCCAAGGTGGTGACACTCGTCCTGGCCGAGAGGCGCGGGAGCGGGCGGCCCGCATGCCTGCCCGCGTGTCATTTTCCCCAGCTACAGCAGCAGACCTCGTACGTGACACCTCTTGCAAATCCCAGCTGGAAGAGTCACGAAGCAACAGCAAGTCTGCTCAAAACCATGATTCAGCCACAAAAGTAAGTCTCCAGTGACTGACTGCAGCTGCTGGAGCAGCCCAGGGCCTCCCTGCCACAGCGGTTTTAACAACTGCCCTACAGCAAAGAGCAAAGGCACAGCCCAAGGAGCTGCCGTGTTTCGGGAAGCAGCTCTAGAAGGATGCGCAAGTTTTCAGTTGCACTTAAACCGTATGCGACCAGATGTGGAGCCGAGTCACATTCTTCAAGGTTTCTGAACGGCTCCAAGAACAGTTTCCCCTTCTCTAAAGACACACAACTGTGATCATTCCCTGCGCTTATTCCCACCGGGATCCACCATGCGATTTTCATGCAAAAGCACTACACATAAAGAGATGGCTACTACACTGCCTCCAGGCACGAAAAGATGCTACTGGCTCTGTTCTCCTCCTCCTCCTTCCCAAAATAACTCATTAAAAACAGATTACGCAGACCTTCACGCTGAAAATACATTTGTAACATTCCTGGAAAGGCTCTACTCGGTAATAGCAGTGTTAACTGCAGAGACAAGCAGATTCCTCAGAGCACACCATGTCATGGGAAAAGTGAAGTTCTTGGCCCCACAAGGCAGCTCCCTTCCCTTTCAAGGGCACGGAGCTCCACAACCTGCGAGGCTCAGAGGCCGGCTGTGTCAGTGCCGCTTCCTGCCTGCTCCCCGTGGGAAGGCAACTCACCAGGAGTGAGAACAGCAAAGGAAACCAGCCCAGGGAGTCACATGAGCTCCACTCAGAACGCAGCGGGGGCTTCAGAGATACAAAGCGCGCAGCTTTACTTCCTCTTGTCCTTCCAGCCATACCTGACCCCCCGACTCGCGCAGTTCCAGCCCACCAGGACCCAAACGTAGCCGGCGTTGCCGTAAGGTGCGCTGGGTGCAGCGTGCAAAGCCGTGCGCTGTCTGTCCCAGGCTGCACTCCCCACCAGCAATCAGAAGTTAGGAGATGGGGCCACGCTCTTCTTCCTCCTATTTTTAGCACTAACAAAATCCATCTTCTGTGCGCATGGTGTAAATGGGCCGTACACGCCGTGTCTGTTACCGCTAGTTAAAGTTGCTGCCTGCATGTAATAGGCAATACGGTGGTAAGTTCTGCAGCTTCAAGAGATGGGTGGTTGCACATTTGGACAGAGACGCACAGTCTGGTCTGGTATTTGCCCTAAACTTACAGGCAAGCAATAAATACGCTTATCATGCAAATCTCTGGCGCACGCCATCAGGACTTCGCTACTACCATCACAGAGAGCCGCGGCACAAAGACGGGACCACTAGCCAGAAAAGCACTGGCGTTACACCACCACGTCTCACCTCCCAGCCAGGACTGAGCCTCCAAAAGCTCTTCTGTCACGTCTTCCAGGAGACATTCTGCAGGGACACTGAGGAGCACCGAGGAGATACAGGACAGAAGACCCTGGCGCACATACCTGTTGGAGAAGACTGGTTAGAGCCTGCAGCTTTGCGCCCTACCTTATATTTCCTCACATCACAGGCTCTCCAGATTCAAATGTTTGTGATTATAATGACGTTTGCCATATTCCGACTGGTCTGGAGCGTAACCACGCAGCAGCTGGCAGAGCGGCCACATACAGAGCCCCTGCCACACTGTGGCGCAGGGACTCTCGCGTAATTCACAGTCCTGGACAAGCCTGAGATCAAGCCAGAAACTGGACGTTTACAACACTTTGGCTACTTGTCTTTATTTCTTTGCTGGGCTGAATGCTGGAATCGCATCTCAAGTTTTCTGAGCATCCTGAGTAAATAGAGATGAAGCTATCGCATGGACAGTTGATGAGTTTTGTCATGCGTATTGGTCACGTCTGCACTGCCACGCTAGGAGACACTACCCGAGTTCGTATGTCGGCCTGACAGGAAAGCAACGCCTTCGTTACGAATTCTTGCAATACTCGGTCGTAAGAACACAAGGCTGGAGGAGAGCACAGAGCTAACGCACTGTCATTGACACTCTCAGTCGGGTGCTAGTCTTGGACAAAGACAAAGCACGGCTGGAGAGCGGTTCACAGATGATCTTTCAAAACGGAAGCGTACAACTACAACTCACGAGTCAGTGTGGAAACGCAGAGCCCAAACAAACTCCAGCAGCGCCTTTCCCATTGCGGTAACTGCCTGCAAAACAGGATGACAAAAACTCTGAATACCTTCCCATTCACACCACCCTACAGAACGGGCCTTTGAGACGCACTGTTGTGCACATCATGATTGCAATTAACTTTATTTTACAGATGAGGAAACTTAAGCAGTAAAGTGAAATGATGTGCCCGACCTCCCACAGAAGTTGACAGTTCTTCTACCAGAAGCAGCAAAAGATAACCGCAGGGGTGTCTGAATCCCACAGCTCCTTTCTGACCGTTTTCCCTCAGCCCTTTTTGCAACTTCTCAGCCCACGTGACTCAAACGTGCCGCCTGTCCAAGCGCAGCAGGCCCCGGCGCACACTGCAGGCACCTCTGAGCTCCCAGGCTGGGAGCCTCTGCTGCTCCCCGCGAGCTCAGGCAGCATTTCTTACCATGGTGTTAACAGCCAAGTACATCAGGATAGCTAAAGCGTGGACCAGTCTTCCAAGGACAAAGTGATCTTCCCCCAGGAGATCAAACGTCGTCAAAGGCCTGCAAGTGCAAGATAGACAGTGCTGTAGCAGTGAGAAGGCTGCTCAGCGCGTGTCTTTGGAACAGTCAGGGTGGTTACGCAGGGTGAACTGTCCCCAACAAGCCTGAATCCCTAAAACAAGTCATTATACAGCCATTCCCAGCTTAACACAGGCCACAGCTGTTTGTTCTCGTCTTTGCTCCCAGACCAGCAATAACTATCCCCTACTCTACAGCAGGTATCACTCCTTCTACCAACAGTCTTTACTTAGAAACAACTGTTCGCAAAAGCTGCACCACTGCCATACTAGAAACAAAGCGTTAAGACTGGTATTACAAGATTCTTGATCCTCATGGAATCTATTACTCAGCCTTCCTTAGGTAAGCAAAGACTTAAGCGATTGACAACAAACGTGGTCACAGTCCAGGTGACAGAATTAGCTTTGATTAATGACTGCAGTCCGAGTTCTGCGGTTTTCTGTGAACCTCCCAAGGCAGAGCGTCAGTGAAGACAACCGGTGTACTGCCAAAATCATCCGCCTGGGCACCTGCTGACAGGTAATTCTTCATAACGTGTCTCCGCTTCTGCAGGGTCTTACATATTCCTGCCCAACAAGACTTCACAGGATAAGTCCAAGAGACCACAATCCCCTCCTCTCTAAGCTTCACGCATGAGCCAGGCACCAGTGAGGCGTCACTGGACTCCCCCGCAGCCTCTGGGCTTTAGCCTGCTGCTCCAAGGCAAGCAGAACACGCGGAAGAAGCTGACTCTGGCAGCTGCCAGGCCCACGTCCCAAGCTGTTCACACTCACCTGTCAAAGTGCTGAATCAACGGAAAAAAGAAGTGCCCAGCAACAGAATTGAACTCATTTGGGCCGGAAGCGCGTTCCACTTGAGACTGACCCTGTCCAAGAGAAAAATGAAGTCTAGACACAAGATGCAGCATCTGAGTCTTCCCCTTCACCGGACACTCCAGACTACGAGTCCCCGGCAGCCACTGTCAGGCACTGCTTGCCGTACACCTTATGGGCACTAGTTTCCAGACTGGATGACTCACTTCCCGCTTCAGATCCTCTCATACGTGTGAGTATTTCAGTACAATATAGCTCAGGACTATTGGGTTAGAGATAAGAAACATGAACATGCAAGGGATAGAGGAGTTTTGGAAAGCAAGTTCTCCAGGATGAACCACAGAAGAGTTGTGGGAACGAGGAAACTGCCATCAATTTATCTCCCTGAAAAACAGGCAGGCTGGGAAAGTCCAGCCCAGGAGGCAGCTGGTCTGGTGGAGGAGGCTCTGGGATCCGTGCGGTGCAGTCACAGCTCCCTGCAGCGGCCAGACAAGCTCAGAACAGCAACAACTACCCCTCAACACAAGGCAAGGAGTTCCAGGTTTATTTTCCTCTCCCTGCACCAAAAGATTCAGCCAGATACTAAGATAAATTTAGATTTGAAGTTATACAATCTTTCCTTTGGGTTGGGCAGCTATTGGGACAGGTATTTTGCTCTTTCCAGACAGAACAACAGCAACTCCTAGCGTCCCTATTTCTGCTGGATTTGACGTTAGTTTGTTTCTGCCCTGGCCTCACCGTAGCAAATCTCCGAGTCTTGTTTTTGATCCTCTCATCAACAATTTTTCTCCAGTCCTTAGAGCTGTCGCTTCCAGGAAGGAGCTGGATACAAGGTTTCTGGGCATCAGAATGCTTGGTCTTCCCATGGGATTTGGGATAGGACAGCTCCTGAGCAGCCAAAACCAATACCTAGATGAAAAAGAGGGAGGGGTTCTGTTAAAAAGAGGTAAACCCTGCACTAGGGAACAGTTAACAACAGATACCGGCACCCAAACTGATGGGAGGAAGGCAGGAAGGCACAACAGGTTTAGAACGAAGATCAGCAAGGTCACCGATGCCCAACCAACCATGTGGCTCCGAGGTACTGACCACACGTGGTCACTTAGCCCCGAAACACAACAGTGGCTCCTCCTTCAGACACGGCGAGTGAGGTAACGTAGAGGAGCCCAGAAAGATCGCCGTCTTTCAGAAACTGAACAGACAGACTGATGGCACGTTAGAAGACAGTGGCTTCTCCTAAGCAAAGGACCATCGTATGTTTTGCATTCCATGGGGAAGGATTGCTGTGGCAGGGTTACGAACAAGAGCGGAATGCCAGGCACAAATACGAACGTAAGAGATTCCCATGCCTCTGCCTCCTCCTACGCGGAATAAAAGGTAACCCCTTATATCTCAGGGACTCAGCACTAGTGCAACAAAGACACAAGGGAAAGTGGGAAGAAAAGAGCAGAGCACTTACATCAAGGATGTCCACGCGCTGACGAAGACTGTAGTTCAGAGAGTAGAACTGGGAGGTCAAATACTTTGCTACCTGTACAGAAAGATCAAGGCGTAATGAACACAAACCCAGGCTGGAAACAGCCTTCCCACTCATTCTAAAAGCACTCCATTTCAGGAGAAATGGGCGAACAGGGGAAACTCAGACCCTTCCATTTCTAGATTCTCGCAAAGTAAGTAAATGACAAATGAGACTTTGCCTTTCTTCTCTCCCTCCTATGCAGAAGTGCCCAAACAACTGCCGTGGCAGCTTTGGCACTCTGAAGGAGACCTTACTGCGTCCTTTCGATACTTAAACGGCACTTATAAGAAAGATGGAGAGAGGCTTTTTTACCAGGGCTTGTATTGATAGGATGAGGGGTAAAGGTTTTAAACTGCCAGAGGATAGATCTGGACATAAGGAAGAAATTCTTTACCCTGAGGGTGGCGAGACACTGGAACAGGTTGCCCAGAGAAGCTGTGAATGCCCCATCAAAAGGAAAGCAGTAAGAGGGACTCACGGGTATTGGATCTGTGGTTAAAATAGCTACTTGAGCTCTCTGACGGAGCTCCACAAAGCCTTCAATGCAGGTCTTCTCCTCCAGATGCAATACTATTTTTGCCAGCTCCACGCTAACCTGCTCAAAATAGGAAAAAAGGAATCAAATCCCTGCAGGTGTCTTCTTTCTCACAGGATTTACACAGCAGCATCCCTTTTCCATTTCTAATGTTTAAGCAAAGACAACGAGGGTATGGACTACAGGCAACATGTCCGTTGCTCGGGAGGGAGAGAAAACACATTTAAGCGAAATGCCATGGAGACACATTTCTCAAAACACTGAACAAACCCCTACGCTGATTCCTCCGTCCACATTCACTTTTGCTTTTTGGACAAGTGTGGCATCATGAGGTGGGTGGATTGTGACTATAACTAATGGGATGAAGGGCACAGTACCACGGCCCAAGCCCATCCAGCTCAGCGTCTGATGAGCAGCAACAGATTGCCCAGTGTCCACCAGACTACAAACACCCCTTCCCTTTCTCAGCTGGGAGACGCCTGCATCTCGGCCACCTGCAAGTGTTCACTAACAAGTGGTGGTGAGCACACCTCACACCGGCGACCTTGTCCCAAGTTCCTCTCACCTGAGCTTTCCCTCTTGACCAGTGCAATCCAACCACTCCCCCGGAAGACATTCTGCTGTACAAGCAAATAGGGAAAGTCCATTTGATTTTATCCCCCTTTTTATTGGGGAGTAACAATTAAATTAAATTTCAATTCAAAATCAATTAAATCCAAAATCAAGATCAGTTGGTCTGTGGAATTCATGGCCACTCCGTAAACGACGTTTCTAATGATTTTTCTGCCCAGCGCAAAGCACGGAGCTTCCTCACGCTACGGGCAAGTGCTACGTGCAATGCATGTCGTGTTCAGCGCGGGAGCTGCTAAGTGCCATACTGCTGCCAGCACCTTCGCTTGCTTCTTTGCTCCCCTGTGCCCTGCAGCCTCACACACACTGGCCTGGCCTGGCCTGCTGCTCTGTTGGCATGGCTAGTCTCCTCACGAGGGCAAAGGCATAGTTCCCGTACCACCGCCCACTGGTAACTTAGCTCATACTACTTCACCTCTCTCGTTGCTGCTGGATTCTTTCGAACCAAGCTCTCAAGAGCCTTGACGGTAGCTTCCCATTTGTCCACATCTTCAGAGCCTGTCAGGACTGAAGGGGATCAAAAGACAAACAAAAGCTGTTATCAGAACGTCTGCGCTTACGGTTGGCATGTACCCCCAACTTTTTTCTGCCAATAGCTTGTCTTGGCGTAGGCAGGTACCGCTGACTCAGCGCACAACCGACATCAGGAACTACGTTGAAACTACTCAGAAATTACAGTTCGACACTTGAGCCCAGGTTACTGAAATCCTACGGCTTCTTCAAATTAGCTCAGAAAAAGAAAATAAACCTACACAGAGACCACTCTCCCCAAACCAATAAGAAACAGATAAAGACTCAGCCCAAAATCTCGTACCTTCAATACAGTCCCGGATATACACAGGAGCCTTAGTCTTCAGTTCTTTATCCTCTGACATATCGTAAGGGATGAGATCATCATCACTGTAAAAGGAATAAAAGCAGGAGCTAGACCATGGGGTACAGATGTTCGTCCTTTCCCCAGCTATCCACACAAAAGGGAAAGAACCAGTACGCACATTCTCCTAACGCTGTCGCTCTTACTCATGCAGCAGCACTGCTCGGGAAGTTCTATCAATTACTCTGAAGCTCAGTGAAAGAGCACTTCTGTAACCAGATCTGGAACTGGATCTCCTGGTCAAGCGCAGGAAGGAGTCAGGGGACCCAGAGACTAGAAGCTGATTCTTGAGATTTCTTTATATATTGGTAAAGTGACAGGATAAGACAGGTCCATTATTAAAATGGGTAGATACATATCCATAATGCCAGGAAACACGCATCTAATTTAAATGGAATAAATACAATGGATGTACATGACACGGGCACTGCTCAAATTACTGACACACCTGAGTGCCACTTCCTACACAAAGTCCTATTCTGCTGCACACCACTCGGCTGGACAAGCTCAGAATGCACAAGATTTGCCAAAAATGCAACTACTAATAGGTCCCTTCTCCCCTCTTAAGAACCTGCCATTTATTTCCCATTTCCTGCCAGGTTCTTGCCCCTTACCTATCAAGCTCAGCATCCGACTCCTCCTCTGGCTTCACAGGGGCTGCTGGATGTGATTTCTTGTTGCTTTCCAACTCCCCTGGCAGCGCAGCATCTGTTTTATCATTCCTGCTTTGAGGAACAAGAAGCATTAAAACCCATGAAGTAACAGTACTTATTCACAAGCAAGAAGCCACTCGCACCATCAACCCTTCCTGCTGAAAAAGAGCAGCAGGTAATTATTTCTGCTGCAGTCTCCCACCTAGATTGGCCAACACACGGAACAAAGTCTTGGGAAGGTGAGGGGAGAGAAAAGAAGCAGAATCTCTTAACAGAAGAGCAACGGATAAGAAAAATAAAGCTAGCTAATTTGCTGTGTTCCCCCTGCACTAACCTGTACCTAGGACTGCCAAGGACAGCCTAAGTGTGATGACTGGATCACACTGGTCTGCACCGCATTCGAAGCTGTGAATGAAACTGAACACACGGGGAAGAAACATCTTTAACCATTGCTAGTAGGGTGAATACAATAATGGAGAAATTTTTTTCTGTACCTATTTCTGTGGACTTTGGCACATCCTTTCAACTCTCTGCTTCTCAAATACTCTCTATGCTGATTATGCCCCTAAAATGGGTGCAATAAATCTTCCGTATTTCACTGGAGTGCTGGACCGCTTCATTTAATAATAACATGAAACGTGTCGTTCATCTGCTGATAAAACTAAGTGCTTCAAAGGCCAAGAGCCTCAGCAGATGCTATGGAAGTCGAGAGCACCAGAGGACCAGTCTTTAGACTGACCGATGTGCTAGATTTTTGTTACTGATGAATGGGCTGGGGGCATACGGCCCAAATGCCAGGTTTCCCAGATGCGAACAGAAAGGCCCATCTGGTTCTACGCAGGGGCACATAAGACCCCTAGAAAACTGCAGCACGGTTTCAGCACATGCAGCTATCAAACAAGCAATTTTAATACATACCACCATTTGAATTATGAACTTAACATAACCACACTGCACTGTAAGCATAAGGTGCATTATAATGCTTAAGAATACGGAAGACATCTTGAATACTGCATATAGGTCTAGCGGGTGACTCAAAAAAAAGGTATGGAGAAGAGCAAAAGATGGCATGGAGATGAACGGTAGCAATATCTTACTCATCATCCCGAGGGCCGGGGACAACACAGAATGGTGGAGTCTGCACCAGAAGGGACTTCAGTTCTCTTGCTTCATCATCTTCTTCATACTAGACAACCAGAACAACAGTTACTGCACAGTCATCTGCTGGCAAATACGCCCAGCATTCAACATCTGACCCTTCTGCCGTGTGCAAATGAAGACTGAAAAGGCAACGCGACATGAGGCGTGATGCAGGCTTTTAAAGAATCAATGTGATTTAACCACATAATTCTTACAAACTCTACTGGAAATAGCAGAGCACACATCCCCATGTCAATTTGGAAAATCTCAACTTGGAGCAGGCCTTCCCACCAGGTCAGGGACTGAATGTTCACCGAATGTTCACCACTGGTTTAGGTCTGACGTTCCCTCCCAACTTCCACAGGTCAGACTCCAATTCCCTCATTTAATATGATAAGCGTCTAGTAATCCTTTATTATCGTCAGTTTACCCTGAGCTTTGTCATCACATTACACTCTTAAGGTCACTCTCAGCCACCTGGCTATTTTTCATACAATTGGTTTTTGTAAACACAAGAGTGTAAACACTCTTTTTGAAAGCGTTGCTGCCTTTCCTTGTCTCCAGGTAAGCATTAGAACTTGCTATAATGCCCTGGGATCATCTAGTTTAAAGCTTTTATTTCCTCTAAGCCCTGCACACCAGACATAAATTTCAGTAACCTTCACCTGAAACTTCAGGACAGGCCCGTCAGTGTTTATTTTTGAACTAATGCTCTCTGCCACAATCATTCCCAGGCGCCGTATCTGTGGCAGATTGCTGTCCAAGTGGCATTTCACACCCTCCATCATGCTTGTGAGAAGCTCTGGAAAAAAAAACCCAAACAAACAGTTCATGAAACGATGACAGAAACAAACATCCCTCTTCGTGTCGGTTCCCTCAGAGCGCATCTTTAGCCACTCGCTGCCCCGTAATGGGCAGAAATATGGGAAGAGCCCACGCAGCTGCGACTTCTCTTTCTGCAATGGCAGCATCATCCTTCAGCACCAACATATAATAAAGCCATGCTTTGTCACAGGGTACAAAGTCAACAAAACATTACAATATATTCGAAATTTTGAATATTTCTGTTTTCACCGAAACAAAAAATGATGGTAAGTCAAGACAATCTTCCGCTTTTTAGAGTGCTTCAAAGCCACTTAACTGAAACACCACGTTTTGAGGAAGCGACAAATTCTGACCAGTACAAGAGTCACAGGGGGAGAAATTCCCCTCGCCACCTAAGCCGAACAGGCAGGTAACACCGGTATTTCTCAGCCCACAGAGAATGATGGTGGCTAGCTTTACCAGGCAGGTTTACTGCTGTTAGGCTGACCTCCTTCAACCCTGAAAAGCTTATCTTTTCAACAGCTGTCGGATAAAAAACAGATTATAAAACTACAGTAAAAGCAGCAAATAACAAGTCACTTATTCACCTAAAGAAGAACTAATTCCAGAACAAAACAGGTCTTGTAAGTCAACCTTCCCTGCGCCACCCCGCTCCAAAAGCCACACGCAAAGAGAAGTAACTCTAGACAGTTTTTCTGAAATGTTTTTATTACAACAGAAACGGGAATTTTAGCCCAGGAGCCCAGTCTGCTACGCACTACGTGAACACAGAACAGGAGGCCCTTACTGGCAACTCCCTGTACCTACTCGCTTCACCTGGAGGGGAGCAGAATGACACGGACGAATGCACACGGACAGTCACAGCCCAACCAAAGAGCTTTTCATCCTTGGTGTACCTTCCCCAACCCCTTTAAAGCCTTTCTCATGCTCCAACAGTAAGCCTATAAATTGCAAATCACACCACTCTTCTAACCAGAGTCAATCCTTGTCTTCCTGTGACAAAACTTAAGGGTTCCTAAATCACTGCTCACGTGCACTAAGAACTTTAGTTCAGAGACACGCTTCTCCAATTTCACAATTTAAAGCTTGGAATGATACCATGTAAGTCCCAAGATGAAGATGGGACAATTTTGTTTATCCACAGATCAAAACAAGGTCTTTTTCTACTCATAGTCAGACCTTCTGTTACACAAATCCACCCCCTGCTTCTCCCACTGCCTCACCTTGTCTGCAGCTCTCGATTTCGGGCTCCTTCAGGTGGGAGAGGCAGATGAGGATGGCTTTGCTAATATACTGCTGCTGCTCAGGCGGAGAGTGCTTCACAGCACTGCTGCTGCCCCAGGTCTCCAGCAGCTCTTTCAGCACCTGAATCAGAGAACTCACGTTGGCTTGAAACAGATCTTCTCTACACAAAAGTTATCTTCTTTTGGAAGCACATTTCAAAAACGTGCTTTCATACATAACACTATATATTCTGATGGCACTTTGTTCTTCTTCATGTTTCCCAGTGAACTTTATGCTCCCTGCAAACGGGGCTCACCTTGTATTTCAGAGCCCAAAACGTACTGTGTTTGACCAACTGAGAACTCCACACCACCTTTGTTTAATATATTGTTAAATATAATGGGGGGTTTTGTATCTAAAAGGGATAATTACAAGCAGAGCAATACATATTATTGTCAAAACGCAATATGATATCATATAGTGTAACATGTTTTTAGTCCAATCCTATATACCTGCCAGTACCTCCAGATAATTAGAATAACAGAACATCTAACCAGTGCAAAAAAAAAAAAAAAACCCATAAAAATTGTGAAAACAGTAGAGATTTCCAGAGATACAGATTTCCTGGAAGTTCCATCACACTGCTGACTTGGAGATGGAAAATATCTGCATTCCCCCCAAGGAAAAGGTAGATAAGAATGATTCTGAAGCACGCAGACAGGTCTCAACCAACGTCGTTGGTTGCTGCCATCTGCCCAGCTGGACAAACTGGGGATGACAGAGGAAGCTGGGAAGGACAGAGGACATGGGACATCTGTCAGAATCCAAGCCTCCTTAGTTTTGCTACTTGGAAGACAACTTCCCAATTAAATCTGAAAAACTAGCGCCAGCGGCGCAGAAAGTCTTCTATTTGTATATCACAGTCTACTTGTGCTATGGTAGGGCTTCCCTTACTCTCACGAACAGTAACAAAAGCGTCTTACAAGAAGTACCAAAGCTGTGCACCCCACAGACACGCATACACGCACACAGTACAATTTCTTCCATCAGACAAACGTTACTTAACCTTACCTTGATCAATAAGGCACGCCGAAGGCTATCCAGGGCCAGGTAGCCAAGGAGGTTCTGTAGCACTGCAGTCTGCAACGAAAACCGCAAGTCTTGCTTTAACTGGGCACAAAGTTGTCATCCAGCAATGGCAAGCGTGCATTTTTACTACGTTAAACTTTTCATGCTAAGGGACTGGTTGGCAACATTCGGAGACAGAAAAGTAAGCAAATTTAAAAAAAAAAATAAAAAAAATCAACCAAACACACACACGCAGTTGCTGATGAAATACATGGAAAAACAGGACAGAAATTCAGTACCGTATTTTTACCATCAAAACCAGACCAGCACGGTCCCAGGCAAACATGGAACACGAAATCTAGAGAACACCCCTCACAAACAACACCACAAGCCACAGAACACTTCCTAATGTGACATACTTAGGTGCACAAGAAAAAAAATAATTAAAATAATCCCAGTCCTTGTCTCATCTCTTCAACCTAAGTCTTGTCCCTTCAGTCTCTTCTTTCAGATTCTAAATCAACCAGATGTCTCCAGCTCCCCAGAACACTGAAATCACGTGCAAATAACCGTTTGGTTCCAGAGAGTACAGGAATTCTGCTAACGGCCATCAACCCCGAGAGAGCACAGGAATCTGTGATTTCAAAGCAGCTGTTTAGCACTCCCTCTTTGTTATGTTGAGCTGAGGGGATGTCAGCGAACAGCTGCACAGCTCGGGTACATGTGGAGAGACTATTTCAGAACGAAGAGCTAAATCTTGTTCAAGAAGACTTGGAGCCCAGCTACAAAAAGCATTGGCACTTGGGAAAAACAGGTGTTACTCCACCGCTGTTCAACGCGGAGTCCTTACCGTGTGGCCGTACTGCAAGAGCAGCATCTTCTGGGTCACCACAAACTGAGCTTTCTTGTTTTTCACAACCAGGTTCCCCAGCAACCTAGACAAGACATCTGCCCTAGCAAGACAGGTCAATAGCAGAACATTAGGAATCCACATAATTACTGCCATGCTGCCACTAATAGCAGAAAATTCCCTGAGCAGCTCTTTGCACCAAAGCCTCTAAAACACCTCTAAACTTTAAGAGTGAGTCAGTAATTGCAAAGAATGTTTTCACTTGTTTTTTCACTGCATGTCACGACACAGACCTTTAAGGAATGGTGCAGGTTTTACCTGAGAGGGAACAATCAACTCATTTACCCTTAGAGTCTCTCAGGAAATGGCACTGTAAGAAAGAAACCGCCTACACAAACACACACACGCCAGCATCTTTCAGAAACCGATTCTCCCAGTATTTGTGAAAGAATTCCAGCCTTTGCTCTGGATCAGGGAGGAAAGCAGAATTCTTACCCGGGTGCTCTCTGGACAAAACCAAGGACCACCGCTTCCATCCAGCGGTCTGGTACGCATTCAACCAGTCGCCAGCATATTCTTTGCCAGATGCAGTCTGACTTGGTGAGATCTGTTAGGCGGGGTACCAAAACGCTGAGGATTTCCTCTGAAGTGGAAGGGAAAACAGGTAACTACACCACATGGACAGAACGGGTGCAACGGTGCCCAAGGTCAGCCTGCAAATTTCAAGATCCCCACAAAACAAAGAAATACAACGTACAGTTTGCAGTTCTAAATTGGTCCTGTGGTAAGAACTAACCTAAGCAGCCCGAGGAACTTGCAAGTATTCCTCATCACGGTAAACAGCTAGAACATCTTTCCTCTTCTTCCCCAGCCCCGTTAACTACTTCTGCATTCAGTGGCTTCAAAGTCCTAAGCAAAGCCAGGCTGAAGGCGACTCACATGAGAGAGTCATTAGACACGAGCAGCGATTTATGCTGGTATTTAGAAGGCACTTTCAGACCACTGGATGAAAAGCTCTAGAAGAGCATTTAATAGGATGAGAAGGCTAACGCCCTCAGCCCATTTTTGAGAGAAGAATGGATCACGTTCACGTGAGCTGACAGAACAGCGTCGACAGCTATCAGATGCATAGCTGGGTACCGCCAGAAGGCGGAGAGCAGCCTGTACAGTCCAACTCACAAAGCCCCCAAAATATTAATTGGTCAGTCTCCCACTCCCTCTGGTGATTGTCATCACAGTCATCCTTCTGCACTAATGCAGTAAAACAGACCTTCCCCCTCCCCAAAATAGTACTGTAAAACACTCACTTTGTCTCCCATGAACGCATACCTTCCCCAGGATGTGAGAAATAAAAGAGATGGAGCAATCCAAGCCACCTGGGATAAAACAGACACAAGCTTACCAAGAGCATCACCAGGATCCTCCAAACAACCTTTGGAAGGAGGTGCATGCACTTCTACAAGTACTGAAGCCTGAAAACGCAGATTAACTTTTTCTCTTTAAGCATCATCTCCTCCTCCCTCCACCATCTGTCTTTGGGTACAAAGTGGCACCCAGTACTATTTATACACAGTGAGAGCCAGAAGACTAAAGTAGCTCAGTCCCACTTTTAACGCGATGGTAACAAAGCCACTGGTTTATTCAGTATCGTTTAAATCTTCCACGCAATTCCTTTAGCACAGATCAAGTGACCACAATTACGCTTGGCCACAGATGATGCTATTTTAACAGCCTGGACGCGTTCCTGTGCAACCTGCTCTGGGTGACCCTGCTCCGACAGGGGGGTTGGACTGGGTGATCTCCAGAGATCCCTTCCAACCCCGGCCATTCTGTGACTGCAGCTTTCAGTGGGATTTTAAAAAGCCTCAGCCTTCCTCCTCATTCCTGGTACCTTACACTTTGAAGCGCAATGAAACTCAGCCTGAAGGATGAACGCCAGGCTCTGCAGTCCCCGCTATCCGTATCTCAAAACACCGGCCAAGGGGGCCCATGCACAAAACGCTTCTCCAGAAGAGCTGTCTCTGTCGCGCGGCCCTCCCGCAATCCTACCTCTTAGAGACTCCGAGATCTTCTGCAGCACCTGGATAATTGCACCACCCAGGAGAGGAAAGTAGTTCTGCGGGAAGAAGACGGGGGGGTTTTTCCCCTGGAGCTTGTTGCTCACATGGTCGGGCAGACACACGATCTGGCCGAGCAGCGCCTCCTGCAGCTCGGGCGAGCCGGCCGGGGCCTGGCAGAGCTCCCACAGCAGCGCCGGGACGCGTCCCTCCCGCAGGAACAGCTCCAACACCTCCGCCGCCTCCCGCGCAGAGCTGGGGGGAGGAAGGACTGAGGTGAGGGCCGGGGCCTCCGCACCGGTACAAAACCCGCGCCCGCTGTGGCTCTTCTGCCGCCTTCTCACCGCCACAACTCCGCTGCCCCGCCGCGCGGAATTTTAATCGAAAACCAAAGCGATTTTAATCTCTCGCTATCTCCAGCTTCCTCAGCTCCTAACGCTTCGGGAGAGGCCATCGGCACGGCTGAGCAGCGGCGCTGGAGGCGGCTGTCACACGGCGGGACCCGGGACTCCCCGCGCCCACCCTTCCGCTCCCGCCGTCCCCCGCCACGTTACGCCCCGCTCCGCCAGCCCTGGGGAGGACGAGCCCCTCAGCTCTCCCGCCACAGCCGCCTCCCGCCGGGGAGCAGCCGGACTGACCCGGGGGCGGCGAGAGCCTCCAGCAGGACGGAGAGGGCGAGACCGGGCGGCGCCTCCAGGAAGAAGCTCCGCCACTCGGCCGCGGGCCGCGCCCGGGCCAGGCTGCGCAGGAAGGCGCCGAGCAGCGCCCGCTCCCGCTCCCCGAGGGCGGCGGGGCCCCCTGCCGCCGCCACAGCCTCCCGCGCCGCGCCCAGCGCCGCCGCCGCCCCCGGCCCGCCCCGCTCCAGCGCCGCCGCCGCCTCACGCAGCGCGCGCTCGGGACCCGCCGCCATAGCGCCGAAGGGGCCGTGCAGAGACACCGCTCCCGCCCGCCCGCGGCGGCAGCCAATGGGCAGCGCCGGCCGGCGTGACGCTGGAGCTAAGCACCGCCCACGCGGGCCTTAAAGAGACAGGCGCCCGGGGCCGGGAGAACCCTCCGGCGGGAGGGGGCAGCGCTGGTTTTACCCTAAAATTGCCCCAAAACGCAGATGCCGGCCTCAGCGCATCTGCGCCGGGCGAGGCGATGGAGAAGGGAGCGAGGCAGGCCGGTTACTCTCAACCCTACTGCTTTATTCAACTGCTCGTCCTACACAAGTACAAACACAACATGGCCCAAAAGGCTACAAAGTGATACAAAACAAAACAAAAATCTGTATAGTATTGACTGTACAACAGGTGGTAAATTCCTTGCCTTTCCCTATGTGAGCCCCAGGTAATGCCGCCAGCGTGGCAGCCCCCTGCCGCCTCCTCTGCCTCGCAGTCTCCAGGGGCTGACGCGCAGCCGCCCGACCAAGATCGGTAAGGGCAGAAGCGCTCGCACCATCTCCCTGGGGGATTGCGCGTGAAGTTTTTACCAAAAACCCTTTAAGAAAAGGTGAAAGAAATCACTTATGGGGGCAGCTACAAACCAGTTCTTAAGATTTCCACCTTCTTTTCTAAAGTATCACGTTCGGTGGGCTGGACCGTGGCGATCGCCTGGTGTATGCGTTACAGAAGAGCACAATCTGCAGGAAGGGCACACTCTGCAGAAACTAACGATCTGTTTGAGGATTGGAATAAAGCGACAACTCGGTATTTAAATCTCGGGCAGATCTGGATTCCAGCTGCTCTGAAAAATCCTGTGCTGGCACCTGGCGATCAAGTTAAATGCCTCCCTGCCTTACTACACAGGGTTTCTGAAATAGCTCAAGATTTACATGCTCGTCTGTACAGCGTGCTAAGCGGTTAGAAATCACCAAGCAGCAGCCTGCTAACTGAAGAAAGAGAGGCTGTGACATCTTTCCTTCCCTTTACCTGGAAAAGATGTTTCTGCAGCCTTCAAAATCAAAGCCATTTTTAAATAATTTCAATTCAATGCCAGGAAATTAGAAGCTCCACAGCAAAGGCTGTCTACTGGCCGGGAACTGCCGCGCTCTCCTCTTAGGTTGCCTTCACTGCCAGGATTATTTCTCTCTCTCTCTCTCACCCCTCCTCACCCAGACCCATTATAAAAAAAAGGTACAATATTTAGTCTGACAGGATTTAAGTTAAAAAATAAAAAGCTGTCCAGTCTTTTTGCTTTATCGTGAGGAGTTTGAGCTGGAGCGGCTGCGATGGCGCCTTCGGCCAGGAGATCTGGATCTTGATCGCCGGCGAACAGGGGATCTGCGCCGAGGAGACCGGGACCTGACAGAGAGAAGGTGAAAGCTTTCATTAGGAGACAAGAGCAACAGGTTCCAGTAACCTGTCAGCTCATCTACTGACTTTTCAAAACCACTTCCCCGCCTCCCTCCAAAAACCCCTCACACACAGCAGTAAAACAGCTTCAGCAAAATACAGCCCGCTCCAGAGGAAAACAGCAACTCAAACATTGAGTACACAGAAAGAATATGCTGGCTATCCTCCCTCTGCTTCAGGAAGTTGAAAGAATGTTTAATAACCAAAGGACAGACAAGAATCTTGTCTCTTCCTCAAGCAAAACAAGCTCACGTTCATTTTACATCAGATTCTCCTTCACCTGAAAGGTCAGCTTTGACTCCTGAAATACAGTGATATTCAGGGAATGGATTTAACATAAGCCCTCTCAAACCCCAGGGAGATTTCTTAGAGGAAGTCTAACTCTAAAGAAATAGTTAAGATTTAAGGTTCTCAGTACTACGATCAATCTGTACCAGTATGACACTGAGGTTCCAGGCACAGAATACGAACACAGCCTGAACAGGATAAGAAAAGTTAGACTAGGGAAGAACACAAACAATGAGGAGGGAACACCAAATCTAGCTTTTGCCAGACCTCAGTAAAAGGTATGTTTAAACGAGGACCAACAGGCAGTGGATCCTGTGCCACGTTAACCAGTTCTCATTTTTAAACCTGTAGTTTGTAAACAATCCAGTGGTTCAAACGGGAGGGGCTTTTACCAGTGACAAGAGTCTAAGCAGACTTCCAAGCCCATCTAGATGCTAAGGAAGACTCCGAAAGACTTATTATCCGAGCACGTTCAGGCAGCCCCAAACTGCACAACGGGCGCGTGCATGTCAGGTCATACCCTGGGGTCAGTGCACTCCGCTCGCCCGATGCAGGAGGACTGCTTTTTGGTCATAGAAATAAGAGAGGGAGGTGCAAGGGCTTCAGGAAAGCAAAGGGCTGGAGCAGGCTGCCAAAAGCATTCTGCCAGCCACAAGTCCATTCCCACTTCACCTGGAAGCATCAGTGCGGAAGGGACTCAGGGAACAGGCTGGAAAGCATCTGACATTTCTGACTGATTGCGCAGGGTGTAGACCAGAGCAGGTCACCCCGGCGCTAAGGAGTTAAGAAGTACAATCCTGGTTCAACTGATGCCCAAAAGTCATTTCGAGGGGAAAGTCAAGTCCAACAGGGCTGAATTGTCCACATGCCCCCTTCAAGTCTTTCGGTGATAAAGTGCTGTTATACTGAGAAGGAAATACCAATTGTCACAGCTCTCACCTTCTCCTCATGCGAGGTGGTGACCTGCGCCACATGGGTGGTGGCGGCAGCATCCTCCTGGGTGGGCTAAAGCGTCTGGGAGGTGGCCTAGGTCGTGGTGCCAGCACAGCTGTGGCAGTGATCTCCTGACCATCAATCTGGCCTTTTAAGGGAATCAGAGAAAAAGGAAGAAGTATTTTTCGAGACTAACATCTACAACTGCAAAATCTACACTGCAACTCACAGCTTCATCACAAGCAACTGAAGCATCAATCAGCCTACAGTCCTATTTCCACCACCCACTCAGGAGTTATTTTGACAAAGTCTGCGCATCTAGTAGACTTCTTAACCTAATATCCCATCAAATTGTAGTTCAGATGTTAAGCAGGAAAGATTCTCACAAAAAACTTAAAGAACTTTATTACTGTTTGTTTTGAAAAAAATCAGTTTTAATAGTTCAGTGATTTTTTGGATCGGTCCTGAACCACACAAAAGCCAAAACCATTTGATCTGAAAACAAGCAGTATTTCAGATCAGTTCCCCAAAGGCTTCCCCATCACCTCCAACTCATTTTCAGATCAAACTCATCTGCTCCAGAGATTTTTTAAAAGCAGACAGCCTCCTTGCAGCATTTGATACCTACCTCCATCCATGTGTTTCAGGGCTTTCTCAGCATCATCTGGGTTCTCAAACTCCACATAAGCATAACCTTTAGAGAGGTGTGGATTTAGCCTGTCAACTGGCATGTCGATCATTTTAATCTTTCCGTAAGTGGAAAAAATTTCCATAATGTGATCCTGCAGAGAAAGAGCAAGACTTAAGGATGTAGACCACACTTACTGACCAGGATTCGAGCCGTACGCAGCACTAGATTAGCTTTAAATCAATGCTATGGTCAGGAAGAGACACATTTCATCAGCCAGATGTGGAAAGGATTACCATTGCTTTCTGTACCGTTGTCCTTGGATTGTTCCAAACCTTCAGTTCTAGCAGCATTACTGCTGCATGTCAACACTGGCTACAAAAACATAACTAATGTAAAAATTCTCTTCGGGATCTGAAAAGGGAACTTAAGCCCTCAGTTGAAAACTCTTAAGGTACAATTATTATTATTTTTTAAAAAAAATAAGTCATTTTTTTCAGCACCCTAAACCTTTTACTTCTGAAGACCTTTAAACTACATTCTAGCAAAGACAACTCAAGCCAGTCCAGCTCTCTTCAGATTCTTTATCAAGAACCTCCAGGTATTCCTAATGCCTCCAAGGTAATTCCTGCCATTGTCCCAACTTCTACAATTTTCTTCCCAGTAAGGCAAGATACAAGGTCTGGGATACCAAGAAAGCAGACGGACCTCTTAAGCACTACACAGTCTCAAAAGCCTGCCTGCACTGTAGTTGACTCCGTAAAATCCTACCAAAGTTTTTCTCACCAATTAATTTGGACACAAAGCAGGAATTTGCAAGAGCTTGGCAGCACTCTAGCAACAAAAAAGTTTTGAGAGCTTAAAGAGCCACTCACGCGTCCTCACAGAAGACGTGCAAGTTTGATATCACCGGGGAGCATGCCATTACCTTGGTCACGTTTCTAGTGAGCCTTCCAACGTGCACTTTTGTAGGTCTGGGTGATGGGCTCCGCCTCTTCCGCTCCTTTTCATCTCTCTTGGGCGGCTTGGACCTGATTTTGACAACAGAAAATGTTTACAGTTTTCGGGCAACATGCAAAACAAAACCAAAAAGTCAGTCATTATCACACGATAAAAGGGTACCATTTTTCTTGGGAGGGCATCTTTTTTCTTATGTTACAGGTTAGGAAGTGCTGGGGTGCTGGTGTTACACTTGGAAACACCCCAGGACTTGCATTTCCCCGTCTGCTTTTGCTTTAGAACATTCTGGAATTTGAGAGCCTTTTTTTGGTGAGTTTTCAACTAGGTTTCAACTGCAACTAGGTAACAAACTAAACAAATTTAGCAAATATTTCTTCAAAGTTGTTGGCTGTAATTAAAGAATTTCCCAGTTAAAACAAAAACCATTCTTTGCCTCAACAATTAAAGAGGCAAAATGAGGACATAAACACCAAAGCACACCACAAGCAGGCAAAGTAATGCAGTCAATGATTTGTGTTTCTCTATCTTCTGTTCACTACAGAGGTCCAGAAATGTCACAGTTAAAAAAAACTATTTAAGTAGCTGCATAGCACAATTTCATTGTAGTTTTTTTTTTAAACCCACAACTGGAATGTCATTTTAATTTGTAAAAAATCCAGTATGCAGAAAAATCATATTTATGCTTCTTCTTAATCTTACTGTCCGTAAACTGAGGGATATACTAAAAAAAACCCCCATGCTAGCTTATAAGAATTCAGTAGAATTTATCAGCCTTCAGCACCCTACCTACAGAATTATCCAAAGGAAAACCTGTATGGACACTAACATAGTTTGACTCCCACCCTGAAAGGAAAATGCTTCCTTTGCCCCTCCTCCCATTTTATTTTTTTTTTATACATAAGAATATACATTTACATATGCATACAAACATATACCGCTTTCAGCCCTGACTTTTCTGATAGTCTTGGCTGTAATTTACAGGAATCAAAGATCTTTACTCTATCTAATGTCCATATAGTCCCATATTATTGGGGAAACATTGATTAAAACTGCCTCTACAAAATACAGTATTTAAAATCACTCTTTAAAGTGAGGTTTTTAATGTCTCTTCCTACAGGGCATAGGTTTTGATTGCAAGCAAAAGGAGCACACCCATTCTAAGAAAATTCAGATCTCCAAGTTATGGAGAAAGTAAATGGTCCTCAGAAAAAAGAGACATCTATTCTGATCATAATCTTGTATTCTACATGGAAATTAACCTCCCACATGGCAATTTCTAGAAGGCAAATAAAACGTACTTGGAGCGGGAGCGCCTCCTGTTGTCATGTCTCCGTCGAGATGGACTTGGAGATCCAGAGGAGCTGCTAGAACTCGAACTGCGTGAAGTGCTGGAGCTCCCAGAGCGGCTTGAGGCAGAGGAGGAGCTAGAGCCACTGCTAGAACCAGTGCTGGAACTGGACCCTGAACTGGAAGTTGAGCTGGAACGGGATCTGTTGGGGGCGATAGAGGGAATAAAAACGAGTGGAGTACCCAGAAAAAGAATGGCTGAAAAAATTCTGCTAACTATGGAGCGAGCAACTGTGAGTTAGAACAATGAAAACTGATGCTCCGTAGCTCATTAGACAGCCAAAGGAAATCCATTCCTAAAAAAACCCCTAAAACCCCTCAAGTTAGGCAAAACTGCACTGTGACTGACACAACACAAGCTTTCAATGAGTCCACGACACAGGGAATGAAATGTACCAGAAATCAAGCTGGTGGTTTCTGAGAACACTGTGATTTGTTACTACCTGTAAAAGCAACTACCTGGTACTGCTGCTCCCACTGGAAGCACTGCGTCTTTTGCGTGTCTTGTCTCGACCACGATCCTTTTCACCCGACTCCTTAGTGCCTCCTTTATCCTTGGACCGGTCCTTTGATTTCTCTTCAGACCTATCCTTGCGCTTGGTTGGTGAGGGAGCCCTTCAAGAACAAAACGCAGAAGACATTGTTTAGTACAGAAAAACAAAAAAACCAAACAACAAAAACCCCACACCCAAACACAGAACAGAACAGCAACACAAAACAATGAACTTCAAATGTAACTCAAGATCACCAAAACTGCAGAGGTTAAAGCATTAGTCAAGTTTGGAGTTTTTAGAAAAAGGAAAATATTTCACATTACAGAGCAGCTTTGAGGAAGACAGTTAGGGCATATAGAAATTCTCACACATAGAAATTCACACAAAAAGAGGTATGTTTCCAATTCCTCACCCTCACTGGGAGAACCCTAGTACCCTGTAACATCCCCAGTTTTGTTAAGCCTAGAAAATTCGGACAGAATGATTACCTAGTGTTGGATTTTTTATTATTTTCTTTGAGTCCTAGCAAACTCTTCTTTTTCAATCCTGATAACTCCATTTCCCCTTCGGAGGCGTCCAAAGCAGCACCGAATGGGCCTCACTTATCTCAAATCTCACTTCTAACTCCTCGATTCTGAGAACCGATCCCTAATCGAGTGCAATAAACTCCAAAGAACAGCCTAGTGACAAGATAAAAGGGTTTAGAAACAAGAAATTAACAGAGAAGCATAAAACAGCAAGCCCGCTTTGCAACAATGGCAGCACACTGGGCGTCAACTGACTTCTACAGAGTATTTCAGTTACACGTACTGGTACAGGGCCGTTAACGGCCAGCCTCTGTGCTGGCACCGTGTGCCTCATGTAAAAGTCTGCATCCAGGTTTAAAGCTACCATTTTGCCATTCACAGAAGTACAAAGTACCTTAATTATCCAACCAAAAAAATGGCAGACAGAGGACATCCTTTTTCTCTGCAAGATGTACATGCAGCTCATGCCTCTTGACAACAGCCTTATCTCCAGAGGAGTGAGCACTGTTTTTCTCCAAAGCCAATTTGTGCCATATAGCATATATTTGTCAGGAAGAAAGGGCTGTTGAGAACAACACCCCCCCACCGAATTATGGCTGCTCTCAGCCTCAACAAGCTGCTTCCAAAGCTCTGTCAGCCTTGGAAAGGCTAGATTAGAGAGCCCAGTTTGCTGAACTGCTGCAACAGCAGATCCCACTTTAACTTCTTAGCAGAAAGTCTAAACTGGATTCTGACCTCAGCCCCACTATTTAACACTGAAATACTGGGCATTAGTGGAATTCCAGACGTTTCACATGAGAGGGCTGCATCCATCACATATTCCGCAATGTCTAAACATGTTGCATTTTGACTATTCCACATGGGTTGTTTAACGCCTGCATTACAAAGCTGCCTCCAATGTAGGTTTTAACCACTAAAAGGCTGTGGCAGATTTGGCTTGCTGTAACACCCGTTATCTACCTATGAACGAAACATTAAGGAAATGGAAGAGTGAGCAGAAGCATGTCTGAACTGCCAGGCTTATCTGAAGCGGCACTGAATATTCACAGTACTGCATGATGTTGGAAACATCTCTATCTCCACATGCATCACAGGCAAAATTAGTTAACAAGCAAAAAACCTCTCCAGCTCACTGCATTCAACAGCATTATTGCTTCTATGCTTCTGGTGTCAGATTCTGGTAAGCAATTACTTTATTCTCTAAATTGCAATTAAATTTATGTTTGGGAAGAGATCACTTCTGAACACCTGATTTTCAGCTTCACCATTTTCCCTAATACGACAACTCCAAAAAGCTACACCACAAGTGAACACCTGCAAACCCAGCTCTCTGCAGATCAAGAAAAACCCACACCTTTTTGCATGGAGAACAGGAAACTCACAACACAAACACGACACTGGTAGGGCTCGCTGGAAGAGGACATGGCTCCTCTAACACCAGTGGCGGTAAGAAGACAGTCCATGGTCTGTTCCATACGTGCTGCAAACGTGACTATGAAAAGCAAACCTGAGTACGTGTCCCAGCTGTGTGACATTTCTAACCAGCTCTATGCCTCTCGCTGAAAGCATGAGGGGGCTGCAGTTCAAAAACTGAAAGCCACTGCATGAGACCAGCTGAGTCATTTGGAAGAACAGAATCGATAAATTTCTGGACTTACAAGACCAAGTCATCTTACAAGACTCATCATCCTCCTTTCCCACCTTTCTTCTAATTATACCAGTCAGGTTTGTGTTATCTCTTCCTACACACTGATTTCTCTTGCATCTGTGGACTATCACGGTGATGATGCTATCAGCTCAGCCATGCAAAACCATCTATTATCATCTGATAGCTGGCTCTGGTTTTAGCCCTACTGGAAGCGGGGAGGAGAGAGAACCCAGATGAAGACCAGCACACGCTTTGCTGTTATCTAGCCCACTGCTGGAGTAGTAGGTAATACTTCAATTAAACAGCTACCACTCCGGCACCACTCCTCAGGACAGGCAGTTACCAGGCAAATCAGCCATATGTTCATACATTGAGCAAAATTCCACTTGACGATACATGCAGCATTTAAGCAGCCTCAAAACTAAACTGTTTTCTCTCCATCAAAACCACAGAATGGTCTGCATTGGAAGGGACCTGAAAGATCATCCAGTTCCAACTCCCCTGCCCTGGGCAGGGACACCTCCCACCACACCAGGTTGCTCCAAGCCCCATCCAATCTGGCCTTGAACACCTCCAGGGATGGGGCAGCCACAGCTTCTCTAGGCAGCCTGGGACAGGGGCTCACCACCCTCAGAATGAAAAATTTTTGCCTGATATCTAATCTAAATCTCTCCTCTTCCTGTTTGAAGCCATTACCCCATATGCTATCACTACATGCCCTTGTAAAAAGTCACTCCCCAGTCACATCCCCTTTAGGGACTGGAAGGGGCTCCAAGGTCTCCCCGGAGCCTTCTCTTCTCCAGGCTGAACCCCCCCCAGCTCTCTCAGCCTGTCCTCACAGCAGAGGGGCTCCAGCCCTCCCAGCATCTCCGGGGCCTCCTCTGGCCCCGCTCCAACAGCTCCGTGTCCTTCTGCTGTTGGTGCCCCAGAGCTGGAGGCAGCACTGCAGGGGGGTCTCCCCAGAGCAGAGCATAGGGGCAGAATCCCCACCCCCTCACCCTGCTGGCCATGCTTCTTTTATATATGTACATTTCTCAAGAATGCCACTTGCCTAGCTTATTTCAGTTGGAAACCTCAGCCTAAGAGACACAGCCTGTGGGCAATTTCATCTGTAAGTGTTCAGACATTCACTGAAAGACGTAAAAAGAATAAAATCATGGCTTTCACACAAGGGCAAATAACAATGCATTTCTAAGCAACACACAATCTTTCCTACAATCAAAAAACCCTCTCAATCCCTACCAAATCGATGTTTTTGCAGCACCCACCCCAAACCAGAAAGCCTAGGAGCAATCTACAAGGGCCAAACATTCGTCTCACACACACACACACCTCTCTGCTTTAAAGAGTCGGCTTGCACTCTTAGAGAGCAGCAAAGGAAGCAAACTCCGCTCTCCCACGGACTTCCTGCACGACTACAGGCAAGTCCTTTAATGGCAGTTTGCTTCAGATCCTCATTTGCAAAATGGGGATAAGATTTCCTCCTGTGAGGAGAGGGTTCAACGCTTGGCAGTTCTTTGCAAAGTTACGGCCGCTCGCCCAAGCTAACTACAGCGAGCAGGGCCGGAGGAGCGCCGGGGCAGCCAGCTCCGCGTCCCGGTTCGCACGCCATGGGGTACGTTACGGCGCCGGGCGGACCGAGGCCTTGTCGCTGCTGACCGCACCGTACGTGTCGCCATACTATGAGCGAAGCCGAGGCGCGGGCTGAGGAACAGGGAGAGAAAAGCACAGACCAAGCACAGAGTCGGTTCAGAGCAGAGCCCGCACCCCGGGGCCCGCGCCGCCGGCCCGCCCGCCCCCGGGCCCGCCCGGCGCTCCTCCCGCCGCCCCAGCCGCGGGGAGCACCGAGACCCCCGGCCCCGGCCCCCTTCCAGGCCCCGGCCCGGCCCCGCCCCGGCCCGGCCTCCCGCCCGCCCTCCCCGCCCCCGGGCGCGGTAGGCCGCAGCAGCCGGGGCCCCATCCCTGACCCTCGCCCCGCCATCTCCTCCTCGGCGGCTCCGGCGCGCTCCCCGCGGCACCCCCGGGCGGCGGCGAAGCCGCTCCGCGCCGCGGCCGGCCCGGATGGACGCGGATCCCCCGCGGCCCCCGCCTGGCCCCGGCCCCACTCACATCCTCGGCGCCCGCCTCAGCCGCCGCGCCCGGCCCGTCGCGCGCGACCGACGCAGCGCGGGCGGGAAGGGGCGCCGCGCGGCGCGCGCCGATGGCGTCACGCGCCGGCGTTGGGGGCGGGGGCTGGGAAGGGGTTTAAAGGGACAGGGCGGGAGGGGACTGGGGGTGTGAGGGTGTCCGTGGGTTGTGAGGAGGGGAGCGGGGCGGCGTCGTGGTGTCCGTGGAGTCGGGTGGTGGGGGTGTTTTAGTGTCCGGGGGGGAGTGGGGGGATCAGGGTGTCGGTGGGGTGGTGAGGGGGGGTGTCAGGGTGTCCGAGGGGGGCGGGGAGCGGGGTGGGTCAGGCTGTTCGGGGGGGTGGGGTGAGGGGGGCTCAGGGTGTCCGTGGTTTGTGAACAGGGGAGCGGGGAGGGGGGGGAGTGGGGAGGGGGGGTCAGGGTGTCCGTGGGGTGAGGAGGGGAGCGGGGGGGGGGGCGTGTCAGCGTGTCTGTGGGGTGGACCATCACTGCCCCAAACCTGCTGGCCACACTGTTCCTGACACAGGGCCAGGATGCTGGTGGCTGCCTTGGAAAGTCTCTCGGTGCTGCAGTGGGGGGATTGTACTCTGGGAAGCGTCTTAAGGGGGCCTACAAGAAAGCTGGGGAGGGACTTTTTAGGATGTCGGGTAATGGCAGGACTAGAGGGAATGGCTCTAAACCAGAGATGGGACGATTCAGACTGGACGTTAGGAAGAAGTTCTTCACCATGAGGGTGGTGAGACACTGGAACAGGTTGCCCGGGGAGGTGGTGGAAGCCCCATCCCTGGAAGTTTTTAAGGCCAGGCTGGATGGGGCTCTGAGCAACCTGATCTAGTGGGAGACGTCCCTGACCCAGCATGGCTGTTATTCTCTCCTTTCTTCCAACTAACTCATTACACATGAAATTTTGAATACTGTAGCTTTAGTTCTTGAGTTTTATGGTGCTTTATTAAACTCTTTAGCCCATTCTTGTGCTGCCCATTTTTCTCCATACTTAGTGCAACCACTGGACTAAGGAATACTTAATGGATGTGCCTCTCAGATAACAACTGCAGCCACTGGAGAGTAAGACATGGTACATTTGAACCTCTTCTCTACCACGTTTTAGCAGCAAATCTGAAAACCACTTTATGAAAGATGGCAAGTACTGCTATCTTGATTCAATAAATGGCAATCTGGACTAAAGATTAGGCCTCACAAAGACAAGCCAGAAGTCTCAGCCTGCCTTACCTGCAGGACCTGTGGCTTCCAGCAGGTCCAGCGACGGCCTTTGAGTGCTCGGTCCCAACCCAGCCTCCACCCCACAGACTGCTGCAGAGAGAAGGTCCGGCGGGAGATGCCGTGCTTCCGTGGGCAGCAGGGATGGAGGCCAGGCTTGTTTCGACTCGTCTGGGCTCACTGCTGTTAGGTAACGTATTTAAAATCATCTCCTCTCTTGGCTGTAGCACAGCCATAATGGCTGGCTGATCCCAAAGCCACATGCCCCCATATTCTCATAATTCTCATATCCCCATAATTCTCATAATTCTCTCATTTCTCCAGGGGAGGTCAGGTGCGTTCACTGAACCAGCAGAAAAAAATAATGCTGCTGTGAAAAAAAGGAAGTTTCCTGCCAGTTCTCTCCCTGAAGCAGCTCCCTGCGGAGTTGTGGGCGGCGGGGCCAGCCGCAGGACAGCGGTGGCAGGGTGCTGGGGGGGGTCTGACCTCCTCTCAGTGCCTGCTAGCCGGCGGCAGGGCTAAGCCTTAAGGCCAGGCCTGAGCAAGAAGAGGCGTTTGAACATCTTGTCTGGGGGCACAAGCAGAGGTGAGAACAGGTCAGAGCATGCGTCTGCTTCAGTTTCAGCGCGAATGGCCCCACCATGACCTTGTGCCCCGCGCCAGCCATCAGCCCGGCACAGGCAGCTCACCATCACCACTGCCATCCTGCCCAAGCAGCCGGTGCTTCCAGGTCTGGGTGGGACCTCTAGGGATGGCACTGCTGCTTCCTATGGGGTTTCTCCTCCATCCTCTGACACAGGGGCCACCAGCCACCTGTGAGCTGTGGTCCAGGAGAGCGGGTCTGCAGCCTGAGGCTGCAAAGGTGAGGTGGCTCCTCCTGGTCCTGGAGCAAGGCTGCCCTGAAAGAGTTAAGAGGAGAGCTCCTCCCTCCCTGTACATAAGTCTCCTCCTGGGTGACCTTCCCGGCAGCCTTTGCTGGCTCTGCCCCAACCAAACAAAGAGGGCAGGAGCTTTTCAAAGAGCAGCCTCCCAAAAAGTTGGCTGCTGCAGAGCTGGGCTGTGCTGGGACCCTGGCTGGCCACAGCCACCGGAGGATGCAGCAGCGGCAGCAAGTTGGTGCCGTCGCCTGGGAGGATCCCGGCAGTCGTCTTTAGTCCCTGTATGTGGATGCTCTGCCTGTTCGCTTCTGTGCGTTAAGCTGTTTGGGGTGCTGGGAGCGTGACGGGGAAGGATGGAGAGAAACTTCTCACAGTGGCAGTTTGAAGGGGGTGCAAGCGGTAGGGATGGGTGGCAGGAGGCCAGTGACAGTGAGCTCCTGCAGGGCCCACGGCCATCCCGTGCTCAGCGGGGTGTGGGTCTGGGTGGCGTGGGCCACTGTTGCCCGGCATGCAGACCGGGGATGCGCTCGGAGCAGGGATGCAGAGGTCTGGTGCCGTACTGAGACTCAGTGTCACAGCCGGGAGTGGTGTGTCTGATCTGAAATGCCGTCCTGCTGTCCTCCAGCCCCTTCTTCAACTCAGAAGCCCGCCTAGCAATGTTGCAGCGGAGGTGCAGACCCTCTTTAGAAATTGCCTGTGTGTCGATAGATTGCTGGGCGGTGCATTTAAGGCAGCAGACAATCACAAAGGTGCTCCAGCCAAGACACTGCAGATGAGCAGGAACAGAGCTCCGTGAGTGCTGCTTTTGAGTTTTGCTTCTGTGTTTTTCTGTCCCTTCATTCCTGCATTCTGGGCTGTCGATGACAACATTGCTTTTTACTGCTATCTCTGCAGGCGAACTGCTTTGCTTGTGGTGGTAGATGGTGGTTGGGACTAATTAGACAGAGTCTCTAAATGCCACCTGAGGCTGAAAGTGCTTGTCCTGCGTGTTGCACCGTCTTGCAACTGGGTGCTTCATTTTTCCTTCGTGTTCGTTGGCTTTGGGTTGTGGAGCCCCAGCGGCATGGTGGCGCGGCCACAGAGGGCTCTCCCCGAGCCCCAGAAGATGCAGGTGATCGGTGGGTTCTTCTGCCAACAGCAGCACTAACCCACTGGCGTTCGTTTGTCACGGTGAGGTGCCAGGTGCCGCGTACCGGGCATTACTTCATGCTTGCAGGGATTGCGCTACGGCACTGGCTCAGCCCGCAACCTCTTTTCCCTGTGCTGTAAGAGCTTTGGTCCATCTCCCGGTTCAGTCCATCGCTCCTTCTGCACCCGTGTTAGAGGGAGGTTAGATGTGTGGCTGGCTTCAGAGAATACAGCCAGCGTGGCTTCGTTAGAGGAATTGCAGAGTGGGGGGGTTGTCTTCTAAGCTCGTGGCAGCTTTTCATCCTAATGTGCAGTAGCCTTGCCTATCTCTGCAGAGAGTTGAGATTAGCCCCAGTTTCCATTGGCTGCTCTGTCCGGGAGCTGGACAGCAGAAAAAGGAGATTTTGGGGGGTTTCTCTCTAATCTGCAGAAGGAGGTGAATTTAGCAGTTTAGCTGAAAGGCTTCTAGGTGATTTAAATCTTCAGCAGTAGTCTCTGAACACCTGGCCTGCCCTCTCTCACGGTCTGAGGCTGATTCTTGCAGTGGACACCGGCAGGCAGGCCGTGGACAACCTCAAGACTCCAGGACTGTCCGCACCTGAACGTGCCTATGCACACATTTGTATTTTGGGGCTCTTAGCCTAAAAACTGTGCCATGACTCGCCTTTTCTCTGTTTTCTTGCAACACTCACAAAGCATGCCCCCGACTGCCTGCTCAGTGTTAACCTTCCTCAGACCTCCTCGTTTCACCTCAAGGAACAAACTTGTGGTGAAACACGTTACACTTTGCAGAGATTTATTTGTTTCCTGTTCAGGCTGTGAAAGACACTAGAAATTCAAGGTATGCTTGTGGTTTAGCCTTTGCAACTCTCTCTGCTGGAAGGGCTGTGTCTTTGGAGAGCAGACACTTAAAGCTGCAAAACACTTTAAAGAGGGGCTAATGCTGACTTAGATACAGGCAGGGCAGCGCCGTACTTGGCATTTGCTGTTCTTGCCTGAATAATGAAGCTCAGCTTGATGAGTTTGTTCAGTTGCAGGGCAGAGATGAATTTCTGAGCCTGGATGTGAAATCCAGCCTGTCCCTCTCCCCCAGGGCCTTTCCAGGTGGTCTGTGAAAGCCTCTTGTTCCTTCGAGCTGTGGTTCCACGGTCATTAATATCAGGTCTGGACCCTCCAGTTCATTTCTTAGTACAAATTTGACCTTTACTAGGCACAGCATCGCAGCCACGCTGAATTTGTCAGACCACGTGATATGGCGTTGATGTTGACCTATGTTTTGGGCTGTAGGAGTGCTGACCCACTGCGAGGCCTTGTTGTACAAAGCTACCCATCACTGCCTTTTGATGCAGCGTCACTGCTTTGTGCTGCGTGGCTTGGGACGCTGCGACTATCAGGGTGGATTTTCCTGTATTCCCGAAACTCTTCCTTTCCTTCCCTCAAACATGAGGAACCACTACTATGTTTATATTGTTGTTACCCTGTGCCCCTAAAAAATCCTAATACTCATTACATATATATATACACACTCCTATTTATCCTGTCACCTTATCTTTGTGCCCTGTTCCCCAGTTAGCACAAGGCTGTAGTGGCGTTGTCTGGGTCAAAAGCAAACGATGCGTATCAGCCCACCCACCATTGGTTTTGCAACCCCCAAACTGTTCCTTAGTGAAACCTCGCGGGGACCCAACTTTCTTCAATTTGCACATACTGCAAACCTTAGAGCAGAACCTTAAAGTTTTGCGTTTTCCATTTGAGGATCTAATTTTCGAGGTGTGGCCGGGCAGGGGGCTGGCTCTGCAACTGCTCCGAACGCAGAGCCCGAAGGAACAGGTCGGGTGTCCAAGGTGACAGAGCAAAGTGAGGCCTGGGCTCTAAATAACTCACTTCCAAATCCTGGGCCAGATATACAACCCTTTCTTCTCTGCCGCTCTGGTGCCTGAAGAACAAGTTGATTGAAAAGCTTCTCATGGGGTTATCCCTTCAGAGCAGGGGCCGACACGGCTCAGGGAACAGCAGCACCATCTAAATGCAACTGGCCCATCTCCTTTTAATAAAACCTGTAACAGAGCTGCTCCTTCACCGATTTTGCAAGGAAAATCAGGGCCCTATAGTGTGGGATACAGCAGTCTGTATGGCTGGTAGCAGTTGTTGTTGTTAGATAATGTTATCGCTTCCACGAGGCTCGTCAGACCCTGCAAAGCAGTGACACTGCGTACAATCGCAGCCTGGGAGAAACGGCCATTCTGCTCTGGCACAGATCTGCCTGCTTTGGCAACATTTCTGTGTAGGACACCTAATACTGTTAATCTTCCTCCAAGATAAGTACCGCTAAACCACATGGCTGGTTCTTTCTGATTACCCGTCTCCATGGAGCTAAGGCTTTCCAGCCTGTTGGTACAGCACTGAAACTGTTCTCTAGGCGAAGAGCTAAAAACTATCCATGGCCCTTCAAAGCTGTGCTGGTCCAGCTCTGAAATAGGACCCCGAGGGCAAGAAACCAAGCGGAGCATTGCCATACCAGCTCGTCTTTCCCGTCCAGCATGGCTCACTGTGTTCACAGCACTTTTCTCTGCAGGGTGAGAAGGAATCCTGCGTTCCCCCAGCAGATTCACCCCTTCCACAGCATCTTTGCCTTCGCTCTACTTGAAACTCTTCTTGCTCTCTTGGTTGCAAGAAGCTCCTTTCCGTATATGAATCCAGTGTAAACCATCACCGTCCACCTTGTGCTTCTGGAGGATGTTTTTAATATTTATTTTCCCCTCTGAGCTGCTGCAGAGTGAAAAAGGACTCATCTTGCCAGCTTTTGCAGTGGCTAGAACGCTGTGAGAAAGCAATAAAACCGAGGAGGATGGATCCGTGTCCTTCCCCAGCTGCTTGCAGCTGCTCCAGCTTCCCAAAGGCATGCTGGGGATCTGAGGAGGGCTGGCAATTGGAGGCAAAGAGAAGGGTTCGCAAGACGACCTCACTGAGCTACTACCAGCCACAAGGCCCAGGGCGAAGGGAAGTCTGGCAGATTGGTCTTGTGGCTCCATACAAGGTCCATGAGGATCAATGCCCCTTTGCTAACACCTTCCCTGTCTTTATTTTCATGCTTTTGCGTAGCCTGGTGTGCCCTGCGCAGCCGTTGTGAATTAGTCAAACTGTTTCGCATCCCATGCCCTGGTAGACTGGCCTTGCACTGTACAAAGGCAGTTCAAGTTGAAAGGAAAGGAGTATACCCATATCTAACTTTGTCCTTCATGGTCCTACATGGACCTTCTTAGGGCAGGAGTACTTTGCACTCCGCAGCACAGCAAGCTCTTGAGTCCAATGTGCATTGGGATGTTAACAACGTAAAGCGGCTGTTTTCAATCGCCGAGGCCAGATGTGATGAGCTGCATCTTCTCGCTCTCCGTGGGTTGCAGCTTTTCCATCTCCCGCTCCTCTCTCTTCCTCAGTCACAGCCATTCTCAGCATCAGCAGTTTGTCTCACTGGTGAGACACGTTGCTCCACCTTGGCATCTGCTGCCCTTGTGGCCGTGCCGCTTCTGAAATGACAGATTGAAGCGTGTTGCTCTGGTTAAGTCCATCCATGGCTAAATGCCTGCCTCTCTCCAAGGCTGTTCTGTCCCTGAGGGCCAGGCTGGCTGCAGGCGTGCTGTCGTGCAGCTCACCCAGATGACTTAAATAGCCATTGAGAAAGCACAACTCCAGGGTAAAGCGGTTGCATGATTGTGGCACGGCTTCACTGTCCATTGAAGACTCTGCAGGGATCTGATTCTTCCCTGCTTCACTTCAGGATGAATTTCGGAAGCAGATTTGCTTGCACCTCCCCAGGGCCAAACCTGCTTGGGTCCAAGAGCAGGCTCACAGTGGTGAGAGAAGGGAGAAGTGAATTTTCCCACACACGAGCCAGCTCTGTGGTCACACAACTAATGTTGAACTCTTGGGGAATCTGGTGTTCCAACCCTGGTACTCAGGGCTGCAGGAAGACTGGGGGAGGGACCAGCGGCCGTGCCGGCCGGTGGGTGTAGGTGTGTGCAGGCAAGCGGGGGACCTCTGCCCATGGGACTTGCAGGATGGATGCTGGGGAGCTCCTCTTCCTTGGGTTCGCCTCCCAGAGCTGGGGCTTGCGCTGGCGCAGAAACAAGCCTGCTGCTTGCCCTAAGGCTAATGGTTAGGTAACTTCACCTGGGTTGTAGGAAACTTGGATTCATGCTCTTCCTCCTTCTCAGACCTTAAATCCACTCTGCGTGGAAGTGAACCCTGGGGCGTGCAGGAGTGCTGCCTTCTTACTCCTCTCTTGAGGCTATTCCATTTTGTATATAATATTTTCTTGGCCAGAGAGTGGGAGAGCTAAGGAAATAGTCCCGGTGATGAGAAGGTTGCTCCAGGCTCTGGGCTGTGTTTCTGTGGATAATACTGCATGCAGTATCGGAACGGTTATGGAATAGAAGCGTTACCAGCAGTGATGCCCGGTTAAAGGAGCTTTCCCAGCTACAACTAAGTACTTAAAAGACTTCAGGCACTGCAAGGATTCAGCAGCAGCTGAAGAAAGGGTGGCTGATCTGAAATTTCGACAGACGCCTAAATTGGCAGGCTGAAGCAAAATTCCTTTCGCAGGCCTGGCTCTCTAACAAAGCACGCAGCTGCTCACAGAAATGTGTGTGTCCAGCTGGCTGGGTGAGGTCTCGAAGGCAACCCGCCGAAGGGCGATACTTGGAGCCCGTGGTGCTGCGTGACAAGCCCTCTCCGGTTGCAGCCGTAAGCCGAATGTTCCAGTCTCTGCATCTCAACCCTGCGAGTCCGCATCCCGCTGCGGGCTGTGGGTGGGGGAAGGACGCTTGCAGACCCCTGAGGGATCACACTGAAGCTATCGTAGCTCGCGGGGGAAGGATGTTGCGTCCAGACAGGCATGACTGCAGAAATCAGGGCTTGCAATATGACTTGCGGCTGTGGCTGGTGCACCACGCGATAGCCAGGTAGGTGGAGGGAGGCTTGTGATTTCCGAACAGGGGCTTCTTGTGCCCACACACCGCTCACAGCGCCTGGGCTTTGTATGGAAACCTCCAAACCAAACAAGACTCTGTGGTGCTGCTCTGTTTTAGAAATAGCAACGGCTGAGTCAGCCCAGATGAGATTGTTCCAGGCACTTTCTGGAGGAGATGAAACCTTTCTGTTTTCCCGATATCCGCAGAAATTCAAAGGGGTGAAGGCAGAGATTAAGCTCACATGATTGCAGTGCTCTGAATTTGCTTCCCCTGATGTGCTCACTCTCCCTGGCCCCCTGCAAAGGCACCACTTGAATTAACTTCTCGACTGGTGTAAGAAACCTTCAAAGGAAACACAGCACCCCTAGCCTGGCCCTGAGAAATGAAGGGAACTCCGTCCCTGATGGAAAATCACAGGTCTAGGAAAATCCCTGAATCTTTCCCTTTCATTGATTTTTTTTTTTTTTTTTTTATTTTCCTTCTGCAAAACTTATTGGAGAGTAACAAACATCTTGTAGGCCAGGTGAGTGTAAAGGTCTCATCTCCGTGAATGTGTAACTCGGGCAGCTGTGTTGCATGAGCTGCGTGCATGACACAGGCTGCGGCTCCGTTGGGAAAATCCCCTTTGGAGAGGGAGAAAGAGGAGAAGGTGATGGACTCAGCTGGGGAAATGAGGAGCAATGAGGGAAACTGCAAGTTCACAGCAGGCCCTGGATAAACAAAGGCATAACTAGAGATGGAGCCAGCCCCGAGTTGCCAGAGAGGCTGACTGCTGTGATCTTGGAGGAAATTGCTGGAATACTGTACTGTCTGGAGGGGCGACCTGTTGCTTTCACTGGCAACCCACTTCTCCTACCTGACAGGGTAGAAGGTAGCTGCTGTGCGCTCTCGGTGTAGGTGAGCAGGATTTGAGCTGGATTTCACTCTGCCCTTCTGCCCGCACTCACCTCCTGCTCACCAGCTGGACTCTGACCCACAGACTGCTTCTCTGAAATGGGCTTCCAAGTCTTGGTCTATCTCTGTTCAGTAAACACCTATTTTTAAAAAGCCCCGCTGCAGAGACAAGTACTGTTCTTGAAGCCTAAGGAGCCTGGATGAAGGTAGCCTTGAGCCCCGGGGGCGTTGATGATAGCCCCGTGGAGCTGTTGCTCGCAGCCATGTGCTGCTGGTTCGGAGCCACGCTGCGGCAAGGAGCCATCCTGGCTAAACTCCTCACCCCACCACCCCTCCAGCAACTGGGGGGCTGTGGGGGAACACCCTGCACTGGGAATGCTGAGCTGACGTGGGGTTAGTGGGGCAGGGATGGTCTGTACCTCCCACGAGCCGTCCCCAGGCCTGGGAAGGCAGGGAAGCAGGAGACGTGCAGGGCGCTGGGGAGCATCTGGAGGAGATGAGCAGGTGAGGAAGGAAGGAGCGGGGACCTGGTGATGTTACAAGACGAGTCACGTCTTCAGTGAAGAGGGAGGTGGGGGAGATGCTGCATGGAATCAGTGCATCTCCAAGGCACTCATCATCTCTCCTCCCATGCGGAGGCTGGATGAAGGGTGCAGGCGTGGGACACTAGCTTTCCTGGCATTTACGCAAACTTTGCGTTTCTGTCACCAGCGGTTCTAGAGTCCTCTGGCCATGCCTGGAAATGCTCTGGGAGGAGGGCAAAGCTTCTTGCCAGGGCCTGAGCTCCCTGTACCTGCAGTCACAGCTCAAGGTGGTGGTTGCCTTGTAGCATCTCCCCTTGGCATGGAGAAGGTTGAGCCTTTCTGACGTTTTCCTCTTGCTCTGCAATTGCAGTCCCTGTGGCCAGGGATGTCTGTTTTCCTACATCCACTCCACCAGCTCTTATCTAAAAGGTCCCTAAAACACATAACAGGGCATGGGGAGGCCTTTGGATGTAAACAGATCTGGATCAAAGTACAGTCTACATCTCTGGTGTCAATGTCTCTTGCCGCGGAAGAAGTAAAACGCAGAGGGGCCCAACTCTTGTGTTGAATTAAGTGGCTCCATTTCTCCCTCTGGCTTTCTATGGCTGATGTACAATAGTCTCTGCGCCTCCTTGGCCAACAAAACACTTAATCGTCCTTTTTTAGATCCACGTGTGCCTGGGGAAGTGGGATTTGGAACAGTTTCCTATATCACATCTGCTTGGCAGCGACCACTTGAGGTAGCCTCTCTTGTACATTGCTAATCTGAAAAGTGTTTTGCTCTCTTATGGGAGTTCTTGGAGGCTATTTATTTTGGTGAGGTGAAACCCAAAAGTATGTCCTTTAGGCAGCAGTTGCAGCACCGAGTGTCCAAGAAATGCCTGCAGATGAGGGAAGCTGATAGGAAGTGGAAAAACCCCTCCACCATAGTTGTATACACACATACACGTGTATGTATATACATGTATGGGTATATCCCCGTGTGGGTGCATATAAACACGTATGCACCACTCCAGGCAGCGTCCGTCCCGCCGTGATGCCTGCAGCAAGGCAAGGGGCTGGTCCCGCCATGTTGCTTTGCACCAGGGCGCGACCTGGCAGAGAGGGACCTGCAGAGGCCGTACTGGCAGCGTGGTCCCTGCTTACGCCACCCACGCACGTGCAGCGAGTGTGACCGTGTCCTGAGCCACTGTCCCCTGACTGACACCACCAGCCAAGGCTGTACACGTGGGGAGAAAGGGGAAGCATGGGAGGCACAGCCGTGACATTTATACACGTGCCTTCTTTACAACTGATATATAAATGGTTGCTTTTTCTTCTCCCAAAGGTATGGGGGACAGTGTCATCTCCAGACCCAAAGGGCAAGGCTCTGTGACACCAAGTTTCCATGCAGTAGCTGTCTACGTAGGCATCCCTGGTCCTGCTCGCCGTAACCTTCCAGGCCACCAAGGAGACGCAAAGCTCCAGCAGAGACCTGCCAGCCTCGTGTGATGAACCGCCGCTTGCCAGAACTTGCACTGAGCTCCCTGGGATGCTGAGCTCCTGACCACTCCTGATTCCTCACTGTGCTGCTGGCAGAGGGGAATCGACGTCCAGTTTGGGACATTGGGCAGAGCCAAGCCCGTTACCATCCTCTGTGCCCTTGGTGGACCGGGGCACTGGGCTGGACCCCCTGCTCTGAGGAGGATCCACATGAACAAGGGACAGAGTTTAGGCTGTCCCTAGTCACTCTGGTGGGAAGAGCTGCCTCCTTCCTCCTCTCAGGCTGGGAACCAGGAAGCTGGAGATGGTGCCACATGGACCCACGGCCGGGGCCAGCAGCCTGGCGGCAGAGCAGTAGCCGAGCCCGAGCACCATCGCTGGGCTTAGTGCTGCCCTGGGGGGCTGCCGGCGTCCCCGCAGCGGCCGCGCTCCGGGGATGTAGGTGCCGGGCGCAGGAGAGGTGCCGGGAGCGATGGGCCGGCTGGATGACCACGCCAAGAGGAGGATCGTGGAGCTGCGCAGGGCTGGGCTGAGCTTCCGCAAGATCAAGAAGGTGCTGGAGCTGGACGACATCCGGGTGACACCACAGGCCGTGTACCTCTTCCTCAAGCGGAAGAGCGTGGAGCCGGGGCCAGCGGCAGCTGGCTGGGACGGGGACCAGCCCTGGCCCCCGCTGCGGGGGCACGAGGCTGAGCCGCCGGGTGCCCAGCCCCCCGCAATGCCTGGCGGGGTCCCTGCAGGCAGCCGGGTGCCCTGCCCCGCTGGCAGCCAGGACACCAAGGAAGGCATCCGGATTGTCAGCGTGGCCTCGCTCTGCAAGGACAGCGAGCAGCTCGGGGAGAACCTGCCCATGGGACTGACCCCCGGGAACGGTAAGGCCTGGCTCCCCGTGTGGGGGGTCGCCACCATGGCCACCCCATGGCAGGGCTGGGCCAGGGAAAGGGCTCCCTGTCCCCTGCTGGGAGCCTCCAAGGGCCTCCTTTCAAGGCGTTTCTCTCTCTGTCCCTTGCAGGTGATGATGGCTCCACAAGTGTCCCCTTGGCTCCAGGGAGCTGCCCCCCTCCGGGGGTGCCAGCCACCCTCCCGGAGCCCCTGCCCAGCCCAGGGCGGCTGGTTGCACCCCCCACCAGGAACCCAGCCCTGATGGTGAAGAAGATGATCGTGGACAGGGCCATCCTCCTGCAGAAAAAGGTAGGAAGCCAGGCTGCACGGTGGTATAGGAGAGCCCGTCTGCTCCGGCCGGGAGCTGGTGCGGCACTACCCACTGGGATGGCCCCGCACAGCGCCCTGCTGCATCCAACCCGTGCAGATGGGACAGGCCATTGGGGATGAAAGACTCCTGAAATGCCCCCCAGACCTCTGCTAGCTGCACTCTCCAGGGACGCTTGGCCACAGCACTTGGCAAGCTCGTCTGGGAAGACCCTCTGTTCGCTGCCCACCTGCTGCAGGCAGCACCCACTGCTGCCCTTGGGCAATGTTAGCCACAGTGATGCCCATTTCTGCCAGTGCTGGCCTCCAACCTGCAGCTCACAGACCCCCTCTTTAAGGCTTGGTTTCAGCACAGGCTCAGGAGGTTCCCCAAGCCACCACAAGGACACCAGCAGCTTGGTGCTGCGCCAGGAGATGACAGGCTGTAGCAGGCCAGGGTGGGGTGACGCAGCCAGGATGGCCACGGTCTGGAACACGTCCAGCTGCCGGAATCCCTAACAAGTACACCCTCGCCTTGCTGTGCCACGAGACGCCCAGGCCATGGCCATGCATGTGTTGTCCCAGCAGGTCCACATCGCTGTGGCCATCCCACCCACCACGGTGGGCACACAGCCAGCTGGCCGGCTCCACGGCCAAGCCCAGCTCTGCTGGCCGCTGCAGCGAGCCATGGGGCAAACATAAGTGACCCAGCAGTCCCAGGACCAGCCCTGGGTAGGCTGCCAGCAGGGTGGCACGGCTATGGGGCTGCCGCAGTGCCCAAGGTTTACCCCTTCAGAGCAGGCTCCAACCTCCAGAGACTTCACTGCTGGGAGATGCCGTTTCCCCCATGGAGGACGGTAGGACACTTGCCTTCCTCACCATGGCGTCCTGGGTACACAATGCAGCCACGAGTCAGGCTGAGCCTTCTTCCACGGCCCTCTCTTTGCTCAGACACAGCAAACACCTTCTCCAGCCCACTCAGGTGTTTCTTAAGAGCCCTTGCTTGAGAGGGCACAGGTTGTTCAACACCCTTTCCAGGAGAAAGGCTCCTCTGAGGTTCAAAACCAGTATGTGATCCCTCTCAGGGAGCAGAACGGCCCTTTGCTTCAGGGTGCAATAAAAGAAATGGCGAGGCTGGAAAGAAAAACCCAGGATACGCTATTTCTGTCCCTGCAGAGAGCAAACACAGGCCTCGCATCAGCACGGGCAGCCCGGCTGCCACCCAGCAGCATCCCCCACTGGGCGGCTAAGCACATGCTGAGAGCAGCAGGGCAGCATGGTGACCCTGCAGCAGTGCATAGGGTCTGGGGGGATCACAGAATCACAGAATGGTAGGGTTGGAAGGCACCTCTGGAGATCATCTCCTCCAACCCCCTGCCAGAGCAGGGTCACCCAGAGCAGGTGGCACAGGAACGCGTCCAGGCGGGTTTGGAATGTCTCCAGAGACGGAGACTCCACCACCTCTCTGGGCAGCCTGTGCCAGGGCTCTGCCACCCTCACAGCAAAGAAGTTCCTCCTCATGTTTAGGTGGAACTTCCTATGCTCAAGTTTGTGCCCATTACCCCTTGTCCTGTCCCCGGGCACCACTGAAAAGAGCCTGGCCCCATCCTCCTGACACCCACCCTTTCAGTATTTATAAGTGTTGATAAGGTCCCCCCTCAGTCGTCTTTTTTCCAGACTGAAGAGACCCAAATCCCTCAGCCTTTCTTCATAAGAGAGATGTTCCAGTCCCCTCATCATCTTGGTAGCCCTTTGCTGTCCCCTCTCCAGCAGTTCCCTGTCCCTCTTGAACCAGGGAGCCCAGAACTGGACCCAGCGCTCCAGGTGTGGCCTCCCCAGGGCAGAGTAGAGGGGGAGGATGACCTCCCTCCACCTGCTGGCCATGCTCTTCTTGATGCACCCCAGGATGCCATTGGCCTTCTTGGCCACCAGGGCCCATTGCTGGCTCATGGGCATCCTGTTGTCCCCCAGGACTCCCAGGCCTCTTTCCACAGAGCTGCTCTCCAGCAGGTCACCCCCAACCTGCCCTGGTGCGGGGGGTTATTCCTCCCCAGGTGCAGCACCCTACACTTGCCCTTGTTGAATTTCATAAGGTTCCTCTTTGCCCAAATCTCCAGCCTGTCCAGGTCTCTCTGTATGGCGGCACGACCTTCTGGTGTGTCAGCCACCCCTCTCAGCTTTGTGTCATCGGCAAACTTGCTGAGTGCAGCTCAGAAGTGCAACTCAGAGTGTGGTGAGGTCTAGAGGTCCACAACAAGGTGATGGCTTTCTCTCATGCCTTGTAGAATCATAGAATCATGGAATCCCGGATTGGAAGGGACCTCAAGGATCATCTGGTCCAACCTTTCTTGGCAAAAGCAAGGTCTAGACAAGATGGCCCAGCGCCCTGTCCAGCTGCATCTTAAAAGTGTCCAATGATGGGAAAGCCACCATTTCCCTGGGGAGACCATTCCAATGGCTGATTGTTCTCATTGTGAAAAATTGTCCTCTTGTTTCCAATAGGAATCTTTCCAGGAATAACTTGTACCCATTGCCCCTTGTCTTTTCCATGTGACTCCTTGTAAAAAGGGAGTCTCCATCTTTTTTGTAGCCACCCTTTAAATACTGGGACATGGTGATAAGGTCTCCCCCAGGCCTCCTTTTCTCAAAGCTGAACAAACACAATTCTCTCAGCCTTTCTTGTAGCTAGGTGCAGAATAAATCCTATTCCTGCTAATCGCCATTAAAGGAGCATCTGATAATGTTTCACCTTCCCTTCTCTCCTGCCTCCCACCACTCCAGGTCAAAGATGTCAGCACTCAGACTGCCCTGCCGAACCCTGCAAGTCCTGGAAACCAAAGCTTTGCTTGGGGCGGACCAGTGCTTCCCCCCACTCCCAGCTCCCATGCCATTGCCGAAAAGCTGGATACTGTACAGACAGAGATCCAGAAGCTGAGCCAGGCCCTGCACGCCGTGCTGGAGCGGCAATGCCGCCTGGAGCGCCAGCAGGAGCACCAGCAGCGGCTGCAGCAGGAGGTGCTGATGACGCTGCAGCAGCTCAGCTCCACCGTGAGTCATGGCACGGTGCCAGCGAACCAGCCCTGTGTCCCCTTCAGCAGTGTGGCCGAGCCCTCGCCCACCGTGCCAAACTTCAGCCAGTTCAAGATGGAGCTCATCTGAACTCACGTGACGCCAGCGTGCTCTAGCAGCGCTGCGCTGATGGCAGGATGAAGCCGTGAAGAAGAACCGCCTCTCAGAGGCTGTGGGCAGCTGCCTAAGGATTACGTGGAGCACCCGGCGGAGGAGATCACCAGCGCCTCACGTTTTCAGCCCTGTTGACTGAAAGGGGCTGCCTGGCACAAGGGGCAGGGCAATGGAGAGCTGAGGCCTTGCTTCTCCTGTGCTGCCCATCCTGGGTGACACTGGGGCTGGCTGGTGGCCCACGGACTTCAGCAGTGCAGACAGGCTGCCTGCAAGCAGAGGCTACAACTAAGAGAGACATAGCTGGGAGGTGGGTCTCAAAGAAAAAGCGGGGCTTCCTCTCCTGAGGGTCAGTGCCATGACAATCAATCACAGAAAGGCTTTGCGCTCTCTCTCTGCAGAGCCTCGTTCAGTAAAAATCTCCATACACCCTGGTTCGGAAACATTGTGGGATCTCTTTCTTCATTTTACCTACCCCTTGACCCACCAGCGAACAGGTTGGATCCGTCTTGGGCGCTGCCACCACGTGTGGAGCTGTGCAGGGTGCTCAAGCCCATGAGGTGAGACCACCGCTCCACACACAAAGGGTGCCACTGGAGGCCTGGCGTCTGCCGCCACACCATTAGGGATATATCACCCTGGTGTAGGAAACAAGCTTTTACTGAGCAAGGTCCCACCTAGGTCACCCTCCTCACCCCAAATTCTCAAGAGATCTAGAGTCTGGCACTGCTCCTGCCTGCTGCCTGGCCAGGATACGGGCAGGACCATAGGAGAAAGGGCTGCACCTGGGCACGAGCTGGGTATTTGTCTCTCTTCTAACCCCTTTTTCTGGGCAGGACGTCCTCCTGGTCATGGTCCCTAGCAGCAGGGGCTCTCCCTGGTGCAGGCTGCTGGTGGGGCACAGCTGCTCAAGCAGAGAGGGGCACCATGTGCAGAACGCCCTTGTGCGGACAAGAAGGGCTCAAGGGAGGCTGATGTACCCTCACTGCAGCTCCGGAGTCCAGAGGCACTGGAAACCGGAGTCGCCTGCTGGGTGGAAAGGTGGCCCTGGTTCATCACCCAGCAGTGAATCTCCAGAGGGGACAGGAGTACGTGTCCTTCCCCTGCATCAGCCAAACAGGCTGCTTGCTTTCTGGCCACCACGCTTAGCACAAACTTTGCCTAGAAGAAGTCGTCCCCGGCCTGTTCCTTTGAACTCCTTTAGTCTGAGGGCAAAATTCAGTAGTGTAAAAATAACTCAGGTATTTGTATACACGCGCACACACACACAGATCTGTATACACACACACACATTATACGTGTATATATACACATTTTGCAGGTCCTTGCAGCAACCCCGGTAGACGGGGGAGCTGGACAACCAGTCTGCCCCCTGCGCCGCGACACAGGCCTGGCCCCAGTGCTGTTAGAGCCTGTCGCCGCCGCTGCCATGCTCGGGAGCGTTAGAAGTCTGCTGCAATCTCCCTGCGGTCGTTCATTTCGATGTTGGTGTAATTTTGCGGACGTCTGAAAAGCAACAAACAAAGGAAAAAAAGGGAAGATCAGTCGCTCTGCTCTTTCGCACGAGGCAACTAATCTGCGTCTCATCTTTGCACTTAAAACGAAGAGGCTGGACGGCCCGCCTTCAGCAGGCACAGAGTTTACTGAGGTCTCAGTGTTTTGGGGAAAAACAGGAGCAGGACACCTGCTGTCACCTGGCACATGTTCATCAACTTAAAACCACCCTGCTTTCTGAAAGAGATTGCCTAAACCCGACTTAAGGTATTTTTTAAATGCCTATAAAAAAAATACATACTGAGTTTCCTATTGCCCAAATGTATTTTAAGAATTTTCCTCATTTCTAACACTTGCACACCAGTCAGTAAAATCAGTAAAAAATTCATGGAAATAAATCCCCTGGGCTGGTTAAATAACCCATCCACTGTAACATTTATTTCAGACAAACACGCAGCCCGACTGTTAAGCTGCTCTTCGCCTTCGTAATTATTTAAAGTGGTGTCATTTTATAACATGGAAGCTGTTTCCATCAAGGTAATCCTAAACGGTCTGTTGCTTCCACCCCACACTAAGGAAGAGCTCTTCCCTGTGGCCAAAGCATCATCTCACTGCCCCTTGGGTAGCACAAGCCTTCAGCTTTCCGCTCTCCCACCACAGCGCGTTGTAAGCGAGACTGATGGCCTTTACGCTGTGCCCACTGCCGTGCCTAGCAGTATCCGTGGTTTTTATTGGTGGTTATCTGAACCTCCTGCAGAACCTGGAATCCGCCACATCAAAAGCAAAGGGGCTTTGGATGCGGCAGCTGAATGTAGGTGTTCACCCGAGTGAAGGAGCAGGTCCCCGTGCAGCAATGAGAGAGGAAGCGCTGGGGCAGGAGAGGGTGAGAGATGCAAGGCAGATGGGAAGGTGGTTTCTCACCTTTTGATGAAGTAAAGTGCCAGGCTGACCAACAAGAACACGAGCAGGAGACATCCCAAGATGAACAGGGCAATTTCCCAGCCCTGGAAGGAAGCTGAGGGTACAAAGGTAGAGATGGACCACTATAGCCATGACCTTTCCCAGCACAGGGTGCCACCAGGAGGTCACAGAGTCACAGGTGGGTTGGGTTGGGCTGGGTTGGAAGGGACCTTTAAAGTCCATTTAGTCCAACCCCCTGCCATGCGCAGGGACATCTTTCACTAGATGAGGTTGCTCAAAGCCCCATCCAACCTGACCTTGAACACTTCCAATGATGGGAGACTGACAACTTCTCTGGGAAACAACGGATTGGGCTGTCTCAGCCTCCTGATCTGGAGAGCCACCCTTCCACCCCCCGGCTGCCCCCGCCATGGCGTGCCAGCTCTGGCCGGCTCCAGCCTGGCTGCCACCTGCTGCTCCGAGCAACTGGCCTTCTGGGCTGTGTGTCCAACAGCTCCGAAAGCAAAGGGGCTCCCTGGTGAAGCTCAGCCTCACGAGAAGATTTAGACACCCCAACTGACAGTGGTATTGGCGTGACAGGGCTGACTACCCCAGCACACCGGAGGAACCAACCGTCATTACCTCTCTCATAATGACCTTCCAGTTTCTAGAAGGCAGCTGTGTTTGGGAAGCATCACCAGAGGTCCCTGGTGGCTTGCCCTGCCTTGCCCACCTCACAAAGACACGGCTTGACCCTGTCCCCAGCCCCACTGTGATGGAAGCAGACCACTATGCTTAGCTTCACCTCCTACTCACCACTGCTGTGAGACACAGACAGTGTATTTTTGGGGGCGACACACTCGGGACTGGTTTTCAGCACTCTCCCATCCACAGAGAAAGGGTGAGGGCTGGCCAGGAAGCCCTGGCTCCAGGTCTCGATGGACTGCTGCTGCTCCGGCTGCCGAGCCCGCACCCGGCCCCAGACCTTCACCAGGGAGCCCGTGCATGTCAGGTTCAGATCTGCGGAGAAACAACAGCGGGTCTTGGGTGGTCAGACACCCCTCGGCTGACACATTGCTCCCATGACTTCATGCCCTGCTCCAGCAACACCCTCCTGCTTCCATGCTCTTCACCCTCTTCTCCCCACCGCTCTGAAATCACCCTGCCATGCTGTTTCACAAGTAACCTGAGCATATGCTCCACCTTTCTTTCAGTTGCAAAAGGGACTTGGAGTTGTTCTCCCAACCCAGCAGAATACTTTGTACTGCACTTTGTAACTTCACGATCTCTACCCATTGGTGACAGTTGCCTGAAATTGTTTACAGGGTCAAAAAGGTGTTTGGGTGAGGCAGACAAAGCATGGCTGCGAAGTCTTCGATTCCTTCACCAGCCAAAAAATAGGAAACATTTCTTCCCATCTCTTAAGACCTGTAAGTCTGTAAGACTTCCAGAAGTGACTTTTTGGTCCAAGTACTTTGAATAAGTATAGGACACTGAAGGAGTCTGACAGAGAAAGAGTTGAGAACCAGAGTCCTCTAGAGTGCAAATGGCTCTTTGCTTTGTGGGTTTAGGATACTCAGTTTATCTGGCAGACATCTCAAGGCATCATCAGAGACTCCCATTGCTCACGGTCCCTCTCGTCTGCCCTTCCTCTAGCAAGCAGCTCGTGTCAGGCTCTCTCCTGCTCTCCTCACTGAAATCCCATGTACCCACCACTGCTCCTCCAGTTCCCCTCACTCGAGTGCAAGCCTGCAAGTTTGGCTTGAGAAGGGACCATCCTGATGACAAGGAGCTGTGGACGGGTGAGGGAGGAGGGCACTGTGAACCAGAAGAGCGGAGCAGGGCACCAACCTTGCAGGTAGAGCTCAGAGACGCCGCAGGAGCACTCCTCCTCCAGGGAGCTCAACAAGACCCTTCCCAAGCTTTCCAGCATCCTCCTGTGGTGCAGGGTCCACATGGAACAGTCTAGAGGAAAAGGAGATGTATTTTTCTGGGTGCAGCTTGGGGTTGTTAATAAGCTCCCAGCTGCGTGCCCCTTCTAAAACACTTGGCTTCACTCCTGAGCTCAGGAGCAAAGCTCCTCCAGAGCTTGCATCCCACCCTCCTCTGCATCCCACCCTCCTCTGTCCCCCTCCTGCAGGGTGGGTCTGCACTTCTGGCCTTCTTACACCAGCTTCACTCCTGCACCAACCTCCCAGGGGAGTGGGGAAGAGCCATGCCCCACGTGTCCCACCATGTGGGCCAGTACAGAAAGGTCCCTCGTGCTGGGAGAGCAGGAAGATGTCCGCTGCCTGCCCCTCTCAGGAGGCTGGAGAAGGAGGAGGAGGAACCTCCGTTTCATTTAACCCAGATGTTGACTGCCCCGAGCTGATCCAAGCATGGCCTTTGCAGGGGCTGGAGGACCCCCTCTACTTTTGCTTGCTGGCTCCGGGGTCAGGACTGAGCCACGCCGCTTTGTTCCTGTGACAGGCTGAGATGGGAGAGTTTGCTGGCAGTGTCCCTCACCATGCCCCTGCCACCACGAGAGGTCTGGAGGGGCTCTCCTGCCGTTGCTGCAAATCTAACGCTGCAGAAAAATCCCGAGAGCAGGGCCCAGCCCCGCCTCAGCAGAGACATCTCAAATTAAATGTGTGGCCACCTTCATACAAGCAGATGCTGAAGCTGTGAGCGAAGCTGCCCTCTTGGGATGGCGGCATCACATCAACAGATGGGTGTCTGCACCAGCCCTCCCCCAGCATGTCCCCTTTCATGACTGGGAGGCAGCAGGGTCCCCGCCAGCATCCCCCTCCCATGCCATGGGATGTCGGGGTCAGCCTCCCATCGCCCCCAGCCCAGCCCTCCTGCCTCCCACCAGAGGGGGCACCCAGCTCCACTCACTGGGTGTCAGGAAGCAGAGGTGGAGATCCACCGCGAAGGCGTCCTGGGGACAGCTGTTCTGCAGACCAGGGGTAGGCTCCGAGACGGCAAACTGCAGCTCTGCGCTGGCATTGCCACCAGCGCAACGGCTCAGGGACACGGGCCTGTCCCCAGAAGAGGAGTCAGAGCTCACCAACACCTCACACACATTTCTTCCCACCTCCAACCACAAATCCCTCCCGGGCCTCAGTTCCCAATGCTGTTGGGGATGATGGAGAGTTTGCTGGAGCTGGAGCTGAAACCAACTCACAGAGCCATCACAGAGATGGGTCCAGCCAACCCCACCAGCTGGAGAAGACTGGGGCTTGGCCAGAGCAAACCTGTTTGGTCTGACTGGCTTCTGTAGGAGTAAGATTGCTGCCTCATTACAGCCAGCCTCCCAAAATTAAGAGTTTGTCCTCCAGGATAAGGAGTTTTCCAAGCTACACAATATCTGCCCCTGCATTTCACTAACCTACTGCTTCCCTCCCCACACCAGGGCTTAGAAACTTGGTCACGGTGTGAGGAACCAGCTTTCTGGATGCAGTTGTTCAGGGCTGGACCCGGACAGAGGGTCCAGACAGGGGCAGAGTGGTGTCAACCCATGGGAGCTCTCCCACCAAACCGCTGCCCTGACCTTGGGAATAACCACCCTGACGAGGGTTCAGCATAGCTTTTCAGCCAGACAGAAGCCGGAGACCTGTTTCCCAGGAAAACCGTGCACGTGGGGCCGCACTCTGTGCATGGGTGCTCGTAGGGGAGGCTACAAAGGGCAGAACCTCCTGTCACACCAGGTGGGACAGGGGAGCAGAGGACTTGAGGGGGACAGATTTAATTAACAGTGGTGATGTGGTGGACCGGAGGAACTCTGCTAGTATTCCCACCAAGAGAAAGGCTTAGCTCTCCGTTATTATAGAATCATGGAATCAGAATCATTTAGGTTGGTAAAGACCCTTGGGATCATTGAGTCCAACCATCAACTCCACTCTACAAAGTTCTCCCCTGCACCATATCCCACAACACCACATCTAAACGACTCTTAAACACATCCAGGGATGGTGACTCCACCACCTCCCTGGGCAGCCTATTCCAGTGTCTGACCACTCTTTCTGTGACGAATTTTTTCCTAATGTCCAGTCTAAACCTACCTTGCTGCAGCTTGAAGCCGTTCCCTCTTGTTCTATCACCAATTACCTGTGAGAAGAGACCAGCACCAACCTCTCTACAATGTCCTTTCAAGTAGTTGTAGAGAGTGATGAGGTCTCCCCTCAGCCTCCTCTTCCTCAAACCAAACAGTCCCAGCTCCTTCAATTGTTCCTCATAAGATTTATTCTCCAGACCCTTCACCAGCTTCGTTGCCCTCCTCTGCACTCGCTCCAGCACCTCGATATCTCTCTCGTATGGAGGTGCCCAAAACTGGACACAATATTCAAGGTGTGGCCTCACCAGTGCTGAGTACAGGGGGACAATCACCTCCCTACTTCTGCTGGTCACACTATTCCTAATGCAATCCAGGATGGCATTGGCTTTCTTGGCCACCTGGGCACACTGCTGGCTCATGTGCAGCCTCTTGTCAATTAGAACCCCCAGGTCCTTTTCTGCCAGGCAGCTCTCCAGCCACACTTCCCCAAGCCTGTAGCGATGCATGGGCTTGTTGTGGCCCAAGTGCAGGACCTGGCACTTGGCCTTGTTGAAGCACATTCCATTCGCGTTGGCCCATGGGTCCAATCTATTGAGTCCGCCTAGGAACAAAAGCCGTGTTGGGTTGTGTTTTGTTGTGCTGCTCACAGGGATATTCTTTTTTGCTTCGTTTGTTTGGCTGTGTTTTTTTTAAAGAAAAAGTTTGGCAAAGAGGCATGTGCAGCTGCTATCTGTAAAGGCTGCGCTCCTTCATGTGAGGCCATACTCGTCCCTTGGGCAGTGGAGGAACAAAGTTCAATTCCCTACGCCAAGGGTGGGGAAACCTTTTCCACGGCAACGTGCTACCCACCTCTCTGTTTTTCACCACAGTGCGGGTGAATACATTCAGCCGTGCAGGACGTGCCAGCCGGAGGCGCTGGGGGCAGGGAACCCAAAGGCATTTTCACAGAGAAGCAACCTCACCTGCCATCCTTGCAGGGCACAGCGTAAGACGGTCCAAGGAAGTCCAAGTGTCCTCCAGCTGTGCTGGGCTCACACGTGTAAACCAAGGCATCCACCAAGTTCTCTGATGTTGCCTTTGTGCCAGCAGGAATCAAGCTGGTGCTGTACACAGCAATAGCGCTGGTGCCTTCACTAGCAGCAGAGATATCCTTGAAAGTCAGGTTTGTCCCATCTGGAAATGCCAGGGGAATAAGTGGGGTGAACATCTAGATAGCGTTAGGCTGAGTCTTGAGCCTGACAGGACAAGCTGGTAACAAGGAGAACTCCAAGAACAGAAACGGAAGACAAAATAATGGTGGTGACTGAGGCCAAGTAAAGCTGTAAAGAAGCAACTGCTTGCTGTGAACACAGGTTTCCAAAAAGATCAAGGTTTCTCTGAGATGCAGAGTCCTCTCCAAGCAGCCCAGCCAGAACTTAAAGATGAACAAAAAACAAATCAAGATAAACAAAGGAAACACCACCTCAGGACCAGGAGGAGGCAGCAGCACTGCGGGGCTCAGTGAGCATCAGTGACCGTGGCATCAGTGAATGACTGGACGGTCCTAGTGGACCCTACTTCTCCTGAAAGCCCCCTTGTCTTGGTCCTGGCAGGAGGAGCTTTCAGTGCTCCTGGTCCCTCTGCCCTGCACGGGGAGCTCAGCGAGGGCGGGCAGGAGGATTAAGCACCTTCTCAGCTGGAGCGTGACGAAACAGCCCAGGCAGAACAAAGAGAGAAAAAACAGGAATAAAGGACAGGAAAGGCAAGGAAGAGGTGTTCCCCATGTCACGCACCCTCCTCCATCCCTTTCCTCAAATCTGCTCAACCACCTGCCCATTTGTTTGAAGACAAACCACACGCCAGGTCTGTGCCATCAGCCTCACCATGCCCCTGGCCTCCATCCAATGCAAACACGAACAGCCCCGTGGCTCCAATGGTGCCCCTCAGTGGGACGCTGACATGCGCTTTGCCCTTCTTTCCTGAGAAGAAGATGAGGCTGAGCCCTCCCAGGCTGGCACCAGGCTTCCCCTCCAGCTCAACGAAGCGGTAGGGCGCAGTGCTACCACCCAGGCACAGCTCGCTGATGTGGACGGCAGGAGGGACCAGCGCCGAGGAGCTGCTGCAGAAGTTCTCCCCCAGCGGCGTCACCGTGGTCACCTGCAGTGAGACACAAAAGCTGCTGCCACCGCTGCTGCTCCCATTTCTTCAGGTGGAGCGATAGCTGCTCATGGTGTTACCTCTTGTTGGTGCCTCCCACGGCTCCCCGGTGAGGCCCGAAGAGGACGTGGTGGTTCTGCCTCACACCAGCTGCTCTCAGGGTTGTCCTGGCTGCAAGGGTCTCCCGTCACCACACATCCCCATCACTGCCTTTGCTCCCACTCTCAGGCCTAGTAACAATTCTCTTTCCCTGCTCTCGGGAGCAATTCTACACTTGTGTCTCCCGTCTGTGGCATCGCTTCCTTGCGGTCCTCTCCCACTGCAAACCTCCCTTCAAATGTGGCTGTGGCGGCCACTCAGCACCTCCCTCCTGCCAGCAGACCTCTTCTGCTTCTAGAGCCGTTTTATTGCCCCAGTTTTGGACCTGAGGTCCAATCCCAGCAGGCATCAGCAGTGGAGCAGCAAAGTCCTCCCTTACCCAGCCCTATGCAGGACAAGCATACAGATTCTGTCATGTTCCTTCAGGGGGACCACCTGAAAGTACAGGTTTCGAAATAAAAAGGAACACCCTCCATCATCTTTGTCCACTCTCCATCATCTTTGAAAGGTCATGGTGAACAGGAGAGGTGCCTGAGGACTGGAGGAAGGCCAATATCACTCCAGTCTTCAAAACGGGCAAGAAGGAGGACACAGGGAACTACAGACCGGTTAGTCTCACCTCCGTCCCTGGAAAGGTAATGGAGCGACTTGTTCTGGATGTCATACCCAAGCACATTCAAGAGCAGGAAGTTATTGGAAGTGGTCAAACATAGATTTACCAAGGGTAAATCATGATTGACCAATCTCATGGCCTTCTATGATGTTATAACTGGTTGGCTGGATGAGGGCAGAGCAGCAGATGTCCTCTACCTTGACTTCAGCAAGGCTTTTGACACTGTCTCTTATAACATCCTCCTTAGGAAACTGAGGAAGCATGGACTAGACGAGGGGATCAGCAAGGTGGATTGAGAGCTGGCTGTGCGACAGGACTCAGAGGGTTGTGATTAATGGAGCAGGGTCAAGTTGGAGGCCTGTAACCAGTGGTGTCCCCCAGGGGTCAATACTTGGACCAGTATCGTTTAACGTATTCGTCAACGACCTGGACGAGGGGACAGAGTGTATGCTCAGCAAGTTCACTGATGATACCAAACTGGGTGGGGTGGCCGACACCCCAGAGGGCCGTGCTGCCATCCAGCGTGACCTGGACAGGCTGGAGAGCTGGGCAGAGAAGAACCTCATGAGGTTCAACAAGGACAAGTGTAGGGTCCTGCGCCTGGGGAGGAAGAATGCTAAGCACCAGTATAGGTTAGGGGTGGACCTGCTGGAAAGCAGCTCTGAAGAAAAGGATCTGGGGGTCTTGGTAGACAGTAAATTATCCACGAGCAAGCAATGTGCCCTTGTCGTCAAGAAGGCCAACGGAATTCTGGGCTGCATAGGGAAGAGTGTGGCCAGCAGGGCAAGGGAGGTCATCCTCCCCCTCTACTCTGCACTGGTGAGGCCACAACTGGAATACTGTGTCCAGTTCTGGGCTGCCCAGTTCAAGAGAGACAGGGAACTACTGGAGAGAGTCCAGCGGAGGGCAACAAAGATGATGGAGGGACTGGAGCATCTCCCGTATGAGGAAAGGCTGAGAGAGCTGGGACTCTTTAGCCTGGAGAAGAGAAGGCCGAGGGGAGACCTTATTAATGTTGACAAGTATCTAAAGGGTGGGTTTAAGGAGGATGGAGCCAGACTCTTTTCAGCAGTTCCCAGTAACAGGACGAGGGGTAACAGGCACAAGCTGGAACATAGGAAGTTCCTATCAAATATGATAAAAAACTTCTTTACGGTGAGGGTGACAGAGCACTGGAACAGGCTGCCCAGGGAGGTTGTGGAGTCCCCGTCTCTGGCTGCATCAAGACCCGCCTGGATGCAGTCCTGAGTGATGTGCTCTGGGCAACCCTGCTTTAGCAGGGGAGTTGGACCAGATGATCTCTAGAGGTCCCTTCCAACTCTGAAAAAAAATTCCGTAATTCCGTACTTCAGACGAATTACCACAAATCAGTCACACCAATGGTGGAGGCATGTCCTTCACGCATTGGCCCTGCAGGAAGCTGGGTTTCACGGATGTGATGTGCTGTACCACACATCCTGAAAGTGGCACCAAATAAATGGGGGTGAAGAGGTGGCTCCACATCTGGCTCAGGGTAACTTGACAGCCCAGGATGCTGCCCAAAAGCAGACTCCCCCGTTCTGGGGTTGGCAGCATGTGAGCTGTCTTCAGAGATCTCCTGGTTCGGAGCCATGCTGCCCAGGGCAGGGGGAGCTGTTACCTGGACAACAACAGGCAGGTGAAGGGGGCAGGGAGGTGAGGCCTGCTGAGAGCATCAGCAGATGGCAGGAGGTAGATGTGGCTCACCAGAATGCCCCACTCTCCCAAATAAAGGACATACTGAAACATGACTGCTGCCCTCCCAGTGACTACGGATGGAGAAAGGACATCCGCCATCAACCCACCTGGAAGCTGCTCTGGAGTTTTGCGGTCAGGCTGTAGCAGCGGCTCAGAGACTCATCCTCAGTGCTGTGAGAATCGTTTTCATACAGGATGCTCTGCCCTGGTACCAGCACTTTGACCAGCTGGTGTGCCTTCTCTGGCATTCGGGACGTGTACACCACGGCGTCCACCAGCCCCTCTGCAGTCACAGCCATGTTCACCGCGTAGGGGGTGGTGTTGCTGTAGTAGAGAGCCACAGCGTCCGCCCCATTCTGGATGGTGTTGGGGGGCAGCCTGATCATGGGTGCTGGGCGCACGGCGCTGCTCCCCACCAAGAAGTAACCCAGCTTATCTGTGTGGTGTCCCGACAGGTCCAACACCCGGTAGGCCCGGCTATTTTTACCATTGTAGAGGACCAACCAGTATCCCTGGAGGTCAAAGCGTGTCCGTCCAGTGTAGAAGAGTTCAATGTACTCTGTGTCCTCTGCTCCCCCTGGGTTGTCTGGGTTCACCTCATTGATCAGTAGCTTGGCCACATGCGCAGGAGGCTCTCGAGTCCCTTCTGGTATCTCTGATGGGACACCTTGGAAAGCAAAAACGTCACGAATATGGGCCTAAGCACAGAACCCCAGGGAAACAACACGACGTTTAATGCTATTTTGCTGGGGTGACAACAAATTCAGCAGAGGACTGAGGATGCTGGCTCAGATTTTTATCAGCTGTGTGCTCCATAAGCCTTAGAAGAGCCCTGGCAACACTCTAATCCCAGCTGTAGCAACAGAGCTTGCTGCTATTCCAGAGAATGAGCAAAATGGGTAACTGGATGCGATGGAATTGGAGGGGATTTTTGCCAGAGTTGGGGAAATGGAGGGAGGGACATCTCCTCCTGCAGGAGAGCTAGACCCACATGTCCACCCTCAAACACATCGTACCCCCCAACCTGCAAGAATGACGATCGGTACCTGGAGGCAAGCCTGACGCATTAACATCCTTGAAGCAGGAGCTTTCTGCTGTGATGTTCCTTCTGCCAAAACTAACAAGTCTGGGCGTCTCTAGGAGGGTCTTGAAGGCTAGCAGCAGGCTGCTCAGCTGGTCCTCTGACTTAGCAGTTAGCAGAGTGGTGAACACAAGCCCCAGGTCCTGGCAGGCTGCCTTTGGCTCTGCAGAGACAAACAGAGAACTGCCTCAGTTTCCCCATGCTGCCAAAGATGCACTTTCTCCTGGAAGAGACAAGAGCTCACCAGCTCATCTCTACCACTGCTGCCCTCCTGGTCAGACTGACTCAGGGCAGTTCACACCATCTGCACAGTGCCGTGAGCTCTGCCCGTGCCCGGGGACAACCTGGGACCAAGTCCCACAGCACGCCCAGATACTGCGCTCATCCCTTTGAAGCCTCGTAGTCCCAACATTGCACAGAACAGTCTCTTCGGGCTGTGTCTAAACATCAGCTAAATATAACGCTGCTGACAATGCAGGCTGGAAAGTCACAGCTCCCCTTCACGTGCCTGCGCGTGCTCCTCACACTTGCGCACTAACCTGGTAGGGATATCAGAAAAGCAACGCAGGCCAGTAGGGCCCCTTGCATTTCTGCTGCAACTTGGCTTAGTTCATATGGATTATAAAGTCAGGTAGGCAACAAACTCCTAGCTGAGATGTCACCCTTGTTGCCACATCTGTCTCAAGGCCAAAACAGCTGGTGGTCCGCAGGTGAGCAGCGATGTGTGCCGGCGGAGCCGCAGATGGAAGCGCCCTGCCAAACATGCAAAAGCAGGACCATGCTCTGCCTAACACCTGACGTTCCTCTCATCAGCGCCAAGTTCAAATTGGCTGGCATGCAAGCCAGGAGGATGCAACGCAACAGGAAACATGGGGCTGAAAATCAGAAGTGAACGGGCATTAGTGACTGGCGGTCCCTGGGCTGCCCTGGTCCTGCCCCGCTCACCTTTGAAGTAGGCAGCAGAGACTCCACAGCTGCAGGATTCATCAAGGGCCTGGACCAGAGTCACCAGGACCTCTTCTGACTTCAGGAGCCACTCCTGGCAATCTATGAAACAAAAACCTAACTGTTACCCAGCCAGTGCAACCTCGGTCACGGGATCCAGCTCATTCTGGGATGGGCGCAGCTCAGCTCCTGCTTATCACTCAGAGGGCCCAAAAAAGGCTTCACTTCACCCCGAGCAGTTGGGTGCAGGAATCAAAACTGGAGAAGCTCAGCCGCGGGTTGCCATGAAGAAAAATATTGCAGAAAACTGTCAGATGTCCTAGCTGCATTTCCTTTGGTGTTACGTTCACACGCCCCAGCACGACTCTGGGAAGTCTTTCTGCACAGCTCTGGCTTTGTGCAAGTGCTCTTGTCCTTAGGAGGTCCTGCCTACAGAAGCAGAAATAACGAATACCCACCTGCTACATGGAGGCAGAAGGAAAGAGTCTGGCTGAAGCGTCTGCTGGGGCAATCATTAAACTTGCCAGGGGTGGGCCGGCTGAGGACGTAAGACAAGGAGTCCCGGGTCACAGAGCAGCAGTTGCACTGGCTCATGGACACATCTCCCAGCTGGTGCCTGCGAGAGATGGACATGTAAATGAAAGAAAACATGACCTGCCAGCCAGAGATCCGAGTGCTCTTCACCCACCAGTCACACCTGCCTGCACCGCAGGATGAAACCATGCACTTACAGTCTTCTCCCTTCACAAGGTTTGGAGAGATACCATCCTCATCAGTACCTCCTTGTCTCAAAAAAACAGCCCAAGAGCTAACGAAATCTTGAGAGAGAAGAGCACAGGCTTCATCCAACCCTTTCTCTTCTAGCACCGGCTGCTTTTCTGACTGATTTGAAGGGAGGCAAGATAGTACAGATACACTCGTACTCAGCCTGGGACCAGTGGGAAGAACGGTGGGGTGCAGCTAGGGAAACTGAAAGGCAGCACCTGAGGTTAAAATGCTTGAGCAAGGGCCCTCAACTCAAAGGCAAAGAGTATGACCGGGGGCTGGATTTGATGACTTTTAAAGGTTCCTTCCAACCCAAACCATTCTACGATTCCATGAAGCCCCACTGTGAGGAGCTGCACAGAGCAGAGCTGCTCGGAGCTCCTCGGGGAAGGAGACCGCTTCCTTATAGGATACGTGCAGGTTCTGTTTCACAAGAAGGAGGAAAATGAGCAAAGGAAGGAATAGGGGCATGCTGTGAACGAGTGGTGACCCTGTCTTGGGAGTAAACTACACCCTTTCTTGATGCAGTTGACTCCAATGGTGGTCTCAAATGGCCTTTTCACAGGCCCGTCCAGAAAGGTTGAATTTCCTCCAGCTACAGAGCCAGGACCTTGGTATTTAGTCGACAGTTACACACAGAGGTCAAATCTGCTGCTTTGCCATCAAAACCGCAGACAAGAGCTTGCCCAGATTTTTTTTGCTTATTGCCTGGTTCGACACACCCCACCCCGTCTTCACGTGCATGGCACCTGCTGCCCCCGCTCCTCCGCCCGCTCCACTGTCCTTTACCCACTCTGTTCTCCTCTTTCTCCTGTTAGTAGACCATGCCTAAAAAGTGAAGGAAACGGTTCTCATGTCTCACAAAAGTCTGAGGTTATTAACCCACCAAGACGAAAAGAAACCCCATTCTGGGCTCAACCCAGAATGCACAGTAACCCCACTTTCAGTCCTTGGTCTGGACGAAGCAGGGCAGGGATTTCCTCCTGGGTCAGGGGAACGATACTGAAGTCCCTCCCTTGCCCTCATTTTGACCTGAAATTCCACCCTGAGCCTAAGAAAAACCTTTTCTTGTTGAAAGAGGTACTGGAAAATCCATTATATTGACCATTACACTTTTATAAATAATACATTATATAAAATTATAAAATAATAACCAGCCATCATTTGGTCAGAAAATTCTTCCTCATGTACTTCATTCTACAACTGTACAGCTGCACCAGGACTGCTGAGGAGAGGGGGACACCTACAAACTCAGCCCAAGGGGTGGAAAAAGGACAGGACTCAATGCCACCACGAGGAGACCCTGGTCTGGAGGTGGCACTTGTCAACCAGTCCTGACCAGGGTTTGGGACGGCAGACAAGGGCGATTCTGGTGCCAAATTCTCCTCCCAGCCCTGCCCAGCATCTCACCGCTTTTCCTTGTAGGCAGGTCTGCCAGGGGTGAGGGTCTCCAGCAGCTCAGGGTTTGGTTCCTTGTCGTTCGTGTACACGAAGGCATCCAACAGGCTGGTCACCGGCAGCACCCTCCCCGGGACAAAAGTGCTGCTGTTGCCTCTGTAGAGGGCAATTGCATTGGGGCCACCTCGGAGGACAGGACGGGTGGTGTTCTCCGGGAACGGCAGATCCACTGCACACCAGCAAGGAAAGGAGCAACAGCAGCACATGAGTGGTACAACAACAGTGTCACAACAGTGGCACACAAGCAACACATTAGAGATAGCCACGATGTAGGAAACCAGCATCTCTTCAGTCCCGGAGAGCAGGACGCAGGAACTCAGAAAGTGGCTGACGTTGCCTGGTTATCGCAAATTCGGCATCTGCTGCCCCATCTTTTTGCTCACTAACATTTCTCACGTTTGCTCAGCCTGAATTTCCCCATTTCTGTCCAGATCCACAGCGTGGAGGAGGCCGGAGGGGGAAATCTGAGCAGAGTTTGCCCTGCTGTTTTGGTTTTGCGAACAGAGAAGCTGATTTATGCATAAACAGAGGAACTGGAAAGTGAGTGCTGATGGGACTTCGCCGACAGTAAAGTCAATTTTTAATTCGAAAAGTGATCTGCAAAATCCACTAACTGTTCAGGTAGCAGTTGCTTTAAACAGAAATATTTAAGAATTTACATTTTATTCCAGCATTTAACAGTCCATGGTTTTTACAAACACGCTCTCCACATACACACACAATATATACACACACGTATTCAGCAAAGGGTCAAGATACCAGCACACAAAATTAAGGCTGAGGTTTGGTGGAGCTTTCCAGTCTCATGAGCTTCCCAATTTCCTTCCTCGTATTTATTGTTCCCTTCATGAGCTATTTCCCCAGCACCTGGTAGGAACTGCTAAGGCTATTAAAAGCAGCAGATCGATGATATTTCAGTACTTCTCCCCGTGTAAATGGCTTCAGGGAACAAACATTAAAGGAGGAGCCACATGAGAGGCAGAGGGGTAAGAAGAATTGGTTGCTCCTTGAGAAGTAAGTGCCACCAGGCCACCTGCATGCTAAGGGGACGTCCTGTGCCTTAGCCCTGATGCATCCCTGCCCAGGGGTCTGGTTTTCCCCTGCCTGACTAATCTGGTGGCTTTCCATGATGGAGCGACTATGTTGGAGGATAAGGGAAGAGCAACTGCTGTCATCTATCTCGACTTCTGCAAGGCCTTTGACATTGTTCCACACAACATCTTTGCCTCTAAATTGAAGAGACAGGGGTTTGACGGATGGACTATTCAATAGATCGGGAACTGGTTGTACGGCTGCATCCAGAGTTGCAGCCAACAGATCTATGCCCAAATGGAGATCAGTAACAAGAGGTGTCCCTCGGGGGTCCGTATGGTTCAATATCTTCATTAATGACACAGGCAGTGGGATTGACTGCACCCTCAACAAATTTGCAGATGACACCAAGCTGAGTGGTGCAGTTGATACACCTGAAGGAAGGGATGCTATCCAGAAGGACTCTGACTTGCTGGAGGAGTGGGCCCATGTGAACATCAAGAGGTTCCACAAGGCCAAGCGCAAGGCCCTACACCTGGGTCAGGGCAATCATCACTATCAGCACAGACTGGGGGATGAAGGGATGGAGAGCAGCCCTGAGGAGAAGGGCTTGGGGGTGTTGGTGGACGAGAAGCTCAATACAACCCAGCGATGTGTGCTGGCAGCACAGAACCCCCTGCAGTCTGGGCTGCATCCCCAGCAGCGTGGGCAGCAGGGCGAGGGGGGGATTCTGCCCCTCTGCTCCGCTCTGGGGAGACCCCCCTGCAGTGCTGCCTCCAGCTCTGGGGCACCAACAGCAGAAGGACACGGAGCTGTTGGAGCGGGGCCAGAGGAGGCCCCGGAGATGCTGGGAGGGCTGGAGCCCCTCTGCTGTGAGGACAGGCTGAGAGAGCTGGGGGGGTTCAGCCTGGAGAAGAGAAGGCTCCGGGGAGACTTTATTGTGGCCCTTCAATAATTAAAGGAGGGTTATAGGAAAGACGGAGAGGGACTTCTTACCAAGGTCTGTACGGATAGGATATGGGGTAATGGTTTTAAACTAACAGGGTAGAAAGAAAAAATTTACGATGAGGGTGGCAAGATGTTGGCCTAGGATGCCCATAGAAGTGGTGGATGCTCCATCCCTGGAGGTGTTCAAGGTCAGCTTGGATGGGGCTTGGAGCAACTTGGTCTAGTGAAAGATGTCCCTGCTCATGGCAAGTGGGGTGGAACTAGATGATCTTTAAAGTTCCCTTCCAACCCAAACCACCCTATGACTCATTTGGAAGTTTTCACACTGGCATCTGTCGAGGGAGGACTTCTGCTCCAGCGCTCTCACAGCTTTAAGTTCTCTGCAGTGATAGGCAGACAAGCCTTACAAAGACAGGACTAATGCACAGGACCATTTTAAGAGCTCCTGTCCCAGATTTGAAGTGGTCGGGTTAAACCAAGCAGTCAAATTCTCCCACAGTGCTCAGCACGGAGTCACTATGAAAGTATCCTTTTAAGATGATGAAAACGTAATCACGCACTGTCATTTGGTCTTTTGCGGGGGAAAAACCTTCCGCAAAAACGCGTGCGCAGTACGCTTGGGACATCTTGACAAAGCCTCATTGGAAACAAAATGCCAGAGCGTTATCTCCAGTCAACTTCTTGGCTTGAGTGAGCTTTGAGGAACAGTTAAATGTAATCCTTAGAAATGTCCTGCTTAGTCTGGAAGCTGCTCGTGCTTTCCCACTGCTTTCTGCGAACCCCCTCGGCTTACTGGCTGCGAACAGCCCCGGCCCCCCGCGAGGTGAGAGCGGAGCACCTTGCCTGGTGAGAGAAGCAGAGCTCAAGTGGACAAGGAGCTCTCCTACTTGAGGTGAGAGAGAGTATTTGGAGCAGCCTGAATTGTGAAAAGGAGCTCAACCGCTTTTAAATAATAATAATAATAAAAAAAAAAAAAGTTCTAGTTGCAAAAGTCTTTCTGCATTTTTATGGGAACCAGCTTTGTAGGGGATGAACATACTCCCCGAATCAGAAATCATGAGTCAGTGAATTACACAAGACATCTGCAGGGTCAGCGTCTCCAGCTGCCAAAATCTTCTTTTGAGGTGCCCAAAAGAACAAGATATTTCTTCCTCCTCCAGTGGCCTGGAAGAAATCGTGAATGTCGGGAGGAAGTTTAGATCGCAGCTTCACACCGCCTGCGCGTGACACTCTGTGACTGACCTTTGCAGGTGGCCCGATGGAAGAAAAGCCCTTGTGCTTTTTTGAGAAGAGGGTATGTACCTGCTGTGAATGACCACCGAGTGACACACCGAGAAGGCAGACACTCGAGGGAGACGTGGCGCAGTCAGGGCCCCGCGGCAGGCTGGCCACGGGGCCGGGAGCAGAACCGCAGCCTCCAGAGGAGCAAAGGCACATGTGGGCTTCTCATCTCCAGGAGGTCCCTCACCTGGAGCTCTGCAGGTCTACCACAGCTGCGAGACATATGGCCTCCACTTGTTTGTCTTCAAACCACCTCCTTCTACTTTCTTTTGATGCCCTTTAGTTCTCGTACCAGTGGAAAGAGTAAGCAAGCAATCCTGCTCCACTTTCTTCAGGCTACTCACATTTCTGAATCCTCTGTCAGGGCCCTACTAAGCTTTCCCTTTTCTAGGCATACTTAGTTATTTCTTCTGTAGAAACATTTCCAGAGCACTATCCATCCACGCTGACCCACACGAGATAAGATAAAAGACGCAAGCAAAGCATGAATTTAAACAGTGGCATAAAAGTTGGCCTCCATTCTTTCTTCTCCTCCCAATAATGCCTTATATTTAATATGCTGTATATAATTCCTTTTCCAATAATTACTAACATGCGATTTGCTTTTTCATCTGCCACTGAGTTCTCAGCCACATTTGCACTGATCTCTCAGAATGCCCAACGGCGATAAAACCCGACAGCATCCTCCAGCCCCAAACTTGGCTGATGGCTCCCCCGGCTCTGAGGTAGTCATCAAAATGCAGTGCTTACCTGGGGTTTTGCCTTGTGCTGGCCCAATCAGAAGTAGCCCATCCAGTGAGGTTTTGCCATAAATATCCATGGTGAAATAAATGTCTTTGGTCCGACCGTCGATCAGCACCAAAACGATGTCTCTCAGCATAGTGGAGCGGGGACCCTGGAGCTCTACGAACTCGAACTCCTCGGAAGAAGAGGCAGGAAGGACCTCACTGATCAGGACAGCAGACGCGTTCAGCTGAGGAGTTAGGATGCAGTGGTTGTCTGTGCCTGGGGTGGGCATGGCCACTTGGAAGATCCACTGGGAATCTGCCCCATGGCACCTTTCTATGGACTCATCTGTGGTCCTGAAGGTGGAGTCCTCCAGGAAAGCATCTCTGCCCGGGGTCAGTACCCTCACCAGCGTATCGGCTCTGTCCGTCTTCTTAGTCTTATGGACCAAGGCATCCACTAGTCCATAATTTGTGACACCCATGCCCTCCTTGTAGTTCCCGTTTCCATAGTAGAGAGCAATGGCGTCAGGGCCATTCTGGATAGTGTTCTTAGGAATAACAATAGCCGGGTTCACGGAAGAGGAGCCAACGAGAAAGAGTCCCTGGCTGTTAGTAACTTTGCCCTGGAGGTTGAAAACTTTGTAGGCTCGGTTTCCGTTGCCGTTGTAGAAGACCAGATAGTAGCCATCCAAGCGGGCTGTTTGACCGCTGGTGTGATAGAGCTCCACAAATTCAGAAGTGTCCTCTCCCGGGCTGTCAGCATTGACTTCGTTAATCAAGAGGGTATGCTCTGTTTTTTGGTCCCTGGGGTTTTTTATGAGATTCTGAGCAGCAACCTTGGGAAACCAGACGTGCACAAGTACCATCAGTCCAACCAGCCAGATACCTCCCATGATGATGGCCGGGATTTTTGTTTCAGTTCAAATCTAGAGGAGATCTGAGCCTCCACAAACAGAACACAGAAATAGCCACAAATAGAGCAGAGAAGGAAGCCGCCGCCACTTGGCTGTCGCAGGACAGCAACGCAAGGCCTCCAACCCGGATGCCGAGTGGCGGAGGCACTGGCAGAAGCAGGCACACTTCTTCGGGGAGCTCTGGTTTGCAAAGCAAAGCAGCAATTCCCCCCCCAAATCGGACCGAGAAGGCTTGAGGAAGAGACTTCCCAGCTCAGCTCCTTTAAAAGTTGGGGCGGGGGATGGGGAGGGGGAGAAAAGAAGAATCTTGTTAGGAAACACAGAAACACCCCAGTGACATTGAACAGCCCCATAATTTTTTTCCTCCCCGTCTTTCTTCAGCGGTTTCTCAAGATGTACAACAGCGACTGCAACGGGACGCAGCCAGCAGTTGGCAGCGTTCGAAACTGAGACTTGTGTGAACACTGGAAGTTGCACAGTGTCTGTGTTAACAGTTATTTCCCCATATCTAAATTATATTCCATGGGAATTAACATAAAATGGCACTAAAGATGGTAGTAGCCATCTTCTCCACCAAGGTGAGGGTGGGGCAGGAGAGGACGGATGGGTTTGGCTGGGTTCTTGCGCGTGGAGCAGAGCGGCTCCGCTGAGCACCGCACCAACCGGGCCTGCTGCAGCTCCGGCCAGCGCGGAGTAAGTCTGCCGAACAAGCAGCGGGGAGGGACCGACAATTTAAGATGCTTGAGACGTCTCCTCACAAACGGGAGGAGGCTGCGATAACCAGAGCGGGAAAGCTGGCGGCGATTCTGTGAAAGAACAGACCCCGATGGCAGAGAGGGGACCCTGAGCCACTCCGCCCCGTGTGACGCCTTCCCCTTTTGCTGTCCCTGGCAGCCCTTAAGCTCATCTGCTGCGGGGCTCCAGGAGACGGAGAGGAACCCACACGCCTCACGCCTCCACCCCACGGCCCCGGCGCTGCTCTCTCTTCTGTTAGACGGACACCAGCCCAAAAGTTCTCTGTTCCCTTTCAGGCCCAGTTCATCCTCAAAATCACTATCAACACCTGGCAAACTCTTGCTCCTGCCCAGCCTCCAAAGAAAAAGAAACTGCACCGGCTTCCCCTGCCCAAACCCAGCCCCGCAGGGCGCCCGATTTCCACGGTTTGCCCCCGTTTCGGTTGAAGGCAGGAGGAAGGAGGAGGAACACACGGGGGAGCTCCTGAGCAGGGGACAGGAGGAAACCCACCAAAAAGCGGAGAAAACAGCAGGAAAAAAAAAAACACGTGTCCTCCCCCTACCCACCCGCCCCAAACTGGACATTCTGGTAGGGCAGGAGCGGGGCGCGATCCCCCCGGCGCGGCAGGGACCCAGCGGCGACCCCCGGCCCCGCTGCGAGGGGAGGAGGGACGGGGACGAGGGACGGGGACGAGCCTCCGTCCCGCCCCGGGAGGCGGCCCGGCTGCCGGCGGGGCTTCGCGGAGCGGCCGCAGCGGGGCTTCGGGGCTCAGTCCGGGCCGCCGGGAGCGGGATCTGCCCGGCACCGCCCGCCCCGCGCATCCCCCCGCGCAACCCCTGCCCCGCGCATCCCCTCGCGCAACCCCCGCGCACCCCCCGCCCCGCGCATCCTCCCGCGCAACCCCGCGCACCTCCAGCCCCGCGCACCCCCCGCCCCGCGCAGCCCTCGCGCAACCCTCGCACACGCCCAGCCCCGCGCAGCCCCCGCCCGGCGCAGCCCCCGCGCACCCCCGCCCCGCGCTGCCCCCGCGCAACCCTCGAACACCCCCCGCGCAGCCCCCGCGCCGGGCCGGCGGCGGCCGGGCGCAGCCCTGAGAGCGGGGCCGCTGCAGGGGTGGCCCGGCCCCGCCGCCCCGCGCACTCACCGCCGCTCGCTGCCAGCGCCGGGGCCGCAGCGGGGAGGGCGGGGCGGGGAGGGGAGGGGAGGGGGAGGAGGGAGAAGCCTTTCACCGAGCTCCAGCCCCAAAATAAGTTCACTTGGCCCTGTGTCCCAGAAGACCCTTCTCTGGCTCTTTCGGGCTCATCTCCTGGGGCGGGATGGACGGAAGGATGGATGGACAGATGGAAGGATGGATGGACAGATGGAAGGATGGATGGAAGGATGGACAGAAGGATGGACAGATGGACGGAAGGATGGATGGACGGACGGAAGGATGGACGGAAGGATGGACGGACGGATGGAAGGACGGACAGAAGGATGGACGGACGGATGGAGGAAGGATGGACAGAAGGATGGACAGATGGACAGAAGGATGGACGGATGGAAGGATGGATGGATGTTAACCGGTTGTGTATCCACCTCCCTGCCCCACTGAACTCCCCAGCCAGGACCAGCAGCTGGGCTGTGCTGGAGGACGTAGTGTCTCTCCTTGCAGCAGCCTCAGGGGTTGGAGGAGGAGCTGGAGGGCTGCACGGTGGTGCTGGAGGCCGTGCCCAGTGGCAGTGCCGTGGGACTGGTGCCTGCAGCCTCCACGAGCCACGGCGCTGCCTTTCTGCTGTGCAGGATCCAGCACCCAGCCTGTCCGGATGCGGAGGGATGAGCCAATGCCACTGCGTGTCTCCCAGCATGCCTGGCTGCCCCCCACAAGTTGCACTGGGACCTCGATCCCTGGCCAGCAGGGAGGAGGCAGGGCCTGGCCTTCCTCTTCCACCCCATCAAATCCCGGGTCCTGCTCCCTCGGACCTGCTCACGGGGCTGCCCAGTTCCCCTTCCCTGGATGTCCCCATGGGGAGCTGTGCGTGGTTACTGCCCCGCTCCACCAGCCACGGGGACTCTGTGGGAGGAGGAGATCCCGGAGATCCTGCTCTGGGCGGGACTCGGGGCCAAACATTCATTTGACAAAGGAGCTGCTCCGGCAGCTGGGCCAGACGTGGGCTCCCGCTCGTGACTCAGCAGCCTGGTGTCTTCCTCTCTCTTGTAACTGGAAACCGGCACTTCAGAGCACGGGGGGAGCTCTGCCAGGGGGGCTGTGTTTGCCCCAGGTCTTGCCGGCTGGGCTGGGGGGACCTGTGTGCCTACAGCCCCGGCATCTTCACGGGATCCACAGGTATTCCTGGAGAACAGGCTGCACCACGAGGGGCAGGATATGGTCTCAAGTGCTCCTTGGGGTGCATCTGGGTGTATCTCGGGGTGTTATCTGGGTGCATCTGCACCCCAGGGAGGGGGACCTGGGCAGCACGAGCTTTCCCACAGGCTCCATCTGGTGCACGGTCTGTCATCCCGCGCGTCCCCAGAGCAGTGCTGGGGCAGTTCCCACCCGGGACCTGAGCAAAACAAACTCCCCCACCACACTGAGCCCGAGCGCCCTGTGTGGCGGCTCAGCGACAGGGTGGCAAAGCCTGTAATGCTCCTCCTGACAGGGTTTATTCAGCTGAACTATCACATTTTGGAGGCATTGTATTTATGCAACCATGAGGCTCTGGAATTACAAAGGGCGGCGGAGAGCTGTTGGGGAGAGGAAACACCCTTACCCAGAAGGGCCCTGACTCATCCCTTACCGGGATCCACATGGCGCAATCGGACTTCAGTGACTCCCCGTCACGCTGGCGGCGGGTCCCAGACCCGCTGGGCTCCCCGCGCCCTCCTGCCCCTGCTGCGTGCTCAGCCCTGGGGCTCGCTTCGCCCCTGCTGCTCTGTCCTGCCAGGCTCCCCTCCTGCTCTGGAGAGCACAGCCGGAGCGCCCAGAAAGCTCCTTCCTCCCGCTGGTGCCTTCTCCAGCCGCACCACAGCCCGCCAGCCTGTGCGGAGGCAGAAAAGGCAGGATCTGGGGACAGAAGATCAAACTCCATGGAGGTGCCACCACGAGGAGCTGCTGCCCATGCCACAAGCAGGGACCGGCGGGGGAGAACCTGTGCCCCAGACAGGAGGAGCACAGGGGTGACAGGGCAGGACCTGGGGACGTCCCTCCTGCTCATGTCCCGTTCACGGCCACCGTGCTCATGCCTATGGTTGATATGCCAACAGGCTGCCCAGGGAGGAGGTGGAGTCTCCATCTCTGGAGACATTCAAACCCGCCTGGACGCGTTCCTGTGCCACCTGCTGTGGGTGACCCTGCTCTGGCAGGGGGTTGGACTGGGTGATCTCCAGAGGTCCCTTCCAACCCCACCATTCTGTGATTCTGTGATGCCTAAATTCCCTTTGTGTCCCGTCTGCCTGGGAGGTGCGCCCACAGCGCCGGGCAGCTCCGAGCCATGGCGGCAGGAGAAACGCTGCAGCTCTGGCTGCTTTTGGGCGGTCCCGTGTGTGCCGGCGGGGTGTGCTGGGCACTGCCACGGCTGCGCTCTACAGCCTGCGGTGAGCACGGCGCCACGGGGCTTTGCAAAGGCAGAGCTCGGCCGGACAAGTGTGTGCAGCCCCCCGAAAGCTTCAGCCACTTCGTTAGGAAAATGCACCTTGCTGTCGGAATGTATTTCCTACCTGTGTTTGGAATAAGCTCGGCTGCTTGGGCGGGAAAAAGCTGGAAGGCTCAGATGCTGTATGAGGACATGTTTTCCTCACGTCAAAAAAACACTCTCAGCAGAGGAAGCCGCCTTCGTCCGGGTGCTGGAGCGTGGCCAGCCTGTGCCTGGGTGGACAGGTCTTACCATGGGGTGGGACTCACAGCCGGTGGAGGAGGTCAGAGGTGGCTGATCCTGAGTGCGTGGGGGACAAGTGGGAGCCCCCACTGGTGCCCCTGAGGCTGAGGGACACTGGTGGGACCCATGCGGGACCAGCTGGGGTGCAACCAGCTCCACCTCTCTCGGAAAAAGCCCCCGGGAAGTTTGGCCAAGGTCATGCCCAGCATGGTGCACCACGGCCCCCCACCACTCCCACCCCCTGGCCCGACTGGGCGCTGTGGGGTGCATGTTGCCGGGCTGGGGGGAAGGCAGGGTGGTGGCCAGACCCAGGATGGGGGGCTGCGGTGACAGCAACCACCACCAGCCTGCACGGGGTGGGTGCCTGGCGGTGGGTACTCACCACCGAGGGTTGTGGAGGGCTTGCCATGGTTGCAGGCATCACGCTGGGACGGCCCGCTGTGGCCGCCACATCCGGATGGTCAGCTGTGGCTACGGGCGCTCCGTCCCACTGGTCGGGTGGCCATGGCTGAGCTGCCACCGGGCACGTGGTGCAGGGACAGGGCGCGGGGAGGCGAAGAGAAGAGAAGCGCAATGAGGCTCTGCTCGCTGACTAACGCAGGCACGGAGAGCTCAGTGTTTATTGGTTTTGCTCCAAATGGTTCGTACAAGGAACAAGCCGACTCTGCTGCCCACGCAGATGCACCGTCACCCGCAGGCTGCCTCGGCAGTGCTCCCACCATGCCAGCAGCGTTGCCCAGCCACGCAGCCCAGGGCTGCACCAAACCCGTCGGGCAACGCTGCCATGCTGCCCTCCAGGCTCTGCCCGTGCCCGTGCTGCTGGCGAGACCCCGGGCTGTGCCCAGCCAGCACCCGCAGCGACCACCAGCCCGAGCCTGTGCGGTGCCCACACCCCTCGGCAGGGCGGGCGAAGGACGCGGTGCGGTACGAGCCTGCGCGGGGGAGCAGCACTCCCCAAACCTCTGCTCTGCTGTGATGGCAGAGATGTCTCTGAGCTCCCAGCCTGCAGTTAACAGGACCTTTCCATTTTTATCGCTACTCTACATTGCTGTGATACCTCTCAGCTAGCAAGCGCTGCCTCTAAAGCCGCTGCAGCAAAGCAAGTCTAACACGCGCTGCCCTCCCGAGCCTGGAGACCTCCTCGCTGCTGCTAACAAAGTGCTTTTGGAGCTGCCGACATGACCCTTGCAGGCTGAAAGACACCAGGCATTTCCTGCTGGGGGGGACGTACCCACCAAACACAGGGTGACCCTGCCAGCTACTGGCGCTGGGATCAGAGAGTACAACAAATACAAACGTGTGACCAGTCCCGTCCCCTGGGACCCAGGTGATGCTCCTGAGCTGATCAGCCCAGTGCTGGGGGATCTGTCCCTGCAGGGGGATCTGCTGCCCCAGGGGAGAGCGTGGCCATTACCTGGCCTTCCCGCTGAACCCACCCTGCTCCGAGAGCTCCTGCCCTGGCACCTCTCGAGGGCGAGTGGTTATTGGCTGCCTGGAGGCTATTTTCAGCATCTTTATGCTGCTCACCTGCATCCACCCTAGACGAAATCCTGAGGAAATCCTTACCATTCATCCACTTCAACTGTCTTCCTTCCCCAGTCGCTGCCTATAACGGTCATGAATGGAGAGATCTGCTGAGAGCTGGTTTAGTTTTTCTTCCCTTGGCGGACTGCGCTCACCGGTGGTGTGCTTCCCATGGGGTCTCACTGGCACATGTCCCGGGGAGAGGACAGTGGGTGTGGAGCAGTTGGAAAATGCTCCTTTGTGTACCTTTCTGCCAGCCCAGCTGCAGGGATATTTAACAGTGGGGGGGTCCTCACTTCCCACCCACCCGTGTGCTAAGGGTTGGACTCTCCATGGGACTTGCAACTCGGCTCAGAAAAGCCCAGGAGATCCAGGGGTGAAAGCAGAGGCTACTGCCTCTAAGTCTGTCCTGGAGGAGCGTCACTCTGCCAGCCTTCGGGAAGGCTCTCCTCCCTCCTCTGTCAGGTCATGGCACAATGGCAAAAAGCCCAAGGACATCAAATACTCACTGCAGAACCGGCCTGAAGAAGTGCGAGTGCTTTGGGGACAGCCTTTGCATCGCAAAAAAAAAGGGACTGAAAGAGCCACTGGATGGGGTTGAGCAGGCTGGATGGGATGGATCAGCAGCCCAGAGCATTTCTACTGTTGGCTCTTCTTCCCCACAGAGCCTCAGCCCACTGCCTCCCAGCATCACCAGTCACATCCAACTCCTCTGACTGCCAAGCGCTGCCATGTGGGAGGGGGCTTTGGAAAGCCATTGAACAGGGGGAAAAAAAAAAGCTCTACGGAAGGCCGTGCAGCAGCGCTCAGCCCCAGCGCTCTCTGGCTTCGCTCTCAGGTCACAGACATGGACTGAAGCTGCAGGTGACAGCTTTTGGTTGGACCCCATGGTGGGAAGCACGTCCAGCCCCTGTGTTCCACCAGTGTTTGTACAAACCCCACCTCCCCTTAGCCAGAAGGGTCATGCCAGGCAGCCGCCAGCTCTAACTGCCAGCAGTCCTCAGGCCCTGGGGTAGCTTTGGATTCTGCGTGGTCTGAGACACACAACAACTGCGCTGATCTGCTCAAAAAGGGTGGCCAGGCCAGACCGTTTGGTGCTTCTTGAAATGCTGCCTTCTTTTTTTAGGCATTGCCTTTTCTCTCAGTGCCGCCTGGTGCCGACCAGGGACACCAGCTGGGTGGGAAGCTACGGCCACTGAGAGGAGCAGGGAAGGGCTTGCTGTGGAGGAGTCTGTCTTCAGCCAGCAAATGTCTGCTGAGATGAAGACTGCAGCTGTACCAACACGACAGGTTGTTTATTCTCAAGAAACAGCAAATGTACCTGACCTGGCCCCAACACAGGGAAAGCTTTTTGCCTTAGCCGCAACAGAACCGCGACATCAAGTGTTCCTTCTCCTCACCCAGGTACGCCCCTAAAGATGCCCCGATCCCACCCCCACCCCACCAAACCCCTTGGTTCACTCCAGGTCTCCTCTGGGAAGGCTGCGATGCCACTAGTTCTGCAAGCTGCCGCCACACGCCATGGAAGCTGGAGCTGTTGGGGAGCAGAAAGGAAAAGGGAATAAGACCCGGCTGAAGATCGCAGGAGAGGGATGTAGACAGAGACTCCAAGAGGAGAAGGAGCAGCAGGAGTAAGCACGGACAGGCCATGCCCTGGTGGGAAGGCAAGTGTGTACTCAGGGCCAGCTTCACTTCAAGGCAGATGACAATAATGGTGGCAAAGACCATTTCTCGATTGCTGGTTCAAGTGGCTCCAGAAAGCCCCGAGACCAGCAACGCCTCTGCCAGCTCTGCATTTCTCACAGAGGTCCAGGCTGTGTCTGGGCAGCACCAAGAGAGTCTCAAACTGGGGAATAGAAATGGAAACCGCACAAACACGGGGCTGAGGCAGGAACCCTGTGGCGGGGGGGCAATGCAGGCAGGTGGGTTCAACCATAGTCCTTCTCTCTGGCAGCATCCAGGCAGGGCCAAGGTGGGCAGGAAGAGGCAAGCAGTGAGGCTCTGAGCCCACCGGGACTTCTGGGGCAATAACAAGCACAACCTGAGGCCAACAGCAAGCTGTGGCCACCTAACCCCATTAGCCTGATGGAGCTATATAACGGGCAGTGAGTGATGAGGGTGAGTGATGGGTACTTACCAGCTACTGCTCTAAGTAGTGTCGGTCTCAGGCTGAACGGCTGTTTCAGGCCTGCAAGAAAAGAACAAAATCGAAACACGCAGGCAGTCAGTGGGGGGACAACAACCGCATCTTGAAGCAAGAGGAGAAACTAAACGGTGGTGTCACCCTTGGAGGGAAAGACGCTTTCACAGGGGTAGAGCAGCGGTCCTCAGCCCAGCACTTGCAGGTGGGACCTGCTGATGCTGCTCACGGGCTGAGGATGCAGCAGCTCAAACCACGGTCACCGGGGGAGAGCAGAGCGGCTTTTGGTCAACCCCGTTGCAGAGCTCTTTGCACACTTAGGGCTCCAGCCCAAACTCTCATCTTCTTTGTGCTGGTGCAAAGCCCAAATGACTTCAGTGCCCCAAGCTGGACTTTACACCGGAATGAGCCGTGACAGAGTACAGACGAGCAAACCAGCAGCCACAGCAGATCAGGTTGTCAAAGGCTCTTCCAGCATGCAGGGGCCTGGTGCCCACTCTTGAGGAGCATCCCAGCTATGAAAGCTGAGACTGTTTGTCCAGGGAGTGCTTGAACATTTGCATCTACTTCAAAGGGGGTGGGGGGTCAAAACATGCACGTAACCCTTGATGCCGGGAAGCACGAGAAGTTCTTGCTTTCAGCTACATGCAACGCTGACAGAAAAGGACATCATCTTCTCTGCTCATCAGCTCCTGGGAGATGGACCCTCTGAATCTACTTCCCTTCCCTACTATGTGCTGAAGGCATAAAGGGGAGGCTGCCTGAACTTCTGCCTGGTCCTGGACACCAACTGAGCACCTCCACATGGAGTGGCAGAACCGCGCCCTCTCTCCCAGTTGAGACCCAGCCCGCTGACCAGGACATGGCTTTGCCAGAAGCAACGCTCTGGGGAAGCAGGTGCCACCAAGCCGCCTTCCGCGCCTGACGTGGTGCGTGGTGGCTGGCACGATTAACCAGGGTCCCACACCTATAAGGCATGAAGATCCCTCCTTCCCATTCCGCACCAACCTTCTCTGAACTGACTCCGCACCGGTGCAGCTGCCGGGGAAGGGGCTCTAATTATAAACTGGTAGATGCTTTGTGTATCTGAGGAAGGTTATTTCAGCTGCCAACATAACCTGAAGCTCAGGGACCCTCTGTCACCTCCAAATTGCCACGACAGAACATTGGGCATGACCTACCTTGCAGAGCCAAAGCAAGGTTAAATCATGTCATTACACATACATACCACGCGCACAATATATGCTCTATATGACCTAATATATTGTGTACAGCTAATGCATGACAAATATCCCTACAGGGGATCCCTCACAATAAACGTGCCTATGTAAACTGTCCTCAACCGTGCTTCATTTCATGAAATCAAGCACAAATGTTTAACATGTGCTGAAGAAGGTGGAGAAGGGCCAGAGGGTGCTCTAGATAAATACGTACACATACATCGATATATGCACGTCCTTTTGTCCGTACACTGTGCGTTGTGCCAGACAAAGAGCACTCCTACAAGGTGCGAAACCAAGCTCCCCCAACCTGTGGATTATAGGACCAGTCTCAGATGGGGCAAGCATTGACCGCTGAAATGGCAAAGAAATAAAATCCCAAGCAGGTGCTTTTGAGTGGCTGAACAATGTAAAAAGAGAGCCAGCTGCCTGGCAGTAGGAGCCCGCACCGAGTTTCCATAGGTGCCATTCCTCCCTTTGCTGTCACTTAGGTGACACTTTGGAGCTGGACTGAACCTGCTGTAACATGGCTCTTCAGCTCCGGTCCATCAGCACGGCTCATTTTGAGGTCTCTGAGCCTGCAGGGAAGGTGCTCAGCAACAGAAATAAAACCTCTCCTCTTTCCCTCAAAGGTGCAGCCCCCAGTGTCCCTGCAGGGCGACCGAGGACAGCTCAGACAACGCCAGACCAAGCTGCAGTGGTGCCTCCAGGGTCTTACTTGGCATGGCCGCTGCAGCCCGTCAGGGTGCTGCCAGGCTCCCGGCTCCATGGAGGGCTCAGGTGCCACCCAGAGACAACGCACTGGGAAAGGCCTCTCCATTTCCATGGAGGTTCCCAAGACAAGACACTGTCCCACCCTCCAGATGCTCACACACACCAGGTGAACAATGGGAGCCAAGCAGGGCCTTTGCTGACATATCAGCTAATTCAGGCCACTTATGAGACACTCTTCACTGGACCATGCCAAGGAAGAAAATGATGCCACCTCTTCCTCAGCTCTTCTCCTCCCAAATGGCCAGAGCTCCTGCTCCACAATAACAGGGGAAAATAGCCCAGAACCATCTTGTGTTCCTTCACACACCCCATCTTCACAACTTTACCCAGCCCCAGCCTGCTCCTGTCCCCGGGCCACCACGAGGAGCTGCCAGAAGTTGTCCTCTCACCCCAACCCCATAAGGACACGACTGAGCTTAGCAGAAACAGAGTCCAGAAGAGCAGGAAAAGAAAGGAAGAAGGAGGCAAGGGGAGCTACAGCCAAAACAAGATGCCCATGGAGAACTGTCTTTACCGGTAACCCTCACGGTATCTCCTGGAAGCAGTTGGGCGCTGTCTTCTCCTCACATACAGATCTGTGTCTACCGTCTCCTGAACCGCTTGCTCTGGAATCAGGACAAAGAAAGGTGTACCTCTGTTGATAAGCTCCGTGCGGTTGTCAGCGAGCCCTGCAGGGGTCTGCCCGCTAACAGCAGCCAGTGGGGGGTAAGCACCGTGGGAGGGGAGGAATGGCACTCCCGGTGCTGGATCTCCTGTAATGGTCCAGAAAACCTCTGCTGCAGCCCTCTTTCTTTCCTCAGTTGAAAATGCCTTTATCCTCCCAAGCTCAATTACACTTTTCAAACGTGGTGCCTTTTTTGGGAGGCATGTTTGGAAACCCAGCATGCTGACGACCTGATGACAACTGCTGCGCAGTGCAGGAGACCATTGCTTCTGCATTCTCCAGGACTCAGGAGGGACCAGCTGGGTCCTCAGGGGGGTTGGCTGCCAGCGCAACCGCAGCCCTTGTGTGCGCACAGAAACGATGGTGTCCAAATGACTTCATGGACATCCTTCTGGCCTCCCTCTCCTCCACGCTGGCCAACAAGGCTGGCCTTACACCATGGGAAAGGTAGCACATCCCCTTCCACCACCTGAAGCCGCCCGTCCTGCTTTCCTACATCACCTGCCGCATTTCTTGCACAGGCTCAGACAGCTCAGGAGAGCGTGAAACCAAACGGCCAAACCAAAAATCCCTCCCCCTTTGGAGACTCGCCGTCAGCTTGTTGCTCTTCAGTCTCTTCCTTGCCAGCTGCTGCAGCTGAAAGTCTGACCTTGTGCTTTTTGTGTCGCGCGGTCCATTGTGAACCAGTATACACCCTTATTATGTTAAATGCGAGTGTGCATTTAGCATAATAAGGAGGTATATAAATAAGCTGTGGTTTCCAAACATAAATCCGCAGGGACTGCAGAATGAGGAATCGGGTAAAGCGGCTTTACCTGCGTGCGATGAAACAGAGGAAGCTAAAATTAGGAGGGCTTCCTTCCCTTCCACATACACACCACCAACTGGCTGTAGCGCTGGGCAAATCAAACTTTGGCAACAGAAGATTTCTTGTAAATCGAAGCACGGATTTAATTATTTATTTTTTGGTCAAAAATGCTTGTTATGATTGTGGATAGAAGCAATAAAAAACTTCCAAAAGCCGCCATCAGGAGTAACTGCCAGCGACATTTTGTGGAGGGCAGATTTGAAAGCCAGTGACCGCGGAAGGGCTGGGATGGGCAGGGACGCCCTCCACCCTCGTCCCGGCAAACCCTCGTTAGCTTCACCAGCTCTGTCCACTAATGGCTCCACATCTGGGCTCCCCGCCTTCGCGTGAAGGAAGGGGCAGTTTATGAGGGGAGAATGTAAGATTTGATTTTGAAGTCGATGACACGTTTGCAAGTCTGGCAGAGAGGGAAGAGCCTTGGGAAGGGTTTTGGTGCCGGGCTGCCAGCCAGGCGGTGCGGGGCATCGGGGCACTACCGAGTGGGAGCCCGTGGAGCCGGGGGGAGCTGACGGGAGGCAGGGGAAGGCGAGACTGAGAGCATCCACATCCTCGCTCCCATCTGCTGCTGTGGGAATCCCTGGTGGTGGTGGGTCGGGGGGGGAGGACCACACGCTTTTCCTTTTGTACGTGACCTGAGGCACGGCCAGAGAACACCCTCCAGAGATACTGGGTGCCGCGTGGCTGAGCGAGCCAGCCGCAGGGCCACCCTTCCCCAGGATTTTCTGCTTCCCCAGGATTTTCTGCTGGACCAGTGGGAGAACCTTCTGCTCACCAACCCCGTTTTCAGGGCTCCGCAGGCACAGCCACGCTGTTCAGGAGAAGGGTCTCTGGGCATATACCCACGGCCGAGGACAGCTGTTGGCTTGATTTCCCTGTAGGTTTGTTTTCCTTCAAAAATCAGCTGCAGGGAAATGCCCATTTGCCTGGCAGGAGATACCCAGTGCTCACAGCCCGACTCTGGGCGCTAACTAAGAAGGAACCTGAATATTTGGCTGGGTGTGCACTTATTCATGCACGAGATGGCCAAGCCAGGAGTGTTTTCCCCATCGCTCCTGGGCAAAGTGGCAAAAGCAAATGCCCGCATGGGAGAAGGAGATTTCTCTAGCCATAATCTCACAGCTTGGCCCAACTCACCGATCTCTTCCTCAATATTCTCAGTGCTTCCAGGAGGATTGGTTTTCTCCTGTTCAGAAACAAAACAAAACAAAACAAAACAAAGGAAAAAAAAAAAGAATAACGACCTCAGGTGGGTGCCCCTTGACCCCCCCTTGTGCTCTGAGAGAGGAATAGGAAGCGCCCGGGCTTTTCTGGTCAATTAACACCAGGAACACTGTGGGGCCAGAACTGCCGCTGTCCTGATGCCAGCACCAGCGCCCGCCACCTTCAGCCACTCCGCCCGGCAGAGAGGTGTCCGTCCCCTTCACCACACCTCCTTCAGTCACGCTGCTCTGCAACCAGCTCAAGAGCTAAGTCCTTCCCCTCAGGTTTGGTTTTGTTTGTTTTGGGTTTTTTGTTTGTTTGTTTGGTTTGGTTTTGGTTTTTGTTTTTTTGGGTTTTTTTCTTAAAATAGCAACATTCAGATAACTGCAAATTGGCACTCTTTGCTCCAGAGTTTGGGAAAAAGAGCAAGAACAGCCGCTGTTCATCCTTCTGGAAAGCACACAGAGAAATGACGTCAAACAAAGCCGCCCCCAGAACCCCAAACACGTACTTGAGGTTATTACGCGTGGTAGGTTTAGAGTAAGAAAACGTTAGCAATTTGTATATAGAGAAGATTTAGGCCCTAATGATACACAGCCATCGGCACTGCAAACCCAGTTGAACCCACGCCATCCCCCTGCAGCTGCACCCTCAGAGCTGCCCGCGGACACCTTCAGTTCTTCAGGAGCAGGATCTCACCCTCCTGCACCGAAAGAACGGACCCGGGAATCCGCTGCAATGCCAGAGGAGGCTTTCCTAATTCCAGCTGAGTGATGAATGCAAACACCTCGACACATCAGACCGCATTTTCTAACCTATTCAACTCGGCAACCATAGCATACACAGGAAAAAGATGAATTAGGAAAGGAAAGGGGGTTATGAATTGCTGTAGGGGGGGTTCCCAGCATTTCCCAGTGGCAACACTGACTGTGTTGATGCCACAGGTGCTGGAGTATTTGTGCTTTGCTATTTGGGATAATAGAGGAAATTATAGCACGGAGTCCACGAACTGGCATCTGATTTTAAATATTAAGAAAAAATTAAAATTTAGAGAGAAAAAATTTAAATTGAAGCTTTAAAAAATCATAATGAATACCCCTCCCTTTTTTTTTTTTTTACGGTCATAAGGAAAAAATAACAAAACTCTAATTTGATTTAATACAAGGGCAAGCTATCACATTTGGTCCTGTGCACCGTCAAGTACACGCTGCCGTTGTCTTTGTGCCCTCTGCTGTCGGTAGCTCCTCACTGTGGCTCCTCTCCTACGGAGTTCGTTGTGTCCGCTCTCCTTTGCCTACTCACCACAGACCCAGCTCAGAAAGACTCATTCCTTGGGTAGAAAGAAGCTGAAAGCAGTGCAGAAAGCAGGTTTTAATCACTCGCAAAATCCTTTCCGAGCTCTCCACCCATGCCTTGCGTCTTCTGTAACCCATCCTTGCCCGTGCCGTCAACTTGTAAATGAGCGTGGCTTTGGGAGGAGAGCTGTGTCGGAGCAAGAGGCCGGGAGCCAGCGCTGAACCCGCCGCCTCCCGCAGCTCAGCTCACTCTCACTGACCGCAAGCAGCGCTGACCGCACCGTGTCCTGCGGTCCGTCAACAGAACTACTTACCAGAGCTACGAACGCAAGTGACTTCTGAGCTCTCGCGCTAGTATTTCATGGTAAGGTTGCTTTCGATTGCTTTCCTAGCCTGGGGATTACCTGGGTGGGCTGTGAGTGCAGCTGCCTGGGTGCTGCTGCTGCTAGCAGCTGGTTTGCATTTCGGGTCCGCTTGTAGGCATGGCTTTTCTGCGAGCGGGCACCCTTGGGGGTCACTCCTTGTACACCCATGAGAAACGAACCTCTCTGAACTCAGAGGAGCTCCTGTTAATCTGCTTCTTTTGTCTCCAAGCACAGCTATTGGCTTACGGCGTTTCCTGCTGTGTGAGCTGGTGCATGGATTCGTGTTTTTCACCCGAATGGCAAACCCCACCAGCTGAATAGACCTGACCTTTGAGCTGAGAAAACTCCTGTTCGACGTGCAGACCTCCCTGAAGGCAGGACTTAACTGTGGACATGCTATGTGGGCTCTTTGCTGAGCACTGCCTGCCCTCCAGAGGCATCTTTGAACTTCGTCACCCATCCAAGGGCTTTAAAACACCCGAAGGGACCATCTGAGCCACCCAATGGAAAGGCTGGCTCCTCTGGGCTGCACTACTGCACTCCAGCATCCAAAACCTGACGTTCTTCCAACAGGTTAGCGCTGATCGGCAAGAGGGAACAAACAAACAAAGGAATGGAAAAATACAGAACAGATGGGAAAAACATATCCAATTAGCTCCCCAGACCGCTCTTTCAGAAGCCTTCCTTCTGGCAAAGGTGCATTCTGACATTAACTTGACCTCTGCCAACAGCTCATGCTCTCGGTTGGGATATCTGAGCGGGTCACCCTGGCACGGTTCTGCATTCCTGCGGGGGCCTGACTGTAACTCAACACTGTCCCAGTCAGGCAGTCCATATACTGCAACACCTGCCTGCGGGAGCAGGAGCCCCAGAGCCCTGGTTCCTGCTTGGAGGTCGTGTGGCCCAGGAGCACCTTTGGGAGAGGGGAGGCGGCTGCAGCGCGTGACGCTGGGACAAAGGCAGGTTTTCCACAGTTTTTCCAAACAAGAGCTGTGGGTTTTCCAGGAACACCATCCAGTGGGGAAGCCCACTGCTTGAGACCAGAAGTTGAACAAGAGCAGTCAGGAAGAGTTGGACCAGAGGGTCTGACACGCTGGTGGTGTTGAACTCGAAGCAGCCAGCTCCTCCAGGGGCAAACAATGTGCGGGAGGACCACAGCAGTACCCGCTGCCAGGCAAGTACACGCCGCATTAACGTTCCCTTGCACTCGGTAGGGTATCACAAACCAGGCGTTCTGTAGCTATAGCTACCCCAGCTCTCATGAACTTGTGCTTCCTAAATCCAAAAGACCATCTGCCAGGAACTGGCAGCCACGGATGGGTCACTGCCACTGGACACAGCCAAGTGCAAGTGGCGGTTTTGCTCCATCTTTCCTGAGGATACATCCTTCCTCAATTACTACACGAGATCAACTTACTGCATCTTAACCTCTACCGGTCAGCTCAGCCAAGGCATACCCAAAAGTGACCTAGAACACCTTGAGAGTGATTTAAGCTAACACCCAGGCCTCCACACTTGTAGCGGGCTCAACACATCCTCATGATAGCTCCTGCAGCTCTGCTGGGGAGTTTTGTTAAAACCTACAGAATCTTTCAGCACTTTTTTGTGATTCCCCTCACTGAATTTCTTCCTGGTCACTTCTCGCTGACCCCTTGTCACCAGGGGCTTGCCCTGCCCTCTCCATCCTCCACGTTCTCTGGACTTAACAGCTCCCTGTCCAAGTTGTCCTTTACAGAGATGGCCTTCAACCTCAACAGAGTGTTCAGCCTGGGAAAGTTAGATTAGCTGCTCTTGACCTCCTCCTTCCATGCCTGTTGTCCCATGACTTCTCAAATTCATCTTACGACTCCTCTCTTCCATCCCTGATGAAATCAGTATTGATAGTCCCACCAGTCCATACGCTCTGGTCCGTAGACTCTGGTCCTATCTGGCTTGCTGTCCCAAAATACCCGCCAATTGATTTTTCCTCAGGCACGCTCTTGTTGACATTTCACATTCATCTGCTTTTCCAGTTTAATACCCAATTCTATTCCTCATGGTCCACTAGCCCTCTCTATACTCACATTGCCATCAGTTATTTTCTTCCAGTTCCTGCTGGAAGCCCCAGTGACAGCAATTACCTTCCCTACTCTTGAATTGCTTCTCATCTCTTCTGAGTTAAATCAAGAGAGTCTTTTGATTTCCACCAATTACCTTTACATTAATGTCTTATCTTAGTGTCTCTGCCAAGGCATCATCTCTTGGATGTCTACACCACCTTTGTCAAACTTGATGTGCCATAGGCATACTCCGTATTTTGTTAGGAACAACTTGTGCCATTTCCCTTCTCTCCTAGTCACCTTAGACTCCCTCCACAACCTCAGACTATTAATTGGCAGCTCTCATCTTTGCACACAAGGTTTCATTAAGTCCGGGTCGTTCACCTTCCTCATCTGATCTTTGAAGAGCTAAAAGGCGTAGATGAGCCTTTATTCTTCCTCCTCTTGCAGTCCCATACGACCCTTTCCTTAAGGCTGTCTCACGTGTGGGAAAATCGGCTTCCTTTTCAGAAGGCAGGCTCAGGTTGTGTCTCCCAGGACCACAATGTACTCCCCAACCTACCTCAATGCATTGAAAGCATCTACATCTACAAAGTGTAGATGGCCTGTGTGCAAGCTGTGTGCGTGTGCTTGCTAGCGACCAAATGGCTCTTCGGTGTTTCTCTGAAAAGAGAACATGCTATCCTCTCTGTCAACCTGATCTTGAGGGCTGCCTCCAAGTGCTCTGCAAAATAAAGCCTACAATAAGACTCACCCAAGCTGAAGCGAGGAACAGAACCCAGAACTGCTAAGCCCTGACATTAATGCTGTCCCTCTACTCACCAAAGACCAGGAATCCAAAAAGAGCTCTATATTAAATACTATTACCTTACCATCAGCTCCCAACTCCTGAAAGGCCAGTCCCATCTCATCAGTCTCAAGAAAGTGGTATCTTTGGCCCACTGGAAGAAGGAAGTCAGCATCACATCTAGGACATTATCTTTAGGCTTATAATGGTTCCTCAAAGGGTTGAGCCCAGCTTGACTCCACATCGTGCTGTAGGTCTGCGTGCTCTTTCAGAGCACCTCTGTAATGCACCAGCATTTTTCACAAAGCCCTTCAGCTGTCTCAGACCTGAAGACAGATATATGATCAGTGGTAAATCTGTCACTCTAAATGCTGGTATCATTGCTCATTACTGAGATTTGGATAGCTAGCAACCATGCTGGATTCCCTTCTGGTGGCCAGAAGGTCTTGAGACGTGGTTTGTCAGAAATGAGGCAAGATGAAATAAATGGCTCTCTTGGTTTATCTGTGAGTTCACCTTATATGTTTGCTAGGACTTGGGAAACTCTTCCCTTTTGGGCAGGACTCCAAAGGCTGAAGATTCACACACCTGCCACGTCCTGCTGCCATTCAGCCTATGAAACAGTCTGCTTTTCAACTACCCCAGTTTCTACAGGGACACTGAAAAGTCTTTTTCAGTCCAAATCCACGATGTGACATACACAAGGTAACAAGGTTTTTGTGTGTCTTACTTTTTTTTTTTTTTAAACTAAGGACACGCAGGACAATCAGGGGTCATTTTGGTTTCAGGGATTCCGGGACAAAAGTGTTTAAGAGACTGTCGTGGCCCCAGCTTCTATGAATGCATTTAATCCTTTAGAAAGCAATTAATACCTTTTGTTTCCAGGTCACTCTTTGGCAGAAATTCACAGTTAGACTCCGTGCTCTGTGAGTACTGCTCTGCTGTAAATCTGACGCTTGGCAATTTTGTTGGCTGACCCGTGTTTTTGCAGGGAAAGCGAGTTAGTGCACAGTCATTCCCATCTCAACTTCTCTGTCCTTCAGGTTTCACAGACTTTACCATGTTCTCTTCATATGGCTTTCGCCAGGACACATTTGAAATTTAGATTCACGCTTTCTGAAACTAAACTGAATTTAGCATTTGCTTAAAAGCACAAAGATCAACAGCGTCGGAGAGCAAAATCCTACGCGTGCCTACAAGAGAAGCATGGCACGGACTGCAGCAGCTTGCTCCGCAGCTTGTGCCAAGACTCTGGCAGGTACCAAACTGAGATAAAAATATGTGTTTACTAACAACTGGACTGGATAAAAAAAGATGTCACAGAAGCCACTGGAAAATCAGATGCAAGTTTTCAATCACTACTGAGAAGCTGATATTTCAGGCACCCACTTGAAGACTACCTACCGACTACGGACAATTTCCTGAAATATTCAGGCACCGGCCTAAGAGTGTTTTCAGGCATGATTGGCTTGGAGAAAGATTCCTTCAGAACTAAGGATCTGCCTGAATGGCATGAGGCAAATGTGTTAATACAGCTTAATGAAGTTCACATCAGGGTAATTTCCAACAACAGACTCTAGATTGCCATTGTAGAACACTCGCTGATCAAGAGGAATTCATCAAGCTGCAGTAGTTCATCACCTTACGATAACATAAATATGCGTTCACATGCAAAGAAGAAACAACAAAACTCCGGTATTTCCTTCTGGAATCAGTGACAAGGACTTTTAGCTTTTGTAACTCTTTCCTTTAGGGGGTTTCTCTTTGTACGACTGACAGTTCACAGCAAAACCTCAATGTAAGACATTGAAGATCAGCTACTCTGGGTAGGTTTAGACTGGACATTAGGAAAAAATTCTTCACAGACAGAGTGGTCAGACACTGGAATAGGCTGCCCAGGAAGGTGGTGGAGTCACCATCCCTGAATGTGTTTGAGTCATTTAGATGTGGTGTTGTGGGATATGGTGTAGGGGAGAACTCTGTAGAGTGGAGTTGATGGTTGGACTCAATGATCCCAAGGGTCTTTTCCAACCTGAATGGTTCCATGATTCTACTCTACTGCCTTTAAGCCACAGAATAATCACAAGAACTACCCTGACCAAGAATTAGCATTTTGTTTTAAGGCTAATGGATACATTTGTTAAAAACTCTTTGTTAATTTGTTTAACTGGGATCAAACAGCACGAATTCTTCCCAGAACATGAGTCTGTCTCTGAGACCCCGAACTTAATGATGAGAAGACTCCTACTTTTTTATTAGCTTGTGGGTCATACCAATTCTACAGCTACATTGGGCATTTTTGCCCCTTTCACAAGAGTCTGTGGAGTCTAGGAAACGAGCAAAAAGAATTCTAAAATGGTGACCTGCAAATTGTGGAGCAATCTAAAATCTAGCAATTTCAAATGATCGCTAAGGAAAATGCTGCACTAACCAGCAACAGCAGAGCACCATACCAACAGAGCCACGCTGCCTGTCTCCACCACCAGCTCAGATCTCTCTAAACCACACTGTGCTGGGCCATAAAGAGGGACAGGACTCATTGCCCAGCTTGGGCGACCCATCTAAACGGAGATGGTAACGCGCAAAACGCATCAGCTGCCAAGGATGCCCGTTCCTCTCTGTTGACTACAGATGGAACCACGGTTAATTAGCTCAGGGTTCAGACAGCTAAATTTTAGGCGCCTAAGTTTGGGCACAGGAATTTTCCTCCCACATATGTCTCAAGTTAAGCAAGTTAAAGATTCAGGCTCAGTCTTGTAAAAGCACTTTCGCAGGCATGGCCCTGTTGAGGACTTTGTCATCCCTGAGCCCCAAGTCTGTGCTCCCAACTCTTCTCTTTTTCAGTGGCAATGTCATGGCTTGTTGGAGTGGTGCAGGCTGAGGACAAGCTAACGGGAGACAGGTGGTTTATGGTTAATCACACCATTAATTGAGGTTATTTTAGGCATTTTATTTTTGCTCCTACCTTCAATGCTCCAAATCACACCTCTCTCCCCGGGCACCTAAGTTAAACGTCTGCGGTTAGATAGTGTGAATACCCCCGAGGTCACTTCTGCTCACCTTAAGATGTTGGCAGGGATACAGCTCCAGATCCAGTAACACTTTGAGCAGAGCGCAGAGAACATAGCGATCAAAAATTCCTCTCAGTTAAACAGATCCCCATTTATCAAAGGCTGGGACACCACCACTGCAGAGCAGAGCTTGGAGGACAAACTGCTGTGCTGCCGTGAGAACCAGCGAGGCAGCCCTGGCAGGCACGGCTCGCTGTGAGGACGAAGCCATGCTGATTTTGCTGGTATTAAGAGGTCGCTTTCTTGTTCATGGTCATTTTCTCCTGCCGCTCTTACCTTGAGCGTGCCTTTTGGAGGTCTGTAAAGCCCACTACAAACAAAGGTGATGTTTAACAACCAAAGACAGAAGCACTGAAGCGATCCCCAGTTCTGACACGGCAGATATGACACAGCTGCTATGACCTTCCCGACCGCAGCCATGGGAGAGTAAATGGGTTGTGACAATGGCTGCAAGAAGCGGGTGGCAAAACGTTAGCCTAAAGCTCAGCACCAGCTCCGCTGCAGATGCGGTGCCTGCTCTCACCAACACTGTCTAATCCAAAGAGCTGGGAAAGGAAACACTGGAAGCTGGCAAGACTCTTCCAATGAACTCTTCTGCCTTAGTCTTCCCCGAAATAACATGAACACTTTCTACTCTTTTCCCCAAAGAACAAAATATCTTCTTGAGTTGATATATCCCCTTTCTTTTTCTTCATCTTGACTCATCCAGCTCTATAAGCAAGTGCCACACGATTAAAAATGCCTCATCGCAAAGCACGATGGTGATACCAAATGGATAACGTATGCAATATGGTCAGATTATGAATAACCCGAAGGCTGAAATTTATTTGCAGAATATCCTCAAATAAATAAAATCCAGGGGCAGAGCTCTTGGAAACATTGAGCCCGGGCAGTCTTTTGAGAGCAAAGGTCCACGGAGGACTGTAAACATCCATCCTTTGCCACTCTAATATTGCCACTAATTTGGCACCTTAGACCCTTCCTTTTATCTCCTTCAACCTGAATTTTACATCTGCTACTGAAACGGGAAATCAATTCAACAAGCCTAAAAATGAGAACGTGTACAGGATGACAATATTGACTCACTTATTCTCTGAATATTCAACTCCTGGACAGCAAGTCCACAAAAACCTCCTGCATGCTGTCTAACAAAGCACAAATGGTTAAATACATGCTCTTCTCCTCTTGCTCCTCTTCAGTCTTTATCAGTCCTCCTCTCCTAAGGTAGGGGGTGGATCCACACACACATGGGCATTGCCGAGTGCTGGCTCACATTACGAACTGCTGGGACGCGCTGGATTCTTACGGAGCTTGTGGATCACATGAAGACTATGCCACAATTAACCGTTCAGCCAACTGGAAGCTGAATCTTCCAAGTCAAAAAATCCTAATCTCCTAGACTACAAATATAGCTGTTACTTAACTGTCATCGGGTGCTGCAGTAAAGGAAGTGATTCAAGAAGGAAATTCTGTACCTGTAAATAAATGCCTGTTACTGATGATAGGCTTGAAACCTATAGAACCTCTGACCATCTTGCTGGAACACCCTGGCCTTCCTTACCAGCAACAAAAAGTGGGGCAGAACTGTCTCTTCACATTAAAAGAAAAAAATAGACGTTCACCGTGTTTCAATGTGCTGCATAGAATACACCTGATTAAAAGTCAGGGCTGAAGCACAAACGTGAAACTTCAGTTTTCAGATACACACCCTGATATCTGCCTAAATGACTCCTCTGGCGTTACAGGGTGTGCCAGAGAGTGAAGAGGTTGGGAAATGTCCACGTGCAATACAGAGAGGGAGGACCTGGGTAGAAGCAGAGACTTCAAAAGAAATGGTGTTTTGTTTTTCCCGCACAAATGCTCAAATTTTATTGTGTTAGAGGACATCTAAGTATCTAGACAGCGATATGAAAAGTCCGACTGAACATAGTCCTGGGCAATCTGCTCTGGCTGATGGTGCCTTGAGCAGAGGGGCTGAGTGAGCCGATTTCCAGACATCCCTTCCAACACCATCCACGCTCTGGTCCTACAAGGGGCTGTATCGGGGCACCCTGAAGCCCAAGTGTGGCAGATGGATTATCTTTTCTGACAACAAATGATATAGCTCGGGAAAAAAAACAAAACACGCAGGGCTTTCAGGCACATAAACTCCACGGGCATAAGGGCAGATATCCTCTCTGCCAACAAACCTCTATGCTTGAAAAACGACAGCTGCAACACAGATCTACAAAGCAGCATGATGGCAGGTCTTGAGGGGATTACAGAAACACGCCCTAACAGTGTTATCTTAGGTAATGTCATTTAAGGCATTCATCACCGCAGCATGAGATGCCCAGAGACACTTAATCATTCGACTGAGTTAGCCATCTACGTTGTTTTTCGGGATTCGTGATGGGCTGAAGCGGCGGAGAATCAGCTGACGGACCGGAGGAGTAGAGCCTCTCGCAGCATAATTAAAGCCACTCAGAACCCACCAGGAATGCACTGCAGGAAGAACGCTTGCCACTCTTGCCACATCTGGAGGAGCGAGGAGGCCCAGCACTACGCCACAGAAGTCAACCTTGTGTGGATGAATAATAACTGTTTTTCCTTGCAGTTCTGCCTATTCCGGCCATGCCCACGTGAATCACAGCTGTATTAGCACTGACATGTCATCACAGGAATTTCCACGGGTACGACTCAAAGATGTTCAGGTGAAGGACAGCACTGGAGATTACTGACTATGGGAAGCACCTTCAGCATAAACCCTGGTTTTGCTGAACCTCCTGACCTGCGTTAGAGTCGGGCGAGTTACCATGAATTTAGGCAGCAGGTACATCACACAGCCGCTGATGACAGACACCTCTGACACGCTCCTTCTGAACTGGAGTTCTTGCTGTCACGGGGCACGCACTCAGCCAAGCACCCATGGAAACAACTCTCCGCTCACCATCAGCTGGGTCCTTGCACTGGCTTTTCCCCTGCTACATGACTCGAAGCTGGCACTCTGGGTTTTCTGAATCCATGGCTGTGTTAAAGACCTCCAACTTCTGCCTTGTCCTAAGAGGCACATGTGCTCTACCACCCCGGTACGTACCGCAGGCTGGCTGGCAATCTATTTTTCCAACCTGTAGGAGGCTCACGCCTCTCTGCCATCTGCCACCATTCATTTTTTGCTGCTTCTGAAAATAACCCTGCTGTCATTGAGTTTAAGGAAGCAGGAAACCCTCCAAGTACATTTTTCCCCAAATAATTTCCTTACTGTTCTGTCACCTGTCTTACCCTCTTGCACTTCTGAATCCATTCATTTGCTCCTGGTTTGGCCTGTTTAACGAGTGGACTCCTCAGTTTCCAGGACAACAGGGAGTCAGTGGGAAATGAGGGGAAATCTAGAAATGATTTTTAGACCATTTAGTAATTTAATGTGTAGCAACAAATAGAAATTCATAAGAAAATATGGATTCTACCGTACTAGGCAAGGGCTTAGATGAGGGCAATGAACAACAAAAAAAAAACCCAAACCTAGCTCCTTCTGAACATCTGTTTGCAAGACAAAACAGCTTCCTCCTGTAGAAAATGGGAGAGTTGAAGGTGTCTACATTGACAGCTGACCAACTATGGCCAAAGTCCATTTAATAAGTCCAATGCCCCCTGAGAAACCTGCAACTAGTATAGCCCCTTGCCAATACTAGTTACATTACTGTGAATTTCCACAGATATTGCTCCTAAATGTCCTTGCCCGGGGCTCCAGCTTGGTTGTGTTTTCTCTTTCCCCATCCGTAACAGGTTTTAGATGGCTCCTCGCTGCACAGTAGTGCCAGCTTTTTCAGAACCAGGCAGGAAAAGCAAGCAGAGATGCTGGACGTGGCTGGCTGAGGAGTCTGGCACACTTACTGAAGAAGCTTTCCCTGGAAGCCATCCTACCTCTGCTAGACAATGCTGGGGATTTCATTTTCCAGAGATCCTAACTTGGCACCTCCCAACAACCTACATTCACTCTGAGAGAGAGAGACAAAAATTCGCAGAAGAAGTAAGAGAACGCACACACCGCCCCCGCCTAAACAAAAGCACCAATGTCCTTCCTCGACCTGGGAGAGACCCAAAAGCCTTCGTATGTACCCACAAGTTCTCATGCTTGCAGACGGCACCTAAATCACCTTCCGAGCTGACTGCACCTCTGTCATGCCGTGCACCCGGGTAACCACGCTCAAATACAGCTCCTGGAACTAACACACAACGCCTTGCCTTTGCCTGAGCAATAAACACCCCCCCTTCCAGCAGTTTTGTCACTAATGCTCTTCCAAGCAAAGCTGAAGTTTCCCGATTCACTTCAGCGGCTGGACAACATCTTGACAAGCGCTTTTTTAGGTTTTTTTAGGTGGTGAGTCCTTTCTCACTGCTCCCAAAACACACAATGAGGGACAACAAAAGATTATTTCTGCCACTTCGCTTCTGCAGGGTTACTGTTCATTCTGTACATCAAAGGAGCTTATATTAAAGTTTTCAGCTCTCCAAAGAAGGATCATCTGCTGCATCGTCTCTGAAAAAAGGGTACTCCCTGCCTCTAAGCAAGTGAATGTTCACTGAAGCTAACTAGCATTATATTCAACTCTCGTTATTATATTAAACTTTTCTCCCCCAATGTGTATTCTGCAAATATAGCGATCTTTAACCATAGTCGAAAAATAAGCTAATGCTGTGATTTTGCAACGTGATCCATTGCCACAGAGAAAAATCATTGCTACTTTTTGATCTGCAATCTAATAAAATAGTACCTTCTTGAGCAAATGAAATATGCCAGTAAGTAAATAACCACTTGCACTACTTTTTTTGCCCACGTATTCTGCATTTGGATATTTTGGATATTTGCCCCTCTCCCTTCAACTGGACGTACTGATTCCCCCAGATAGCTCAGGCAGCTCCTGAAGACTTAAGAAGTTATAATGTCCTGGCTCAGTGAAAAGGCTGTTTACAGCAGTGCCTTCGTCACTAAGGAAAGAAATCTGTCTCTTTGGCAGGGCGCAACTATCAACATCAAGGCCTGGCTCCCCCCTCTAAGGTGAAGACTTCGTACCGAAGCTCCCACCTGGGCCTAGAACGTGCTCCATGGCGGAGTGGGGTATTGGCACGGCAAGATACATGTCTCAAGAATGAAGAATATAAACAGCTGCTAGCATAAAGTAACAGCCTGGCATAGCTGCCATGGAACTCTGTCACCTCAAGGGCAAAATCTGATGTATTGCAATGAGGATAACGATAAAAATATAAAGGCACGCATCTTATTCCATCCCCTAAAAAAGGGCCTTGGCCAAGGCAAAGAGAATTTTGCAGGTTGCCAATAGCAACTTTCATGTTTACAGCGTACACCAGGCACGATCATCACGCACAGCAGAAAAATTACTAAAGTATTTCCCGTGTCTCGACACCACACATTCACCACGGTATCGGTGTCTGCAGAGCTCCTCTTCCTTACCGGGCCAGATCCTCAGCTGGGCAAACCCGCAAAACACTGCTGTATGTGGGGAATGTGGGAAATTTATAACAGCTGAAGAGCTGCACAGTCACTTCTTGAAGTAAGAAATGATCCCTTTTTCTATTAATATAGGAAGGAATCATTTACATACAGATACACACACACGCACAGATGCTAATGCCAACACTGACATCTTACACACGTAACACACATACAACTCATGTCACGTAGAGCTGTCTCTGAATGATTGCTTAACGTTGAAACATACAGCGCAAAAATAGGAAAGTGTTATACTTCAAAATAGCGAGACTTCCCCCCCCACCTCTTCCCCATCTGAGTTTACGGACTATGATTTTTCAGCAGGATTCAGTTCCTCGGCCAGGAGCTCTAAGTCTGGTGGGGTCTGAAAGTCTTTATAAGCCTCATACCTGAACCCTTGTGTAGCTCGGCAGATGCTGAGAGCGTGCTGCCTCCTTTCCTGAATGCTCCTTGGATTCAGACATAACATCAGCACTTCTGTGATGGTGATGGTGAGACTTCTGATCATGGTGGCCATCCCTTTTCCTGGCTTCTGTGTCAAACAAGATGTGGGTTAGCCTGTCCAGATAGTTCTCCAGCTCTTCCTGGGAGTGCTCCAGTTGTTTGCCGACATTACTGGGAAAAAAGGAAGCGGATGGCGGAGGGCTTTTGCTTTCCCTCTCCTTCTTGGCCTCTTCCACATGTGGGTTCTGCCTCATTAGAAGAAGCACGATGATAAGCAAGACCAGGCAGAGATACACAACCCAGACTTCTTCCATCTTGGTGGTGAGATAGCAAGGAGCTAGCAGTGCCTGTTGATGTACTCACAGGGAAGATGACCGATGGGCCAAATACAGTAGGGGGTCAGCACTTCCCAGCTGCTGGCGTCCGCGGGAAGGACTGTCGCCAGTAATCAAAGCCCTGTGGTAGCTGGTGCCAAAGTTCGATTTGCTAAGGCAGTGCGGCTTACAAACCCTCCTCCAGTTCTAAATAGGAAAGCGGCGCAAACAGCAAGCAGCAAAAGAAATTTAAGGAAAGAAAATAAAACAGCTTCGTCCTTTGTGTAAAATAACTTCAGCAGAAAGACACAAGAGCATCTGTCACAGCTCTACACGATCTCAAAATAGCAGTATTTCTCCTCGTTTTTTGTTAAAGAACTGCAGGGTCAATGCTTATTACTCTTGAAGTAACTTCCCTTCTGTTACAATGTTTGAATTGTTGTCGCCTTGCTTGAAGTGGTAGGCTTTTCTTCTTTCTAATTCGAAGAAAAGATAAGTTAGGGCCGGGGGTCGTCACCCCAAAGGAAGAGAACAGAATATTTTATCCTTCAGGGGTCATTAGATGCTGATTCTGCAGTCTGCCCTCAGCACTCTGCAAAAAAATGTTAAGTGGCAGAAGGCAATGGTAGTCACCCCAGTTACAGACTCAGTAGGACCAATTTGTTGGCTTCCTTCTGTCTTTGCTGGCCTGGGGAGAGGGCGTCCTTGTAGCAGTGGCTGCTGGGACCCAGGAGATAACTGCAGCCGAACTGCGCTGGGATCCCTTGGAGACCCTTTGTAGGCTGCTCCTCGGTGACTCTGCCCCCGACTACTCAAAGCGGAAGATGGGCAGCCCAGGGACCAATAAATGCATTTCCACTGACCAAGCCCAAGGGAAGGGACTGGAAGAACTTACCAATTAATATCCAGCATCCAGATTAACAGCCAAAATGTAAGGAGGGACGAGCAGCCACCGGGACAGGGCCAGTCTGCGAGGGGGAAGGCTGGCCATGGCCTGCTCTCTCCCCCCCGAGGCAGGGTCCGTCTGGAACGGGATTGCGTTTCCTAACCTTTGCTAGGGGGATCTTTTTACAGATGAGGGCGCCAGGCCTTTTTAGGAGCAGAGATCACACCCAGATTTCTGCTGCCTCTGTGTGGAAACATTCTTGGGCTCACCCTGCCACAGAATCAACTCCAAAATTCTTCACTTTGTTCCCAAAAGCGAGACCTCTCCCCTGCTTTGCTATGGTAGATGGTCTGAGAAAGATTACAGCGTTCCTTCATCCTGTTACTCACTTTAGAAGTTGATAATCAGCTTTTACTTTTTCAAGACCAATGCTATTCAGCAAGTTTTGCTCTAGAGGCACTGTTGTACTTTGCACGCCCTTTTTGCCTTGTCTTTAACTCATTCCGGAGGTTACAACCACACTGGAAGATCTTGAAGTGGTTTGCTGCCTACAAGCGTGGGCCTGGCACTGCTGCACTCCATTTAGGTGGGCAGTTGCTAAAGAGAGACAGCACCGCAAATCCCGTCACCCCTTCTGCACCCACCCCAATGCACGGCAAGAAGGGAGGGGGGAAGGCAGAGACAGGCAGGTCAGAACCGAGCTTGGTTTTCGACCAAAACTGAGCTACGTTACCTTAATGCAAGAACACCGGAACAGAGGATGCCAAGCAGATGAGAACATCTCCTTTCTCCCCCACCACTGTACATCCTTAATGCCCTCGGGCACAGACCATACCTCCGGCCACAGGTACTAGAATAAGGGGTAGAGCAAAGCCCTGACCCAAACCCGACAATGCCGTAAATGAGAGATGTCACTGAAACCCTAAAGAAAAAAATGCTAAAAGGAGAAAACATAATTTAAAAAAAAAAAAACAAACGTCATTAAGACTGTGTTTTGGCTCCTATAAAGGGGAACGGACTGACAGAGCAGCGACAGCATTTCCTAACTTCTAACAACATTGCTCGTTTCCTTTCAAACAAACGATAATGCAGCAGAGATGCTCCAAACATTGCGAAGTTTAAGAGTGAAGTAAAGACTGCTGTAATTTCAGACGCAAAATACCCTAGAGCTGTGTCTTCAAGAAACAATCGTTAGTGAAGTAACTTGGGCAGTCTGTCAAAAACGCAGGAGGCATCGCCTTGACTGGGAAAACCGGGAGTGGGTGCAAAAAGGCGAAACGCCTTGTCCGAGGTGACCCCGCCGACTGGTGGAACCGACCCAGCCGACTTCGGGTCTTGCACCCAAGTCCACGGGCCAGGTGTGACACTCAGGGCTCTGAAGTACCGCGTCGATGCACGTTTGCCTTCTGAGCCCTCCAACACTGAAGTGCGGCGAAAGGAATACGGGCTGGCTTTGCAGGTCCAGCATTACGTGAAGACCCCTGCAAAACCAGAGGAGCCATTCATGCATTAGAATGCCTTTTTCTCTGCCCTCTTTAGAGGTAAACCGGCTGGATTAGGTTACACCAAATGTCCACCTCACTGGCATCTTTGTTCTAATTGTCAATGCCTAACAAACAGCATAAGCACGAGGCAATTAGGTAAGAATGCTTCCCAGAATACTCCTGTAGCTTTCCACAGCACAGGATTTTATAGCGTTTTATCAACACTAGCTTTACCTGAAACAAGACAAGTTAAAAAATAACTACTTCGCAGACACACGCTGCATAACCAGGTAGGTAAGAAAACAGCTGGAGTTCCAAGGTCATGTATAGGATGCTCTTTAATCTTAGTAAAGTTTGACAATGATGTGGCTTTTGTACTTTTAGTATAAAATCCTGGAAATCCAAAAAATACTGTATAGCGTTGCTCCATACAGTCAAAGTAACAGCAGTGCTCCCTGGCAAGTAAAATAATAATCTGCTAACCTATTGATTTCCAGTTTTAACCTATTGATTCCCAGAAGACTTAAAGTCTACATATTTCTCCTCATCAGATACATTACCCAGGTTCGCTTTCTCCCTGTGCCTAGACAGGAATTCTTTAAAATATTTACCTCGCAGATGCAACCGACTGCATCAGAGCTTAGTCATAAATTTTTTTTGTAGCCAACATCAGTTTTTGTGAAGTCTTTCCCAGCAAATGTTTCCCACCATCTCTCAGCTGCTCTCAGTACACCCTCGAATCTGCCTACACTCCCGTTTCTCTCTTCTCATCCAGGATGACTGCCTGGACTATAAAAAGGAAGGAAAGCGCTGCACGCTAGGGAGACCTGATACCATGTTTCCTTTTAAAGAGCTTGTATACCTTCAGCTTTTTTAGGCTCAGTGGGGAGGTTTTCTGCACAGGCACAGGAGATGGGCTCAGTGGCCGATGCAGTTATCGAACCACTGGAGACACGCGTTCAACTGTTCAGAAAGCAAAAATTTAATACAAATCAAACGCAAGAGAGTCTGTGGGCTCTCAGTTGATTTCACTGCTGCCCGAGGATCGGCATGCAGCTGATTTATCCTCTGCGCCACTGGTGGTTGTAACAGGGCTACTTTATAGACTTCTTTTTTTAAGAACGGATTGTACATCATTCCTAGCTGGCCAGAACCTGGCTTCAGCAACAAAAATGCTTCCCTGTCTGAAAACAACTGTCCTTACATCCCTAGGCTAGATTCAATCAGCACTTACAGTTCTCTTCTATGTCTATACCTGTCAATCAGAGAGATGAACGAGCACCGATGATTATCGCCCACTTTCCTCCAAGATCCTGAGCTCGTACTCTCTAGATGGCAGTGATGACACACGCTGCCCAGTCCTTTCTGGATACCAGAAGCTGCGTTCACACAGACTTACATGGAATGGAAGCATTCAACTATCCATTATGCTTACACCGAGGGACCTTCACAGAAGCTGGATCTTCATTACAAACCATTCCCTTCTGCATGCATCGCTGCTTCGTCTGCTATAAGAGGTCTGCTCTATTTAAAAGCAATAGATAAAAGGGAGAATCTCCCAGTAGAAAAGACAGATTCTTTGGTTAATGTCAATTCTACAGGAAGAAAAACAGGTCCTTCCAGACTCTGTGCTGGTCTTTTGCAAAGGTGCCTTTCTACAGTGCGAGGGCAGAGTACTATGGAGGCTGAGTCTGGGGGTCATACGCGTAGTCGACAGACCTGTTTTAAACGTCTAGATAAGGCACTCTGAAAGAGGATCCTTTCTTTAGGAAATACAGAGAGGTTCTTGCGTAACATTTTCTACTGCACAGCATCCTTTCACTGCTCTTAAGTTTACAGGAGATTTGGCAGTTTTTAGCCACAGTTTTAGTCTAAAAGACTTTCCTAGAAGAAATTAAAGCGAAACTCTTCTTGGGAAGTTGTGAATTTGAACGAGTCTGTGTTAAGCGTCCTGGGTGACTCTGAAGGAGATCCTGCTGAACCTTGGCTTTTCCTGGAAGCTGCTGAGCACTTCCGGATGAACTGGCAGTTCTTGTTGCGGATGTTTCCCTTCACTTCCACAACCCTGGCAGATTTCACAGCTTAAAGGTAGGGGAGAAAGGAGCAATAAGAGATGTTTAGTCATCTCATACAGTGAGGTCCCACTCTGCAAAGCAAGACGGAAGGCGGGAGGGAAGCCCTTTCTTCTTCTCTTCCCCCACCATGCAAAGTTCTCCTACCTGTTTCCATGAGCTTCAGCTCTTTGCACCACTCCTCCTCCATCTTCTTCCTGTAGTCTCCAAACATGGCTCTCATGAGCTGACGTTTCTTCACCAGCGGAGCCTTCTCATTGCGCAGTGTCTTGATCGCACGGCGAGCCTCCTCGGCTGAAGCAGTGCAAAGGAGAAACAACGTACAGTTTAAGACTCCCCCCCTGGCTCTGAGGCTGCACGCCTGCCGACCCTTCCCACAGGGGAGATCTCTTGTTTACTTGAATGCTTACCCTGCTTTGGAGTGGCTTTCTGCGTCTTCAGGCCAAGTTCCAGCTGTTCCACACACCAGTCCACCTCTTTCCACAGCTGGTCATCTGACTGCTATGCAACATGGAGCAGAGTGAGCATGAGGGAAGAAGTCATCCAAAAATCATAGCAGCAGCTGCTACACGGGGAAAAAAAAAGGTATCTGCCTAAAGTCAGGACTACTCCAAATTTCATGTTCTGGGGATCACTTTATGGACTTCTTGGCATTTTCCCTATAGTGCTTTTCATTGGATAAATATAAAGCACTGGACAAATATTTAGCTGCAACTCACTGCCTCTGTTTGATGGATTTAATATTTGGCTGCCATTCAGATGATACTGTTTTCTGGAAAGCTGTCCAGATCCTTTCCTCTGAAAAAAGAAGATCGACTCACAGATGGGAGGAATAAGCATTAACAAGAATAAAAACCCTACCCCCACACCTGCACAAAACCAAAAAGCAAACAATGGACAAAATCAGAAGCCGAGTCTTGGTGTCTTGGCTCCTGCTCGCTCAACCAGGAATGCGTGAGAAAGAAGCTGAAGCCTGGGAAGACGGGAGAAGCCACGTCCCATCAAGCAAAGCCAGCTGTGCCTAACTGAACAGTGGAAAGGAGAGGAAAACAGGGCTGCACCCTGGGGCCAAAGCAATTCTTAACTGTCATGTACACACAAAAGCCCTCACACTCTCTCCTCCTTTTCCTTACAACAGCCTCCTTCCAATGGACTGGAAGGGTTTTACATCACCTTCACACCTTTCTACCTTTCTCTTACTCAGCAGTGTTTGTCGGTAGGGTTGTTGGTGAAGCAGCACTTTGGTTGGAATGCTTCACAGGCAGGTGAACACCCAGTGTGACTTCGATGTACAGAGTTAATGACAGCAGATTTTTTTTGCAATTTTGTATTTCAGTATTGCTCAGCTGGCATTGTTTGTCAATAATAACTACACCGGTGCTGAAAAGAAAAAAATAAAAATGAGGACTTGGACCTTAGCAGGACATTAGAAAACCTCAGGGTGTGCCTTAATGGTATGTTTACACACAACTTGCAACTCAGTCGATTTCTGGGCCATGCCTTACAGCGGGAACCTTCTCGGAAGCACCTTAAGCTTTGCACCACACCCGCCACAGCCTTGGCTACACCAGCAGCAGCTCCGCACCTCAGCTTTGCTATTTGCATTACGAGAGCAGTTCATCGTACCCGGTAACGTGGAAAACGGGGGTACAGTGCCTGGTTCAGCACACACGGATACCAGCTCGGTACTGACTGAGGAGAGTTACCAGCATTTTTTTTAATTTTTTTTTTTTTAAGACTATGTGGCACCCAGCTTCCCGGGATTAGCCGTCACAAATCTAAACATTAAATGTTTCAGCACGAGTCTGAAGCAGACAATGAAGGACCGTTAACTTCCTATCCACTAGTTAGGTTCCTCAACTGTCCAGCACAGAAAGAAAGCAGCCGCTGTAAGAAATAAGTGGCAATCCTTGTCTTTCAGCCTTCATCTCAAGCCAGTATACTAACTGTTAAACTATGCAAAGAGATAAAGCTTCTCTTTTGCTCCAGGGTTTATAAATTATGGGGTCCCATCAATATTTAAATACCTGAGAGGTCTCATCCTGGTGGTGATTATCTTTATTCTGACATCCGTTGGCTTCTGGCTTTGCCTTCCTGTTGATCTCAGTTTCTTCTGTCTCCTTTTTACTGACAGATGTTTTTTGTTTCTTCTTCTTTTTCTTCTTCTGGGCAGCTCCATCTGCTGTTAAATTCTCTGTCCCTGTCTCATCTCCAGGGGCAGTCTCTGGTTGGGGGATCGTTAACGTGACATGGTTTTTATCCTCTTTGGGTGTACTACCTGCAGTTTGAATCAACTCAGGCTTCTGCAAAGCTGAAACCTGCGGGACGCCTGCTGATTCAGCAGGCAGTGAATTACCCAGCACTTCATGATCTGCTGTACGTTCTACGTGTTGGCTTGCGGGAACTGATGGAACCAGAAGACAGCCTTCATCTGGGACGGGAAAGTTGAAAGCAAGCTTGGGTTCTTGTCCAGAGGCAGCAAAACTCAAGGCTCCATTCCAGTTCTCCTGCTCGGTGGCTTTTACGTCGGTTTGTATCCGCTCAACACCACTGACACCAGACGCCACTTCCAAAGATGTGCCAGTTGCTGCTGGGTCAACCTCAGAAAGTGTAAAATCAAATGGGAAGCTGTTGTCAGATGACATGAACTGCTTTGGCTTTGCCTCGGAGATTTGGTCAGATTGTTTCCCATACACCACACCATCTGGAGCCTGCCCATTGCTTTGCTGTCCTTTCACGTCACCAGGTTTCATGTCTAGAAAAGATAAATAATGTTCCTATCAATATGCCAGCTTCCTGCTCTGGGGATGCCACTGCTACCATGACTCCCTCTCTAGGGCACTGCAGAGAGGCGATGCAATCAAAACCCGGCACGTAAGACATCTCCAGAAAAGAACCAAATACCACCCATCCCCCGAAGGGACAGTTCCAGCTCACCTGCCTTCTCCGTGCTCTTCTGATCCTCAGCCATTTTGGGACGATAATCCCCAAACACGTGGTTCATCACTTGTCGCTTCTTCACAAAAGGAGTCTCATGGGAGCGCAGGACGTTGAGAATGCGCTGTGTCTCCTCTGCTGCACTCGAGAAAAAGACCGAGAGAGACAAGAAACAGGTTACGGTGTGCCTTACAAACCATACCGTGGCATGCTGGTGACTGGGTCTCTTCTGAACGCGTTGTGTGTTCATACCACCTCTGACTAATCCATGACTGGCATTCGGTTCGAAGAAAACTCCAAATGCTTTTAGAAGCTGAAATACTGTGAAATGTTCTTGAAAAAAAAAAAAAAATCTTAACTGCTTATTATATATGTTAAGAATCTTACACTGCAGTAACTGCACTACTAATGGCACAGAAGCTACACAGGGCTTAATAACCCTTCCCCCAAATTAACTGAGAAATTCAAGAGCCTAGCTTGGTGTCTCTTCTCTGGAAAAGCAGAAAAAATCTTAGTGAGCACACCCTAAAAAGCAGGACTTTTGCTTGACTCTCATACAAACTGGCCTGACCACAACAGTAATCCCAATTCTTTGGGTGAGAGCAAATTCTCTAAAAAGCACGGTTGTTCTGGGACAGCGGTCTCCAAAGACCTCCGTTTGGGAACTCCAGATACGCACAGTCTTCCAGTGTTTGTCTCACACATTTCAAGCCGTAAAAAAGCCTCATGTACTCGACTAGTATTTTGGAAGGGGCAGACACCCATCTCTTGGCTGCAGTGCATCTCTCCGGGACTCCCCATATGAGCTGTACCTTTGCAGATCCACCACCGAGAGCCCCAAGCTCGGAACAGAGTAACAGCATGCAAGTGCGAAGCAGAAATGGGGCCGTACCTACCCAAAAAGCGCGGGTGGTACGCAAAACAGTGGGGCTGTACCCACCCAAAAAAAGTGGGATGTATCTTCATAGCACCTGGGCATCAGGGTCCTGAGCACACATTCCCCGCTTCCTCAAGGGGCTTAGCTGGCTGCATTCTAGGCCTGCTTGCTAATAAGAGGTGTTACAAAGAAAGAGCTTGACAAAGCTTCAGGGGAACCTCTCCCGCTCCCGCACTTGGGAGTTATTTTTCGCTGAGGATCCCATGTATAGCACTGCTGCAGCCAGGTACCTCACGGATCCAGACCTTGAATTCCTGGCTAGAGCTTGGATCTGTCTCATCACAAAACAGTCTGATGCTCCCGCGTGGTGTGTGGGCACATATTCATCGCTGCTACGCCCTCACGCGCACCGGCGAACACTCACCTAGGCGTCTTACAAAGGGCAGTCACACCCCTCCTCTACACGTTAGGTACAGCAGCAGGAGCAGGACATACATCCTCATCCATTTACAAGCTGGCCTGACTAGATCACACTGTGATCTTCTGGAAAGCATTTTGTAAGATTTAACCGTTCACGTTGTTTCTCCTTGGACCAGAACAGTGAGGAACAAGCTTCACAAATATAAACCTACTGGCACCTCAGGGCCAGATGCCCTGACACAGTATTTCCTTAAGACTGGAAAACAAAAGCAAAACTGTGGCAGAACTGAACAACAATCCGTTAGATGGGAAAATATGAACTTGCGAAAGAACGCAGAAAACAGGAATGAAAGATAAAGCTGCTTCCAGACAGATTAATTCAAAGCTCAATGCTTTATGCTGTTTTATATTTAGAAGACATCCCATACAACACAAGAATAGCAAACAGACAGGAGAGAAGAAACAGAAAAACGTCCAGGTCTGCCAAATCTGAACTGACGTTGGAATATGGCTGCAGACTGCAAAAGAGGCAACATACCTTGTTTCGGGGCTGGGCTGAGGCGAAGATTTGCCTCCAGCTGTGAAATGCACCACTCCAGCTCCTCCTGGAACGTGCCTTGGGGAGCCTTGGACATGGGATGGGGGAAGGCACAATGTTTAAAAGCAGCACAGATCTCTCACCCGCAAAACTGGTTCCAAACCTGAGTTTTCTGAAGTTCCCTCCCCTCTTACGTAGGAGATCAGACCGGCGGGTCATAAACCCCTTTTCTGGCTTTACGCTTGAGGCGCGTGGTGTAAAAGCTCCATTTATACCATAAATCAAGACAGCACGGGGTGGGACACAGACTCTGCAATATTGCCTGTTTGGAGGGCACCAAATAAGCCCTCTTCATTACAAAAATCAGAAACAATAAATTCTTACTAGCACTAAGCCACCCTCTCCTGACAAGCCAGGACTTCCCACAGATTGGTTTTGTTTTGGTTTATTTTTTTTTTTTTCTCCTCCTCACATTTTAAAGGCCCCAAACCAAAGATTTGTAATTTTTCCTGAAGTTTATTCCGGTGCCTGTCTCCACAGCAGGAAATTTCCCTCCAGCACAGCGTTGGCAATACGCAGAATTTATCTTTATACTAAACACAAGTCCTTAAGACCACCTTCGCTGTGTTTTTCCCCTGTGTGCCTGCTGCTAGGCAGCTGGAAAGCAAGGCTCAGCAGACTGCCTGCGAACAAGACAGTCGCTATAAGGCGCCTGGAAATGAAAACGATCTTGCTTTAGCAGAATAAGGAGGTGAGGAGGAGCTGGGAAAGGCAGGCGGGAGTGCCGGCGAGGCCCTACACCGACAGCCTCCAGGGAGCGGGGCACCGGGGAGAGCCCGGGCCCGGGTAAGAAGGGGGCGCCCCAGACGAGGAGCGAGGGGCCGGGTCGAGCTCTTACCCGCTCCATGCCGGGCAGGCTCTGCGCCGCCGCGGGGAGGAAACCGAACCCCCGGTCACGGAACAGCGTGTGGGCCCCGGGGCTCCAGCTCCGCCGTCCCTCGGCCGCCGGGGCCGGGCCGGGCCGGAGGCAACCGCCGAGGCCGAGGCGTGAAGGAGGGAAAAGCCCTGCCGCCGTGCGCCGGGTGAAGGCCTCCCCTGCCCGGTCCGCCCGCCGCCCCTCCGCCCGCCGCCCGGGCCCCGCGCTTCCGTTCCGCCCTCCGCGCTGAGCGGACAGCGGGGCCTGCCCGAGCCCGCCTCGCCCCGCGGGGCCCCGGCACAGACCCGTCGAGGAGGGCCGGGGGCGAGGGGCTCCTCACTGACCGCCACGGGCCACCGGGGCGGCCCTTCCGCTCGGCCCGGGGCAACCGCGGGGGAAGGCCCGCGGAGGCCACCGGCACCAGCGCCGTCCGCCCCGGCCCTCCGGAGCCTGCCCTCGCCGGGTGAAGGCACGAAGCTGCCTCCGAAGCCGGCCGAGCCAAGGGCCAGAGGTGCCGGGCTCCCACCTTGGCGGGGCGTTTGCCCCTCGCCCCCGGCCCTCCTCGACGGGTCTGTGCCGGGCCCGCGTCCGCCCGCCCTGTCGCCAAACCCCCGCGGCGCCTTCGGGAGTGCCCGCATCTGCCCGGTCCCCAGCGGAGCGCGAAGGCCACGGTGCCACCGGCGTCCCGGCCCGGCACACGGCCTGCCGACATGCGGCACTGTGGGCGAGGGGCATACACAGACACGGGTATCGTCCAATTCCACCTCTGGTTTAGATTTCGATTATTTAATTTTTTAAATAATAATAATAATAATAATAAAAAAAAGTTATAGACACCTTGTTTCATATGCATGGGATTTTTTTTTCCCCTTGGATTTTTTTTCCAACACCAGTCAAAAGCGTCCCCCCGGCTGAGATTCGTAAAGCTGTGGCACGTCACATTTCACAGCACGGTGTTTGACGTCTCTTTCAAATGCTTCAAATCGTGGATGTTATAGTTTCTGCTGACGTTGGCAGTTGATGTCAGAAATTCTCCAAGGCTGCCAGTTATTCCAGCAGGGCTCTAATGCGCTAGGAAAGCACTTCCAAATGTTGCTGCTAAAGGTTATAAAAAAGTGCTGGAAAAATCGTCATGCTTCTGCCAATCCCGAGCAGATTTTTGCCTTGCCTTACAACCGCCACCCCTGCTAACACTTAGCCCTTGTCTAAGCCCTCACCTCACTACAAAAACCATCTAATTGGTCTGAGACTTATCAGAGGTTGAGACTTAACGCAAGGCTTTTCTGACCGCGGTAGGTTCGAAATCAGCATCAGTATTCGCATAGAAGTGTCCAAGTGTCAGGAAAAGAGCTGACAGTCAAGTATTGGAGAAGATAATAATGAGCATGGGAATAATGAGCTATCAGCAACTGTCTTGAAAGGCCAGAATCCCAACTGCAGTTTTCCTCTCCCTCAGTCCCTGAGCTGGGACTGAGGGCTCGTGAGCCCGTCACCACCAGTCTGGATGCATCCCATAAAGCAAAAGCTTCCCGTTGTGGCCTGAGGAACGCACAAACCCATCAGACAATGCAATGGCTCTAGGAGGTATGGCTGGGCACAGAGCCTGCAGAACCCTTCTAGCCAGAATGAAGGGTTAAGAGGAACATTGCTTTCTGTGGCGGGATGTTGTCCGTGTCTCCAGCCGAAACCACTGTGCTGTGGACTCAATGCCCATGCAGGGAAAAGGCACAAAGGACCAGCAATGCCTCATTTTTCCTGGGTTTGATCTCTGCCCTGAGGATTCAGCCCACACGGATTCACAGTCCCACAATGGCACCGAGTCTCCCCCATAATGGCGAGCTGTGACAGCCTTGCTCCGAGGACACACGACAGGGGGACTGCCGGGGAATTAGAACGTGATCCTCCACTTCTGCTGACACAACAGGAACCTTTTAAGGTGAAGAGCTGCGAGCTGAGCTGGTGGAAGCCGATGTCTAACCAGCCCCGGCTGCCCGGGAGCGAGGCAAACAGCAGGCAGAGGAATGGAAATGGCTTGAGCCCGCCTCGGGCACAGGGCAGGTTGGTGTGTGCTGTATAAAACAGCGCGAAGGCTGGGACAGCTTCACACTGCTGTAAGATGGCGACAGGAGCACCTCTGTCTGGGGACTCCATGCAGGAGAGCTGTGCAGTCCTTCAGGTCACTCCTGGGACTGACGATCCCCCCCAACACAGATTTGCCTGCTTTCCCCACTCCACCAACTGAGCACCAACAAATTTGTTGCAGGCATGGCTGTAACTGGAAGCAGCAGTTGCGCTTGGAAAACGCAGCTCTTTGGTATGAGGCTCCTTTAAGGGAGTTGCAGGAAGGAATTAAAAAAAAAAAAAAAAAAGAAAAAAAAAAAAAGTGGAGTGGTTACCAAAGCTGCTAACCACAGTGCCAGGGAGCCTCGCAGGGCACCAGGACAGCCCAGCGTCACATGCCTAACTCATCCTGTCTCCAGACTTCCTCGCCTGCGATGTACGTGGCTTGCACATAGAGACCGTCATTCAGCATCAGGAAATCTGCATCGGACAAGAGAGAAAGGAAGTAGCTATCAGAGAAACGGAGCAGCTGAAGCTGGCTGGGAAGACCTGGGGTCCGTGGGGAGGAGCTTCTCCCCACCCCAGAAACAGCAGCAGAATGGCAGTGCGGTGCCATCGTTGCTACGGTGGCTCTGCTCCAGGCCTGGCTGAGATGTGGGGGTCTCTCCAAAGGGCTCATGAACCACCAGCAGCATCCAAGGGAAAAAAAAACCGAGCAAAAGCCCAGAGCAAATCCCAGGCAGAGCGAGTCTCCCTGCTGCTCCCATGGGATGAAGATGTGTTTGCAGCAGCCCCTGCTTTGCTCCAGTACCTGGGAACCCTCACACCGTTGTCCCCATAGCAGTACCTGCATCAGAGTCGTAATTTAGTGTCCCCTTTTTGTGTTCAATCCCCAGCAGCTGGGCGGGATGCAGAGACGCTGCCTCCAATGCAGTCTCTACCGAGCACCCTTGGACAGAGAAAGGGGGAGACATTAGAGCAGCAAACAGCCCCCTTCCAGAGCGGCCCAAACCCCCTGGCTATGACAACTGCCAGCCTGGCAAGGACCCAAGCTGGAACACCCTCCCTACAGCCGGATGGAGCTGGGGAGGGGAAACATCCCTATGGGAGACAGTGGAAAGAGGACAACTGAACAGCTGGGGAGGGGAAAATCATTCACCTTTGTGAGAAAGGAGCGGGAGAGTTCACCTCTCATTAGTGCTATGGGTTAAAATGAAACCTCCCCCCAAAAAGGTGCTCATCTGAGGCCAGTGCCGCTGATTCCAGCCCTTCTCATCGTGTCTTGGGCGAGAGGGAACATTCCCTGGTGGAGTGGATACAGCTACCAAGAATGAGACCTCTTCCCATGTCAACACAGGGAGCAACAGCTTGTGGACAAGGCTCACTTACCTGTGGCTTCTTGGAAGTGTCGCACACATGTGTCCATGGTTGCCACGCTACCGCTCAGGGTCTTTGTGCCTGGGAGAGGAACAGGATGGCACTCAGCAGGTCCCACAACTCACAGCAAGGAGGAGCGAGGTGGTGGGAAACCATAACGTGACCAGAAGGGGCAGAAATCCTGGGCTGCACAAGGACCAAGCTGAAGGGCCCGCAGCCATTGCTGCAGGGTGACAGAACGAGGCAAGAGAGAGCCCGTGCTGGCAGCACAGGGAGAGGTACTGAGATGTCACCCCACAGCTCCACTGTAAGACCAGCTGGACTGGGTGAAACTAGCTCACAAAGCAGGAGCCTGCTGCCAGAGACAGAAGAAAGGAACCAAAAATGGAAAGAGCCTTCTCTGAAATACCTTCCCAGTCTCCAACTGCTTGCAGCTTAGGGAACTTAGCAAGAAGTTAGCTAAGTAAAGACAAGGGACAACAAATATCTGTGGAATTTATCCATCCGTTCTTGACCCTGCTGGAACCTCTTGGCATCCATGACACTGGGCAACAAGGTGTTCAAAGGTGCTGTGGACAGCTAAAAATGAACAGATTCCTCCTCACTCCGCCAAGATGGGGCAATCCCCCTCTTCATGAGGTGCCTCCTTCTCCCCAGGGCCAAGTCACAGCAGAGCCATTAACTGATCAGGCACCAAAACCAAAGAGGGTGGCACAACCGACTGGCACAGCAAGGTGCGCTGAGCTCTCCAGAATGGGCATGAGTGGCAGTGCTGCGCCAGCTCTTTAGCAAGAGGCACTTACCTGCAATGTAGGTGTTCAGCCCATCGATCTCCACCACCTGCTGCCCCAGCGTGTGCCGACCTGGTGCCAGCCCCATGCCAGCAATCGCATCTGTCACCAGCACCAGGCCTGAGGAACGCAAGGAAAGGGCTGCGTTAGCTTTGCAGCTGCTGTTGCTGCAGCTCTGAGCACTGCACCACACTGGCCCTTCCCAGAGAGGGCCAAGGTGTGTCTTAGCTACATCTGACCAAAGCAAGAGGGCTGGTGGATCAGCACACGTGGCTGTGACCTCTTTCAGGCAGCTAGGGCAGCATGTCACAGCACTTGTGCGGGAGATGGCACAGCACTCGGGATGGCTGGTGACACTGCATGGGCCTGGCATGGCTCACCTTTGGGGTGGGCTCGGTGGGCGATTCGTAGAGCGGCAGGGTTGGTGTGGATGCCATCAGAGATCATGCCGTAGAAGACCCTCCGCCCAGCAGGAATCTTGTCACTCGTCAGCAGCCCCACGATCCCAGGGTCACGATGGTGGAACTGCCCAAGGGGAGAGAGGACAAGCTGTGGAGCATCACCAGGACTCGTGGGCTGAGACCCTTCCCATTAGGGGATGCAGCTGCCATCTCTATCAAACAGTCCCTGGCAGCTGGGTGCTCCGTCCTTTACCAGACAAATCTGGGCATTTCCTTGAATTTCAAGAGTCTGCTACAGCCTTGAGTCTCTTTTAGATCAGGCAGTAGAAACGTGAAGCCAGGGATTCAGTGCTGAAACCTCACTGCAAGGCTTGGTATGAGACAAGATGGGGAGAATATGCATCTGTGGAAAGCTGGAGAGAAAGCACCAAAAGCAAAACCAGTGCAGGGCAAGTGGCCTTGGCTACTCACCGGCAACATGGCATTGAAGAGGTGAGTGATGAAGGTCGCGCCGTGCTGCACAGCCTCCTCAGCCTGGGAGAGATTAGCCACTGAGTGACCTGGAAACAAAGACCAGCACATGATTTTTCTGCCCACCTCTCCATTAGTTTCCCTACAGGAGTGAGTCCCTAGGACTCGACTCTGATGCCCCACTCCAGGATGAGGTCTGAGGTGTCAGCCTCCGCACAGAGATGTCTGGCCATGACCGTGGGGAACTCTGGCAGTGGGTGTTTCACCTGAACACGTTCACTGTTCACAGCACAACCGTCACAAATGCTGCCTTGGTCCCAGAGAGTTGCCTTCAGGCTGCCCTAGAAGTCCAAGGACACTGAAAGGCTTTATATTGTCTGTATAGAGACAGTGGGGACTTTGCCAATAAAGAGTATGGGGATAAAACTACCCAGAAGGAAAATTCTTTTTTCCCCCCAATATGGACAGCAGCTCTAATGCTCTGTGGGCAAACTTTGCCTTTCTGTGGTTCTTTGCTTTATGTGGCTGCGAGATAAGAGATGCTCTGCTGTGTGAATGCCCTTCTCACTTGAGATTTAATTTCACCTTGAATAACTCCCCCCTTTTTAATACAAATAAATAAATAAAAGGATTTCTTCAATGATCTGAGGCAAAGAAGAGTTTGTGAAACAGAGGACAAGAAAAATGCAGCCAGTTTTAAGTCAGTGGCCATCAGAGGGAGAGGTCTCCTACAGCGCTGCCGTTTGAAAAATGGAGTTATCAAAACTCAACAGTAACCTTTGGAAAATGATTTCACCTGCCAAATAAGGCCTAAAGCAGTTGAACTTCAGAGTTTGAACCCTTCCATGTTGTCAACCCTCAATTACATCTTTATTCAAGTAAGACTGCTATTGTCTCTTCTGTGTTTGAACAGCACCAAATACTACCTTGTGTTAAACTGCAGGGGCTCCTCAATATGAAGTCTGGCCCTTTACCGTACAAAGGGTGACAGATTTGCAGCATTGAGCGAGGTCCCCATTTGTGACAGGTGTGTCATCACCATATAGGTCAGGGAAAAGAGAATCCTACCCCACCTAGTTGCACTGAGACACTGTTAGAGATGCTACAGCCCTGAGAGAGGGGCTAGTGGCCCGTGTGGCACAGGGAGGCTCCTGCACCCCAGCCCTTACCGAGCGAGACGCAGATGCCCCGCTTGGTGAGTTCCCGGATCACCTCACTGCTCCTCTTCATCTCTGGGGCCAGGGTGACTATCCGGACGCAGTCCAGGGACCCGTAGGTGGCAAGTAGGTCCTGGAAGGCACCTGCCTCGAAGGTGCGGAGGCAGTGCTCCGGGTGCGCCCCTTTCTTCTCCTTGCTGATGAATGGTCCTTCCAGATGTGCCCCTGCCCAAACAGGGACACAAAGGCATGACCCTTCCTCGCCCCATCAGGGACTGAGAAACCCACTGTGTCTATCCTGCTCCAGTCAAACTCTTGCCATTCTCCTGCAGCAAAACACATGCCTCGGGTAACGCTGAGCTCAGCACAGCAAAAGATGCAGTGCTGGCAACTGGTCAGGCCAAACCACCCCACTGCCATTACCCTGGGGGGCCCAAAGGGACTGGAGAGGTGCATGTAGCATGAGAGACCATGGCAAAGGCCAGGGACAGGCTGAGGGAGAAAGCGGGTCTGTGCCCTCCTGTGCATCCCTCCCATCAAGACAGCTCCAGCCCCCATTTGTGCTGTTCCTACAGTAGCTTCTTTCCCCTTAACAACGAACAAGCTAATTGCCTGCCTAGAGTAGCACCAGAGAGGACAAAACCACTTACCCAGGATACCTGCTCCGTGGGCTCCACCATTTCTTATACTGATCTGGGGCAGAACCTAGAGAAAGGGGTTTGTCAGATGCGGCACCCCAGCTTGCCAAAACAAACCCAAACGTCGGGTCCGCAGAGAGCTTTGTAGCTGGACCACTCGGGACCATCAGCCAAGCACAGCTCGCAAAGAAAAAGCCATCTGCAAGCCACGTTGTGCAAAGCTGGCCTGGGAGACATCGCTGTCTCGGCAGTCTAAAGGTTAAGGGCAAGAAATCCAGGGGTAGAGTCCAGCGTCTCACACCCACAGCTTTTCCACCAAGGCAGCTACTCCAGTCTCCGCAGGCCCAGCCTTGGCACTCTCACCTCTCGGTACCAACCTCAGCCCTTTATCACCCTGCGGATGAGAGGGGAGAAAGTCACTTACCTGGTGGTACACAGATGGAGGAGAGGTCACCAGGGTGGGACAGAAGGACGTCACTCCATGGGAGAGGATTTTCTGACTGACCAGGTCAATCCCTGATTTGAAGTCATCTGTAGCCAGAGAAAAGTCCACCCCAAAGCCTCCTGCACCATCAACAAAACAGAGATGAAACTGCAGCTTCCCCACCCGAAAATGCCGAAGAAACATTTTGCATGCTGGAGCGAGCCACTCCATTTCTACAGCGAAGAAGGGCTGTAGAAGGGCTCCACCAGCACTTCCGTCCTGCATTCGCAAGGCTCTGTGAGTACAAATCTAACCAACGCTGTCCTGCTGAAGTGCTTTTCCACACAGCATCGCAGCTTTTTGCAAGCACCAACTTTTTATTTTGTTGCAGGGCAAAATCTGAGGATTCCCCATTAAAGAGGGGATCAGACTTCCAACATAAGCTAGCACAGAACAAGCCCCTCTTCATCCTCAGGGAAGAGCAGGTAACATTTGTTCCCTTGAGAAGTCCTGCTCTGTCCTCCCCGCGCTCTGAAAAGGGAAGGGTGGTCATCCTGCCAGCACGGGGGCAGGATAAAATGTTGATAAAAATGAGGTTAAGAGCTGAAAACCCCACCCAGCCAAAGGGGACCAATTACACGACAGCAGCAACCATGGGCAAAATTGTTCTTTATCGTTAGTTGAGTGACTCACATCTCCCCTGGGCAGCTGAAACGCACTCGGTCACGGGCAGTATGCATGCAGCAGGGTTTGAAGGACTGGGATGAACAAACCCGGGACCCCTCACCCCTCTGCGAGCATGCATGGCTTCACCGTACCGTTGATCTGGACATCGATGAAGCCTGGGGCGATGATGCTGTCCTTACAGTCCAGCTGGATGTCGGCTGAGCCCTTCTCGTCGAAGAAGAGTTTCTCCGGGTTGAGGATCTTTCCCTCTCGCACCCACAGGTCCTCCCTGGAGGGACAATCACACGAATGCCAAGTTCCTGTGCCATCAGCGGTGCAGCAGATGGGAGCGGGTGGCCATGGCCCTGGCGACAGGGGTGGCCTCAGGCAGAGCGGACCCCACCAGCAGCCTCCGCCATGGGCTCTCCGATGTCTACTAGGGCAAAGCTGCTCTTCCAGCAGCAGGATGACCAGCAGCCCACTCTGTGCCAGGCCTCTGGCTCTACAAAACTCATGGGAATGGGATTTTCATGGGCTGCCCGTCAAACGTGGTGGCGGTGGCCAAGGGGCCCACGGCTGGCAGAGGAGGCCAAACGAAGGACAAGGGGAGAGGAGCGGGGCCGCACATGGGGCACGCCTCATTTCCTTCAAAATCAGACGGAGGGGACGAGGGACAGTGGGCACACGGGGGGCAGCGGCTGATGCACTGGGGGACCTGTGGGACAGTCCCCGGGTGTCCCAGGTCCCAGGTCAGCTCTGCAGCCCAGCCGTGAGGCCCGGGCACCCCCCGGCAGCCCCAGCGCCCTCTGGCAGCTCCGGCACCCCCAGTACCCCCGGCAGCCCCGGTACCCCCGGCAGCCCTCGGCAGCCCCGGCACCCCCAGTACCCCCGGCAGCCCCGGTACCCCCGGCAGCCCTCGGCAGCCCCGGCACCCCCCGCAGCCCTCACCTCTGGAGCCGGTGGCTCCTCAGGATGCGGCAGTTGGTGAACTGGACGATGGGCGCGTCCGAGACGGATTTGTTGGACGGCATCGCGGGGCTGCGGCGGCGGCGGCGGCAGCCGCCGGGAACGGGGGACAACCCGCCCCTCCCCAGCCCCGCTGACCGGGAACCAGGGTTGGTGGAGCGGGGCAAGGCCGCGGCTTCGGGGAGCCGGTGAGGGGCGGAGGGTCCGGAGCACCGCCCCAGGGGCAGGCGGCCTGTCGGCCCCCGCCCCTCCCCGGGGCTCCGGGCCGGCGCTGTGAGGAAAAGGCCTCGCCGTGCGCCCCGGTGAGGCCCGGGCCCCGTTCAGCCCCCCCTCCCCTGGCGGGGCGGCGGCGGGGTCCGGGACACCCGGGGGCGGGGCCAGGGGTGGGGCCGGGGCGGGGCGCGGAGCAGCGCGAGCGCCGGCCTCACCCCGCGGCGCCGCTGGTTCCCCGTCACGTGACCCCTCTCAGCTGACGCGCCGGGATTCCCCTCGCGCCCCGCCCCACGTGACCGTCCCCCGCGGAGCCGCCATCATGGGGAGGGCGCCGCCATCTTGAGGCGGGCCGAGGGGAGCGGCCAGGCCAGCGCCTTGCTTTGAGGGTGGGTGGTGAAGGAGAACCGGCGGTGGAGGAGCTCTCTTCCACTGCTGTCCTCGGCCCTGGCTGCCCCTTGGGCCTGGGTTCTTCTGCTGGCCCACGCAGGCTGCTGGCATTGTCACTGGCATGGTGTCTGAGGGGGCTGTGGGGATGGTGCCGCACAGAGATGCCGGCTCTTGCCTGGGAAGCCAGGGAGGGTGTCAGGCCATCTCTTCCCTGCAGGCCTGGGGTCTTGCTTGGCCTGCCAAGTGAGATCCCAGGCCTGCCACCCTCCGTCCTTGCAGCAAGTAATCTCGGGATTTACCTTTTGTGTCTGTTTTAATTACACTAAGTATTAAGTAGAAATGAGCAATTTTTCCTGTCAGAGCCTCTGAGGGGGCTGGCAGCAGTGTATGCTGGTGTTTTGCTGCAGTGTGTACCGCCAAGCTGACAAAACGCTCTTGAAAAGGTGTGATACCACTGGGGAGCGATGTGTGTCCCAAGGGAACCTGCGGTACCCAGGGAAACTCCAGCACTGGTGAGCTCAGGGAAACTGGAGAGAGGTGAGGCGGAGCTGCTGTGCTGGTGTCAACATCTGCTTGTCACAGCTATCTCCCCAAGACGTTCTGCACATGCCTCCTGCCACCTCTTGCTTTATGCTCTGATGAGAAATGTTTGGGGCAGAATCTTTTACCACTGCGTCCACTGACTCCAAACTGCAGCTCCTCAGCGCAGGTGGTCTAGAGCGTCATCACTCAAGGACTTCTTTGTGAATAAGTAACCTTGGCTTGAATGGCCCCAGCGGACTCGATCCTCTCTGGGGAGTGATTCTACCTGGAGGAACTGCTCTGCTCACGCACACTGTACCACGAGGCGCTAGCGGGCTACATCCACTGTGCACGGAAACAACGGTGCAGGCCTTGCTTAATCTGACTCATGATTATTCACTTCTTGAATGGCAATCCCAGGCAGACCCAGGTGTGCTGGATGAACCTGTCACAAAGGACCAGCTGACCTTTGCCCCTGAGAGCTGGCAGACCAAGTGTTGCAAAGCATGTACCTGCTTGGAAATCTGGCTGGGCACAGTAATAACTTCACTAACAAGATTAAATTTGAACTGTTTATTGGCTCATGCATAGTAAGGTTTCTGGAAACGCCCCTTTGCTGTTCCTTTCTCAGTCTCAGCTACAGGGAAAGAGTTAACTGCAACCTGGACAGGTAAGTCATTACTACTTTAAATGTTACTTTCTAGGTTGTCAGCATTGCTGTAGGCAGGGTCCTAAAGTCATTTGACAAGTCAGCAGCAGCCTGGGAGAGAAGACAGAAAGCTGGTTCTGTGCCCTACAGCCAGGCCCCTGCCTTTTCTCTCCAGCAGACCATGCCACCAGGGGTCCTTATGTCTGCAGTCCCTGTGGCCAGAAGGGTAACGATGTCCAATCTCCAAAACATTAAAGGTAAGTACTATGCTTTGTTAAAACTAAAGCCATCATCCCCAGCAGTCTAAGCTGTGCTGTGCTGGCAGATGCTTCCATTTCCTTTCCCTCCACTTTGCTCCAGGGCGACTGCTGTGGGCTGCACCACTCTCACTCCTGTGTTTATCCTATTTGGTGTCCCACCGTATGGCAGAGAGAGTCAAGTGTCTCATCAAGGACTGTGTCCAGGCAGGGTGCTGATGTGAGCCCTGCTGATGAATCACATCGAGAAAAGATAAATGATGGCAAATGTAATTGTGCATGAACGTAACATCCCTGTCCGGCCAGGAATTGAATTTTAATGAAGTTTTATGCTGTACTTATCATTCCATGATGTCAGTGCTTGTCCACACTACAAGCTGCCTCTTACTGTCAGCAGGATGCCAGTAAAGGCCCCCGAAATGGAGAGCTGAGAATGATGCTAGTTGAGGCCAGGAAAACTACGTGCAGCACTGTTTTGGGCATTTCAGGCTAAGAATGCCTTCAGGCAGGTTTTCCTCATCGTGGCTGAAATTATCCACGTCAGGGGCACCCAGCAGCATATTGGTGGGAATAATTTGTGGCTTTAGTACAGGTGAAGTCAAGGAGACTCCAAAACCGGAAGATCGGAAAATGAATCCTAAAAGTGGATCTCATGCCTGCTTATTTGAGCAAATAACTCTGTGAGGAAGTACCCTTCCAAACTGCTAAACTGAATTCAGATGTCAAAAGGCATATACAGCACCCAAACTGCCTGTGGCCAAACCAGGGCACTTTCATATGAATGTACGAGCTAACAGACTTGTGACAGTAATTTTTCTTGGCAGTGGAAGAGACTCTAGGTAGATGCAAGTACTGACTGCTTACAGATAGTAACATCCGCTATAAAAAATCCTTCCACAGGGTCCACCCCATTGACACAGCTTCACCGACCCTTCGGCGACAAAGAGGTCCATTTTTCTAGGCAGCAAGCCCCAGAGCGAACCACTGAATCAGAACGCTGGAAAACAGCCCAGACCTCCTTCTGCACTGCTGGGAAGAACAGAACAGCCTGTGCTGAGATGAAAAGTATGGAAATTTGCCTCATGGATGCTGTAGGTATGTCACCCAGCCCAACTTTATGTCATGTATCTCCCCTGCTTAAGTCTTATCCCTTTGGATGTTCTCCTTTTATTTCTCAGTATTAAATTAACTCCGTCTTGCATCACCAACAATTGCACACTCCTCTAATAATTGCATGTTCTTTCTCTCTACTGCCCCACTAATAGGCTGAGGGAATCACAAGCTGTAGTTTCACTTGCATTTTCTTTAGCAAATTTTTTTTTTTTTCTTCAGGTTGAGTTATTTTTAACCTGTCTCAATTCCCAAATTAGATTCACTGCCTGGCAGCATGAGAAGTTGTACCAGCACACTTGGGAGAAACAGGGGAGCGCGTGCTACAGGTGTGGAAGAAGGTCTAGGTGTCCAAAGGGAGGGCTGCCAAACGTAGCGCTTGTGGAGATGCAGCCTTGGCTTCTCATTTTTCACGTGTACTCACAAAGAGGTCTAAGAAATTGTCCTAATGCATACAAGAGCCAGGGCAGCTGTTTACATCTATGAGTTGAAAACACGCTACCAATCTTGGGAATGTGTGATTTCCTGAGATTTGTCCTCAGCCTACCTTAGGCAGACAAAGCCATTGGGTGTAGGTCGTTGTTATCGCTCTCTGCCACTTGAGGTCACCCCTTTACCCTCTCGCATAGGCCAAGGAGGAAAGCACAGATGTAGTGGCAAGGACAGGACAGTTCAAAGTGCCAAAAAACGGTCCAGGACTGAAACAGCCACTGGTATCTGGATTTACCAAGGGTGGTAAATCCAGAAGTGCCAGGACTTGAGCCTGTGGCGAGTGCACCTCATCCCCTCAGCAAAGGGAAGATGGCAAACAGGAGCCACTGCTTCTCCAGGAACCTCATCCTGCTCTCCTGCTACCCAGCTCGTGCTCTCACAGGTGAGTGAGAACTCTCAGTGGTCTGTAGATACCTTGTGGGAGGCAGGTGGCACCCTGCAGTTTGGCCCCTAGGAAAGCTTCGGGCTTCCACACGGCAAGGCTGGGGAGGACTTTTTCTCTGTGCTGTGATACAGGAACTAGCTCGACAGAAACTCAGTGGTATGAGCTGCAAAGCTGTGATTGTCTCAGGAGCTAAATGAAGCGTGGCTTGCAGAGAAAAGAAACAGCATTCATTAGTGAGTAATAGGAACAAAAATGGAGCTTTTTGGGATGCAATCCTTTGACCCTGAAACAGAAAATTCCCACTCTGGGATAACTGGCACTGGGAAGACTTACTCTGGGTTTAGTTTATTTAAGAGAAATAGATGGTTAATATCTATAGAGCAGAAAGAGAGACACTAAGAACAGAGGTGGCAAGTCCTGTGTGTCAGAGACAGGTAAGTCTCACCTGAGGAATGGTGATGTGATGGTTTTATGCAGTAAGGCTGGATGGAAACAGCAAAAAGCCATAAAATCAAGATCTCCATGGTTAGACTGCGAAGGAAACGAGGTTTACTGAGAGTTGTTTTCATTAGATCTGCTGTTAGCCTGTAGTTGAAAACAGCAGCTTAGTTTCTGGGATCAGTTTCTCTTAATGAGGTTTTTATTTCCGCAAAGCTTATTCGCTTTTCCTGGTTACTATACTTCTCTGTAAACCAGGTCTCCCAAGGAAAGACAATCCCTGAGCATTCACAGCTAAAATTCTACTACTTAAAAACGCTTCTCCAACAGAGCAGGAAAAAAAAAAAAAAAAAAAATCTGCAGCCTTTGGAAAAAAAAAAAAAAGCCGGCATGAAAGAATTAAGAAAGAGAAAGGTCAGCAAGCTCTCTGAAGGCGTTGTCCACGCAGGCAGCACCTGGCAGCAGGCACCCCTTAACCTTATCTAGCCTGAACCGACTGCTAATGGACATTTACCCTCTGCTGTGCTGCAGAGCCACCCTGCTCCACGCTCTCTCTGCAGGGCTGACTCACTCTGCAGTGCACACTCAGAGGCACGCAATCTGCCACATTACAGAGGACTATTTATGTGCCAGTAGACACCACCTCTTTTATTCAGGCACTCTACGAGTCTGTCATTTCATGCTCTGAGGCTGCCTGTTCCCCTCTTCCAAACAAAATACAAAGCAAATCCCTGCCAGATGGGACTGTGCTCTGATCTAGCACGCTGCTGTCAGGAAATGGAGGAAAAAGGACCAAAAGGTTCGTAATTTTAATGCCCTGAATCACTTGAGAAATTTGCTGATGCAATAGCATCAGTGAAGGACTTGAAATGCGAGTTTTCACCTGAGAGTCATCGAGCATCTAGAGCATTGCTGTCAGAAAATGCTTGGCCAAGGCAACATGCTCAGACTGTTAATTTTACTCCTGGTGTGTTTGCAGCTACTTGGCACAAAGCAACCATCCACCTGTGCATGCAAACCCCAGTTCTTGTTTCCTGCTCTGTTCTCCTGACTTGCATATATTAACAAGAAGGGCTTGATATTCCAAAGCCTGAACTAAAATGCCATCGATGGGATTTTGCCTGTATTTGGTTATGTAAGTATCCATCGCCATCCTGAGCCTAGAAACTGCCTTCTGCAAGGTATCAGGAAGCTACAGTGGGATCTTAAAGGGTTCCTATGGACTGGTGCCTTTAAATTGCTTATTTCTTTTAGAGATGGGAGCTACCCATCAGCATTTAGTTTCTCTCTTAAATGCAATTTTCTTATGCTCTCGTAATTGTCAAAAAATAAGGCAGAAGGTTCCCCTTAAGGAAAGTAAAACCAGATCTTAAAAACATATTTGCAGCCCCCAACCTTCTCCTGTCCTTCTACACAAGCAAAATACAGTTCCTCTCACCAGAACTGCAAGATATATGTGGCACGCTTTCCAGAGAGCCTGAATTTGTGATTCACCCCCTCCCAGCTGCAAGCTCTATCAGACTGCACAGAAGTACTGGGAAGGCACTCACTGCAATCAGCGCTGAGAGAGTTACGCTGTAGCTTCCATGAAGGTTTACAACCCCTGGGTAAAGTCTAATTCAGAAGTTTAGAGTCTATGACTTTTGCTGAAGGAAATAATGACCAGCAGAATCCAGACCAGTAAATTTTCTCTTAACCCTGTCTATTAAACAAATGCAGATGGATCAGCTTTACAGCAAACAGAATAAACCAATTAATTTGTTAATAATTACTGATGATCATCAACTCTTCATCAAAACATCACAAAATTTTGTGAAAATCCATTGTAGCAGAATGACTGCCTCAAAGCTGAAGTCTCCTGAATGGTCCCCAGTTTGGAGACCAGCTACCCAGAAGGTGCAGAAGGTGCCACCAGGCTTGGGCTGGTGAATGCTCCTGCCAAGGCAAAAGCTCCAGACACAGTTCCAGTGAATTCCTTGTGCTCTGGCCACAGCGCTTCATGGTACTTACACCAGACTTGTTCATTGCATGGGCATACACAAGGTACATGGGTGAAATACAAGACACCACCCACATCTCCATAACCAAGCAGGCTGACAGATCTCTCCAGATTCTTCAGCTTTGTTTGCTCACAAGGGCATTACTAGCACTAGGTATCTGTGCAATATTAGTATTTTGGCTTGAACAAGGTAAAGCTTGACCCATTCTCTAAACCATACCACTAAAATGAAGGTAATACACTCCCCAAAAGCATTTTGAAACAAGCTCTACATTTGTAAGGATCCAACATCTATTTCCCATGCGAGCTTCAGTGTTGCTTTGCAAGATTCATAAATCCTCAGGATAAGAGAAGGGTGCTACAGCATTTACTAGCTGTACAAGCAGAACTTCTCAGGTCAAGTTTACAAGCTCCTGATTTACAAGTTAAAACTCCAAGTTCTTGAACAAACCCATGTTGCTGATGGGACAGACCACTGTTCAGGTACTTTAGAGGCAATTGCTGCTAACAGTGCCCTTTCCAACCAGCCAGGTGTCTGCAAAGCCACCACAAGGACAAGCTGCCTAAAGGCTCTTCAGCAGCTCCCACTCCTTGTCACTTGCTGCAGCCTGCACCCCTGCTCACCATGTACCAGAGCAAAGATCTGCTGCTTGACCAGGGTGAGCACAGCACGGCAACAGCCCTGCATTCCTGCTCACCCAAGCACTGCCCATGGGCAGCAGCTGGAAACAGCACCACTACTTGCCCAGGAGAAAGAGGGAATGGTTTAGCAGTGATGACAGCATCACTCCTACATGGTACTCGGTCACTTCAAGAACCTGCCTCCCCCTAAAGGAACCCCTCCCCTTCCTAAGGGAGCAGCAAAAGCATGAAATCAGAGGCAGAGGACTCATTACAGCAATGTAGTGAGGAAGTTTTATTTGGAAACATGGTATAAGTTTGTAACCCAACACTGGGTGCACGACTCTGATGCCGGAGCATACGCGGTTACTACTGAAACACAGGAGTGTTTCGGACAATTGCTGTAATAAAACACAAAATTCTCATACTCCAATACCAGGACACTACAGCAATCTTTAGAATCATAGTTACATCCAAGGAATTCTCTGCACTTACAATTGACCCCACAGTGTAATCTACCTATATATAAGATTAATATATATAGCATGGGAAATTGAAAATCCTTGCTCCATAGATGTATGAACATGTCAAGTCTTTTATAAATAAACATCCAGTGAAGAGAAAAAATTACATTTCTAGTTCATATTTATACATAAAGTACTAACAGCAATGGGTGGAAAATTGCACACAGGCCACCCCAAGCCATGCAGCAGGCTTGGAGCGGCCCATCCAATTTAATATTGAAGTACACACAGGACAGACAAGTCACTAACATACATTGCGCATTTACAAGAGATCAACTACCAAATTGGGACAACTGTACACATTGGAGAGACCATTTTCATTCTGGAGCTTTTTTTTTTTTAAACGTGGATTTGTTACATCTCTTTACATCATACCGCAACGTTTACTTTGTGGAGAGGATAAGGGCAACAATGAGGCCGTAGAGACCCAAGACTTCAGCAAAGATCAAAATCAGGATCATGCCCACAAATAACCTGGGCTGCTGTGCTGTTCCCCGTACACCTGCATCACCCACGATGCCGATGGCAAAGCCAGCAGCCAGACCACTGAGGCCCACACTCAAGCCAGCACCCAGCTGAAGAAAGCTCCTGTAGGACAGAGAGGAAAAGAGTTTCAGTGGCAAGTAACAGGACACCCAACCCTTCAGCTTCAGGCTAGCCTTTCTTTTTTTTTTTCCTCTCCCCAAAGAAAATACAAATTAACATTTAAACACTTAAAGGGAACTTCTTTCCTGCAGGAAGAGCTTCTATACTCTACACAAGCACAGTATATCTCAAAGCAGATGCTTCCTGAGACTCCTAGCTCCAATACTTAAAAAAACCCAGGCAATTATGCAAGATCTTTAGCTGATACTCAAAAAGGGCTCATAGACTTCGCTAAGCTACTGGCCCTGTGAGTTCACATGGCCACCCAGCTTGTCTGTAGCCACTTCAGTCAGCTGCAGGCTTTGCATGCTGCCAGAGCTGCACTTACTCCAGCCTCATGGGCTAGCACTTGCCTGTCCCGTCCTGTGTAGCCTGTTAATAGCTGCTTTTGTCTCCCACCTCTATCAACCTTCTTATACAGCCACAGCACATCCAGGTGATTATTTGGTCTCTTGCACTGCAAGAGCTGGGCAGGAATGGTCTGGTTTTCCAGGCAGGGGTACCTGAGGAGCACTCCCTGTCAGCATCTGACCACCTGATAACTGCAAAGCAGCACTTGTACCTGCTGTTTCTTAGATCATGGCCAACCACACTGCTCATCAACTATAGCTTGTACAGCAACACAGACTATTCTGTTAGACCTCAGAAGCATTGTTTTATTCTGAGAGGTCTCAATCAAGCCAGTTCCAGCTATTCTCAAAAGCCAAGAGTAGATTAAGTTTCAGACTGTAGCTGGCATAGAGGCCTGATGTATAGCTTGAGGATTGATTTACCAGCACATAAAGCAGCAAGCAATATTAATTATTCACTTGCATCTCCCAGGCAACAGGAGAACTATTTAGACAGTCTGATTAGACAGTCTTGGAAAGACCTGTGTACTCCAGGTCTAGAATTTGGCACCATGAAGCAAGCTTAGCCTCCTGTCCCAGTCCTGCCTGTACATGGTTTCTTTCAAGCCAAGAACCACTGCATTATCTCTAGCCATGGGATGTCTGACCTGTCAGCTAATGCAGCAAGCTCATCAGGCTGCACTGCCACTGAGGCTAAGGCATCAGGTAGGACAGCTGAAATCCAGTCCATACTGCTAGGCCCGGGTTAGGAGCATTTAGCACTGACAGCCCCTCACAGGGTCTTGAGCAAATCCCACCCACATTCAGGAGCATCAAAATCACAACAGGACAAACTTCACCACAACTCACAGATGCAGCAACTTACTTGAATAGCGTGATAGAAGGTGAGAGGGCATTGGCAATGAGGACTGCCACTACGAGGCCATAGATAGCTATAATACCCGCCATGACAACAGGGATGATTGACTTCATGATGAGCTCAGGCCTCATGACAGACATGGCTGCAATACCCGTGCCACTCTTTGCTGTTCCATATGCAGCTCCCAAGGCTGGAAGAAGGAAAAAAAAAAAGTGTTAAGACACATCCCCAAATACCATCTCCTTCACTAGGCTGCAGTATTAGAGGAGTTGAGTCAGCACAAGGAAGAATTGTGCAAAACTAACATGGTCACTTGACTACTTGGTTTGTCAGCCAGGAATATTCCCCTAAGGGATGAGGAAGTGACCTATCCAGAGCCCTAGACCAAAGCTACATCAATAAAAAGGTGCTGTTCTAACAGTACAGATAGCAGAATACCCACTCTAAGCTTGCTTAACAGCAGGATACACTCCCTACCAGGCATTCATTCTCTGTTTAGGAACCAAAGCCCAAAGTCCAAATCTCGTTACTTCAGAGCTTGTGCCCTCACAGAGGCTCTACTCAGCTGAACTGCAGAGGAAACACAGCAAAGCATATCTTGCTGCTGCAGCAGGATGTAACCCGGCTGAAAGACAGGTCATACAGTCACTGAACTTTGACACACTTGGGCCAAGTCCTCAGATGCACCCAACATTTAACAAGTCACCTTCATGGGGTCTCTTCTTCCACAAAACTTGCATGCCTATGCTTTGGCCTGGGGTTAAACATGCCATTTCAGCTTCATCAGAAACTGAAGATAGTAGTTCTGTACTGAGCAGTTCTCAGTAACTGAAGACACTGAGATAGTAAAAAAACCTCACATATTATTGCTGTACTTCATTCCTGGGAGAAAGGACACCCTCTTCATGTGTCAATAGCCTCACCTGTGAAGGACTGAGGTCCAAACACTTGTTAATCCAAACACTGGAACCACAGAGTAGAGTATGGCTTGCAAGTCATAGAGGACCTCAGGCCTTACCCTTGAGGTTCACTGATCACCTGTGTCAACACTGGAGCACATAAGACAACCAATACAGGAACCCAAAGCTTGGTTTTCAAAGCAGAACCTGGGCTTATCACCGACAACTGAGAACGTGAGAAGAGTCCCAAACCGCTACCCCAAAAAGTCACTTCTATCTTGAAAACTTTGTATTAGTCTCACAAAAGCTTCCACAAATACCTCATTCTTTGATTCTGAAGTACTTAGAAAGACCCCTTTTCTTCCAACCTTGCTCTGGAGTACTGAACTCATTAACTCTGGATCGCACTCACCACCACTCAAGAGACAATATGCAGGTCAGCAGCCATCCAGGACTAAGTCCTTGAAGCTGCCCTGCAAGGTATATGGAAGGGTAGGTAGTCTCCTTTTCAAACACCATTAGGCTGATATTCAAAGCTAACAGTCCTATTTGACATGAAGATGCTGTTGCCTGCTCTAAAAGGCTACTGCAGAGGTATTAAGACCATGAGGATTTCGAATCTTTGTACTGTTCAGAGACTTACTATTTGAGTTTGCTCCACCCACTTAAAAACTTATGTTTCTACAAGGGAGAGCGGCTTGTTCCACAAAGATCTGTAGCTGCTTTACACCAACATCCAAGTGTGAGATGGTGCACCTTGCCTAAAGAGCTGCTGGTATTCAAAGGGTTTAGGATATGAGCTTTCCTGCTTCTCACCCAGCATCTACAGAAAGTTTTATCTTTGAGCTGTCAAGAACTGAGCAGTAATCCTCCTGGCTTTGCACTAAGAAATTGAAGATTAATAAAGGTGGCACCGCTGCACTAACGCAAGACTCACTATCAGAAGGAAGTTTAGTTTTAGTTACAACAATTTAATAGAGGGAAAGCCTGATTATCAACTACAAATTGGTTCTGCACTAGCAAAGCTCTTGAACTGTCACCGAGCCAGATGCGAAGGGCTGTTCAGCATGATTCAGAACTAGAATCCAGCTTAGCAGGAAGCCTGAGCCAAGAGCAGAAGACAGGTTTTACCTGCAAATGTAAGCTGAGCCTGGAAACTACTGCACAGAGTCAGCCAGCAATAACAGTGATGGTACTGTTTAAGGGTCTGGCCCCTAGGAAGCCTAGAAAGAAATCACTACCTTGTATTAGGAACTTCTGTTGGATGAAGCATCTTCCAAGGACTAGTAAGCAAGTGGAATCAATATTCAGGCTATCTAGACTTCTAGACTGGCTATAGCATTTAGCAGAAGCCACTTCTCTTGTCTGGAATCCTTTATAAACCTCTCTAGAAATGCAGAGGCTCACGAGGAAGTTCACTATTTAAAATTAGATCAGTCATTACTTCCTACAAGTCTGAAGTTACTTAAAGGTGTTGCAATTAATGCAGTGGTGGATTACAGAAGCTGATTTTGTAATCCCACTTACAGAAAGCCAGCCTGCTTAAGCTTTTGGAGAGGGGCAGCTTAGCACATACTTGTCAATTCCCAGTTGTTAAATCTCAATTCTAGGGAAGAGCTTATGCCTTGAACTCGGTCTAAACACATTAGCAAGTAAAGTCTACCTGTACTTCAGGGAAGTTAGTTTTCACATGACAGTTTTTGATGGCACTGAAGATCTATTACACTCCCACTGGTGGACAGTCACGAGTGCTAGAAATACAGCTTCAGAGCTTGGCACATCTCAGCATCCTGACCAACAGGCTTGCACTGGAGTCCCCTGCAGCTGCATCTCCCATACGCTACAAGGCAGCTGGTCTTACTGCTCTTCATTAGCCCACAAAGTTCTTCTGGCACCTTTCACAATACCCCAGTATTAAAGTCCAGATGGTCACTTCCCACCATGACACAGCCATCTCACAGTACTACTATTCAGTTACAGGCTATTTGGCACTTAGGTCAATCCTTCTGCACATCTGGACTTGTACCTCTTGGCAGCTGTGAATATTTAAAGCACACATGCTTCATATGCTACATTTAAATACCCCAATGAGTTGAAGGACATGTTTTCCAAAATCTTCTCAGTGACTAGAGTTGAAGAGACCTACGTGGAAGACAGTGAAAATGGAACAAGAGCTGTACCACTGTTACACACCAAGACTCCATATATTTGCTTCAGATCATACAGTTCCATCACCTCTAACATGCAGCCCAATTAAGCTGCAACTCTAAAGCATACAAAGAGCAACAAAACATTTAAAGGGCAGTCACAGAAGCAGCACTTTGCCACCTAGCTTTCACAGAAGGAAGCCATTCTGGTCTGTAACCAGAAACTTTTCCGTTTTTAAGTTCAATGGTGCTATAATACAGGGAAGTTGCTTTACACATCATTCAAGACCACCTACTCCCAGTATGCCTGCTTCAAAGGTTAACTTGATTTTGAAATACTTCTGAAGAGGAACTCCTGAACTCACAAGCCAGAGCTGATTTAGTACTGCTCCTGGGGGCAAAACGCACTCCCATGGGGCTGTGGATATATGGCCTGGCACCTCGTCATGGCTGTTACTTTCTATTAGTCAAAAGCAGTAGTGAGCTGTGCAGCTCCAAGATGAAGTATGAACTAGAAAGTAACTTGCCACATAGGCAACAGCTTCCATAAGGACTGAAGACTAGTTGTAGTCTTGCCACTGCCAGGACTTTCAGTAGAGCTTTGCCTCTGATATTCACAGTCAGTACTCCAGCAGGCTGTGGTTTAGATCCAGCACTAGTCCAAGTATTAGGACCAATCTTCTGTAGCTATAGTTACAGCGCTGAGCAAGGTCATGCACCAAGAACATTAATCTCGCAGCCAAGTTAGCTGCAAGTCACCTCATGCGACACTCCCTCAATACAGAAAGAGGCTCTTGCCAAAAGCCATGCTTCAGTTCTGCACGGCTCTGCAGACAGATACGCACCTATGGACAGTGACCACATTATCAGGAGCCTTCACACCAGGAAACCATTTGCATAGATGCAGTTTCAGCAGTTGCAATACATTCAGACATGCTCAGCCCAAGAATACAGAGGTTCAGAACCAACCACACACCCTCCAGCAGCATTTGGTCCATTCACAGCCAGTGATTCCGCCTGCATCCCACCATGGAAAAGCAGGTTTTCACACTGCAATGTGTCGAAGCTTTCCAGAGCAGTAATGGGCAGAATTTCCCTGCATTAGGACATCCACTAATAATAAAAGTCAAGCTTTCAATTACAATACCATATCATAGCAAGTCTGAAAGACCATTCTGGGTGAGTACTTACATCTGGAGCCTTTTATAATTAACCCATTATCAAATGGGCTGCCCTCTGCAATACATAGGCTTCCCTCGAACCAGACAGCAGGCACCACCTCACCTCAACACCTGTTTACCCTTGAGCAGGTTGTTCTTAAATGGCTGGAGAACTGCTAGAGATGATATCCAGGTTGAGTACAGTCCTTGCTTTGCCATGCCAGAAACCCAGGCACTTTCAAAGGAACAGGCTTCTTCCCATTGGTATTCTAAGTCCCCTCCCACACCACCACATTTAACAGACACAGCTCTACCTCGGATTACGGTAATGGATACTCCATGGCTGCCTTGGAAAAACCCTGTTGCTATGCCCAGTTGCATCTCCACAAAAGAGACAGCCACATTAGCGGAACTGTATCTGAAGCCCATGCAAATTCAGGTCACACTGACTGAAGACTGGCTCTAGCCAGTCCCCCAGTGATAACTGGAGGGGTAAACAGATAAGCTGCTCTACAGGAAGCTGCAGACTTTGAAAATCTTTAGTGAGTCACCTGTTATAAGATTAGGGACAGCATGCTTTTTGTTCTTCCCTAATGTTATGAGAGGGTGTGGGGATTTCAAACAAGCCTAGCACTGTCAGCTTACAGGATTATCAAAAACAACCTGCAAGGCTAGCAGGCCATTTACTCTTGTTCAGTAAATTTGAGAACTTAAGTCTATCAGCTGCTGCAACAGCAGCAGTCCAAAGAAAAAAGGACTTACCAGTCAACTGTCCCAGCAGCTGGGGCTGCTGCAATTGGTATTCTGGATTGTCTGACATAGCACACAAAGACAACTTTTTTGCATATGGTAGGGCTGACACTTTACACCACGGAGTACAGGCTTCCTCTTCTGCAAGCAGCGAAGTCCAGTCACTTGTTATTTATCTTTATCATCATACAAGCTCCACTGCAACCCTAAAGATGACCCATTTCACAGCCTGGGTGGACCACTGTACTCCAGGTACTGACTGGCATAGCAGTGTGTCATACCAGTTAGCAGGAGCCCTCTTGAGCAAGTCAGTCTACCAGCAGCTCACCCCACACACCAGCAGACATGCACAGCTGAGCTGCTTCATCTGAGGCATGGGAAAGCCAAGGTCATCTGACTGCATCCAGCAGACACTCCTGTGGCCAGACTAGCCTGACTATGAAGCCTCATGCTCACAAGATTCACAGTCTGAAGGAAGCGAGTTCAGCAAGTTATGCCTTACTGTTTGGTGAGGACAGCAAGCAGGTGGAAGCATGCACTTCTGTGAAACCATTCTTCCAAGCATCACCAAACAGCCTGAGCCGGCTGGAGAGTTTTTCAGCTTGCAATCCCACTGCTTGAAATCAGTCAGGCTCTGGACAGACTGAAGAGGCTAGTTTTAGGAAGGGGTAAAGAGTGGACTAAGAGGTCCTGAAGCAGCATTCATTCATCTTCACTGCTGCTCTGGATGTTCACTCAAGAGAGGAAGCACCTGCAGACTTTGTAGCCTACAGTAACTTCAGGGCGAGACAGGAGTCCCATCAGGTACACCTGGAAGCCACCACACAAGCAGCAGCAGCATCTCTGCTTGAGCCAAGTTTTGTAGAGTCAATGGTATATCCTGATGCTTAATCTGGTTTTCAGACGATCCTAAGACAGAGTGGAAATGATGCCCTTATTGAGATTTCTTCCCTTCATTTATCTGAGCTGTAGAAACACTGCCTGTCTGGTTTACTTAAAAAACACTTATGTCTTAAAAGGGCACTAATTTACCTGCTGTTAAGGATGAATGCTTAAGCTAGTCTCTCTACTGTAGGCAGTCTGGTAGCTCAAACACTTGACCCACAGAGTTTTCCTGGCCATACCACAACACCTTTGAAGTACTCTGCAAGCTCCTCTTAGGATGAGGTCCACAGCTCCTTACTGAGAAGCAAGCAGTTCTCCTCTCTACCACCTCCCCATCTCTCCAGAGACAGTATTTCAGGAAGCACTGGTGTAATTTGCCTTCAACGCTGCAAGCTGTTTATAGTCATGATGCCTTCTAGAATCAGACTGCGCAGGGCTACCAGCTGCATGAAGCTAGATGTTCTGAGCCAGCAATTTCACCACAGAGGCCCCTTAACAGCTAACCAACTGCTACGGTATCTGCAGCCCCAGTTTAAAATAAAATAATATTATTTCATTAGCTCTGCAACAACAATGGGAAGACAGACACAGAACTAACCTTAACACTGCTGGCTAGAGTTCTCTTCATTAGCAGTCTTCCAGATGCTTGATAGCGAAGCAGTACTGAAGGTACTGAATGCCCATGCAGAGTGCAGGTTGAAGAAAAACTCCTTACCACATTATGGAGGCCATGGTGGGGTGTGCCTGGGACATCACGCTTTTCTATACCAAGCATCAGCAAGCACGGAATCAGACAGCTTTGCCCAATACCATGCTTTTCCATTTTGGCATTGAGAAGTCACATGGAAAAGCCTCAATAATTTTGATCACTCAACAGCACCTGACACTGAGCCAGCCACATGTTTTACACATCGGAAATAAAGGAACTTCAGCTACCAGAACAAGCTGTAATCAGCAAAGGAACAGGCAGGCTCGAAGATAGCCAAGGTCACAGCAGCCTGCTTCAGTCTTCCTAGCTGCCATCAGTACTAGCTGACTAGAACAAGTTCTGCTATCTATTTACCATCAGCAGTTAATGTTCAAACACGAAACAGCACCGCATAAAGTCGCTTGTTTTCACATCAAGCTAGCCTGGACAGTATAGAACCTGAACATGTTTACTAGAAACAGGTCTCAGAACTACAAGCTCCACAAGAATGTGATCTTTAGATAGCGCATGAGTCAGACATGATCACTGCACTAACACACACAGATCTAGGACCATTTTAGATAGTTTTACATACTTTTCCAGACATATTTAGCTCCTTACTTCTGACTCTGGGCATTTGTTTTTTTTTTTAAAAAACTAACATTCAATTAACATCAGAACATGCTGTAGTGTAACATCCCTATTAGGAAAGCTACATGACACTGCAAGTTTCAGTTTATCTTACATATTGACACCTCTGCCATATCACCTTGAAAATCCAAGTTGCTTCATTAAACAAGCAGTTCAGGGATGTTCACAACTAAAATAATTTTGCTTCAGCAGTAACTATAACCTGTTGTTCCAGTGACTGAACCAGTCCAATGCACTTAGGCCCCAGCAAGAGACCAACTTCATGGCTCAGACCTGCTGGTATTCAGACCACCCAACACAGACTCTGCACCAAGGACCAGTCATGTACCAGCAGCAACATGACAGTCACCAAGCCTTCATCAATGTAGCTTAAGCACTCTGAATCGCCCAACTCAAACCTTCCGCTTAACTTGCCTCCTACAGCACCACGCTATCTAACAAATGCTTCACCCTCTACTTTAGACATGCCAAGCAGTACTCTGAATTCTATTAAAACTATTGAAACACTGACTCAAGATTGCAACCCTCACTGATGTTTCCACTGAAGGAAGCTTGAGTATCACAAAACCAGTGCCTAAAAGGCCATACAACCGTGGGCTTTTGCTTCCAAGTTCAATTTTGCAAGAAGAATCCAGTGACTCCTTGCTCAGGAAGAAAGCTCTGCTATTTTGCAAAAGGCAGTGATCTGCTGACTGTTTCTCCCAACAAGACCTAGCTCTTACTCTATTTTCCATTTTCTTCATTAGCCAAGAAGTAGGTAGGACAGCATTCCAGCCATTCTGTTCTCACAAAGTCCTTACAAGTCAAGTGTGAGTACGCTATTTTAACTCCAAGGTGGCAGACCACTCACTGATTGCTCTCAGCAGAGGACATCTGCATCCCACCACTGGGTAAATACTAAGCAAGACTAAGAACAGCCACTCAGGCTTTTTTTTTTTTGCAAAGAGTAAGCTATGAACATGGTTGGTGTGAAAGCAGTCCACGGTGCCAACACCAGCATGGCTAGACAGCTTCTTTTCAAACACTAGATTTAATCCACTGTCTATTTACACAGTTTAATCTACCACACTAATCAATCAAGAGCAGCTTCCAGAAGTTTGCCTTGCAGACCTAGCTCCCATCTCAGAGGCTACTTTAACATAACAAGCCTCCAAGCACACGAACAGCTACACACAACTCGAGCTACAGCCAATTCAGTACCCAAATGGTTTGATTCCTCAACTGGGAGCCAAATTAGGTGGCAGATGAAGACACATCACTATCCTCATGCATGTGGAGACACTGGCTAGGTCTTCAGAAGAGAAAACCAGAACCAATTGCTAATTCTTGTATTCCTAATTACTAGTAACACTTGCATTTGGAAAAAACCTAGCTGAAGCCTTCCCTGTGTTACATCCCAAGGAGAACAGCAGGTCTGTGCCTAGCAGGAAACCGCCAACACTGGTCAGGAACAACAGTCGTTTTCTGCAGAAGGTCTACTCAGGCTCCGAAAGACAAGGCATGGTATGATGGTCATTCTACTGCAAAACAGCATTTATGGGCCTCTACACAGGCGTTTGCCTGTAGGGAGAGCAATACCGCAGCATGACCCAGTTTACTCCGCACTGAACCCCAGTGCCTCCCAGTGCAGACAGATGGCCACTAGCCAAGAGCTTCCCGTTTCTAGTATATCCCACATCTCCCGTTTTAAAAGGAAGGTCAGGAGCCTGCTGGCTTTTAATGCCATGAATGCCTCGCAAGCCGACTCCACTCCTACACCACTCACACATTTAGGTTTCAATCCCATTAAAAACCGCTTTTGTGTTATCCGAGGAACGTCTTAAGCAGCGACTTCGTCCGTTCTGAGCGGGAGAAGGGCTGCCCGCAGCCCCGGGGCTGAGCTGCCACCGGCACCGCCGAGCCCCGAGGGAGGCGCGGCCGCCCCCGCACCCCGGTCGGCGGGGAACACCGCCACGCCGGGCTGCCGGGAGCCCGTCGGTACCGACAGGCCCGCACGCAGCTGACCGGAGTCCGCCCCCGGGGGAAGGGGCGGGGGGGGCCGGGCGGCGGCGCCGCCGCAGTCACGTGGCAGCGGGGGCTCCGCCGGCGGCGGCACGCGCCGCGGTGACGTCACTCGCGCAGACCCCCCTCCGCCGCGCCCCGGTAGCCCGGATGGAACTGGGGGAGGGGGCGGGCCGCCCCCGCGGCCAGTCCGGGAGGACGCCCGGTCCCACCTGGCGGCGGGCCCACCACCGGGGATCGCGCCCCACCAAGGGAGGGAGAGGATGGGGAAAGGGGTGCCCCCACCTCCTGCCGGTGCTGCGGCGGCGAGCCAGACCGCGCTCCCCCCCCCCCGCCTCCCCGTCGGCTCCAGGCCCCGACACCCCCAGGTGCTCACCGCTGAAGACCATGGCGGCCGAGGCGCCCATCACGGCGAAGAAGGAGGCGTACTCGGGGCTGGCGCTGGAGGACATGGCTGCGCGGCCCGGGCCGGGGCGAGGCGCCGCTGGGAGCGGGAGCGCGAGAGGGCGGGGGAGGGAGGCGGGAGGCTCCGCCGCGGCGCCGGTCCTCGGTAGGCAGCGCTCGGCCACAAAATGGCGGAGGCGAGGAAGGCGCGGGCGGGGAGGGAAGGGAAGGAGGGAGACGGGGCGGAGGCCGACTGCGGGAGGGAGGGAAGGGGCCGGGCGGGAACGGGAGGGCGGCGGCGCAGAGCTCCGTCCCGGCGGGAGTGCGCGGCGGCCCGGGCGCTGCGCCCTAAATACTGCCTCCGCAGGACAAAATGGCGGCGGCCCGCCCGTCACGTGACCGCGGCCCCCGCCCGCCCCGCCCCGCCCCCGGCCGCCGCCACGCGCACGCGGCTGGGGGGAGCCCGCCCGCCGCCCCCTCCCTCCTCCGCCCGGTTCCCCCCTCCCGCGGTGGGACTCGCCCCCGGGGACGAGAGGACCCCGCTCCTCCCGCCGCGCCCCGTGTGGCGAATGGGGCGCTCGGCCGCCGCGGCCTCCGCCGCAGCCTTCCGCCGTCCTCCGCGGCCCCCCCCCCCCCCTCCGCCCGGATGGTTCAGTCCGGCCCGACGCCGCGTCCCGCTGAGCGTGATTCAGCGCTCATTAGCATAAGGGGCGTGTCCACGCCCGGCCCCGCTCAGGCCCGGCCCCGGGACACCGCCCCCTCCCTCTGTCCGCGGGCGCGGCCGCCGCGTCCCCGCCGCTGTGTCCCCCAAGGCGCATCCCATGTGCCGTGTCCCCTGTCCCGTGTCCCCTGTCCCGTGTCCGTCTCCCCTCATCCCCCGCGACCCGCTGCCATGTCCCCCATGGTGTGCGCCGTGTGCCATATCCCCCGCGCCCTGCCCCGTTGTGCCCGTGTGCCCCATCCCCGCGCCGGGCCCTGTCCCCCGCACTGTACCCACCTGCCGTGGGCTCCCCACGGGGGACGCAGCTGTGCCCATGGGGCCCTGCTGGCCCGGGGTCCCCTCTGGGGGTCTGCACCTCCCCGAACTCCACCTCCTCCCGGGCTCCGGTCCCGGCCGCGTCCTGCTGCCGTTCCCCATCTGCCCCGTTCCTCGCCCCGTTCCTCTCCCCGTCCCGTCTCCCGTCCCGCGCGGGGGGCTCCCCGGGGGCTGGAGGGCACGGCTGGGCTGGGTGTGAACCACGGTGTCACCCCACCACGGGCACTGCCACCCACCTCCCGCCCCAGGCAACCGCCCCCCCCACGCTAACCCCATCCCGAAACGTCCCCGAGAGATGCTCCCACAGCCCGTCCTGACAGGGTGGCTGCTGCCCAGAGCCACCCAGGGCTCCCTAGAAAAAAACCCCACGTTAGTTCTGGGTTTGGGGTGTTCGTTAGTAGTTGTCTGTGCTTGCTCTTGCTGCTGCCACAAATCCTTCTGATGCCCTGAAATACCAGATCTCTTAATTAATTGAGGGTCACCTGCCTTTTCCCATTGTTGCCACTTTTCTGGACGCCTCAGCCTTGTCAAAGCTCACAGGGAAGGTGAGAGCGGGATTTAAAACCTGCTCAGCAAATTCCCTGCCTGCTGCTCGGACACTAACAGCCCCGTCGCTGCAGCAGCCACTGGAGAGCCCACGGTGGGGACCAGCTCCAGACACGTTGGCTCGGTGCAGATCTCCACAGGAGGGGTGAAAGGGCTGTGGGGCGTTGCTGGGGGTCTGAGCCCCAGAGGGGCACCCCGTCCTGACCCCTGGCAGAGGTGAGCACGGGGGCTGTGGATCTCACATGTGCTCCACCACCATCAGCACCACCACCATCACTGCCACCACCACCATCACCATTGCCATCACTGCAGCCATCACTGCCATTGTCATCACCATCACCACCACCACCACTGCTGCCGTCACTGCCATTGCTATCAGCACCACCACCGCTACCACCATCACTGCCACCACCACCACCATCACTGCAGCCATCACCACCACCATTGCTGCCGTCACTGCCATTGCCATCACCACCACCACTGCTACCACCATCACTGCCACCACCACCATCACCATCGCCATCACTGCAGCCATCACCGCCTTTGCCATCACCATCACCACCACTGCTGCCGTCACTGCCATTGCCATCAGCGCCACCACCGCTACCACCATCACTGCCACCACCACCATCACCATCACTGCAGCCATCACTGCCGTTGCCATCACCATCACCATCACGACCACCGTCGCTGCAGCCATCACTGCCACCACCACCACTGCCACCACCATCACCCTCACCACCGCCACCACCACCACCACCATCACCGCTACACTGCTTTTCCTGCAGCATTGCACCCTGGGCTGCGTGGCTGCCAGCACAGTACACCATCGCTATTAAGTGGTGGCTATTATTACTAATGAGCATTTCCAGCAGCCCCGATTGACGTCAGGAAGCCTTTCTCTAGGATGGGGACAATCCCTGCCCCACGGGTCCGGAGCAATTAGTTGTTGGGTGAATTTCTCATCCCTCCGGCCCTGTCGGAATTGGAAGTTTGTTCACCAACTTTGGGCTGCTGAAGGACCGGGGGAGCAGGGGGGGATTTTAGGTGCCCCCAGAGGATGCTCTTTCCCCTGTGCCTCTGGGCCCCTGCTGCCACTGAGGTGTCCCCGTGCTGCCCCCGGATTCCTCTGTGTAGCCCCGGCCGCCCGATGCAGCAGCTCCCGTTACCCTGCACGCCGTAACGCTGCCTTCTCCTCCTGGCGCCTGGCACCGTGCCAGCGGCCGCCCTGGCCCCGCTGACCCTTGGGGCTGGTGCTCCCCACAAATCATCCGGCACCATCTCTGCACTGGTGCTCCCGTCTGCCCGGCGGACGGCCATCATGGATGAACAAAGAGCCTCGTTGTAGCAGTGAGCTCACGAGTTGTGGCGGTGGCGGTGCTTCGGGGACGCCATGTCTCCAGAATGGCTGAGCCCCGGTTCCGCAGGATCCCCAGGGGCCGAGCTTCCCTCCTTCCACCCTTCGGAGCTGCAGGATGCTGGGAACCTCCTTGTCCTCGCGGTCACAGCCAAAATCCCAGGGACACAAGGTCCTTGAGCCAAGCCCTCTTGTTCTTCCCCCTTCTTCCTTCTCCTCCTCCTCCCATGCTCTTCATTTGGGACACACTCGGTATCTCTGGGTCTCAGTTCTCCAGCAAGGTTCCAAAAACTGATTTGGTTTTCACCAGAAATTGCTGATTCATAGAAAGGATTTTTTTTTAAAAATGCCTTTGACAATGCTTTCTTCCAAAATTTTTCATTTTACATTTTCTCCCATATTTATTTAGTCCCCCTATCCCCCGCTTGTCACCCCGCCGCTGGAGCCGGCCAGGCGGAGGCAAGGAGAGGTCGCGGTGGGGCTGGTGTGGATCCTGCTGCACGTCCCAGTGCAAACACGCTCCTCCCTTTGGGGTACGTGCGCGGGGAAGGTCTGGGTGCTGGAGATGGGAGCATCCGCCTCCTTCCATCTGCCTGGGACTGCCCGGTCCTCCTCCACTCGCCCCACATGGCCCTGGACTGACCACGGCCAACAGAGGGACCGTGTGCCGAGCATCCTCCTGGGATGCCGGCGGAACCCCGCCGGTTTCCCCAGGTGTGGCTGCGACGGGTGGAGCGGGTGGACACGAGGATGCACGAAGCTCCTGTGGGACAGAGGAGGGGAAGGACCGTTTGGATGCTGGTGACGGCAAGTGTAACTGCAGCTGGCTCCCTGTCGTGCCTGGGCACCAGGCGAGCAGGAGGAGAGTAATTTATTGCTATTAAATCCTTTCTACTCTATTGCTGTTTAAAAACATGGTATTTCCGCCATTACTAACGCTCTGCTGCCTCACCTGGGTCTCCCGGCCGTGCAGAGCCTGGAGCAATGGGCACCGCTTGGCCGGGGGCTCCTCGGGGCCGGGCTGGCTCTCCCCTCATGGGTGCTGCAGCCCCCCAGGCTGCCCCGAGGCGCCGCTGGCCCCACTGCCACCCCTCAGCAGGGCCCCCGAGGGTCTCGTGCCATCCCTGGCTCTGCCTCGTGGAAGGGCAGGGATGCTTTTTTCCTCAGGGAAAAGACAGCAAAAGGAGGGAAAAAAATTCAACGCATAACCGGGAGGCGAATGCAGTATCGAAGGCAAAGAGCCAGAAACCCAGAGGCAGAACAACCCAAATTACTGTTCCCACAGCAACTTGCGCTCTCCCTCCTCACGGCGCCGGGCAGACGCCCACCGGCTGCCACCGAGTGCGCGCGCGCGTTTGCCGTGGAGGCCGTGAGTTTGTCACCCCCAGTTCTGCCTTTTAATTCTGGGCTGGATTGACCCTGGGCCGGTGGCACTGCATGGCACCGCGCCAAATGCAACCGGAGGGTGGTGTCAGGGTGTCCGTTCCCATCCCCAGGCCGGGAGCAGAGGGCTGAGATGGGCTTTCCAGCGGGTGCAGGCTCTGGGTGCCACCCCCTTCTTGGGGGGCACTTTCTGAGCAGCCTTATGGCAGATGCCTTTCCCACCACCCTGGGGCCGTGCGTCTGTCCGTGCGTGGACAAAAGATGCCGGAGAGCGATTTACCACGGGGCTCCGGCTCCCGGCGGCTGCTTTTAGGGAGCAGGAGGCGGCCACGGGCTGCTCGGTGCCGCCCGGGGCAGCGGGGCTGCTGCTCTGCCCCTGACCCCGCTGGTTTTGGGCAGAGCCGGATCGGCTGTTGGCCAGGGGATCTCTACCCGCTCCAAGGTCCTGCTTCTACACGTCACGGCGATGACGGTGGCTTCGCCCGTGTTGCAAAATGGGGCTGGAAAGGGTCTGGGAAGCCATCTGGGAGCAGCCTGCCCCTCCGGCGTGGAGGTGGATGTGGAAGTGTGTTGCTCGGAACAGGGGGGCTTTGGCAAGGGATGCTCCGGCCATCCCGTCCTCCCGAGGGGATTTGGTGTTAATGTGTTAAAAATGCTCTGTAGGTCCCAGGACCCCGCAGCTCTGCACACGACGAGTCCGGGTGGGCTCTGGTCAGGGCTGGGGCAGGGGGTCCAGCGGGGTCAGCGGAGCCGAGCTGGTGCCAGGCGTGGGGACAGGAAAAGGAGCAGCGGATCCATCGCCCTCAGCCTCGGCAGCGAACACTCGCCGGCAACGGAGCAAACCCAGCTGGAGCATTTCCTCATTCGGTGTCTCCTGCGGTGTCTCGCTGGAATCACACGCTGGAGTCACGGGGCTTGGGGGGGGGACCATTCCCCGGCTCCTCCCCGCTCCCCCTGTCCCTGGGGTGACACCATCTCCCAGGAGGTCAGGACCTTCGGCGATTTGCAAATGAGGTTTCTCTTGCTCTACTTGGGTCTAAATTAACTGATTTCCATCGTGAGCCCTTAACTCCTTCTAATCTGGGACACTGCCCGGTGTTAGACTTCTTGATGAGGCAAATTAGGGGCCTCCTATTCCATTCCATCTATTCTATTCTATTCTATTCTATTCTATTCTATTCTATTCTATTCTATTCTATTCTATTCTATTCTATTCTATTCCATTCCACTCCACTCCACTCCACTCTACTCTGTTCTCATTTAACCAAATCTTCCCTTCTCATCTCTCTGTCCAGGACTTTCCTGCCGTATATAAAACCTCTGACCTCCCTCTTTTCCATGCCATGCCTGTGGGCGAATGCAGCCGGGAGATCATCCTTGCTTCTACAGTTTCTTTAGCTACTGGGGACGGTGCAGGTAAAAGCTTTTTTTTTTTTTCCCCCACTGTCCTTTTCCTGACATGCCCCATCAGGAGGCAAGCAGGAGGAGCTCCCGGTCCTCTCTGGGACCACACGCTGTGCGTTGGCCGGTCTTCTCCAGCCCTCCCTCCCTCCGCGGGGCATCCATGCCTGGACCCCAGTGCTCAGCTGGCAGCCAGGATCAGCCAGGGCTTCCCACGAAGAGGTTCTGCCCGTAGTTTGAAAATAGCATTTATTTGCTCTGGGTTACCATAGTTACTTGTGGAAGTCGCATGGCGCCGCTTCTGCTGCTTGGTTGGGCGATTCTCTCCGGCGTGGCACGACCAGCTAATTTTACCCTCGAATGGACCCATCAAAAAGGCAGGAATTTCCTGGGTGTTGGGTGAGCTCTGTGTGGGATGCCCCAGCTGCCCCTCACACCTTTCAGCAACCCTCTCTTTGAAGTGCTGGATGAACCCGCGGCGCTGAAGCAGATTTTGGGTCCTCGATCACCGGCTTTGCATTCCTAGAAGGAGCCGCCGTGGCTTTCCCAGTGCCTGTACTTGTGCTGGAGCTCTTGAAGACAAATACCGAGAGCCAGCATGGCAAACCTCCCCACCAACAACCCCATGCCTGTTTTTTTGGGAAGCTGGGCTGTAAACAGGGGACTGGGGTGGCTGATGTGTCCTGGAGCGACACTTATGGGGAGATGATGCTTGCTGAGACGCGGATGCAGGCTGGGAGCTAGAGGTGACGGCTCTGAATCAGTGGTGACCAGCAGCTCCACGTGTAAAGCACTGCACGTGTTCATGGTACTTTGCACAAGCGACGGAGCTTGTCCCCGAAGCTGGAACTGGCAGCAGCGAGCTCCGGCAAAGCCAGAGGGAGGGATGGATGCTCGGTGGCTGGGAGCCGCATGTGGGGCCCTGCTCCCACGTGGAGACACCCGGAGCGCTGTAAACCCAAAACGCAGGTTGGTCCGGCACCGGAGCCTCCAAACCAAGGGATTGTCCTGCCAGATGCTGGCGGGAGCAGATGTATTTGTGATCTTCCTCGCAGCGACGGCAGACGCCACCCCAGGCAGGAGAGCCAGGAGCCAGCCCGGGATGCAGCTGGGACTCGCTGGCCCGTGGACATTTCCCTGCTGGCTCTGGGGCAGCCAGGGGACAGCCAGCACCGGGGTGAGGAGCGCATTGGGGACAGAACTTGGCAGGGCAAGGCAGAGCCCCGAGTGCCGCGCTCTGGCTGCGCAGCCACCTCCTTTCGGGGATGGAGCTGCTGGTGGATGCCGAGAACAAGCAGCCGCAGGGCACCGAGGAAGGGAAGCCTGATTTTGGGTTGTTGCTCAGTGCCATGCTCAGTTCTGGGGAGAAAACACGGGCTGGTTTCTACCAGGAAAGCTGAGGGCAAAGGCTCAGAGCTGCTTCAGAGCCGTGTGCTGGGCTCCCCCAATCCGTCCTTCGTCACTGGACTGGGACAGTGCCACGGCTCTGCCCCCGCTCCACAAACCCGCTCCTCCTCCGTGCTGCCAGCTCTCCCTTGGCCCGCGGAGCTGGCAGGCGGAGAGAGAAATAAAACCGTGGCCGTCTGGCAGGACACACCGCCTTCCTGCAGAGCTGCTGCTGCCGTGCGGTGAGGCGGCCGAGAAAATCGCTGTCTTTCTACCCGGATCTGTGCCAGGGCAGGAGCCTCCCCTCCTCTGCCTCCCATCCTGGCTCAGCTCGCACCAGAGCATCCCGCTACCCACCAGCAAAAATTAAATCCAATCCCTCTGGCACTTCCCAGGTATTCCCGCATGGCTGCTCTGCTTTGGGCTCCTCCAGCCTCAGGTCCTGCACTCTGATGGAGCATCACCTCCTCTGCACACTGCCTCCGGCCGGCTGCCATGCCGGGCTGTGCCGGGCTGTGCCATGCTGGCCTCTCCTCTGGGTTTCTCATGCCTATCGATCCCTCAAGAACGAGAAATGAGATTGCGCTGGTGTCGGTGCCAGGCTTTTGGGAGCCCCCGAAGCTCCTCTCCTCCCAGGCTCATCGGATGAGGTGCATCCCTGCCTCCCACCCTCCTCCCACACACGTCTCTGCCGGGCTTCACTAATACACATAGAAAAGCATATTTTTGACTGGATGAAGAAATTTGCCCAAACAGGGTGAGATTGTCCTCAATGCCCGTTCTGTGCATGATTTGGAGTGAACCAGTTTTCCTGCAGAAGTTGTGTCTGGCTGCGGGTGCTGGCAGTGCCCCGATCTCACTCTGCCTGGGGGGTTCCAAGGGCTCCGCGGCCCCGGAGGCTTCCATGCCCTCCCCATGGGACACGGCACCCCCGGCGTCCCCGGCGTCTCACCCCCTGCCCAGGTGGGCAAAGGATGCGGCCACCGGCTCCGCTTTCCCAGCCGCGTCCTTGGGAGCACCCACACCAAAATGCTGCAGACGAGCCAAGTTAAACAGCACTCGGTTATCACTTTGTTTTAGCAAAGACAAACTGAAGGGGAGAAGGAACGTGTTTTCCTTTGCTTTTGTTATTTCCCTCTCAGGCCGTTATTTCCTCGCTCAGTTTGCTGGGGAACGGGAGCTGCCTGCAGAGCCGGGATGGCTCCAGAGCTGCTGCCGGGCACGGCACGAGGCCTTTTTATTTTAAGTGTCTTTTTTTCTGTTTCCTGGGTTTCACATCTCTCTTGCAAGCCGTTCCTCCCTTGCAGTGCCCAGTGCGAGCCAGCGCGCCGGTAGCGAGAGGACGGTTGGTAATCATGGGGACGAAGCGCACGTCTGCTTATCGGAGCTGCCCAGAGCCCCGCGCTGGGGTGGCCGCACTGAACCTGCTGGGCTGTGCCGAACCCGCTGGGTGCCCAGGTCGGCACCTGCTTTCCAAAAGCATGGGTGTCTCCTGGAGAATGAGCATCCCATCAGGAATGAGAAAGACCGTGACACAGGAAAGGCCCCGGAGGTGGGAGGGAAGAGTTTCTGTTCCTCTTGGGTTGCAGGAAACGATCACAAAACCCCACTGTGCAAAATTCATGCCCCGAGATGGGGTGGGCTGGGCTGAGCTTTCAGGGTCTCCCCTGGCCCTGGCTTCCTGCGTTGCCTTCTCCTCTAAACCTCTGGAGAGAAAGCGCTGGTGCTTGTGGCCAGGGTCACACCCAGCCCCTGAAGACGGTATTTTAGATCCGCCTTGCAGGAGAGAGAACAAAAAGCCCAAGATTTCCCCATCAGCCGCAGTCCCAAGGCTGGGAGTTGCCGGGCAGGGGCGGCTGGGCCAGCTCTGCCCACGCCTGCCGGGGGGGGAAGGAGCACGGAACGTTGCTGGCTGCTGCAGCCGGGGAGCCTGGAGGCAGGTCCGGGTGGGACCGTGGTGGCAGGTCCAGGTGGTACCATGGTCTGCGGCACCCTGGGGCTGTCACAGCCTTCCCCGGGGCTGGGGACAGCACTGGGGTTTCCTCTGCCTATGCCCATCCTTGGCCGCGCTGGGCCCGGCACCCACACCTCCTCTGGAGGCAGCTCTATCAGGTCTAGTCAAAGATGGTCTTAATCAGATCAGTAAAAAGACCACAAAGAAATCCAGAGACCTCCAAAGGGGCCAGTGCAGGGTTCCAGCGGGGTGCGGAGCGGGTCGGTTGCCTGCAGGTTCCTACTGACCTTTTATATTTGTACAGTGGGTGCACCCCAAGCCTCGGCTAAAGGCAGGGTCCAGCCGTGCCCACCGCTGCCGGCGGGAGACGTGCTGCCCTCAAGGGCCAAATACCCAAGAAAGATGATATTTGGTAGGAGAAATTACCGTGTGCCATGGACCTGCAGCACGGACCCGCGCACCTCAATGGCACTGAAGCAGCAGACCTGGACCATGACCCCAAAGTTTCCGAACCCCAGCCCTCTGCTTTTTAGGGCTTTTTAGGCTGGGCATCTGTCACAGGCTCAGCAGGCATCGCTTACCGCAGGGAGACCTTGAATTTGGGCTCTTTGCTGGGGGCAAAGAGGCACGACTACGTTAACCACCCGGTTTTAGAGAAGACACAACCAAGACGGCAAAGTTCAGTGGATGCAGATGAAAAGGGCAAGAGCGTTTCTGGATGACAAAAGATCACACAGGGATATCGGCCCAGAAAAGGGGAAGAGGCAGAGGAGACTCAGTGGAAATATGTGGGGGACACACAAAAAGAACCAGTTCCTCTTTCTACTGTATCCCGTAACTCCAGCGCAGAAGTTAAAGGGCAGCACGTGTGGATTAAAAGATTAAAATAAGCTGATTTTGTGTATTTTATTTACTGTCAGGTTTTGAAATACACTGGGGTGGTTCAGAAAGCCGGAGGTAAGGACAGCTGCAGCACAGATGACAACTCGTGTTTTCCAGCACTGCTTTGGGGGTTTTATAAAACCACCGAGGGGTTTTGCGGCGGGAATACATCCAGTTTTGTGACTCCTCTGTCTTTTGAGAGGGAAGGAAACACTGTCACCTTTAGACCCCCATGGAAACCAGGGATGGGAATGGGCGTGGGGGGGGAGACTTTTTCCCAGAGGGGGAAAGAGCCTGGATACCCCCTGGTGTGTGCCGGGAAACGGAAGACACCTCCCTGCAACATGGGGGACTGTGATTGGATTCCAACCCCTTAATTAAGGTCAGGGCAGTAAATCTCCATTGAGCCAAACATCTTGAGACAAAACTGAGTCTGGTCCCTCCTCCGTCCTCTCTCCAGGAGTGGACGCGGCTCTGTCCTCGCTCCGTCCCTCGGCGCAGCTGGCTCCAGGCTGGTCGAGCACGGAGGGGTGCGGGGACGTGCGCGGCCCTGGGCCTCTCTGAGGAACACGTCGTTTCTTCCATAGAAAGACTTTTTTTTTTCCACCAGCTGCCACACTCAGGATCACACGGGGCAGCCTGAGCTCAGGAATAGCTCATTAATTAAGATTGCCTGTACAGCTATGTACGCGTGAGTAATATTTGCTCACTGCGCAGGCACCACGCTGCCCTTGGCTCGCAGGGAAGTTGCTGTCGGCTAGAGCAGCCCCGGCAGAGCCCGCGGCGCTTGGCTCTTCGCCGGGCACCGCGGGCGAGGGGCTGCCATGGGGGCAGCTGGGAGGGGGGCAGCAGCCCGGTGCTCCGGACCCGGCCGGGGAGCCCCTCGGGAACGGCAGGGTCCGAGCCCAGTTGCACACCCCTTTGCGGGAAAGGCAGCAGGAAACACCAGTGATTGTGGACAGAGAGATTTTTGGCCCCCAGGGGCTTTCAGGATGCATCCCTTTCGTGGCTGTTCCAGCGACTGCGAGTGACCAGCAGCCAGGAAGATCGGCTCGAGATCAGGTCCTTCAGAAAAAACAGCGGGGGTTGTTTGAGGCCAGGGCCGAGCCGTCGCTCAGAGGACACCGGCTGGCTCCGGGTTTCAAGTGGGACCCGCCGGACAACCCCCGGTCACGCAGACCTGGGGGAAGGGAGAACCTGAGCCTGGGGACAGGAGGGACAGGGCTGGTCCCATGGCCTTGCTGTGACCTGGGGGCCAAGGCGCTGCTGTGGCAGCGCCCATGGCCGTGGAGGGCCTGCAGCCCAACGTGTCTGCTGCTGCGCTGCCGAGAGCGACGTCTTTCCGCAAAAAAACTGCCCAGAAATTCAAAACGCTCTAACCCTCCCTCTTTCCTGCGCTCGCAGCGCAGCTCCTTCGCCCCGGTGGTGGTTGTTCATCACACGCCTTTCCCCAGCCCCAGCCAGCGGCTGGATTTCACATCCCTGTGCTTCTGAAAACCTCCCAGGCTGGTGGCAGACCAGACCTGGGAAGGGAGAGGACCTTGAGCAGCCATCTCCCGGTCTCCTTTAACCTCCACAAGTTCTTCTCGTTAGTAGGGTGCAGATTAAACATTAAGCCCTTAAAAACATCCTGTGCCTCAAAAAACCAGCGCAAAGGCAGGGCAGGAACTGGCTCGTATGGATGGCCATGAGCCTACCCTTGTCGTGTGTACAAGGAAACACAGATCCAGCCCCTGCAAGTAGGTTCTGGCTGCGCAAGAGATGGATCACGGCAGAGGTCATGAGACACAATTCAGGCCAAAGGCTTCTGCTTGGAGCTTGTTTATGCCGGTTTATGGCCCAAGAGCTTGCCCTTCCCTTTTCTTTTGGGCAGCCTTGGACCCTCATCTTTGCAAACAGCTCTTCAGGGCAGCCTGGGATTCCGGGCAGGCTCCAGCTGGAGGTTGCTCTGACCCAGGGAACGCGCTCCAGCCAACATCTGCTCCCACCAGCCAAAGGAGCGGCACATCTCCCCTCCCAAATACAGGCCAGAAATTCCCTCCAAGATGGCAGTCAGAGGCAGCGGCAGCTCCATCACCGTCAGAGGGCTGAGCACAAGGCCGGCAGCCGTCCTGGAAAGAGAGGTGCTTTGACTCTTCCTTGGAAACCTCTCCGCTTGCCCTTACCTCTACTCCCAAGGCTGCGCTGAACACGTTAATCAAATTTCCTCTGCTAGTCAGTTATTCCCCCCGTGGTTTCCACTTCTGCAATTTCAAAAATCTGTACATGATTATGTTATTGCTCATTCGGGAAGGAAGCTGTCCCAAGAAGACCCACACCCTCAGAAACACTGAGAGTTACGGTTGAGCAGGGCCCTGCAGACCTTGAAGCTGAACGGCTCCCTCCCCAGCCAACAGTTCAGGAGCGGGGCACGAACCCAGGTGTACCACCCCCGACACGGCTGCGAGTGAAGCTGTGACCTTGAGAAATGCTTTGCCTTTATCCTCCCCAGAATAGCGCAAGCTCACGCTGCCATGTAGGAGCTGCGGGTGGTGTCCCTGCAGCGTAAGAGAAAGCATAACGAACTCACACACGCGGGTTATGACCATCAGTAAAAATTAGGCGTCTCCTTAGAGGAAGAGAATATCAGCAAGTACTTCTGCGGAGCTGCTGAAATCAGTTTTCCTCTGACTTTGTCTCCCGGGTGGGTAAGTGGGGGGACTCTCTGCTACCTGACAAGGGTTACGCCACGCTGCAGCCCTTCCCTCGGGGAGGCAGCTTTAGAGGCTCTCCTCCCGCTTCTGTGAAACAGGCAGCCAAACCTGGAGGAACTCAACATCTCTGAGGTTTGCTGCTTCTTCCCCTCCATTACGTGTGCGTGAGTGTGGCCACGAGGAAGGTCCCACAGCACGTTGGCTGTGGAGGCAGCGAGGAAACCTGGACTCCCCTGTTCCGCCATCCCCAGGGGTTATCTCTACCCATACACTGTCCTCCGAGGGGGGGAGCGGGTGGCTGTGGCGTGCTGCATCGCTTGCGGAGACACAGCTGGCACGTTGCAGAGCTGCTGTGGGTGCCCACATGACAGAAAGGACTTATTGGATGGGCCTGTCCCGCCAGCTGGCTGCCACCATGCTGGCTGCAGGGCGCCGTGGCTCAGCGAGAACCCCGCGGCCACTGGCCTTGAGCTGCTCGAGTGGGCAGATGTTGTCCTCTTGCTGCTAAGGGCAATCTCCATCAAGAATATACGACTCAGCGTGCAAGAGGTGGAGGGACAGAATACCAGCCTGGACGTACCACCTCCCCCCAGCTCAGCAAACGGTGACAAAATCTTGAAGTTTTGGTCCTAAACCTCCCTTGAACAAAACCAGACAAGCTGTTGGTCTGCAGGATTTCCAGCGAGCAACCGACCTCATTCTAGTTGTCGCCTTTGGTGGGCTTGAATTCAGAGCCTCAACAAGAGGAGTGTCCCAAAGCACGGCAAACCTGGACCCCTGCGGGAGGTAAGCGATGCAGAAGCCCACGTGCAATGGTTCTTGAGAGGGACGGGCAACCCCTTGCAGTGCAGCAGAGCTTCACAGTGCGAGGGGGCAAAAGCAGGTCTTCACATGGACCCAGAGGGCTTTAAGGAAGCAGGGTTTCACCGCACGAGGAGGAACATTTGAGGAAGAGAAACAGACTGCGCCCCAGGCAGCGGGAGAGTGCTGGCTGCAGCCGTCCGGCCCTGCTGAGCCGCTGCTGCCCCGTCCCCAACACGCGCAGGACAGGAACGTGGGCTCCCCATCGTTTGTGGCGCGGGGGATCCAGCGTGGCGCAGGCTGGGAGGACGAGGCACCAATCGCTGGCTCGCTGGACTTGTGCTCTTCCCCATGGGTTTCCGAAGCTGCCTCCCTCACCTTGTGGCTGTGAGAGATCAGGAGGAAACCAAGGCCGGTCAGAAGCCCTGCCAGTCAACAGCAGGTGGAGGGCACAGCCTGTAACTTTGGAGGACAACTTAGCCACAAGAAGGGAGGTGACTCACCAGGGAACTGAAGCTGTATCAGCAACAGGGAGGCATGTATCCAGGTTCAGGGACAGTGTAGACAGTCCCAGCGCCTTATCTACATTTGCACAAGGGAAGCCAGCACCAAGTTAGCAAAACAGGAGTTGAACGCTCTTAAATACCGCCCAGCTGAAGTCTGGATCCAGTTCCACGGAGCAGCCTGTTGTGTGATTTCAGAAGAGAGTCAGACGCAGCCTAAGACACCAGAGCACGGCCAAGGAGTGGAGCCACAGCCCTGCCAGGGTCACGTGGGGGCTCTGCGACCCAGAGCCGTGCTTGGGAGAGCAACAGCAAGGCAGGACTGGAAACAGCCAACAGGGTGCTTTAAAAGGCAAATCTTTTAAACCCTAGAAAACCTGTAAGTTTGCTGCCAGAAGCAATCTTGTGCCATCAGCTGGTTACAAAACATCTCCCAAGGAAGAAGAAAGAGAAGGCTGCGCATAGAAAATCCAGAAAAGAAGGCGCCGCTAGCAAGCATCACACTCTCCTCATACCACAGCACCACAGCAAGACAGAAGGGAGCCTTCCTTTTCCAGGAGTTAAGGCTCCCCCAGCCTCATTAGGAACTACCAGCCCCGTGAGACATCACAGAATCACAGAATGGTTGGGTTGGAAGGCACCTCTGGAGATCATCTCCTCCAACCCCCTGCCAGAGCAGGGTCACCCAGAGCAGGTGGCACAGGAACGCGTCCAGGCGGGTTTGGAATGTCTCCAGAGACGGAGACTCCACCACCTCTCTGGGCAGCCTGTGCCAGGGCTCTGCCACCCTCACAGCAAAGAAGTTCCTCCTCATGGTTAGGTGGAACTTCCTATGCTCAAGTTTGTGCCCGTTACCTCTTGTCCTGTCACTGGGCACCACTGAAAAGAGCCTGGCCCCATCCTCCTGACACCCACCCTTCCAGTATTTATAAGTGTTGATAAGGTCCCCCCTCAGTCGTCTTTTTTCCAGACTGAAGAGACCCAAATCCCTCAGCCTTTCTTCATAAGAGAGGTGTTCCAGTCCCCTAATCATCTTGGTAGCCCTTTGCTGTCCCCTCTCCAGCAGTTCCCTGTCCTTCTTGAACCGGGGAGCCCAGAACTGGACACAGTGCTCCAGGTGCGGCCTCCCCAGGGCAGAGTAGAGGGGCAGGAGGACCTCCCTCCACCTGCTGGCCACGCTCTTCTTGATGGACCCCAGGATGCCATTGGCTTTCTTGGCCACCTGGGCCCATTGCTGGCTCATGGGCATCCTGTTGTCCCCCAGGACTCCCAGGTCTCTTTCCACAGAGCTGCTCTCCAGCAGGTCACCCCCAACCTGTCCTGGTGCAGGGCGTTATTCCTCCCCAGGTGCAGCACCCTGCACTTGCCCTTATTGAATTTCATAAGGTTCCTCTTTGCCCAACTCTCCAACCTGGCCAGGTCTCTCTGTATGGTGGCACGGCCTTCTGCTGTGTCAGCCACCCCCCCCAGCTTTGTGTCATCAGCAAACTTGCTGAGGGTGCACTCTATCCCTTCATCCAGGTCATTGATGAATACATTGAAGAGGACTGGACCCAGTACTGACCCCTGGGGAACACCACTCGTCACTGACCTCCAACTAGACTCTGTGCCCCTAATCACTACCCTCTGAGCTCCATCTTTCAACCAGTTTTCAATCCACCCCACTGTCCACATCACCCATAACTTTCCCATCATCAACCCCTCCAGGCGTGATAAAGAGCTCCCACTACTCGATGCAATCAAATGCGCCATTTTCCTTTCAGGTCCTCAGTCACATAGTTTAAAGCAGCTGTAAGGCTGAAAACCAGCGGCCAGCATCACTCAGCTCCTCCAGATCCTTCAGTTACACTTTCCTGCTACTGAGCGCCTTTGTTATGAAGGTCTTTAAGGGAATTGTAAAATTGTGATTTGTGGTGTTTAACCCTAAGCTCACTTTTGGAAATCAAGTGGAGAACGCCTATTCATACTCCCTTTTCCCTACTCCCGTCTCTTTTAAAAAAGAGGTGGCTCAGCCTGATAACGGTTACTGATGTCTGGGACTGTTGGCTTGCCAGCATGGATTTATTTGTCATGGAGACAGAAGCTGGCGACCAGGCGAAGGGGAACCTCTAGTGGCCACAGGCCTCCTTTGCAGCAAACCTTCACTGCAGCGCAGGGAGCTGGCGTGAAAATAACCTGGGAATCGTTTGTGCCAGCTCAGCAATCCCTCTTTTCCACATCGCCGCCCCTCAGCCCACAGCTTTGCTCTCGCAAACACCCGCGTACGGCAGCACAGGAGGCCCCCGTGCCGTGTCTGAGGTGTATAACCTCGGGGTTTGCTTTTTCCCCACTTTCTGCCTGCCAGGACTTTCACTCAAACCCCAAGAATTTAGTGGAATTTCACTGGAAACTCAAACAGCTTTTTTTTTTTTTTTTTTTTTTTTTTTTTTTTTAACTTCATTGGTCATTGCCTGCGGGTATTTTCCAAAGGCATTTTGCACAGAGGATCCTGGTATCCTCCAACTACACCACTAAGTTCCTGTAATTCTCACAAGTCTCACACTTAAGTTTCAGGCATTGGCAAGGACTAGGAATATTTGTTCAAACCAGCGTTGCTAACTAGAAACACTCCTTTCAACCACGGCAAAAAGCGCCTGTGCTGTCACCAGGGAGGACATCCAGGTTAAAACCAAGCCATCGAGAGGAACAAAAACCCTGGTTTTAAACCAGCAGCTCCCGGCGGGAGCTGCCTGCCTGCTGCCGGCCCCTTTGTGCCGGCACAAGGAAGGCTCAGCCTCCAGCGAGAGCAGGACTGCGGCCAAGCCGCCGACAGCGTTTACACGCAGAGGATGCAATGGCACCACTGGTCTGACCTACGAGTGTCGGTGGCCAGGAGACACCTCTAAGCTCCATTTTAAACCCAGGCTGGGCTGGGGCAAAACACACTCTCTGGCCCTGCCAAAGGGAAGACAGCTCATTTCAGAATTTGCCAATCTAAGGTTTTTTACAGTCAGTTTGGCACCTGATCTTGGTGGAAGCCTTGTGAGATCTCCTAATACGGCCAGGGACTGTGTAATCGTTCACTGTAGCAAAGAGTTCATGCAAGAGAAGACTTGCTCCAAGGTTTATTTCTCAGTTTCAGCATGCCATTTGCTGCAACAGCTACACGAAAGAAAATAACCAAACGAAGGACAAAGTCAGTTGCCTCCACAGTCAAATACCTTTTAATACAAACCAAGATTCTGCACAGTGACAAAAATACGATCAATGTAGGGGAGCGATTCCAATGGTAGGGTAGAAAATGAATTCAGCAGCACACCACCAGTCATCTGAAGAAAAACATCACCCCAAATAATACGCGCACTCTTCTCAACTACGAATAGTCCAAATCGCATGACAGAGAGCTGGCAGAAGAGCATCTCAACGCTAACAGCTGGGTGCCTATGCCTCCGATACGTCCAACAACTGGCCTCCAGGTGTCAGTGGCAGGAGCTGAGCTCCTCCAGTGCCAGGGCTGCAGGGCAGCTCCCCCCCAGCCATGGCTGGGTGTCTCTGCGGTGACTGCCTGGGCAGAGATCTCTCCCCATCAAAAACGAGGAGGGATATCCAAGGACAAAGCACACAATTTCAATGCACACACACGAATAGCAGTTGATTGATCTGCAGGTGCCACCTCTCCATGGCTCAGCACAGATCTCTATTGGCATGAAGTTTAACTCTGTAAAGAACAGTACAGTCCCCCCTCCAATTTATCTTCAGTTATCTCAACACAGAGGAAAATGAGAGTTTTTCCCTTTCCTTTGTTAACTGGCCTCTATTAATAGGAGGACGATTAACGTGCTTCATGAGAAAAGGGAGCATGTCAAAGTGCATGATCTGTAGGAATGACAGCTTTTGGGTGCAGCGACAAAGTCCGTTCAGCCTGGCTGGCAGCTGGAGACAGCTCCTGTGGCCTGGAAACAGCTTAGATGTCGTTTACAATAAATTCAAGTTTCTGATATTCGGAGTTTCTAGTCTTTTCTGCCTTCAAGAGAGTCTTACAAAGCAAAAACAGCTCTTTTCAAAAAGAGCGAATACGCTCTTGAAGAACTGTGGTAGCTGCCGCCCAGCTTTCAGCTCTCCAGCTCCATGCTGAGCAGCTGATCAAGTGACACTGGCACCCTTGCTGTCACTGCTGCCAGTGGGACAACAAACAAGGACCACAAACTACATCAACAGTTGTTCAGAGTTGCAATGTCACCAAAGGACCTCAACAGCTGGGGTACTTCAGATAATTTTAACTTCCTGATAAGGCGCCCATCGTAGTCATTGTCTTAAAAACCAGGCTGTGGTCTCCATCTCAAGAGTTTTGCATATAACAAACTATTGGCTTAATTATCTGAACTTTGATATACACTTGGTCAGCAACAACCATTAACTACACAGATGAAAAAAATGCCTCTTTGCTACTGGAAAGAAAACCACGTCATGATGGTATTCCGCTAAGGTGTCTCACAACCGTTAACGAGAAATACACACGAGGATTTGCACATGAATAGGAGCGTTCATTTTTACTGAACGAAAGGATTGTGTGAAGATGACACAGCACTGTACAATTCCTCTTGCCAGATTATTGCAGCCTCTTTTGCTTACTCAGGCTATTCCGATTTAAAGCACACATCCTAGCCTTGCAGGATGTCTGCAGCGGGGTAGTGCTATAGCAAACTAAACCCATCGCTGCGACATGTGCCTCAAGAGTGATATGAATACCAACAGTCAGCAGGAGGAGGATCACCTGTAAACCCTTTTACCCTTGCTGTGATTGGCGAACTCATACAGGTCACGGCTCAAATCCCTCAAAAAAGCGAACAAAAAGGGGTCTTTAGTGGATCTTCGCTGCCGAAGGGTCAGAAGTTGTGCTCATCTGACACAAGGGAAGCTGAGCTGTCTTTTGAAAGATGCTCGAGACTCAGATGCCTAAACCTCACTGATGCCGCTCCTCCGAGTCTCGCACTAATATCCTGTAACGAATTTCTGAGCCACTATGAGTTATTTCTGATTTCAAACACCCCCATCCCTGCGCACTAAGAACAGGGCAGGGAAAGGAACAGTGTTTCTCAGATATGGCTTACGACATGGTACAATACCCAGGTTTTGCTGACGTAGCTGCATCCGGCAAGGATGGGGACTGAGAAAATCACATCACTGCTGCCAGCCGCAGGAAAGATTTTGCAGATAAAACCTATTCATTTTGAGTGTAATGCTCAAGCCCCACAAATCCTGCCAACACACAGCTCGAGGGAATTTCTGACAAGTTAACAAGCTGAAAATTAATGCTATTGTGTTGTGTTTTGCCTTTTTTTTTTTTCCTTTTTCTCCAAGGGCACCTCAAACAAGCTCAAAAGAGCGGAGACAGGGACAAAACTGAAATGCCATCTAAGAGAACCTACTAAATGGGATACATTTTTTCAATGATTTGGTTTGTCTTAGGAATACCAGCCAGTGCAAAGTGATACAGCCAGCTTTGAAAAAATAACAGACGGCAGCATTAGCCAGTATTTGTAAAAAGCCAGATACAACTCTTCAAGTTCCTCTCCATCAGAAGACACAAGTATAACCGAATTATATCTGCCCTTCCAGTTCAATCAAGCTTATGATAAATCTACGAAAAAGAGAGCTGGACAGAACTCACTAGAGTGGGACGTGGGAAAGAGAGGCCCGGTGCTGACTCTCAAACAGGGTGAAATAATCTAACTGCAAAAAGAAATGGTGCAAAAGACATCTTGAACTGTTGTATATGCAGTCTAATATTTCAAGGAGTTATTTTGACAAAAATGACAAATGGCACCTTAAGAAGAAAATAAAATTTTTGCCAAGTTTTTTCATGTACTTTGCAAGAGGCAGCACTTCACCAAGACACAGGGTATTTTCATTGATCACAAGCTAAACAAGCCAGCATCACCAACAAAACCCACCAGTTCATCTTTCTCCTCATTTTACTTGTTGTGGTAAATGTTCTTACTAGCAAATTACCCACTGAAGCTTTGAGAGCAGCCCGTTGTGTGCTCTGGACTACCCATTGATTTCATGTGGGAGAAGTTCTACCACAGGTACCACAAGTTTTAGATAAAGACACTGGGCAATTGCCTCCAGACATCACATGCCACTGGGCGTGCTTGTAGAGAACTGCAGGAATTCTCAGAAACGAGCAAAAGCTTTTTTGCATGATCCAAACCCTACCAGAACACTGCTGGTGAAAAAGCCTTACCTTTTTCAGGACCTCATCACTAGGAAGACTCATGATATGGCAAAACAGTGTCACCTAGAGCTCTCCTGGGAAAGTCATCCACTCCCAAGAATTACACAGCAGACCACTCTCCCCGCTCCTTTCATTTTCTTGTGGGGAGAGCTTCTGTATCACAATGTCTAATTCCCCAAACATGTAGGAATATCAGCATAGTTATTCTCAGATTTAAAGCTCCAGCTCAGCTTCCCGGAAAGATGAAGAAAGGGCAGTTTCTGAGCACTGCGTATATGCTCTGCCTTTCAGCTGCCTGAAACACGAGTCAGTCTGAAGTTGTTATACTGATATGGAACAGGAATGTAAACAAAATCAAGCCTTTGAGACATCACTGTCCAGTATGGATGCCTTCCTCAGAGGCAGATTCCTCAAACAGGTGCCACTGGAACATGTCAAACGTTGAGGTACAAGGAGAAGGCTAACTGGCAATCACGGCTCCTGTGTGAATCGAGGGCTTTCATAACTTAAGAAATGGTACTGATCTGTCTGCACAATGTCTGTTTATAGTAGGGCAACGGTTTTATGAACTACTGTTCTATGTCAGATCTGAGGTCACCAATGTTCCCTGTGAGCAGACATTTGATATTTCTGGCTCAAGCCAGATACTGGTGCCAGCGGCACACAGCTCTACAGTACACCCCAGCCAGCTCTGTGCCTCTGAGGAATCGCATCAAACTGCAAACCTGTCCTGTGATATGGACTTGTATCCATTTAGGATGGTCTAAAATCATTATATTTTCATTTTACCTACTAACAGGACCTGAGTCCAGATCTCTAGAGGTAAAGAGCTGAGTTAATCAGATACATTACTTCACCTTGATTTGTCTTAAATAAAAGTAAACAACTAAGCCCTGCATTCAAGTGCACCACATAGTAATTACTGAAAAACACTGAGCCCAGCAGAAAGTATGTTCTAACTTGGCTCCTGCATTAGAATTTGCCTTGGGAATCCTAGGACAACTGAAAAACTCGTTGATTAATGATAGTCGCGTCAACCATTCATGGTGTCCCTGAAGCCCCACACCTCCAAGACAGAGATCTGGAAGCTTTCAGAGCACAACGGCTGATTATTGAAAGTATTGCAGTGGCTGGTTCTTCCGTGGTTCAGATCTGCATCGAGGTAAAGAGCCTGGCCATCACCACCTCCTGGGAAGAGACAAAGACAAGTGTAAGGGCACCTCTGCATTTCTCAGCGTGGGAAACTGCTGTACAAACAAAACAAACCAAAAAAGGACTTCAGTGCTTTTCTCGTGGGAACAACTGGAGGCCCTAAGTGATGTTTGCTTGCTGTCTTCAGGTGTAACAGTATGATCAAACGAAACAGAATAATTTTTTTTTTAATTTAAAAAGAAGTAATGCAAGTCAGTAAGAACAAGAAGCCCAACTCAAATGTCTGCATCTAAGATTTGTTTTTCAGTGTTCGGAAACTACCAACTGCATATTTTCCTTCCAGTAAAGAAAAAACAAAGACATTTGTTATCAAATCTGCTAGAAGTCAAAAATCAAAGCTGGGAGAAGAACAAGTAAGTTCCTCTTCAAGGAGTCCTCAGCATAAGAAGAACATGGACCTGTTGGAATGGGTCCAGTAGACGGCCATGAAGATGGTCAGAGGGCTGGAGCCCCTCTGCTGTGAGGACAGGCTGAGAGAGTTGGGGTTGTTCAGCCTGGAGAAGAGAAGGCTCCGACCTTAGAGCCCCTTCCAGTCCCTAAAGGGGGCCTACAGGAAGGATGGGGAGGGACTCTGGATCAGGGAGTGTAATGGTAGGACGATGGGTAATGGTTTCAAGCTGAAAGAGTGGAGATTTAGATCAGATATCAGGAAGAAATTCTTTACTGTTAGGGCGGTGAGGCACTGGAACAGGCTGCCCAGGGAGGTTGTGGCTGCCCCATCCCCGGAACTGTGTTCAAGGCCAGGCTGGATGAGGCTTTGAGCGGCCTGGTCTAGTGGGAGGTGCCCCTGCCCCAGGCAGGGGGGTTGGAACTGGATGGTCTTTAAGGTCCCTTCCAACCCAAACCGTTCTATGATTCTATTTCTCACCGTGAATTAGGCAGGATGAAGGTATGACTGTGCTTAAAACTTTGAGTTACTATCTTACACTAAAACGCTTGATATGCATGTTTTCCCATAGAAAATTTTTGTGGGGTAACATGATCAGGTTTTGGGCAGATTTATCTCTAACTGTAGCAATACTGAAATACATAAATGGTAAATAGAGATGACTCTCTTAGCTAGGGCAGATAGGAGGAGCTGGTAGCATATACGCTCAAATTCTCACACTGACTTACCTATAATGATGCATTCGCTGCTGCCAGCCATGAACATGGAGGCTGTTTTGGAAGGCAAGTTGAAGTGTCGAGCTGATAAGAAGGGAGAAAGGCGATCCGAGGGGTCTGATGGGATACTGCCAGAGGAGAGGGTGCTGGAAGCTGGTGGGGCGTGATTTTCTGGCTCCGAACCAGTTGTGGCCAGCTCTGGGTGTTTTATGATCACCCACTCATAGCGTTCCACTTCTGGCTGCAGCTGCACAGGGGCAGAGAAGAGCAAAGCTTTAGTTAGCACACATGTACCACACAGAGAGCTCTGCACAGCAAAGGACAGCCAAGCCCCTCAGACTCCACTCGCACAATTAGCAATGAAGAGAGATCAAACTGCCTTTTAAGCCAGACGTTATTACCCTAGCTTTTTAGGCGATTGAAGAAATGATACAGTATTTTCTCAGTTACCTTATTACATCTTTTAAGAAAATATTCTGCGCAAGGGGAGAAAAAGGGATACCACAAAAACAAAAACTAAAATTTTCTCCTCCAGATTAACATTTCAGTAGACTTTATAAACAAGGAAGGCACATAATCCATCCTTGTCACATGGAAGGGAAGTAAGCGTTACTCGCACCAGGACAGCGGTTCTGCCTCGCTACTGGGTAGCAACAATAAAATTTTACTTACCCTAAATACAAAGCACTCCCCAGTTCCAAAGAAACTCAGCTTGTTCCCTCCTCGCCGGCGCTCGCTCCAGTCAGTTGACAGATAAGCACCACAGACCTAACACAAACAGCACCGTCAGGGGGCTTCCCATTGAAGAAGAAAGTGTGTTAAAGCAGTTGATACCAACATGTCACAGTCCAGAACTGAAGGTTTTATTTCAGTTTGATTTTCAAAATCTCTCTATCAGTGGATTAAGGCAGCACAAGTACTTATATCTAAAGATAGATTTAAACTGCTTTAATCCTTAACCCTTAAATCCTAAGAGTTTCATAAATTATTTCACATCCCTGAGGCCTTAAAGGAGAAATGTTACAACATAACGCCAGGTACCAAAACCACTAATTACTCCAAACTTGTAAAGCCTGACTCCCGCTTCCTCATTTTGGCATCCAAAGCAACAGTACTGTCATAAGTCAGAGTATGCTCAGAGTATAAGTCAGTTCTGCCTTAACATTTTCTGGTCATAAAGAGTAGCCTTGGTGGCTTTCTCCACGTCAAACTGTAGGTTAAAATCAGTTTAGCTAAGCCAGTGCTGAACTGGCTGAGATATTTAAAGCAGCCTATTCAAACAGCACGGGGTTCACTAGTTTCCAATACAGAAAAACACAGCCTTAGAGGGCTGAGCTTTTCTGTGGAGTCTTTTGTTTGCGCTAGAAGAATTTCTCCCTACCAGCAATAAGCATCACCACCAAGGGGACACAGACCAAACAATGAAGCTCTAAGAATGGGATGAAAGCAGCTCTCCCTTTTTTTTTTTTCCTCTTTTCTTCCCCAGCAACTACGGTTAAACGGAATTGTTTTAAGGTACATTAAGGTACATTGTTTAGCCTCCACCAGCATTACAAGCGGAGCTCCTAGGACAAAATTCCTGAAGAGCAGGCTTTTTATATATATAACTGTGAGATATATATATATATATAGATAAACAAAAAGATAGCCAGAACTCCTTTTGATGTGATATGCTTGAAGTACATGAAAACCAGAAAAATCAGAAAGCAAATTTTCTTCTTTCTAAAATGTAACAATAGGCACATGAATAAAGAGTGAATATAATTCTTTGGGAAAAAACCCCAAAACACAAAACCCACCCCCCAAAACCACCAAACAAAAAAGCCCCCCATGCTTTTCTCCTACTTTTTTGTTTGGACTTTTTTTTTTTTTTTTTTTTTAGGGGTAGGCAATGAACCATACCATAAAAATCAACATTACTTCCAAAGCTAGACTTTTGACATGCTCCAGAACAAGCAGCAAAATAATAAATATTTTCCCCCTTCCCTTTAGATACCGCAGGCATTCTATAAGCCAATGGCATGTCAGTGCAGGCCTGGGATGGCCAGAAACCACACACAGAACTACCAAACAGCCTGGAGCGTTAGCATGGCAAAAAGGGTAAAAATGGGCTTGTTTCCTGGGCAGTCATCCTGCAGGAACATAAGCAGAAACAGAAGGCCACAGGCTGCAATAATAGCTTAACGCTATAAATGGAATATTTTAGGAGTTGTTCACAGTGGCGCAGACAACCAACGCTCATTACAGGAAGCACCTGTGTGCCCTCCTATGGAGGTTCTGGAAAGCTTTCTTGTTTTATGCATTGTTTTTTTCAAACAAGCATGAAATGAAGCTAATGTTTCTGCGTTCACATTATGTTGTCCAATATTATCATACAGAGTAGAGCACAGAACGAACGCTCATTAGATAAGGCACCTGCGTGCACTCCTCCTCAGGTTCTCAGCACTTTCTTTTATTTTTATTTTTTTTTTAAACAAGAATGAGATGAAGCTAAAGCTTTTATTTCCACATTATGTAGTCCAATATTATTCATACCATTTAAATTCTGCTACTTTCCCCTCCTCATATCCTGGAGAAAATGAAAATATCTTTTATGAATCATGAGTTTCTTAACACAATTCCCCAGCCTCTCCCTCTGATTCTGCAATTAAGAGGGTCTGTCCAAGAGCTCAATGACTTACTCTAGTCCGTCATCCCACATTACTTACAAGAGAAAGAATGGCTGACCAAGACCTAGTTTAGAAGATTTACTCAAGAACGCATAGTCCCATAATCAACAAATGGAACCATTTAAAGCATGCATTGTTAAAAAAACAAAAGCCCAAGCAATGTCAGGTCCCTTGCTTCTTCATTTTATTATAAACAGTTGTGTGGTGCAACACAGCATTGCATAACTGCCCAAAACCTAATTTCATCAGTTACTTTTCACCTCACTCACCTCTTTTGCTGTGGTCTTGATGAGGAGAAGAGTTGGTTCATGTCCCTCACTGTGAGAATAGAACCTGAAGTGCAGAGCACACAAAAATGAGGACTCAACTACCACCAACTGCAGTTCTTTTCCTCCTTAATGTCAGGCACCATCTCCTCCTCCAGCTGAGGAGGCTGGCAAAAAAGACATCCGAAGACTAAGCATACTCCTGCAAATGCTTTCTAGTCCATTGTAAACAACAGAGTTGAATGCAAACAAATATTATCCAGCAGTCCTTCTCTACTCAGTTCTGTGTACAGCTGTTCAGGCCTCTGCAGGATAACTAGAAGATTACCTAGCACAACAGTGGAATTTTACAGCATTTTGAATTAAGGCAACCTCAAGGAAGTTGCTTCCCGAGGCCTGATGGCTGCGTCTGAAGAGCTTTCCGTTTTCATAGAAAATAATTACGATACATTCTCGTTTCTTGCTTTTTCTTTTCCTCATAGGCACATGGGGCTGGGACAGCAGACCACTCCCCACCTCAGGACCTCAACTCCAGGTGTCAAAGTCATTATTAGGAGTTATAGGATTATAGTTTTCTGTGTCAAGTGCAAGGAGAACTCATACGTAGTTTATCCCACATGTTGTTATTTAATAACAAGAACAATCAGATTCATAGGTAGAGGACTCCAGTTTCTGGTTCTCTTATTCTTTGGATCGGTTTGAATGTGATTATCTATCAAAGAGGCGCAAGAGTTAAACCATTCATACCCAGCGGGGAATGAACCAGTCTCAGACCAGCATACTGTGTGAACCAATGCAAGTTTGACTTTTCCAGTTGGTCTTGGACAGTTTCAAATGGCTTGCCATGTTCTGGCATATGAAGTATCCTGGTCAAATGCTGCAGCCAATAGGAATTTGTCACATTTACATCCCATTGCTAATAATAATCTTCAGACCAATTTCTGACTAGGCACGGCCTTTTTGTCTATCCAGCCAACAGTTCACCAGTTGCTCTTTTTTGCCCCACAGTAGAGAAGAGCGGGGAAGGTTCTCCTTACCTGCTCAGACTACAGCCGTGTTCCAAGGTGGTGAAAAGCAAGAGGGGCTGGCAAAGTGCAAATCGTTCCGGGATCCACGACCAGATATCTCGCATCTCTTTCACGCTGACAATTTCAGACTTGAAGTTCTCAGCATGAACTGCCAAGTGCACATTCTGCCTGAGAAATACAATACAAAACATTGAGAAACAATAATTTAGCAACAAGTTTCGTATTACTGGACAGAAACACGAAAAGACAGCTGAACACTAAAGGATCCTGGTAGATGTACTATTGTTCAAAGCTCCAGCCCATGGGATTAGAAGGCCATGACTTAGTGAAGATAATAAACTACTGCAGTTTAATGTAATCCTTGAGAGGCAGTATCTGGCCTTACTGAAATACCTGGAGCAATTCCTCCGTATGGCAGCTGCGGCCTGCACCTTTATAGAGGACATAATGGTGAGCCACCTAGGATGACCATGACCTTAACAGCTCAAATTATATTTCTGTTTGAGACAGTCTCACTGGCGCTAGTATTGAAGCCTAGAGAACCGCATACCTAAAGAAACAGCCAGGACTTGAAATACACGGGTAGTACTTTTTACCCCTCTGAGGTCCTGCCTATCATGGAATTAGAGAATTCCTAAAACCCTCAGAAATCTTAGAGGAATCAGTACGACCAGGCTAAGCAGTTTTAATCCAAGGCAAGTATTTGAAGCTTTTGGAAAGTTCCACCTCCTGGAAACATGTCATTACTAATGGCTTCCACTTCATTAAGAACCAAAGAAGTTCTTAGGTTCATGGTTACAGATGGAGCCTGAAAACATGAAGGAACGCTAGACACACCGGAACGCAAACCCCCATGCCCCCCAGAGGGGTCTGATACAATTATAAGATCTGATTTATGGCTTTTAAACACTTGAAGGTAATAATAATAATAACCATCATCATCATCTTAACCATCCTTCATTTCTCAGATGAAGTAAGCACAAAAACTCAGAGGCTGGGGATTAAAGAAGTGTTATTGCATCTGTGGACGATGTTACTTTTAAAATGCAAGGGTGACAGCCAAGTACATGGTGGAAGTGACATACAAACTTACACAAGACAGTAGCCATTAGTTAAATGAAGCTTCAGGAGGTTTGCTCTGCATGCAGGGGTTCAGTTGCAAGTATTTGCCAATTTCTGTGTTGGTTTTTTTTTTTTTTTTTGACAATTACATATTTCTTTCCTCTCAGTTTCATGGAACATAAAGAGGACCTCAACACTGCATATCCGCATGTATCTGAATAGCTTAGCTCGCTCCCTAAAACACACAAACTATGAATTTTTTATTATTTTTCTTGCTTGTAGTACCAAGAAGTCAGCAGCGTTTGCACCGTACTCTAGAGCTGCGCTTTCTTGGGGACATTGAGAAATGCTTTCTGAAATTTAGTGTAGCTGCCTTAGTTTCAGCATTTCTAATGAAATGACTCCTTAGGTCACTTAAAAAAAAAAATTAAAAAAAAATTACTGCTTCTTCTAGCAAAATGAACCAAATCACTAATTGTGTTGCTCCCCTGCATTATTTAATTAGCCAGGAACTCATATGGACACCTCTTTAAGCAAGCTGCAACTACTAATGGGTTTAAAACTTACAGTATCACTGACTAGGGCATTATTTGTGCTTTTAAACACAGCAAGCTGACACACAGGAGAGATCAACCGAAGCAAAGGATGAGCCAAGATGTGAACCCACATCTTTGGAATCTTACTTTAGGTCTCAGCCCTCCCAGCCCTGCCTGGGCTGCAGCTAAAGAGGGCTGAGAAAAAAAAGCCTTGGTTGCAGTTCATCAGAAATTATATTTTTCTCACATTCCAGGAATTAAAAACACTCGGGGCAGTCAACTAGTTTATTACAGTGAATTTCTGGAGGAAAAGGAATGATGATAAATAAGCTAAGAGTTAGTAGCAAACATTGAAACAGTTTTAAACTTACCAAACCTCAAACAAGCGAGCCTCGTAATTATTGGTATGCTTGGTTTGCACATTTTTCACACTTCTGTGATCTGTTTGGGCAACTAAACTTAAGTACTTGTTCCTAAAAGGCACCCAACCTCTGGCTACCTTTTCTTTTGCCTCTGTTCCTTCACTTGGCTACTATGAACTGCTGATTTAAGGACTTTCCTACTCAGACCCCACTCAAGCCTGCCTTCAGAATTCACAGTAACACAGCCCTTTCAGCACCCTGTGTCTTCCTACGACTTGTCCATGCAGGTAGAACATCACCTTTACAAACAGATCTTTCTGCTTTCCTAGAAAGCATTTACCATCACATTGGCCATTTAAAACTATTCCAGGCATGCCGCTCCTGCTCCTTGAACATCACGGTGAATCATTTTATGTTTAATGTCACCACTCAGTTAGTGAAACCTAGCCTGTAGCCTGACCAAAGGATTTGAAATAAAATGACCTGCTATTTCCCAGCTTTCAATCACAGCTGCAGGTGCTTCAGACTGAAACCTGATCCTGTGTTGAGACCAGTGTCGATAGGACACACAGCCTGCACCTACCCCAAGGCAAACGCTGTGCTGCTTAACAAAAGCACGAGTGTTTTGGAGGGGTTTCAGAAAATTGCAACTGGAGTCACAAGTTACTAAACTGTATTTGTCCTCTCATTTTTGACAGTATTTCCCTAATGACACTGAAAAATCACCTACTTCAGTTGGGTAGTTGCTTTTCATAGTCGTACAAGAGTGAAAGAGAACAGCACACAAGTTGGCTAAGAAAAAAAAATAAAATGTTTTGGTCTATGCTGGTTGATGAAAATTAAATTTAGGCTCCACCATACCAGAGGTCTTTCAGGGTTATCTGGTAAAAAACCAGCAGTTTGAGAGAACAATAAATTTGGACCGGCACTGCATTAAAGTGCTGCTAGAACTGAACAAATTCATTAAGATTTTACCCTTTATTATCATTTTCCTCAGTTCTTCATGTTGGCTTATTGGGATCAGCATGAAAACTTTCTATTGATTGCTGATGTTGGAAAGACGTGTTCAATTTTTATTACGCCAAAGGAAATTAGATTTAGGAAAGCAGCACAATTGAAATGCATAAAGGAGCTTATCTGCTGTCTCTGTAGGAATGTTGTTTTTACAGCTATATCATACAAGGTGCTTCAGGGCCCTCAAAGTTCCTGAAGATAAAGCCAACATCGATGACCTGCAGCAGCAGCTGTCACAGTGGATATGCTCGGTATGTGTTCCAAGATAACAAATACCACACGTTCACTGAATTACATCTTCCTGCTCTATTCTGTTTTGGGTCAAGTCTTACAGGGTCTGCATCACCTTTAAATTCCATTATAATTTCAGTTATGGCATAAATGTGTGGTAGAAGTGATATGCTGTTTCTCAGTCATAAACGGCAACGTAAGCCATACAGGGTGTACAAAGCCTGAAACCTACTCCTGTGTTGAGATCAGTGTCAACAGACACCCTGCATCTACCCAAGTCCCCTCAAACCCAAACCCTGTGCTTCCTAGAAGAAATAAAGTCTTTCTGCTCCTTTCAGAACACTGCAACTACAGTAAAATAAAAATATATGGACACTGAAGATTTGCTTGGCTGGAATGAACAGCCTGCTGATCTATCAGAGGTAAAATCCTCAAGACACAGTATATTGATATGAAACGTGCTTTGATAAGTCTCTTGAGGTGTTCTTTTAGACATGAAAACGTGAGGAAATGGATTCCAATTTTGATTTTATAAATTAGTACAAATGTTAGTGCGCAGCACTCACTAAAGTTAACTCAGGGCACCTGCAACAAGGCCAGAAGATTCTCAAAGGCATTAATTTAAACCCACACATCTGTGGTACTTAACACTCCCAGGCAATCTTTCCTCCTTTCCAAGTTCTCTGCTTATTGGGTATCACAATCCACTGCATTTTGTTCTTTAAGATTTGCTTTTCAGGCCAAGACTTGATGAATGACTTCATGAACCATTAATGCTATATGGCTGAGTAACTCTGACCTCCTTGACACAGGAAAATTGTCTGTCTTCTTGCCTCTAAAAAAAAAAAAACAAAAAAACACCAACCCTATCTGCTTAGAAATAAATATAATCTAGTATGAACAGAGACAAACCACTTTTAAGAGTGTGCCAAGTTGGGTTCAGTCCAACATTTTTCCAATTAACTGCAGAAAGGTTGCAAAGAAGAAAAAAAAAAAAGTAGAGTATGTCTCACACCTATTGCAACAGCATCCACCAGGTTGGGATGTGGGACAATACCTCACAGTGCTGAAGACATGTTACTTGAGATGTTTTTAAAAAAAAAAAAAAAAAAAAAAACAAAAACCCCACACTTTTTCTTCGAACGAAGAAAGAACTTCTATCCCACCATTAACACTATGCTTTTCCATTCTGGAAAACACGGGTTTGTATCCCTGTGTGGAAGCGCTACGTGGACAAGGTGGGCTCATGATCCTACGAGTTTGCAGGTGCTTTGAACTAACTTTGCAAGAGCATATTCAGGAGATGTTGCACAGCAAGGGGATGCTGTAGTTGCTGCCCTGCTTCTCCTGCCCCAGCGTTAGCAACAATGACAGCCTCGGAAAAAAATCATCAGCCAAAGACAGAAGAAATGAGCAAAGTGCAAAGATTTGAGTGTTTTAACCTACCTTTTGGGAGACGCAACACTGCAAACAGGAGGGGTGCAGTAGGTATGGAATTGACAGAAGGAGAACGTATGAGGAGAAAGACAAAAAAGATAGAAAAGATCAGTGATTTCCTACATCCGTGACAAAGTGAATGAAAGGAGCCTGGAGAGAAACAAAGCAAGGTTTGATTCAAATCATCAAGCACAAGAAAAACAAACAAACAGACAGGTTAAAATATTTCCTATTTCTATTTTTTCTTTTCCTTTTTTTTTTTGCTACCTGCTTGGAGCTATCTGATTGGAAAATCTGGACAAATTGGAAAAATATCTGGACAAGAGCCCTCACTCACATCCTATCGAGAACTGGAGAAAAGCTCATTTCTCCAGCCCCCACATCTGCCCACACTGGGATCCAAACTGAGCCAAGTGCCAGGGGACACAGAGAAGTTTCAGTGTGTTTACAAAAGTAGCCGAGAGAGGATAAAAGTTTTTCACTAGCAACTGTGCCTGGTAAGGCAGTAACTACTGGCATTATTTCGGTACAAATTTACTGTATTTTGCTTTGAAGGCACCACTGTTGTTCTGAGCAAGAACACCTCTACAGCATTTAACACAGCAGGAGCTTCTGGGGTTTTTGTGGTTGGTTGGTTTTTGGTTATTCCCTCCCCCCCAGTTATTTTTTTATTTAAAGCTCTCATGCCATTGCTGAAGAATATACTCCGAAAGGGTATTACAACTCTTCTAAACTCCAGTAGAAGAAGAAAAGCTATATGCCGGAAGAGTTAATACTTCTGGTTGTGAGTCCCAAACACAATGGTCTGAAGTCTGCCTGATGCAACATTCCAGCGGCTAAAGGCCTTGAAATATTTGAGACTGACAAAGCGGTCTCTTCCAAAATATGAGGAAGATAAAGCACAGGCTCATTGTAAACCAAACTGTAAGTCTAAAAATAAACTGCTGGAAAAGACTGGAGGGAACTTTATGCGTATTTGGGCAGATGAAAGAGGTTCAACTAACATTTACGTCATTTTATGGGCTGAAATCCGATAAGCGTATTTTTCAATACTGTGGAATGATGTGCGTTTGCAACTACTGTGACTAACTTAGCAACACAATCGGCTGTAGGATCCTAATGCATCAGTGGCTGGTACCTTTTGATTTTTAAAGATTTAGAGAAAATGAAAGACTGTCCCTCTAGAATACCAAGTTCTAGATACCACACTTTCTGACCGCTTCGAGAGGTCACAACAGCTGACAAAACTGTTCAATACTTAACTTAGATTTCAAAACCAGTTGGGAGAAGTTTTCTGCAGCCACAGGGGGCCTTAGGAGAAACAGAACGTGTGCACCACACCAGTATTTACCTGCCCATACATTTACACACAGCAGGATACTAATTTTGTTCAGATATATTGCTGTCTTTTCTATATACACGGAGAAGTTTTTCAGCTTTTTTATTATTGTGGCTTTTGCTACCACATTGGGGCAGGATTTCACTTACTAGTTTCACAGCTGGCTTTCCCCCCCCTCCTTTCTGAAAAGAAATTGTGATTATGCAATCATCTTTTGGAGCAGCACCCTCACTGTTCTCTTCCACAGTTCTTTCAGAATCATTATTTCTAACAGTGCACGGATCTGTCACTAAATAGGTCAACTCCTACCTATGATTACTATACTCTTGACTTTCAGGAGGCTTGCAGTCACACTAATTTTAAAAGTAATCTGTAGATAAGACTTACTTCTTCCTTGTTCTATTAAAATAACTCCCCAGTTAAGCAAAACGTTCCCAGCTGGGACAGTGTTTGCCTACTTACACTACAGAAAGTTTGAATTCACAGTACATGAAATTGGCATTATATACAAATAATCTCACATTCAAGAATTAATTTTCACATTTGTTTGGGTACTTTTCCTTCCACATACATAATTTATCAGTGTTTATTCCAGCTTTGCTAGAACAGCTTTTAATTTAAAGGCAACTTGTGAAAGACACTTTGAGATACAGTACTTGCAATGAGTATGTACCTGTAAAAAGTAATTGTAAATTTGTCACCGAGTAAACTATGAGAAACTGCTTTGTTTCTCTTGTATCATTAACACTTCAGTTACACTTCTCATTACAGTCCCAACAATGCTTAATTCTGGGGCTGTTGACTTTTTCTACAGAGGAAAAAAAAATAAAAAAAATCAGCAGAGATACCACCATGTACCAGTAGAGCTCTTCTCCCTCCCCAGCGGTCACCCCGCAGTGACTGACTGCTCATCACACTGGGGAAACTCAGATCACTCAGGCTGGAGCGCGACCCCTACCTTTTCTGTTTGACCGTGATGCCCTTCTGCTGCAAAGCCTTCTCGTTGGCCATCTGCAGAAGCTGGATCTCCTTCCGTGAGAAGAGGCGGATAGCAAAAGCTTTTTCCAAAAGCCTCTCTGGAGACACTGACTTGGCAATGTCTCTCACAAAAGCCCGAATGTCCTGCTGTATGCTGTCAGACTCCATGGGCTGCCCAGCTCTGACTTTGTGAAAAAATTTCAGAAGAGCCAACGCAACACGATAGAGAACTTTGTAGCCCTCCACCAGAAACACATCAAAGACCCGAGCAATGTACACCATCGGCAGTTCTCCAAAGAGCCACCGCTGCCAGTCGGAATATACCTCCAACACATCCTCGGACACCGCCACCATCAGCTTATGTGCCGCCTGGCAGTACTTGTTAACCAGGTCACCAAAGGTCATGCAGGAGGACTCAAAAGCTAAGAACGTCTGGTCAATGAGCCGCTTAGATGGGTCATTGCAAGCAAGGATGCGACAAACCTGTTCAAAGCACTCTGCCTCATCTTTGCTGTAGTGGAGGAGCAAAGCTATCACAGAAGGCAGTGCTGGGCAAAATGATATGTCCGGGAACTGATTTGCAATGCACAGTATAATCTTCCTGACTGCCCCGATGCCTTCTGCATTCAAGCAGTACGTGGGGACCAGGCTGTTATCCACAAACTCTGGCAGTGGAAGGGAGCTACTGTTACGTTTTCCAACAATCTTCACAACAATGTCCCGGTACACGTTTGCATCTGGGGTCACTGTGCGGCATGGGATATTGCTAATTAGTTTGTGGTACACTTTGGCTCTCAGAGAGTGGTTCTTGGCCCAGTAGCCCTGCCGAGCCAGCTGCTTGAGCTCCTGGAACTCTGTGCAGGTTAGCTCCTTTACATCCTGGCTCTGGACAGTAACATCCATTTTGTCCCAATCCACAAAGCGGTTGTATTCATCCATGGCTCCAGAAGAAGCATATCAGAGAAATCATGAGAATGGAGACCTTATTTGGTCATTAAATGACTCACAGCTTTTTCTGCAAAAGGAAAAGTAAAATAAGAGAGGTTTGAGTAACAGGTAATCTCCCATTTTCTTTAGGAACACATACATACATTCAACTTGTTCCTGCAATGCCAAAACTGTTTTCTAAAGTAAAGAGAGTTAAAGATACATGCCTTTTTATTTTTAAGCCAAACTTTACTTCCATTCTGTCAATAATTCACACTAAAGTAGTTTATCAATGGCCAGCCAAGAGGTGGACTCTGAGGACACCTCCACAGGCAATTAATTTCCCTAACTGAAGCTCCAAGCTGAGGCATGGACCTTCATGTTAACTTCTCACTTTGAGAACAGAAGCCTCCCACTTCAAAAATATCCACTGCAAAGTTTGTTCAGTTTCCACCTCTCTTCCTAATTCTCCGGGGAACTAGCTGCTATTTATACTACAAGGATGCTGTCTCACGAGCAGCTGATACTGTTCTGAGATTGCACAGCCAGTGGCAAGAGATGCTGACCTCTGCTAGCCACAGCCATATGTTCTTAGTCATTTCTTCGTCCTGGTAGTGACACTTGTGTGGCCACACAGTCACTGAGATTTGTTTGTTAATCTGGTACTTTTTTTCTTTTCCATTGGATAAGCGAGATGCGCAACTGTGTGGACAGCCAGATTAGTGCCAGAACAAAGATGAGTGCAGGACAGAACCATCCTTTCTGATTGCGCTACAGGCTCACGTCAGCTTAAGACAGCTTCATGGAACTGCTTCTTAGTTCTGTGGAGTACTGCCCTGGACTTCTGGTCCTGACCTCGCACACATTTCTATGATCAAATCACCCTCTAGAGGGCCTGCTATCACCAACTTTAGAAGATTTTAAAAATTCACACCACTGCAACAGTACCAGGAGCTGAAAGGCCAGGTTCTGGCCTCTAGTTCATCAAACTACATGTTTACGTGATCCACCAGTTGACTCCAGCTTTAAAATACACCTGTGTCCCAGCTAATGCCCATGCCTGAATGGGTAGATACAATAAAATGCATTAATAACAGCAGGCAACAAGTTTGCCCAGTGCTGGAACATCTCTGCTAACACATCTTCAGTGCCAGATTAAAGCTAGGAAGCACACGGCCATTGATGCTATACGCTCCACAAAGGCAGATAATCCTTATAAAATGCAACAGGCCTATAAAACTGTTTTGTACAATTAAGACATTATGTAGCAAGGTTAAATCAACAAAAACAGTTACTGAAATGCTTCCAAAGAGCCTTCTGTCATTCCTATGTCAACAGACTAAAGAACACACGGAACTTGACATATATCAGCATGGTCTTTTGCACAACAGGTGCATTAAAATGATTTGAAACTTGTTAGGTAGACACACCATCAAGGCAGACAACTCTTCCTCCCTACTTCACTACAGGAAAGTAAACCTGACATTTTACCTCAAGTAGAGAGAAGTTTGTAAACATACAATTAGCATTAGCTTGGACAGCCACACATTGAATTCAGAGAATTTTAGATTCTGACTAAATATTAATCTGGATATTTTGGAATAGCATGCTGAAACTCCAAAATCTAACTCCTCTTTTAAGAGGTTGGCAGCAACACACAGGAGCCTTTCAGAAAAGGCGTTTGGATGGTGCTTCTCTACCAAATCTTTACTTCAAGTTTTTTTTTTTTTTTTAATAAAAAGAAGATTCTTTTTGAGTCATCTTTGTACAATGTAAGAGCAATAAAGAAACGCTCACCATTTCTTTTTGTTGTCTTCTTCCACATCTGAAATTCTTAGACCGTAATTAAAGGAGGCAACACATTGTCCCAACTTCATTTCTGAAAGGACGATATCTTACAATGTTCAGAAATGATGCCTTTCAGTGTGAGCCGAGAGTGTGTCTTCAGAATATGCAAAACCAGTAATGATAGGATACCAGTTCATCGCAGAATCAATGTCAGCTCTGTGGAAGTCAGCATTTTTCTGTCATTCTTCACCTGGGAATCATAGGGAAACTCGTTATCTTTAAGTCAAATCCTAGAATAAGATCCTTGTGGAGAAGAGAAATTTAATCCTATTTAGCAATGACCAAAGCACAGAGAAATGAACCATTCTGTTCATGATCACTTCGGTATAGAAACTATTACTATCCTGCACTTGCTGGAGTCTCCACTATGCAACAGCTTCCCCCTTCTGCCATCATCGCTTGGGAGCCACTTATAGTCATATTAGGGAGGTTTAAGTAAAATCTCCATCATACACACAACTTCTAAGATACTCAGAGTTAAATCTCAGCTGTCCTTTTTCCTGTAAACTGTCTTCTCCCTCCTCCTTACTCTTCCCTGTCTTATTTTTTATCATTCAGAGACACAGAGGTTGCATCAAAAAGTCACTTTTCCCTCCTGAAGTTACTGCTCATTCCAGAAACTAATGAATTCAACGAGTGTGTGCTCCTCAGCAAGCTCACTGAAATGCATGCCTACAGGATGGAAGTCAGACTGCCAGAACTTTTGATTTGAGCTTACAGTCTTATACATACTTTGGCTGGGATAAATCTGCCGGGTCTGCTAGTAGGTCTGGCTGCTTACCCTTTTCAAAGCCCTAGATGCTGTGAGAAAAAAGTGACAGCAAAGCCAGTAGGCATTGTCAAGGTTGCCAAGCATGACCAGCTCTTAGCCGTGCTTGCAAAAGGAGCAGAATTAGTGTGCTTCGGTGTAATGGTGCATATCTCCTGATGCTGTGCCAACAGCTACTGTAAGTCAGCAAGGCTTGAATGGGGAATATTTACTTGCCAAAGGAGAAGAGCCCAAAAAATCTCAGAAAATTCCAGCCAGCCTTCATCTCCTCCTCCCACTCCTTCCGAAACTTCCTCCATCCCTCTGGGCGAGTTCTCTCCTTCCTGGCAACCATGTAAAGGGCAATGTTTAACTTTGAGATGGTGGGAAGAGGAGCCAAAAGCTGTCAGCTGTCCAGTGGCAAAGGGCTAGCTAGTTGGGGCTGTCTCCTACCCATCTCTCCTACTGCAGGGGAGCAAACAGGCAGTACAGACTCTTCTATTCGGAGGGACTGAAGGCTGGACTGACAGTTAAGGAGTAGTGCACGTCTGCGTCAAAGCCCCATCTTCACCTAAACTACCTAGCTTTCATGTATAAAGAAGGGGTAAGACACAGGCAGAAGAGAAAAAAAAACACATTTCAGAATGTAACGTTTGTATAAAAATATGGTTAAAGGCAGGTAGAGAGACCCACTTATATCTCCTTATGACAACAAACCTGTTTCCCTCTTGCTAAAATAACTTTAGAGAAGTTAGCATCATGTTGTGGTAAGTATTCCCTGACTGGACATGGGGACAACAGGATGGATCAGCACCTGCACTGCACAGAACTGAAATGCTTTCAAGCACCTGTTAGAACAAAACTACGAAGGGATTGTAAAAATTATCAAAAAAGTTACATTACAACGACACAGCTTGGAAGTTATGTATACCTTATTTAAGGGGAAGCAGCCATTTCCTTTCTAATTAGCCTGACTTTTACAAAACAGTAGGAATTAACACAGGAGAAAAGAACCAGGAGAAAAAGCTTTTTTCTCAGTAACTGCCACACAATTTTGAGATTGTTAGATCTATTAGTCTACAACAGAGATCTTCACTTAAGTGCAATATAAAAAAAAAAATCAACAAACCCACACAAGTGAGAACTAGAAAAATACATATTGAAGATATGCCAAAAATGGCTGCAGAACAGGCAAAAGATTTTCCAAGGTTAAGTTTAAACTATGAAGCGAGCATGTAATCATTTACCATTCAAAACCGAGCGATGGCCATGGTAACTGGAACTGGCATGATTTCAAGTCAGTGACTAAAATTTAGGAAATATGTAGCTTGCTAGTCTAGCCACATTTTCCATTCCAGTCCCTGAGTTCTTCCCATTGTTATTTGGGTTACTTTCAGAAGAGAGCTGAAAACTGTACTGAATTTGTATAAACTATACAGCAGGGAAGCCAAGTGTGACAGTCAGAAGCCCGTCACTGTCTGTGAAGAAAAATTCTGTGAAAGTGTCTAAAAAAATACGTCAGCAGGAAAAGATAAGATTTGAATGATGACTTACCTTCATTAAGGGTAATATAGGCTACAATTTTACTAAAGATAACATGTCTAGGGCCAACTTTTTTTTTTTTCTTTACAAAATGCAGGAATTAGCAAACTGAAATAGCTGAAGTACAACTAACCTAGAGGACAATTATTGCTTTCGAATCCAGAGTACACACCGTACTCCACAGTAGTGAATTATTTACATTCTAAACTTTTTAAAAATAAATTCCAACTTTGGTTAAAACCAATTACATGATTTGATATTGCTTTTAATAAACACAGGAAAGTTTCCTAAAAAACCTAAATTATAATTAGTCAGGAAAACCTTCTCCCCTATTCCATTTAGGTATTCTTGCAACTTTGTTCTGAAAGTTTAATAGCTTACTAAAACACTTCACTCAAATCTAGTGTAGCTGCTCTATAACAAGAAACCCAAACTTTGAAAACAGCATTTTTCAGCTTAACCATGGACAGTTATGACACCTTTGATTCTGCTATTTGCTATGTACTGTACCGATACAGCTTGATACTGACAACCAAAATTTCAGCATGCATTTTTATAATGTGCTAACAAGAAAGCAAATATTTTCTTTTGCTGCTCTACAAATCCAGACTGATGCTAGACTCCCAGACCTGCAGCATACCTTTTGCTGGTTATACTGTTGAGTAGTGATGTAGCCAGGGAAAAGACTCAAGTCTTCTCTCTTTCATAACCTCGTTAAACTAATCTGTGCAGACGGCACATGAACAGATAATGAGAACTCCGTCCTCAAGACTGCTAGCTATTAGTCCTCATCCCAGTAAGAGGAAATTAAACCCCAAACTCTGAGTAGATGATTTCCCATCCTTGAGGAATACTCAATCACATCTGAGATGTTTGCTACATACACCAAGGGATCTGATAGACCAAAACAACACAGCAAGACATTAATAACTGCAGAATAGAAGACAGTTACTCTCTCCTCCCCAAATAATTCAGTGCATCCTGCAGTTTTCCCCAAGCCCAGACTTCCAGCAGCATACCTTGACATCTCTGCTCCACGGATCTGGAAACAAGACTGGACACCACATTGCCATCCCCCCTTGCCCCAAACACCTCCTGATCAGAAGTATGTTTTGTCACGTTTACAACTTCTGTTACTCCCTATGCCACACATCAGTGAGAAGGATGTACACATCAGAGCCAGAATGAAGCACTCTGTTTAGCAGTAGAACAAGCTGAACACAACCAGTTCATCTTGTGTAGAAGAGCAATTTCGACCATGCTGATGCATTCTGGAGTGATGATCCTTTTCAGTAGAGTACAGAGTTCAATGGATTGCTTTAACGAGGTTAAATGCAGTTCGATCTCTTTATGATTTGCCCTGGGCAGTGTGTACAGCACAAGCTGGGCTCCAGGAATACAAGTGTGGATAATGTTCTAATACTTGTTTACCAATAACAATAGGGGATTAGTTAGCTGCTCCCCAGTGTTTTTTTTGATATTCTTTTGGGACAAAGTCTAGAAACCTCTCGCTTTCTTGAGTAACTGATAAAGACCTGATATAAGAGTACACTACAGGGCAAATTATTTTAGGCATCTAGATGATTTCTCTTGGGATGTCATCATTGCATATGAAGCAATCACAGAACGTTTGTCCCAGAATCACATGCTTTCATTCTTAGGAAAGTACTATTGCCTTCTTAAACAGGGTCTTCAAATTATCTGTGATAAATCTATCATGTATTTTATTACAGTCAGAAATTCTGAGCTTTTCACTGCTGGACAGATAAATGACAGTAGCTTATATTTAGGAGAATGCGTATGCCTTCGATCTTCAAGCACTTCAACAGAAACAGCACCTCTTCCTTCCCATCCCCTGCCCTAGATGACACAAGCACTTCTAATGCTCAACCACTGTTGATACTATGAACTGTGCTGATCATTAAGATACCATAAAGGTACAAAATAAACACACAAAGCCCAAACCAGATAAAAGTCTGGAAAAAAACCCCAAAACACTCTTGTTGAAAAAACAAAAGAGAAACGGAATGGTTAATGGTTCAACAAAGGGTGAAAAAGGCTAAAGAACTGAGCATTTTAAGAGGATACTGGATGGTAAATGTTATCAAAGATGTAAATCAGGAGCTTTCTGTCCTGCCTACTCATAAAAAAAAAAAAAGGAACAACTAGCAAAATTAAAGAGAGGAGAATTCCTATCCTTTTTTCCCCCTAAACTAAAAGAAAAATGCATTTAAGCAGCAAAACTATTTTACATGATGTATTACAGAATCACATAATTGTAGGAGTTGGAAGGGACCTTCGGAGATCATTTAAAATAATCCATTAAAAAAACAACTGTCAAAGTAGTGCAGAAAAATCAATACAATTTTCCTACTATATTGACTGTGTTTTCTTGTTTCTTCCACATTGTAAGAATGAAAAAATCCCTCACATTGCGCTAATTATTCCCCCTCCCTTTGTTTCAAAAACTGAAATAACTCAAAATAGGTCTCCCTTCAACAGCAAACTGTCTCTGATAAAACTTTTACACTGAACATGCAATCTTCAGTTGTCTTTTTTTTTTTCTTTCCCTAAACACCTCAAGTGCCAGTGAAAAGCTCCGACACAGTAGCAAATCCATACGCAATAAACCAATCCTTTTTCCTGCTCTCTTCCCTTGAATGCTCTCTGCCAGTTTGACATCTATCACGTCTAGATCTCTTTCCACTACAAACATTTACTGGCAGAAAAATATCTTTAAACTTCTATGCTTTGAAATGTTCTCCTTTTAGACACAGTGTCTGCATTTGTTTATGTTGAACACAGATTTATTTCTTTTCCTCCTATCTAAATCTTCTCTACAGGAGTGAATGTAACCATGTTTTATTTCTTATGTGTTTAGAGTTTCTTTAGGTCCAGAACAGCAGCTGCCAGCATGAATGGAAACACACGTAGATTTTTACAACTAGAAGACACAATATTAAGGTGTGACCTTTTCTGGTATCTAAGAGAGATGTTTGCCAGGAATCATTTCACAGACAATGGCAATGTTTATGGGTTTATTATTATGAGAAAAACATTCAGAGGTTAAAGAGCACATACCTCCTAGATTTATTCCTCCCACTGTCTGACTACGTTCAACAGTACGTGATTTTACCTTTTCAACATCTTTTGTGACCAAGTATCACAACAGCAGGTCCCAGAGTTTTCTCTATGAAGCATTTGGTTTCTACTCTGGGCCAGTCTTTATGTGACAGTGCACCGGTGTAACCACTAAGCTGCTTGAACACTTCGCATCCCAAACTGCAGTGGGTGCAGGTCCCAAAACTAACACAGCCCGACTACAACACAGCAAGCTTCCCAGCTACGAGGAACGCCCAGCCCTCAGACTGCCGCAGTTAGCATCGCACTGAGAAAGAGAATGCAAGCTGCTTTATGGAGCTGAACACACCTTTTTAAAAGTCCCATACACTACCCTAGAGACAACCTCAGCACGCTCCAAGTCATGATCTATACCATGCTGTAGCTGTTTTTTTTTCTTTTTATCCTTTTGTTGCATAAAACAGCGGCCTTTTTTTTCTGTAGGATTTAACAATACCTCTGCTAGGCTGGGCCAGGTAGAATCAAGAGCCTTGTCTGCAGGCCACTTTGTTGTTCAAGTGATGTACAAGGAGAACTAGCTCACCACGGTCTCAGCCTGTATCTTGTCAATACAAATATACTTTCCATTTATATATATATGCACACACAAAACATCCATTGCACATATACTTGCACATACATACACATGCTGTATATATAGACAAATATACATCTCATTTTTAAAACTAGCGATCAAGTTCAGATTCTTCACAATATTCACATTTATCAAAAACATGTCCACATGGATGAACACCGTACATCCTCTCTTGCAAAAGGTTCGAAATACGAACCGTGCCATTTAAAGTCTGTTAAGGAAACAGGCCAATGCCCCCGGTTCCCCCCATTACCTTTAAAACCAAATAAAAAGACAATTTAATCAAAGCAGTACAAGCATCAGTATGGATACTTACGCCAATTTAATTCTTCTGTTAAATTAACTGATAAGACCTGTTTACATTGATTTAAGACCTCCCAGTGCAATTTATGAACATACAAAGCCTTAATCTGGCAGCACTGGAGAGTTTAAGGGATACCTAAATTAGACAATGGGCGGATGAACCAGTAACCCTGGGCTAATCAGGCACACCAGTCCTTACTCCCTCAGAGAGCCTATGGAAATTGCCTGTACTCCTTGCCTGGGTAGTGAGCAAATGGGGAGGGACACTCTATTCACACCAGCAGCGTGTGATCACTAGATCTTGCTTATTCCAGGGTAAATTTTGCGCTCCCATAACTTAATCCAGCAGCTAAAAACGGGGTAGGAAAATCTTATAATCTCAGACTATTTAATTATTCTCTGCACTAAGTGCTAAGGTTGTAGAAGTTTTCTCTAAGCTGATTTACAGTAAAATAAGCATATAAAAGCTACAAAGTTAAAGCTGTCGTTTTATACAGAATTTATTTTCTTCCAGCTCTGTAAAACCACACAGATTTTCTCCCTTTCCCCCAAGACTGCTCAGAAGAAAAGCTTCAGTAATCTGGTATCCCTGATAACGGATCACCCCTTTCCCAAAACAAAGGGTAGATTATCCTACACACGAGAGAGCGCTCAAACACCAACATCAAGCCAGTTCCAAATACACTGTACAATTAAAGGAGGACCTAATCTCAGGCAGAATGCCAACTATTGCATTTCAGGGAACTTGAACAATATATTGCTTCATTTTGATATTTATTTCTGTAGTCTTTCCAAAGTTACGCTCTATTAAAAGTCAGAGTAGCAACAACACCTCCTCTGGAGAAGCAAAGGTACAGAAATAGCATTTCATAATTAAAAACTAATCAATGAAGAATCCCAAAGTAGTCCTGCATTATTTTTGTTATGATTTTAAAATCAAAGGGCATTTATAACAACAGATTGGCTGCCAAATTTATAATCTTACTTTTAGTGTATATTGCTAATCTCTATTCTTACTAGTGGGGAAAAACGTTGGGAAGACTTGCCCTGTTAGAAGGCCGTTAAGATAGTTAAGGGGCGAGAGCACCGGATATATAAGAAGAGGCCTTGCTGGTTTTGGTGTTCTTTAGCCACATGTTTGTTCTGAGGAAACCTAAAAGGACTTAACATACCCGACATGCCTACTCCTCTGTCAGTTGTCACTGGGCGATGGATTCAAAGTCTCTGAACTGGAGGAGATGGCTTACAGGCATAATGAAAGGTAAAGCAGGAGCAGGAATCTTGTCTCCACACGGAACCAGATTATAGGGCAAACATTTTCTGTGTACAATGAAGATATTAACAAAAAAAACACCCAAACAAAACAAAGAATCTCAACAATCCTCCACCCCCCAGACTGAAGTGCTTTCATTAATCCTTACCTTAGAACTTGCCCTTTTATAGATCTTCTTATGAATTACTCCCTTCTGCTGGGCCTGCTGGGGAAGGGGTGAGGAAATAAAAAAATTAGATTGTTTTTAAACAATGCATTGGGCAACATCCACGTGTGTCAGGTGCGCCATTGACCTCCATACCTTAAAATAAAAAAAAATTAAAAAAAGGTATCTGCCTGCACTTCTGCATGACTTCCAACCTTCATACTTTCAATTGTGGTGTAGCTAACACGGAGACAAATATTCTCACAATAGAGAAGAGCAGCTTATTAACCCCATTATTCAAGTGCTTACAGCATAAACAACTCATTTCAGTCACTAAAACCACAAGCAGGATTACTACTTCTAGCACCTTTGTCATAAACACTTTTAGCTAGTATTCCCATTGTAGGCAACAGCTGTGTTTCCCCCCCTTCCATAAAGGAAGTACAAAATTCTGCATTAAACAGGCAATATCTGAAAAGCATCTCCCTTCCTAGGACTAGTAGAGGTATTTGCTGCACAGGTAGGGGATTTTAGAATACCAGCTCTGCAGCTCACAGTATTTAGATACCCAGTTCTGAAATAAAAATAATTATATTCTGAAGATATGCAATGGAGTACAGGTTTAGATCAGCTGACCTGCTGAGGATTGATATACCAGGCCCCTGTCCTATTAGAAAAGTTTGAACTCATCTAATGAGCGTTATTTTTCTTTTCAAATGGATGAAATTCAGGCTAGCGGATTTTGAAACAAACCAGTTCTAGTTTCCTGCAAAACAGTCATTACAACAACTTTGTGTAAGAGTTATTTTGGTCTGAAGTTGTTTACCCCTGAAAGACATAACAAAATAATCCATTGTTGGTGTAGCTACATCAAAGTTACACATATTTGCTAAAATAACGTAGCTGCATAAATTCCAAGCAAAATTAAGCATGCTCATTAATACAGACATAGGTATCAATGGAGACACGAGTCTCTTTCCTGAGACAGTGGGAATCAACAAGACATGGTCTTTTGCAACATGTCTGAAAGCTCAGGTAATTGTCCTCTAACTTCAGAAGCTTAAGCAAGAAGAGAACAGGTGAGATATGGTAAAGCCTAAGAATGTGACCACCACAGATACGAGCACTTTCATATATTAATCTTAGAGAATTTAAACAGTTGATTCCACAGCTGGACATCTCCAGCATATCCTCCCACCAATACACTGGACTCCAAGCAAGTCAATCATTAATATAGTGCAATTAGCCCTGTCTATTTTTATATCAGAAAGGTCGCGTGACTGCCTGGTCAAGTACAAAAGGAGTAAATGGCTAAAGACTAGCATTACTTCGACAAACTCCATTGCATCACTCCACCCCCAAACACACCCCATGCAAACGTGTCAGAATATTGCAACTAAATCCCCCAATAAAGGCATCCCTCAATGAGCAGACATTTAAAAGAAATTTTGTTTCTCCAGTTCTCAGTCACAATTCAAGGCTATGTAGAGATGGAATATAAATAGCTATTTTTCTTTCAAGCCATTAACACAGTTTATCTATTTTGAGTGCTAACATACATCTCTCTGCTTCTCAGCATGCATCCATACAGCCTGACACAAGCAGGTTTAGTGGCCTCTCCAAGCTAACAGGCAGGGCAGGGAGTATTTTGAAGACTTGAAAGAATAGCAAGGACTAAATTCATGGTCTGTTGCCAATAATTTGCTTGTCACTAACTCTATCCAGCTTCGGCACTGAAGCAAAGGTACTTACAATCTAAACAAATGCCAGGGTAGTATTATCAGATGGCAATAACCTTGGTGTTGGAGACGGTGAGAGATATGTGCAGTGCGGACTGGTTTGCTTTGCTTGCCTGCCTTCCTTAAATTTACGGACAGGCTAATTTTAGTGCAGGAATAGCTTTTTTTTTCCTTCAGTTTTCTTTACAGTCAAAATGACAAGGCTCATTCAAGACTTCAAATTAACAGAATGAAGAAGGAAAGACAATCAAGGTGAGAAAACAAAGGTTTCAACAAAAGGAGAGAGCTGGGAAGAGCAGAGGTGCTTAAGTATGTGACAGGTCCATAGATAGCCTCTTAGAAACATTTACTTGGCAGCATTTAATTATTAACAGCAAAAAAAAAAAAAAAAAAAAAAAAAAAAAAAAGAGAAGCAGAAAGTTGCTTTCCCTTGTGTTCAAATTCTATCTGCAGGAACACCTGCAAACTTTCAAATATTAATGACAGAAAAGACATTCAGTACAAAGATCCCCAATAGGTAATGATTGTGCAATACTATCCATTGCCATTTTGCAAATTACAAAGGACATAAGTATCATGTGTTGCTTGGAGGCAACAAAGAGCTAATATAAAATGTTGCTGGAGTCCTTGGATTCGAGTTATCAGCACTGTTACTGCAAAGTAACTATCTTAGAGAGCAGCCTTTTGCAACACGGACTAGCTGCTAGCGATTGCACAAAGGAAATTCTAACAACAAGGAATTCCCTTTTCTGGTAACAGAGAGCCCTAAATGTGAGCCATATAATTTCTGTGTTCTGGGTATTCCTGGATGCTTTGACAATCCTATTGGGGATTTCCTGCAAGCCAGAAAAGCTTCCAGCTGCTCCAGCTTCCTGTAGGAACTGGACATAAGATGCAAGGTTTTAAGATAATAACAGTCTGATACAGAACCACCCACTTCCCTCTCATCACAGCTACACAGCACCTGCAAGGTGTCATCCCTCCTGCTGCCCTCGCACACCACCTGGGGCTAGAGGCAACCAACTGCAGCCACTGGGTTATTTGCTCTCCTGTCCTTCGGCCCAGAAAGGCCCAGGAAGATTTTGGCAACTTCTAGCGGACACCCTAAATCCAGTGTTCAGCTGGGTAACGTTCTGGCAGCCCCAATATCCCAACAGCAATCATCCGTTCAAGGAAGTGCTGTATAAACACATGCGTTTCAGAGAGCAGTTCCTAAATAAAGACCAAAATTTTAAAATTTACTTTTGTCATAGAAATTTTAAAATATTCAAGGAAGAAGCTGCAGAACACCAGCTCTGGGTTTAGAGAGCTCTTCACGTGAATATAAACTGCCCCTTTAACTGGGACCAGCCGGCAGAATAAGTGTAAACGGGGAGCACTGGGGTGACCAGCAGTCAGAGGGGCTGTCCTTGCCTCATCCCCAGGTCTCGACACACTTTGCAGACAAAGCAAGGGTAACGGCAGAGAGCACACGCTTTGCAGACAAGGCAAGGGTAACGGCAGAGAGCACCGACCCGCGCCTTCACGCCCAGAGGTACCAACAGGCCATTCCACTGCCCTCCAGAGTCCCCAGGCGCTGGCACAAGCCAAAAGGCTAAACCCAAGCCCTGCTGGGCCGGCTCACCGCAGAGAGGGGAGGGCTCGGCTCCTTCGGGCGCCCCACAGCTCCCGCCGGGGCCACCGGGGGCTCCGGAGCCCACGGAAACCGCGGCTCAGGGCCGCGTGAGCATCCTCCCCCCCAGCTCCTCCCGCCACGGACGGCGACCCGTGTCTGGTGCACCGGGGGCGAGTCCCAGCGCGGTGCCCGCGGAGGGGGCCCGGCGAAGGCCGGGCTCGGGGCAGGCCCCCTCCCGGTCCCGCCCGGCCGCTCGCCGGGAAGGCGCCGCCGAGGTCCCGCCGCCCGGCACCGAGCCCCACACCCCGCTTCCTCCCCGGCCGGCTCCCGATGCCGGCGGAGGCGCGCCCGCCGCATCCCGGCCGCACCAGGGCCGCCCTTACCGCCGCCGCGCCCGTCGGGCCGCCTCAGCGGGACCGGGCAGACAGCGCCCGCCGCGCGCATGTGCAGAGGGCGCGGCGGTGGCGGCGGGACGGGCGCGCGCATGCGCCGGGCCGGGCGGCGCGGGCACGTGCGCGGCGGCTCCGGTGTTGAGGGCGATCGTCGAGCGGGGGCGGTTGAGGGGCGATGACGGGGCGGTGTGGGGTGGTGAGGGGTTGTGAGGGCTGACGGGGGGCGGTGAGGGGCGATGGGGGGGCGGTGAGGGTGACGGGGTGTGGTGAGGGATCAGGGGAGCGGTGAGGGGCTGTGAGGGTCGGCAGGGGGCTGTGAGGGGTGATGGGGGGCTGTGAAGGGTGGGGGGCGGTGAGGGGTTTTGAGGGGTGACAGGGGGCTTTGGAAGGTCGGGTGGTGGTGAGGGATTGAGGGACCAGGGGCAACGATGAGGGCCTGTGAGGGGTGATGGGGGGTTGTGAGGGGTTATGGGGGGCTGTGAGGGCTGATGGGGGGCTGTGAGGGATCAGGGGGATGAGGGACAACAATGAAGGGTTCTGAGGGGTGATGGGGGCTGCGAGGGGTGATTGAGCACAGTGAGGGGCTGTGAGGGGTGACAGAGGGTGGTGAGGGGTGACAGGGGTGGCTGTGAGGGGTGACAGGGGTGGCTGTGAGGGGTGACGGGGCAGTAAGGGGTGATGGGGGGCTGTGAGGGGTGACAGGGGTGGCTGTGAGGGGTGACAGGGCAGTAAGGGGTGACCGGGGGCTGTGAGGCATGACAGGGGTGGCTGTGAGGGGTGGCGCTGGCGCTGCAGGCAGGCAGGGCTGTTGGGCCCAGCAGTGCAGCGTAAGGAGGTCTCGGGGTTGTGGTTTCTGCTGCACTGTTTCCCAGCCCTGCAGAGGCTTCAGGTGAAAAGCTCAGGGCAAGTATTAGATACAATTGTTGCTTTAAGAACACTTTGAGATCTGACTAGTTTTGTGCTCAGTAACAATGTGACTGTTTTTTTGCAAAGCCTGTAATGGCCCGGACAGAAATGGTTTCATGCTAAACATGAAGGACTTCCATAGTGTTTATTTGACTTGACTTGGCAGCAGTGTTCTGTTTACGACTGGATAAATAACTGCCACATTAAAGATTATTAACTAGGAATGCTTAAGTGACCAATAAAGTACTAATCTTTTATATGGCGTTGTAAATGTACACAGCTTGGTAATGCAGGCTCTTGCCAAACAGATAACAAATCCCTTACCCGGAAGGTTTACAATCTAAAAGAAACCACAAAGGACCACAAGGAAAGTATAAGACATGATAATGAAACATAAAACACAAAGAGGAGTTGTAGCCATTGCAGCTGGATTTTAAATGTGGTCTTAAGAGGGTTTTTCATATTTATTTTAAAGCTACTGGGCAGTGATCAGAAGCAAGAGACACAGCATCCGTTGTCCCAGGGACAAATGGTTAGTAGGGTCAGGGTCCTGGGCACTACAGTGACCAGCAGTGCTGGCTACCCTGCCTCTGATGGTGGCTAGTGCTTCAGAAGGCAGGGCAGTCCCACTGTTTCAAAGAATGGCTAAGCTCATAACTGGTTGAAAGCACTAAGAAGACCTGTTCATATGTGCTTCCTTCAGGGCTTCCTTGTGACTGGCTGATACTGCTGCGGAGAGCAATGAACTCATGTTGTGGAAGCACATGGCAGAGCCATTTCAGGAAGCTGTACTGAGAAATCATTTGTTTATCCAAATATAAGTTAGAAGTATAACGCATTATTTTACATTCACTTGCATTTGGTTCTGTAGGGTCCTAGAGGGCACTTACACACATGGAAGGGATTATGTTCCCTTTGCTAAATGAAGTTAAGCTAGCAAGGAAAGCAGGTTTAGAAGAGGATGAAAGTAGATGTAGAGGTGTGGGAAAAAGGATAAGAGTGGACAGTATTTGATAAGCTTTTGTAGGAGGATGAAAAGCTTCCATCTGTCTTCAGTACTTATAGCACCCTTTCACTGGAGTACGTGGGTCCTATGTAGTCTGTATATTGGGGCTCATGGTGTCCCTCTGAGGTAAAGCACTGCTAGTATTCCTGTGTTTCTCCAGGGAAACTGCGGCAGAGAGAAGGTATTCACGTGGTGCGAACAAAGCTGGGGATTGACAGGCTTTAGAAAAGCAAGACCAGACACAGGGAGATGGATTTGACTTCAGGAATTTCTCTGCTGAAATGCCAACCATGATTTGAACTGAACATACCCTTTAGCCAAAGAGCTATTCTCAGTGTTCAGAAAGTAGGAGTAATGGAACTCTCTCTCCAAACTTCTGTACTGATGCTCAGCAGTACACTATCAAGAGATATTTTAGGAGTATAACGGTGAAACTTTTATCACCAAAGTCTCTGCATTATGATGGTTTTACCTTTCCGGTAACCCAGGTGCCATAGAGGATAGTGTTCAAGGAGGCAGAACCCTGCACAGGGATAAGATCAATGTGGGGAGATCTTTCAGAAGGGAGGCCTGTGTGATGGCAGGATAAAAGGAGACAGCAGCCTGTGGGCTAGTAGAGGTTGAGAAAATGTCAGATGATGTGGACAGAGTGGATGCTGTGTGCTGTCTTATAACCTTGGAAACTGCGTGGCCATATGAATAATCCTAATCAGCCTGTACCCAGGCTGTTGGACTGCGACTATGTGAAAGTGAAAACCATACTTGACTTGTTGATGGAAAACACGTTTGAATGCATCTACTTTTCTTGACAGAGAAAGGTGTTCATTGCTGGCAGCATTACAGAAGCCAAGGAATGCTAAGCGTCTAAGTACTAAACCCTGCAGCGGCTCAAATAAATAGCAAGACCTGGTGACCCCCTGAGCACCGAGGGCAATAAGCCTGCAAGGGCTTTCTAGGGATAAACGAAGGATATTAGTTTATAGCGCTGGCAATCAACAACTTCCCCGAGTTTTGGAGAACTTTCACGTGTCATGAAATAAATATTCCACAAGTGCGGTGTTCAGTGAAGCCTGTTTTCCTATGGGTTTGTTTCTTGAGGTCGCTTCTCTCTATATTCTCTGAAAACTAACAACAGGTGAGCTCATACTGAACCATTTCTTTGTGTGGGGATGCTATTCCACCTGAGCATTCATTTTCTTGAAGCGTTTTGGAACAGAAATTTCTCCGGTGCATGCAGTTGTGTATCTCTCATTTTCTTATGAAATCAGGCTAGAGTTACAGCCTAGGCCGTGGATGTAATGGAGTTTTTTTGGCAGGGGCAGTGAAGGGACTGGAAGGCTGGACTGGGAAAGGACATGACAGCAAGAAAAGAATCGAAGTGAGGAATGGCTGAGTGGGTAGAATGGTCCATCACACAAGAAGACTGTCCGTATAGGTGTCCAACAGCCTTGGAGAGGAGGCTGGCACTTGTAGGGCAGACAGGAGAGCAGCTGGAGGATCGGCAGAGAATGCAAGGATGCACAGAAGGGACTTAGGCCAAAATCTGAGCTGGGCTAGTAAAACTGTGCTTTGCTGGTCCCACAGCAATACTATTTGCACAGGGCTGCTTGCATGGAAAGCTGATAAGCCTGGCAAAGTGTGACCTCCTGTGGGTAAAACTGGGAATTACCATGGGATAATTAAGCAAATCCTTTTCATATCATGTGCCAACATCTTAATGGGAGGTTTGCCCAGTGGCGTGCATCACCTTCTTTTCCACCTGCAGCAGCCAGACCTGGTTCCACCCCTCTGGATGAGCTGCTGATGTTTCTCCTGGAATGAGGGTAAGGCTAAAGCCAAAGGTGTCAAAACTGGAAGAGTGCTGGTGGATGTTTTAATAACGCTAAAAGGGACACTGTCATGAAAGCAGCCACACGTTTCTCTGTGACTCCAAGAAGTGCTCTGCAGATGCTATGTTTTTGATTTGGGATGGGTTGCAGACAGCTTTTTCTGTTTCTTTGTCCCTTTCCTCCCCCCAGCTATGGTACCTCCTGCCTTCTAGGGGTGGGCAGTCATCTTGTTGTACCGTGAATGCCATGGGAAGGGTTAGCTTTTGGTATTGTGTGATCCTCTTGGCATGGACAGGGCATTTGTCAGGAGGGAATTAGCAGCCTCCCTTCTGGATTACTTTAATCGCCCTCCTCCATGAGGGGACCAGGTCATAGCTGTGTGGTGACATGTGTAGTATGCTCTCAGCATATTGCATCAGGTATTCCAATGTGTGATGATTGCCGGTTAGCATCTGGCTTTGGCTGCAAGTACTGCTGTTGCATTAGATACCAAGTCGGGTCAGGTCCACAGAGGTCCCCTTGGCTATTGGGCACCTTTGGGACACTCTTGCCTGCTCCTGACTATCTGGAGAAAGAGAGTTCATAGCAGAGGGATCTTGCATGTGGCAGTTTACTTCCACCCATGGAGTGCCTGCCTGAGGACCTGTGGGGTTAGGGAATGCCTTATTTCCCAGGGCTTTTTCTGAGAGGGTGATTTTGAGAGAGTTTGGTTTATTCTCAAGTGCGGGTGTATTCTTTAAGCTCCAGGGACTTGGTGAGTCATGTGCTACAGACATGGATGGATAACTAAGTGTTGCTTGATTTATGCTTTGCACTGTCTTTGATGTTGTTGTGGTCCCTTTTTTCCCCCTCTGCACTCCTCTGCACCAGCCGAGACACGGCACTACCTCTTCTCAGGGGACTTACTGGCTTTCACCAGGCAAAGCAGCATCTGGTTTTTCAAGCAATGATGTCCCTCATAGCATTGTGCCTCTGCCTGGGCAGCTGGCTCTGGGTCTTGGGTGCGTTTACCATGTAGAGTGATGGAGTGGGAGCAGCAAGGGGCCTGCAGAGTTCACAGCAGAGGTGGCTGGACAAGCAAGTGCAAAATCAGGCTGCGATCCCATGGCTTTGCTTTCTGGAGACCTGACAATAGGCTGAACCCTCCTGGGTGAAGGATGAGAAGAGAGTCTGGTGCCCAGAGGGCCTCTTGGTGGAGTTGGTTCCTCGCTGTCCCAGCCAAACTGCCAGGGCAGGTCCCTAGCTCAGCCTGTCAAGTGGGCTTTGCACCAAAATCCATGGCACTGGGTGCTCTCAGACCTGTCTGTGTTCTCCCCTAGGGCAAAGTAGAACCTGCAATTAGTGTTTCCAAAAGGTGTGAAATGGAGCCAGAGCAAAAGCAGGCTCGGTGGGTGCTCTGACCCAGGCCTGGTCCTCGCACCTGCACTGGAATTGCGTGAATTGCTACTCTGTGCCGGTGCCCCTCACCCCCTCTGCACACTCTGTTTTCATTAGTGCGTGCTCTTGGGTTAAGGACCGTTCTCACTTCCAGCTGAACAAACACTTTCCATCGCGTGTAAAATCCAGCCTGGTGCTAATAGGCATCTCCCCCCGCCTTCCTCCCTCCCCTCTGCCACCTTTTGTGCAGTTGGCAGGACAAAAAAGTGGCGCTATTGCCTGACTTATTATCGGCACGGGACTGTAATTTGTGGCATATGCTTGGTAAAGTGCCATGCTGAAAACATTTATGGCCCACTTAGAGTCCTGTGGGGTGGTGGGGAGGGCGGTGGCCGCAGAGGGGAAGCCAGTTGTTCCACCCTTGTAAAATACTGCACAGACGGAAAGCTTCCTTTGCCTTCTGACAGCAACACTGTGGGCGGGCAGGGTCAGCACCCCATGGATGTCAGAGCTGGTTGAGACACCAGTGCCCAGGGCCTTGTTGCCCTTAGGAAGCACACAGTTTGTCTCTCTCTGGGCATTTATTGAATTCCCCATCTTTACTGCTTCTGGTCCTGTACGGTCTCACCCCTCAGGCCAGGATCTCAAACCCTGCCCTCATGTTCTTCACACATGTGGCACCTCTTCCTTCCTCCCCAGGCTCCAATGCACTGTTCTTTTGTGGAAGAACAAATGGCAGCCTGCTCTAGCTGCCCCATGTGCAGCAGATCAAGCACAGGAGCCATGAATAACTCCTCCTAAAGGAAGGCATTACAGCAGGTCAGCTGCTCTCTAGCAACCAGATTCATGCTCTGCCTGAAGCAAACAACACGACCATTTAGTTCTTCACATCTGTAATTGACCTGGAAATGTGCTGTGGAGAGAAGGGGACAAATGAATTGTCATTGCTGTAGGTGGGCTGGGTTTGAATAGCAATCTAGGGGTCAAGGGAAAGTCATTCCTGGCAGCAGTGAATTTTTCAGTGATTGAAGAGAGACTTGTGAGAGATGGGACTTTATACCCAAGTCTTGTGGTGTGCGGTTTGGAGATTCAGCTTGGAAAAGTGTTTTAGACACTGGGCTATTTGCTGATTACTGTGAAGTTAATTTTGGCTGTTGAGCTTCTCTCAAAGAAGAAAACATCATCATCATTCGTCTTTTAAAGGTATTTGGAGTTTGGCTGTCTGCCCTGTCCAGTTGTCCTGATTCAAAGGATGGGGAAGCAGACTATTGTCCAAACCATTTTGCCAGCTTCAGGAGCACACTTTCTGTGAAGTTGCTTAGGTAGAACATTTACTTGGCCTGCAGTGAGCCAGGCTCTCTGTACACCACAGGGAAGGATCACATGGCAGTTTGTCCTCTTTCTTTGGGTTCAGTCTTTGCCAGCTGCTGGGTGAAAAGCAGGTCTTGTGAGCCTTCTGCTTCATTGTGCCATATGTGCATCCCTGTACTGGTGCTAAAGGAGATGTTCTGGCTGTGGTTGTGTTGGTGCGTAAGTCCCAGGTGCTCTCTGCTAGTTACCATCTAAAGGTTTGCAAGATAAAACCTTGGGAGCTGGATGACACAAGGAGTCGTGTGATGCCCACAACACCAAGCTAATGCCACTTCCAAACAGAGTCATCACCCCTAGCTACTGTTATTTCTGGACATCCTGTCCGAAGGGTCCCAAGGCTGAGGTTTTGATCTGGGAGAATGCCTTGAGCTGGAGTTGCTTCACTCATGCTGTGGTTGGGCAGAGCACATGTTTTGGATGGCATTCATTTCCCCAAACAGTAGCTGTCTAGAAGTTTGCCATCTGGTGTAATTTTGTCCTTTAAGCTCCATCTGTGCTGTACAGTAGGGAGAGACTGAAGCCTCCTGTGAGTGAATCAGCTCATTTGTCTTAAGCACTATCGGATGGAGCAGGTTGCTCTGGAGCTGCTTCTCTTTCTTCTCACTGGAGCTTAGATACTCAGGTGCTGAACTGGGTGCTAAAATCAGAGGAGGTGAAAGCCACCCCTCGCACTTTTTGTGTGAGTGAGGAATGGTGGGATGCTCATGTTATCTGTGGAGTCTGAGCCACCTTTTGGCCTTGTTTTGTTGACCCAGTTCCAGACACCCCATGCTCAGGTCAAATCTCCACCTGGATCCTAGAAATAGCCCCCCTTTCTCAGATGATGTGAAGTGGATGGGTGGCAAAGCTATGGCTGGATGTCACTGATAACACAGGTGAATCACGGTCTTGAGATGCTTCAGTGCGTCCTGCAGGGTGAAAGCAGTTTGGCTGATAATAAAACCTCTGCTGAGTGTGTGAGTATTCAATGGGAAAAGGGGGGGGAAATGGCAAACCTGTCTTAAGAGGGTTCACTGTATGTGCACCTGATAAAAATCGTAACATGGGATCAGCTTTCTTCTCTGCTTGCTCGGCTTTTGGCATGTGTAACCAAGCTCTGGCAGGCAGGGCGAATTTCCTTCTCCCTGGGGTCGTTAAAAAAAGACCATTTCCCCATTTAAAGAGTGGGAGGGAGGTGGGGATAGAAAGGGGAGCTGAGCCAGGCAGCAGGCTAGCTCTGCCCATGTTGCTGCGCGAGCTAGCAGAGCCTTGGCTCTCCCACCCCCACCGCTCTCCGCGGCGTTAGGCACGTGGGATTGAGGGGGGCTGGATGGGTATGAAAGCAAACACACATCTGGAAGTTCCTCCAGTTAATTGGGCAATTATTCATACCACTCTTGCTGGAAGCAGCCTGCTACTGCTGAGCCAAAACCAACAACAACAGACCGTGGGCGTACTCCATCCGCGCTCGGAGCGGGGAGGCATGTATGGTGAGGTGGGGCTGCGGAGGGCAGGTTAAGCGGTGAGGGCATGGACCCGCTCTTGGGCTGCTCCACTTGGCTGTGGAGGTGGGTGGGGAAGCCCCGGAGGCCCTGGATGTGGTAAGATGCTGGGGAAGCGCTTGCTTCACAGCCCATGTGGGCCCCGGGTGGGGAGGGGGAAGCTGCTGCTCTGGAGCACCACGAGAACCCAAGTCAACCTGTATTGGGTTTTATTAGGAGCTTGGCAGGCCGTGGTGTCAGTGAAGGTAGTCCAGGCCCAGCTGTGCTCTGTAACACTTTACTCCTCGTAAATAGTGGATTCGCTGCCATTTCTGCCCAGCTCCCACCTGAGCAAATCTCTGGCAGCCCGTGTTCACCTTTTCCATCCCTCCTCCTTCCACTTCCTCACATGCCTGGTTCTTCCTTAGTCTGACAGTAGTGTCACTGCATGTCCCACCCCCTGCCCGTCTCTGGTACCAGTGCTGTGCAGATGAAGCGCTGAGGGAGTGCCATGTGGCTGGCCTTGGCTTTGGCAGTTCATTCCCTGTGATTTGCGTGCGAGATGGGAGCTGGGTGTGAGTGCTTTAGTCAGAGCAGCTTCCCCTGCGGCACAGTTAGTGGGCCTCAGCAGATCCTCAGGGGTACCCTGGACACCATCAGCTTTGAAGCATTGTCTCTCCTCCTTCTCATCTCTAAATCTGTTGGGATATAGGGTTGATCCTGAGGCTGAATTCTCTGTGATTGCCTATCAGTGGGACAGACCACATCTTGAAAACGTTCCCCTGGAACCATGGCTGACTGCTGTTTGAGTGCTTAGCCATTCTATCCTCACTGCTGAAGCTCACAGGAAGCCTACCTGCTTCGAGCAGAATATGTTATTGATAAAAACGGTCCCCTTCTTTCAAATTGTGCCTGCCGCAAGGAGGTGGGGGTGCCGCGTTTAGCCCATCTGCTTCCTGCTTTGCCTGAGAGCGTGTCTCTGGCACTGGGAGATATTGTGGCAGCCTCAGAAGTGCACGCAGCACTGGGCTCCACCAGCATAATTGGAGCCAGCTCCAGCCAAGCCCAGCTGGGATGTGGAAGGAGAAGAGTTCCCATTGGTTCCTCTTTCCCTGTCTTTTTCCCTCTTCCATGAGATGGGTCTTCTCTGAAGAACTTCAGTGCCATTAACTCAAGATCTTCCTTAGGATAACATAAATCAGACAGACAGTTTGGCTCCAGGATGAATGTGCAAGGCTGTACTGGGTCACACCATGGAGCTGTCTAGTGCAGGATCCTCTCCCCAGCATCGCTGGAGCGAGTGCTCTAGGAAAAGGCTTAAAACAATGCATGCATGGCGTGTGTTGTCCTGCCTCTTCTCTGGCAGTCTATGGATGTGATGAAAGCTTTATCTAGTGGGTGATCAGCTAATATTTTGCATCTTTGTTTGTCCATTTTTGAAGTGTTTTAGAAGTAGCGATGGTGTTAACTCAGAAAGGCTCGGGGATGTAAAGTTCTCTGCATGAGATTTAGTAGTGGTCTCAGAAGTACTGTGAGGACAACTCACCATCAAAAAACACTGGAGAGAGAGGAGCACAATTCCCGGTTTTACGGGAGGGAGCAAAGAACTTAAACGGCTTATCCAAAATCTCAGTGGGAATCTTTAACAGTGTGTGGTGTTGAAACCAGATTCTCGGACTCCTGTGACTGTCCTCTTTGATAATTACCCATGCAGAGATCTAAGTTAGGATGGGAACTGATCGTTGAGGAGCTAATGCAGAAATAAAACTAACCGAAGTGAAAGCCTTCCTTGACAGTTCAAGGTGGATGACTGTGCTGTAGAAGGAGGATATCACCCAGGTGGAGAGGCCAACCAACAGAACTTGCTTTGTCTATGTTTAGGAAATGAAACTGTTGCTGAGGGTCCAGCTGAGGAAATATGATGCTAAAGGTGCTCAGAAAATCAAGATATGTGGAGAACGACAAAGGAGAGCGGTACAGTCAGAGGGAACAATAAGCGAGTTTGGGACATGATCAGATCTGGCTGATCTGATCTGATCTGTCAGCCAGAAGGGACAGGCTCAAGCCGCCAGCCATGTTGAAGGGATGGGAAAGGTAGGAGGGTGTACGGAGCTGGGCATTGAAATGAAACAGCCGAGATACAAGCACCAAGGGACAGCTCTCGCACTCACTGAAGGGAATGGACTGACTCCCATTGACGTCAATGAGGGCTGAACTGGGACCCTTGCGAGAAATATATTGAACACAGACAAATCCAGCAAAGTCAAAACAGATGATGCAGGCTGCTTAATACAGTCACAGGGAGCTTGTTGCGAAACCTCCTAACGAGGCAGTTCTGTCAAGCAGCCATCTCCAAGCCCAGTAGGCTCCAGCCTAGGAGAGGAACATGGGAGGCTGTTGTCCTGGAGAAGGCACACCCAAGATGGAAGGCGGGAATGGCATGGGGTGGGTCCTCATTGTGCTTGAACATAACCCCGCTGGCAACCTGGTTTGTGTGACATCCTTAGCTACCTCATCATACCCTAGGTGCTTTTTGTTGAGGTTTCCCTGTCCCACTGATGAAGCTTTTATGAAGTTGGAGGCGCGGACAGACTGGACAAGTTATCACAGAGGAATAAGTTGCTGTACATCAGCTGACGGTGGGGGGCATCTGTGTGCACACCCTTAATCCATGGCACATGCAAGTCAATTCGAGTTAGCCAACGTGACAGAACCGCACTAAGCTGGCTCAAATGACCTTATTTGCAGGGACTAAGCGAATGCACATGGACTGTAATGCTGACACGCAGTAACTGGTTACCGCGTGATAGCCTGTTCCTGTGTTTGCGTTCCGTCTGTGACTCATCGCCCCAAACTCTTCCCTTGCTGTGCTTCTCAGTCCCTTGTTCCAGGTTCCCAGTACCCGGTTTCCTCTGCGTCAGGGACGTCTGTGATCTTACCTCAGCCCCTCGTCTCTCCAGAGAGTAGTTTTGGCAGCTCTTCTGCCCTGCTCTGTGGAGTCGCAACGATCTCCTCCGGGGACAGGCTCTCCTACCCTTCACAGCCAAGTGTACTCAGGCAACCAGCTCCCTGTGGGGACCCAGGTCACGGCTCATAGCACGTCACCTCACTCCACAAACGCCTGTCCCTTTCCAGCCCAGCAGGCCTACTTTGGCACCATGACCTGCCCCTCCTCCATCCTTACTTGTTCTCTCCACTTGGAGAAAGCAGTGAGTCAAGACAAGGTGCTACCCTTAGAGAGCAAGAAGATGCAGAGCAACCTAGTGAGGTCAGTGGGAAGATCTGCGCAATATCCTCTCTCTGGCACAGTGGGAGTTTGGAAAAGGTGAAGGAGTTGAAAGGAGAGGCAAGATGAAGTTACTAGTACAGATTATGAAACTGAAAAGAGAAGGAGCTGAGTTTCTGGATGCTCCTGAGGATGTGGGCCTCTGAAAGTGACCTGACTTGTCCATGACCAAGCCCTGGTTCAGGCTGAACAACAGAGACTTCAGTGAAGTTGCCCTTACTCTACACCATGTTGAAGCAAATTCCAGCCCTGAAAGTCCCATCTCCCCTAAACCTGGAGTTGCATGTCCTAGCTGTGGTATGAGAGAGGGGACAGATCTAAATCAACTGATTTGCAGCCGGAAAATTCAAAGGAATGGGAAGAAAGAGCTGGGATGGAGACAGGCAGGGGGCATTGTTGCTCTTAAAATGGTTCTATACTGTATGTACAGCTTAGATGTTTTGGGAAGGGTGGAATTTCCCCCTTGATTCCCCCTGGATACACTGGGCTGCAACTTTACCTTCCTTTTCATCCTGGATCCACTGAACTCGCAGCGTCTTGGACAGGGCCCACCTTCCTTGATGCAAGAGCGATGCTTCAGGGAGGACCCCAAGAGGGGACTCCTGAACAGGCTGTGGAAGCAGGGACAGGCTACCTGTAGTGGACATCAAGGCATTGCCTGAGCTTTCAGGAATGGAGTGAGGGAAGCCAAAGCTCAGCAGTGCTGGAGCCAGATGTGAAGGACACAAAGAGGGCCTCTTTTAAGTATGCCAGCAGCAAAATGAAGGCTAAGGAGAGTGTGGGCTCACTACTTACCGGGGCAGAGGGCCTAGAAACAAAGGACACGGAAAAGGCAGAGTTAGTCTAGGCTTTTTTGACACTGGGACCAATAATGTTTACTGTCTTTATTAACGGCTTAGAGTGCACTCTCCGTGAGCTTGTGGACCATACCAGACTGGGGGCAAACAGTTGATACACTGGAGGGCACAGCTGCTATTCCAAGGGACCTTCACAAGCTGTTGTCTGTTTTATGCTGTGATGTGCATTTCAGGGCCGATGTCCTGGCTTTTCTCTGCTGCCTGGGCTGCTTTTTTTCTCCTTGGTTCCATTTCAGGCAGCCCTCTCTCTCTGAAGATGTTGGAAACAAGCTTCCCTTCTCAAAGTAAGCATCTGAAGGGATTGTGTTAGACTAGTCACATTTCAGTGCGTGAAATTTGCACTGTGAGACACAGTTCCGTGCTTGTGGGTTTCCCACAGTAACAGCATTGCCAGGAGCCACGTGTAAGCTACTGTTGCCTACAAGCTGTAAGGTAGGAAAGGGGCTGGATCTGAGAGAAGGTGTGGGCTCGGAGGAACCCTTCCCCAGGTAAGGTCTCCAGCCACAGCGTGGCACAGACCTGTGTCCCTCTCCATGCAAACTGGCACATTGGGACAATGTTCTAGGAGAGGGGTAGCCAGAGAGGTCCACACTGTGTGGTGAGGTGAAAGTGTTTCTGGAAGCATGCAGGAAAGCAGCAGCAAGGGTGGTGGGAGCACATCATCAGCACCACCGCCTCCTTAGCTGTGCACAGCTGCGCAGCAGTATAAGCAATACTGTGTCATCCAGGCAGTATCTGCGACAGCCTTCCCCCATCAGCGCTCCTACTTTTCCTTATTTACGGGCATATCATAGAATGAAGTGGTATTATTTATAAGATTGATTTTTCTCTCATCTCTTTGTAGCAAACACTGTTCCTCTGCATGTCCCACGGCCATTCACCTCCTTCAGATATCTGTATGGGGATGTTTATTGACATGACAGCATGCAGCAGTCAGCGCTGCCAAAGTCAATGCATCCCGTGTCTGTTTAGGGCAGGCTGTGGCTGTCAGCCTTGTGTCTCCAGAGAGATCCCAGGGCTGTTTGTTGACTTTGCCCTTGGCCAGTGTTAGATAAACAGTGAACTTGTATTATTTTTGTGCTTCTTCCTATGAACAGCTCAAGTGCTGTAGTGGCCACGTCAGTCACTGACATCAATTGTTTCCCCTGGATTTTGTTCTGAGTGTTTGGTGAAGCCTGGAGAAAAGACACCATTATCTTTAAAACCTGCCTGGAAGGGTAAGAAAATCATGGCCCTTCCTGCTGTTCTGGGGCCTGGGCATGGTTGATGCTACCTGGCACTTTTTGGTGCTGGTCTCCCAAGGCAGCTTTTTTCCCTCAGGTACTGGTGTTCTTGGACATTCTGTTTCTCAGCGTTAACATCTCTGTTTTACAGTGATGGCAGCCCCAGTGAAAAACCAGAGACAGCAAGTTTGAGCAGCCAGCTCGAGGAAACCTACTCTCCCAGGGTTCTGTCTTCTCTGGTGGATCTCTGGTGGCCTGGAAAGTGTGAGTCCTGACTAAAGCTTCTGCATGAGGAGGTCATTTGGGGAAGCATTGTATGCTGTTTTCTGGTGTCTGATAGAAGTTGAACTCTCACAGCAGCGTTCTGTGTGGGTTCCTGCCATGCAATTGGTAGGAGAGAGGGACCTCGCATCACAAATCGAGTCAGACCATTAGCTTTTTGACCCCTCTTTCAGATTTGGGTGAAACTTGCCGATGGGTCCCCGAGCTGTTGGGGATGGATGAACAAACACAAATGGCGTGATTGCTTAAGTTTTGTTTCTATTGGAAACCAGGCTGAAACAGCCAGCTCCACCATTCCCTATGGGATAGCTTGAGACCAAAAGCATTGCAGAGGTAATGAGAACAATGCTTCCCCGTTCCTGGATGGGATCTTTTGTTGGTGTAAACTAGTTCTGTGCCATTGGAACCAGCTGTCAGATGCTGATCTGCAGCAGCTGGCCTGAAACTGCAGATCCTGCTGCTCTGGGGTTTCAGGGAGCTTTGCTAAGGCATGCACAGGTAGCCAGGGGAGAAAACTGGGTTAAGAAACTCTTGATTTTGGTCTCTGCCAAGAGACCAAGCCCCGCTGAACACAAGGGGGACACAGAAGTGAGACCTGTCATTTTCCCGGGTGCTTGAGTCTTTCAAAGCAAGTCACAGTAGAACCTAGCAGCCTGAGGTATGCTGGCCTTGGTGGGGTAGGCTTGCTCGAGACAGGTCCTTCCCACTGGACTTCAACCAGCAGGAGGATGAAGATGCTGGGAGAAGTGGCCCAGACAGTTTTTGGTCTGCTTGACTTTCCCGGTTACCTGGGATTTTTGTTTGTGGCAGTAAAGTAGAAGTTGGAGGCCAGCCTAGCCCTGCAGCAGAGTACTATGCTTTGGTTCTTCACCCTACATGAATACATTATGCCTAATCTGCAGGATTAGAGCGTGTCACAGTTCCCTTCCAGGCTGTGTGTCCAGCTTTCCTTCCCACAAAACTCAGCAAGGCAGAGGGCAGGTCAAACAGTCTGTAGCTGGTGTGAGTGATGGTTAGCACAAGCAATATATTATGAACCACAAAAACGGTGAGCAGAGTAGCTGCTCTGGTGTGATTGAAGGCTCCTTAAGAAGAACAGAGGAGATAAGGAAAACCAGGCAAAGTGTACTTGGAAAGATAAACAGAACAAAACAAAACAAGTTACAGTTGAGTTAGGAAGAACACCGATTACTGAGAGCAGCAAAGGTGTTTCTAGACAAAGGACAGCAAAAATTTTAAAAGGGAGACAGAATAAAGAAACCATGGACAGGCTGTGACCTCCACTGAGTCTGAAGGAGGTGAGCTGGCACAGCTCCCCAGCACATCATCTCCACGTTCCTGGTGCTCTGCAAATGTCTGCCCAGCACCTTGAGGTCTTGCTACAGGCAGCGTGTATCACTGTTTAGGGCCGTATGCAAGTCCAGGACAGCATGCTGACTGCTCAGCTCCTGCTGCCTTGACTTACTTACTTTGGCATCAAGAGTGGGAAGGATAACTGTGTTATCCTTCTGCTGTGGAGCTGTGATGTGACTTATTCCCACCAAATACTGGTGCTGAAAGTTTTTCCTGGGTCCTGCAGTGTAGGCACAGTCACTGTCTCTCTGGACTATCTCATACTTCTCAGTCCTCAGCACTGAAACCCTCAGAGGTGGCAAAGATGAAGAAGTAAAGGACCTTATTTTTAGATTACCAAGAATACTCTTTCTGTCTCCTTGTTTTCTCTTGTGGCTGGTCACACTGCCTGTCTCCCTTTCCCAGTTTCTCTCCCGCCCTCTGTACCCATCCATTGCCCTTCTGCCCCATCCTTCACATCCCTCCTGTAGCCTCCCTGTTGCTGTGATGCCAAGAGAGCAGATATCCAGAGCACCCCTATCTCTGGGACGGAGGTGGTTCCTGCTACGCTGATGCTGTCTGTGAGCTGTCTCGCTCCTTGTGCAGTTCCTGGTACAAGTCCCTGCACAGCAGCTCCGTGCAGCTGTTTCTGGAGTCAACTCACGGCCACAGCTCTCCATGCATCTGCCACTGCTTGCAGCACCTACACAGTCGTGGATGGCAACTGGCAGTAATGTGCTAAGTAGCAGTAATGCGGTCGCTTGTGAGCATGTCAGCATAGTCTTGTAGTGGTTGCCTCTGGACATGTAAGAATAGCCTTGCCCTAGAGCCATGTGCTTTTCCATGAGGATGTCGCTCCTCCCAAGTGTCCACCCCCAGGGGGCTGGACCAGGTGACCTCCAGAGGTCCCTTCCAGCCTCAACCATTCTGTGATTCTGTGAAGTAAGAATTGCCCCTCTGCAGGGGAGGACGTGCCTCTACAGGGATGGGATGGCACCTGGGATCTATGTCTGTGAGGTGATGCTCCCCTGCTGTGGCTGGCAGTCTTGAGAGTCAAAGAGAAGTGAAGTGAGTCTTTTACCAGGAAATGAGCTCAGGGAACCCAGTACTCAAGGGATAAATTGTTCGAGTGTGTAGTGGTGTGTCTCGTGGCCCTGCACAGGAGCTGGCTCGGAGATGAGGAGCGCTTCAGAAACAAACAAGACAGCAAAGATGTGCCTAGGGGCCGTGGAGCACAGTCTCGAGCATCCAAATGTTTGCCCTCGTAGTGCTGCTCCTGGGAGCCTTGGCCTGCTTGAGATGACAGTATGTGCCTGTTATCTCAGCTGGGCAGGCTGAAACACCCAGACACTATAAGATTTTTCTGCAGTACCAACCTGAAAATCTTTCTTGGAGGCCATTTGTACACCAGCCTCCCATGGCCGAGAACCATCCATTTATAAAACCATTTTGCAGGGCAGTGGGATACAGAGATGCTGAGGTAACTCCCAGGTATTGCTGGAGGAAATACCTTCTCCCTCTGAAAGCACTGCCCTGGCTGTGGGCTGCAGGTGGTCCTGGACCACAAAGGTTCATGGTACTCAATCAGGCTCCTTGCTCTTCAGTGGCTCCACCCAAGGCCATCATCTTGACTTGTTCTCAGCTTCAGCATGCCTTTTGCACGCTCCCATCTGAGGACGTTCCCTGCTCGTTGCAGGGGGGTTGGACTAGATGACCTTTAAAGATCTTTTCCAACCCAAACTATTCTATGATTCTATGACATGCACTAGCTGACTTCCTACATGACCTGCAGTTCCTCCGTAAGAGGCAGAGGAAGGAGACTAACTAATGGGACGGAGGTTTACTGAGATGCTCCAGATAAAGCTACTGAGGCTGACTGGGATGTTTTGGTGTCTGGACAAACTTCTGCAGTGAGTGGCAAGGCGAGGTGAGTGATCCTTGAGTCCTCCCTTGCGATTTCAGGGCAGAGCACAGTGAGCTGTGTGCAAGTCCAACCCTTGGAGCTGACCCTGCTGCAGACCAGCTCTCTGCGTACGCACACCTGCAGGTGCATCCTACCGAAAGGAAGGGTGGGATCCTGGTGTCCTGCAAACCCTTTCTGCTTGGTGCTGAGGACAACTAGGGCTGAAACAGAAGGACAGCACAGCTGTGCCATGTGGCACCCAGAGTTCATGCTGCGTCAAGACCTGACCCTGCCTTCCTGGCTGAGGTCTCTGCCTGCATGTGGCCGCTTCCCTGCTCGCAACAACCCTGCTCTGTCTCAGACACAACCCGCTGTAAGCAGACCCCCACGCAGGCCTGCAGCTCCATCAACACCTCCTGCATGGGGAGTGCATCTGCCTGGGGCCAGGCTTGCCTGGGGGAGCTGGCGTGGGACAAGCACACACAGCCACTGGTTGTCTGCAGCCCCTGTTCACCGCTGTCCCTGACATGATGCCCTCGCTCTGCTACCGGCAGTGCTGGCCTCCGCCCCCACGTCTCCGTGTCCTGAAACATTAACTGACTTACACCGATGAGACCAGCTCAGCAGCAAGAGTCAGCAAAGGATTTTTGTCTGTTCACGCAGGGCTCGGGTTCCTACCATGCTCACACATGGCATTATGAGCAGGGCAGGGGTACAGTGTCAAGAAGACAAGGATCACTGGTGATGGGGCAAATGCTGGAAAGAAATGGGAGAGGCCCAGAGCAGAGAGAAGCAAATAAAAGTTGCAGAGCCGACAGTGAGGAGCTGCTTCAGAGCAGCCTCCTGCTGAGCAGCGAAGGCCTGTCTGGTGCTTTATAGGCCAAGTTCTCAGGCAGTGCACAGATGCGGGCACTGAACTGCTTGGGGGCAGCGGTGAGGGAGGCTGTCCCAGACCTGCACTCACAGCTGGGGACCCGCAAGCTCTGAAGAATGCTTCTGCCGAGATGTGTGCGACCCTCACGGCACACCTGGCTGAGGATGGTCGGAGCAACCACAGAGATCCACTCTGGTGTAGGAGCGGGGCCCCAGGAGGGAGCAGTATCCCAGCTACAGTGCTGCTGGCAGTGCAGCCTGCCAGGGAATTACGGATTAATGTGGAACTGATCTGAGATGAAACACTTTGGATCAGGACCACAACCAAAAATATTTCCAGTCGGATCAAACTGAACCAAACAAATCTGTTTGTTTCCTGCTTTCCCAGCAGACAGTCAGTCTTAAAGGTCACTAAGCTGAGAAGTGTGGCTGGGCATAAGTGGATTTTCCTTTAGGAAAATGGCAATGACAGAAAATTCCTGACCAGCTTTGCCCGAGGGGCGAGGAAGGGGGTGATTCACCTCTCCTAATTTTAGGCCATTTCGTGAGGAGCTGAGACGGGGAGCCCTAGGATGGAGACAGTTGGGCATCTCCAGAGGGGAGCCAGCACAGAGGTCCTGTCTTCCCAGGGGACAGGGCCAGCTGGAGTGACGGCTGGTCCCCCTGCGTCCTCCTGCATGCTGAGTGGAGGCTGGGACTCCTCAAAGCAGCTCTCCGAACTGCTGACTTTTGGGAAGTGGGAGCCTTTCCAAGCCTTGGGGACTGTGTCAACATGGCGTGAAGGTATGCAGGCAGGTTTAGGCAGACAGGGACAAGAACAATCAATCTTATCCCTTTCGAAAACTGCTTTTTTGATAACTCCCTGTATTGTTCGCCAGCATCAGCCAGTGACTCAGAGACAGAAATCTGCAGGGACAGGCTTTGTAACCATCCCAGCTGCTGGTCCCGCATTCTCCCCCAAAAGCAGGGCTGCCATATGCCGATTGACAACCCTGCGGGCACGCTGAACCCTGGACCAGGCAGCTGGTGAAGGCTAGAGCAGCATGGGGGCCGCTCTCGTTCACTTGTGTCTTGCTGCAGGCAGCCACGCCTGGGGAGATGCTGCAGCACTGGAAAGCTGCTGGCTCCCACCCGAGCGCAGGTCCCCTCTGATTCAGACCTGGGAGCTCTCAGCTCTGTGCCATGAACTCTCCTCAGCGGCTGGCCGATCCCCGAGGTGATCTCACCCACCAGGATTTTTCTGCAGGTGGGAGCAGCCTGGAAGGCCGCGGCAGCCGTGGGAGAGCGGTGGCGAGGCGCGGTGCTCCGTGCGGGGCCAGCTGCAGCCCCGCTGGCTGCCGGGAGCCGGCTTCGCTGCCGCGGCTTCCTGCAGCGTTGCTTTCCCGGTTCCTGTGGGAGCCCGGCTCTCCCAGGCAGGTGTGCGTGAGGGAGCGGGCCCAGGACATCCCCTCTGCACCGAGGGATGCTACCGCTGAAGAAGCAAAGCAGAGGCCAGACACGTATATATGCAAGCAGCTGTGTGCTCCTATAGATGTGTGTAAGAACATACGGGGTGTACTCAGTCTGCATCCTTCGTCTCTGCTGGTGTACTCGTGTCTAATTGATGCAGTCTAGTTTCTAAACTAAGAACATGCACTTTAAATTTGGCAATGCCTCTTTAATTCAAAGAGCGCTTTTAAGATGCTCAGATGTATTTGGCAACTGTGGTCTGTTTTTATTAGTAAACTGATAGCATATGATATCGAAGTCTGTTTTCATTGCCCTTGTTGAAAGAGATGCCAAATGCAAATCCATTTAGAGAAGTGAACCGGATTTATAAACTTCCTTTTGCTGTGCCTATTAAACTGGTGACAAGCTGGGGCCTTGGAGTTTCTCTCATTTTCCAGGCTGGGAGCTGGGCGCTGGATTTGCAGCAGCACCCACCGGAGCAGCGGCAGAGGGTGCTCTTCCCCTGCCCGGAGCTGGCTGCAGGCAGGCGGGCAGTGCTGCCTGCCCAAAACACATGCAGCCCTGCCTTGCCCGGAGCCAGCTGGGAAGTGGAAGGGAACAAACTGTTCAGGCTTCAGGAGCTGATCTGCTGGAGGTGGCAAGGGAGGCCTGTGGAGCCCCGGGAGGTGCCTTCACCTGGCTCTGCTGTGACCGGGCCGTGCCGGGAGCTGCCCGCAGACTCACCAGCAGAGAGCTTGGCTGCCATGGTCTGCGGGAGCATCCCTGGGGGCTCCCTGGGGAGTGCTGTTGTGGGGACTGGGACTGATGAGCCCAGGGCCACACCACGGTCTTTTTGGCAGAGGAGAGCTGATCTCAAACCTCTGCAGCCCTGGGGACAAAGCTGGCCACTGGGGACTGCTACGTGTTCCCTTTGGCAGGTCCCTCCCCATCCTCTCTGTTTCTCCCCTGGGACCCCACTAGCTGCGTTATCTGTGGAAGATACCTGTGTTCCGATGTGTGTGTTTTTTCTCTCTCTGTCTTTGTGCCTGTCCGTCCTGTGCTGTGGAGGGGCTGGCGCCTGGTTGCACGCCTGGGGCACCCACCTGCCCTACAGAGGGGAACAGTGGTCTTGCGCAAAGGCCGTGTGTGGTGGAGGTGCTGGGCAGGGTGCTCCAAGCTTCTCTCCGAGTTCACACTGTTGCTGACCTCTGTAGCTGACTTGTTTCTCGCTGCCACAATTTTCTTTTTGGTAAAATGCAGAGAACGTCATGTCCCTGGGTAATGCCATGTGGAAGGAAACCGTGAGCCAATATCGTCAGGGGTTTCATGTTCATGGACTGACCCTTGCTCTCCTCCAAATGGCCGCAATGCTGCCTACTGCACCTCCCGACCTCCTCCTGACGTCTGGCTTGGGACACCCGTCCACATTCCCTACCAGTTTCTGCACTTCTTACCTTCACTTCTTCCCCTTGTAATGTCCCAGAGGCTGCTCTTCTGGAAGCTCTTCCAGGAACATGGTGATTCCTACCCCGAATGCCTGATGGGTACAACTGCCCAGCTCAGTGCCACCATGGGCACAGGAGCAACACCCCACAGGCCTGTGGGTGCAGCCCCTCGGTTGGTGTGCATCTGTACTTCTGCAAGCCCAGAAGGTGCAGAGCTTGCACAGCACTGACAGCACCGAGTCATCATGATGGTCCAGAACACTTGAAGTTTTTTTCTATCAACAAACCTCTTTTTCCCAAAGCATATGCAATCATGGAGACCCCACTTCTGGGTCTGACCTGAATCTTTCCAACCAGGCACATGGCACTGGGGAGGGGTTTTGGGAGCCCCTTCTGCCCTGGACGTGAGCCTCTCTGAGGCAAAGATGGGCTCTGAGGATGTGGGGATGGCAGGAGGGGGCACAGGGGAGAAAGGAAGGAAACCACTTCAGTGGTACAGGCAGCGTTGTCCCCACTCTGCTTGCAGCGGAGTGTACTCCAGGGAGGCTGGGTACAGCTCGGGGTGTCAACTCGCTTTACCTTGTGCCTGTGAACGGGGATGACCTGGTCCTCAGCAGAGGCTGGTCCCAGTGGGGCTGAGAGCTGCCCTTCTCCACCACCTTGTGCCCTTGCTGCCCATCCTGCAGACAGCCAGGTATGTCCGCCTGGTGCCTGGGGAGCAGCAACTGCCCCAGCCGGCACTTCCCAGCTGAAAACACACACGGAGGGAAGTGATTCACTCAAAGCCACCCAGCGAGTCAGTGGCAGAGCTGGGAATACAGCACAAGTCTTCTCCTGCTCAAACCACTAAGTCAGCCAGCTCCTCCAGGGAGGTCGGGTGCGTTCGAGGGGACCGTGAACTATTCTCTTGCCTGCTTCAGCAGTTTCCAAAGAATCAGGGCTGCGGAAACAACCCAGTCCCAGTTTCACAGCAGACGCTCTACTCCAAACTGCACTTGCAAGAGATCGGTTGTTTAGAAAAATATAATGGGCCCCAAGGAGTGAGGCAGCGGCTCCTGCCAGGGCAGAGCACGAGGGTCTTTCCGCAGTGGGGAGGGTGATGAGCCGGGTGCAGAGACCCTGACTCCAGCCCTTGTGTGGCCACGGGCAAGTCGAGGTGCGCGGGGTCTTCCAGCGCGGGGTCTAACAGCACAGCCACAGCAGCTTAATGATTTACTGCCCTTCATTTTGCCACCGTCACCATGTGTGCTTGGCCATGTGGCCTCTGGCAGGGCTGGCTGCAGTGCAAGGGGACGGGACTGCGCTCTCCTGCCCAGCCTCCCCTCCCTCTGTCCCGCAACCAGAGCCGCGCGCTGTACGGCAGACCCAGCAGCCGCAGCATGGCTGGGTGCACCCGATCGCACCTTGGGGTGCTTCCCCTCCCTAGGACCCAGAGCGGGGGGCCGGCATCTGCTCTGGCTTTGCCCTCCAGCACATGGCAGCTCTGCCGTCCTCTCCTCCCTGCTCCGCTGCTTTGCTGGGATTCGGCTTTTGGAGCAGCTTATCTCTGTTTCCAATGTGCAGGCCTAGCCAAGCCGTGCATGTTTCTTGTTTGTTTGTTGTTTCAGTCCTGTTGTCCGCCAGCCCTGGTGGCAGGCAGTGCCGGCAGCTGGAGCCCACAGCGACCACAGGGGTGGACCTTGCTAAAGCTCTCAGCCATGCTGCTGGCACAGCCAGGCCAGCCGAAGGCGGCTGCAGTGGCAAGAGGCAACAGCCCTGGAGGAGAGGCTGTTTGTTTACCCTGGGCCACAGGCGTGCTCGCGCCGAGCCCGCGGGGCACAGGCCAAGCCGCAGTGTCTGGTGAGCGACCGCAAGAGGATGGAGCGTGCAAGGCGTGGGAGCTGTGGTTTCTGCAGGCAGAGGAGCCGGTGCGCGGCTTTGGCGGTGGCTCGCAGGAGAAGTGGCCCCTGGGTTTGGAAAGAATGGGTGGGGAGAGCCCCAGCACTCTGTGGCACAGCTGGATTGCTCTGTTTGGGTTTCCAGGGGCTGCTCTGGAGGTTGATCTCATGTCTGCTCTCCATCCTGCTCCACACTGGTGGAGCAGTGGTGGGAGCCCAGTGGCTCCTGCTGCTCTGGAGGAGGGGCTGGGAGAGTTCCCAGAGGTGCTGCCCTCCTGGCTCGTCTGCAGCCCAGTGAGCCCAAGCGGCTGCAGCTTGCTGCTCTGCCTGCTCTGCCATCCTGCTCTGCCATCCCAGCAATGTAGTGGCTGGCTGGAGATGTCACTCTGGCACAGGGACAACCATCACCCCTCTACGGCTGTCTGCAATAAGCCGGCACACAGCTCATTTCTACCTTTTCCAGGGGAAACCAAAGGGCAGCCCATTGTCTGAGGCCACGGAGGGTGCAGAGGTGCTGGGATGGAGGCCCTGGGGAGGTGCTTATGCCAGAGCCGTTTTTCTCCCAGCTTCCTGGTTTGTCCTTCCTCCTGGCCAGGAGGTCAGGCTGTTGCCTGGACCATGTTGAGGAGGGCGGATGGAGGAGCAGTGAGAAGGAGCCATGGGGGTTCTGGCAGGGCACAGGAGTTGGGCCTGATGCTGTTGCCATGCTGTAGGGGTGGGGATGGACTCCTCCATCCTGCAGTAGCCAGACCCTGGTGTTAGCAGGGTCAGACTGGTTGCCTTGTGGCCCAGCACCCCGACCTGCACCCCGCATCCCCTCCAGCGAGCACAGCCATGCTCGGTGCTCGGGTGGGGAGACGCAGAGGAGCACTGGGGTCAGCCTGCTGCTGCTCCAATACCCAGGGAAAGCTGCTGGGGCGGCTACGGAGCCAGCGCCCTTGGGGAGGCGAGGGGGCGGATGTCTGCATCCTCTTCTGCACCTCGTTAACAACAAGACATCCCCTGTCACCAGCTCGCCACAGAGCCCTGTGTGGGATCCCACTCCCCCCGGGCTGCGCTGCTCCATTCTCCCCCGGCTGCTGAAAGCACCAGGGGGTTTGCTTACAACTTTGCCAGGCCGGCCGTGAGCTGGGAGGGCTCCAGCTGGCATGCCGCGGTTAGCCCCGGGCTCGGCAGCCCTCTGACACAGGAACCCCAGTGGGAAAATTATTCCCACCCGGGCAAGCGGTCAGAAATCAGGGCCAGGCTCTGTTCGCTCGCCCTGTGTGCTCTTGGTGTCGGGATATTGTTACTGTCACTGCTTGAATCGTGCCGCTTTTGAGAGCCGGGGCAGGGGAAGGGGGAAGGATGGAGACATCCCTGTCCTGTAGTGCATGCTCTGGGGTGAGACAAGGGCACCCCAACCTGCCAGCACAGCCCTCTCCATGTCCAAGCCCTGTCCGTGCTCAGGAGATGCAGTGCAGAACCAGGGCAGAGCAACCACAGAGTCCAGCTGGGTTGGCACATCCCTGGACACCTCCCGGTGTTGGGTCTGGCATCTCCTGCCAGAGGTGCTGTTGCGGTGGGATGGGATGCAGCAGCTTGCCGGGATGAATTATCACCCTGCAGCTGCTGATGGCAGCAAGACCGGCACTGTTACGCTTCCCTGACAATCTCTTTATACCAATTTCATGCCTTGGATCTGCCCAAGATCTGCCCTTTTTCTATAGGGAGAATAGCACGCGAGGGGCTCCTCCTCCACCCGCAGACCCTGGCCCATCGCCACTGCCTTCGGAGGCCATGGCAAAGTCATGCCACACTTTAATTACATCAATTAATTCCTGAATACCAGCCTTACTATGGCATGGGGCAGGGCCGGGGGGGCTGGGAGCTGGGAGCACAAACGGGCCGTTGTATTGTCCTCCCGTCTCATCGCCTGCCAGGTCCCACTGGCCTGCCCCTGCGCTCTGAAATGCTTCAGCATCCTCGTGGCCCGCCTGAGGCGCTTGGCTGTAGCTCCCCTCCAAACTGGATGCCCCGGACCCTTTCTGAGAAGTCCTTGTGCTGGGAGAAAAAGAGCTGGGAGCTGTCGAAGTCAGGGAGGGTGGGGGTCCAAGGGGAGCGGGCAGTGTTGTGCCCATCCCTGCGGTCACACTGGGGGTGCTGTGGTCCATGGGTGGGGGACACTTCCCAGGGTGTGAGGGTGACTGTGGCCATTCAGCGGCGTCCCCGTGAGGCTGCCCAGGACAGACGGTGGTTACGTTGTCCCCGCGAGGCTGCCCAGGACAGACGGTGGTTACGTTGTCGCCGCAGCTCCGTGGGGTGTTGCTCTGCTCCAGTTGATGTCAAGTGCCCTCCTGGCAGCTGGAGAGCTGCTGGTGTGCCCCAGGAGAGCAAGCCCAGCCCTGGCACTCCCATGGGACCCACCCACCGCACGGTGGCTGGGGGGTCCAGGGAGTTCATTTGTGAGCTGGCTCCCACAGCCCTGCTCTCCACTCCCATGGGACTCCCAGGTCCTGTCCTGTGCTGGGTCTTGGTTTCCCCAGGGGAAGCAAAGCCCATCGTTTCCCCCAGGCTGTGCAAGGCCACCAGGGGCGTGGAGGCTGGCCAAGGAGTTCATGCTCATGCCTGGGAGATACGGTCTTCAGCCTGCTCGAGCAGCCCAGGGGGCTCAGGGCATTTTGGCACTCTGAGTCCTGTTTCTTGCTGTGGGATGATGGCATCATCCCACCCCAGGGCCCTCTGCTGAGGAGGGGTGTGCTAAAGGGGGGAGGGTTAGGGCTGGACCAGGCACTCAATGAAGACCAGGAGAATAGGCACTTGAATGCTTGTTTGAGCTCCTGTGTGTAAACCCCACAGCCGCCGGAGCTGGTTTGCCATGGGGCTTGGGGCTTGCCCTGCGTAGCCATCCAGGTGCCATGCTGCCCTCCTCTGTCATGAAGCCCAGGAACTCTGCCCGGAAAAACTCTAGAAAATATTGCTTGACCCTTGTTGTGCTCCTCTCTTGGTTAGGATTTGCTGTTGGAAATTGCTCCTTTTGGATGGGTGGGTGTCAGAAGGATGGGGCCAGGCTCTTTTCAGTGGTGCCCAGCGACAGGACAAGAGGTAACGGGCACAAACTTGAGCATAGGAAGTTCCACCTAAACATGAGGAGGAACTTCTTTGCTGTGAGGGTGGCAGAGCCCTGGCACAGGCTGCCCAGAGAGGTGGTGGAGTCTCCGTCTCTGGAGACATTCCAAACCTACCTGGACGTGTTCCTGTGCCACTTGCTCCGGGTGACCCTGCTCTGGCAGGGGGTTGGACTAGATGATCTCCAGCGGTCCCTTCCAACCCTATGATTCTATGATTCTATGATTCTATGATTCTCTTGCACAATCCAATGGCTACCTGTCCCCGGGGCCTCCCGCCTGCTCTAGGGTAAGCCTTGTGTCCCTTGCCACCCAGGAGCCCATTTTATCTTCTAGCCCCGGAGCTGAGGCCACCCCTCACCCAGGTTAATCTCTTTTTTCTCCGAGGACTTTTTATCTGCTGAGGTTTGAAGATTTTGAGCAGCGAGCAGGGCCATGCCGGGGTGGGGAGCCGGCCGCAGGCAGAGGCAGGGCGGGCAGGGTTGCCTGCTGGGTGCTGGTGAGGCAGCACTGCCAAGGCAGCGGCTGCTGGTGGCCCCGCTCCCAGCGGAGAGCATTTTGAGGAGGCGGTTTAATTCAGCCCATTGTAATGCTATCTGCGGGAGCATTTTTGTGGAGGGTTTTTGCTCATTACAGCGGAGGCATCCGCTGGCATTTCCCGGCCACGGGTCCCCCCCACCCCACTGCCTCCGGCACTGTGAGGCGCTGGGGGCTCAGGCTTGTGCTGCTGCCCCCCCTCCCGCCCAGTCCTAACCCCCACCCCACCCCTATGGTGCTGCTGCGCTCATGTGCTGCGGCCCGCTCGCAAACTGAGCTGGCAAATGATTAACGGGTGTGTGAAAGTCAAATGCTTTTGCGTGGATTGCATGCAGCTGGAGCAGAGAGGAGGGAGAGGATGGAAAGAAAAAGGGGAGGAAAAAGAAAACGAAAACAAAAAAAGAGAGGAAAAAGAAAACGAAAAAGAAAGAGGAAAAGACAAAGAGAATGAAAAAGAAAAGGAAAAATAAAAAAGAAAAGGAAAAAAGGCAAGGAAAAGTAAAGGGAAAATAAAAAATGATAATGATTTAAAAAGGAAAGAAAAGAAAAAAGGAAAATGAAAAAGTGAAAAGAAAGGAAGGGAAGGAAAGAAAACTGAGAAAAGAAAGGCAAAAGAAAAGGAAAAAAGCCAGCGAGGTCAAAGTACCATATGGAAACAGCCCAGGCCCGTGTGGTGCCATCATCTGGGAGCACTTCCTGATGGCTCAGCGTGCCTGCAGGGCTGTCTGGAGGAGAAAGCCAGGCTTTACTCCTGCCTTTCCTCCTGGATGAATTTGATCCTTTGGGATCAACATTGATCAGAGGGACGGGACACCTCTCCTATGAGGACAGGCTGAGAGAGTTGGGGTTGTTCAGCCTGGAGAAGAGAAGGCTCCAGGGAGACATTGTTGTGGCCTTTCAGTACTTAAAGGGGGCTTATAAGAAAGATGGGGACAGACTTTTTAGCGGGGCCTGTTGCAATAGGACAGGGGGAAATGGTTTTAAACTAAAAGGGGGGAGATTTAGACTGGATATAAGGAAGAAAGTTTTTACGCTGAGGGTAGTGAGACACTGGCCCAGGTTGCCCAGAGAGGTGGTAGGTGCCCCATCCCTGGACACATTCCAGGGCAGGTTGGACAGGGCTCTGGGCAACCTGCTCGAGTTGAAAGTGTCCCTGCGCCTTGCAGGGCAGTTGGACTAGATGGCCTTTAAATGTCCCTTCCAACCCAAACCATTCTATGATTCTATAATTCTCTTTTTTCCGCAGGGTGTTTCTCGGGAACCAGGGAGGTGGTGGGGTGCTGCTGCTCCGGTGAGCGTGGTGGGTGCTGTCCTGTCTGTGCCGGGGGTGGAGAGGGGCTTCAGCCTCTCCCCAGGGGTGCTCAGCCCTACTGCCCATGGTCGGAGCAGAGCTGGGCGCCACTCTGCCCATGCAGCCGCTGCAGAGTCAGTCCTGCCTGGCATGCCACTCGGACCACCCGGCAGGCTGAGAGGGGCACTGGGGTGCAGCCAGCTCTCCTCCAGCTTCCCTGGGCTCTGTCATCCACCACGGTGCTGCTTTGGAGGAGGGGACAAGGGTCCCCGGGCTGCCGTCCCAGGGCCGTGGGACCTGCCTGCAAAGGTGCAGTGTGAGGGCTGGGGGTGAGCTTGCATGTGTGCGTGTACAGGTGGGCTACCCCTGGGGAGGAGGCAGGGCCAAATGGAGCCCCAGGGCCTGAAACTAGAAGGGAGGATAATTTTCGCAGTGAAAATGTTCGCTTCGCAGCAGAAGGTTCAAAAACAAACGGCTCTTCCAAAACAAATGGGGCTCATCAGCCCCAGCGATGGAGAGAGCTGCCAAGAGGCTGCTGGGTGGGAAAGGCCACGCAAACATTGGTTTAATCCCTCTGTCCTCCTGTGGTCTGCAGGGATGCTCTCGCAACATCTCTGCCTCTTGCACCCTGGGAGCTGCCTGGGGATTGCTCCTCACCCAAGGGGGTCTCCTGGGTCCCCCTCTCTGGCTCCCTCAGTCCTGCCCTGCTGAGCAGTTGAGGTCCCCGGGAGGTTTCAGTCCCCCATGGAGGACTCGTGCTCCCTTTGCTGTAGGGCACGGGGCATTTGGTCATCCAAGACCAAATGGGAGGGTGCAGGGAAGATGCAGCTGGGACTTCTTGATGGTGCACAGAGAGATGGTGAAAGGCAGCAGCAGGAGCTGAAACAAGGGAAATTCCCTGTAAATGCAAGGACGAATCATGATGCCACCATGAAGGTGCTCAAATACTGGAATAGGGGCCTGGAGACGGGTGGGAATCTCTGTCCTTGGAAGTACTCAGACCTTGACTGGAGCAGCCTGCTTGGAGCTCGCCTGGGTGGGAACAGAGACCTTCATGAGGCTCCACTACCTGGCACTGCACCCTGGTCTGGGGAGAGGGTCCCTCCTGGAGTGGGGGGGTTGCAGGTGGGAACAACCCAAGTGGGGCAAGCGAGAGTGGGCACGGGGATTCTTGCCTTCCCCTTCCCTCCCTTACTGCAGCCATGAGTCTGGGTGCTGCATCCTCGCGTCCTGGTGCTACATCCTCGCGTCCTGGTGCTGCAAGCGAGTGTGTCTGCATCATGGCCTGGATCTGTGCTTGGCTCCCATGTCCCAGAGACCACCCTGCCTCCTCATCTTCATTCTCCTCCTCCTCCAGCATTTTGCTGCGGGAAGGCCCGGTGGCACAGCTGCCCCACGGGTGCACTGTGCTGTCTGCTTCGTTCTGAACCAGTGTCTTGCTCACCAGAACCACTGAGAGAACCTGGGGCGAGGCTCAGCAACGTCTGGCAAATGTAGGATCTGCTCGAAAAATGTTTATGGAAGGGGAAAAAAACAGCAAAAGGTTGAGGAAAGAGAGAAGAAGACAGACAGCAACCCCACGAGACCCTCCCCTCAGGAGCAGGAAGCAGGAAACATAAGGAGCCATTTATTTTAAGTAAACTATAAATATCGGACTACAACAAATGCATGTAAGAAAAGAAAAATTGGTCCGAATCCAAAGATTTCCAAGAGGTCTTGAGCAAACATGTGTGATTGAGTCTGGCAATGTAGTGTGTGCGTGTGCGCCGGTGCGTGTGCTAATCAAGGGCTGCAGCGCTAGATACGACATCATCCCCCCAAATTAAAACCAGAGCAAATTCAAAATCGAGACAAAAATGCGTCCGAGTCTTGAGGCTGGTGATAAAATCAGTGTGTGGGGGGTGAGAGTGGGGGGCGCCCCACCATGCCCTCGTGCTGGGGCACATCCCTCCCTCTGAGAACGCCTGCTGCAGTTGGGAGCAGCCCTGTGCCGCTGTGCTGCGCTGCTCATCCCCAGCATTGCCAGTGGAGAGCATCCTGAGCCTGTTGGGGACACGGGACTAGGGGACCTGTTGTTCCTCTGGACACTGTTCTATGGGGGCTTGCAGGTGCCACTGGTGCCCATGTCCTTCACTGGTACTTCCTGCCAGGACTGTGGTGTGGGCTGCCAGGGCGGCCCTGGGCTTGTACCACCACTGCTGGCCGTCTTTCCAAGTCCCCGGCTGCCAGCACCTTACGACCTGGGCTGAAGCCACCAGGGTACGCCCAGCTCTGTTAGCCACGTCCCCTGGATCATCTTGGAGAAGCAAGCGCCGAGGACAGTGTCTGGTGGAAGCAGCTGCACTGTGGTCTGCTGCCGTGCGGGCAGGGCAGCCTTCCTAGGGGGGAATCTGGGCAGAGCTGGTTCACCACCGTGGATGGGAAGGGCCCCCAGTAAAGGCGACGGGTGCTGGAAGGCATGGCTCGGTGCGAGCAGAGCTCCTGTCCTGCTCCCACTGGGACGAGACCCCTCCTGGGAAGATGCCACAAAACCAGCCTTTCTAATCCCAAACTGGCAGCCTCAGTGAGCAGTTCTTGGGTTGCAGAGCTTCAGCCTTCAGCAGCAGTCCCGGAGCTCGCTTGCTTGCACCCTACCAATGCTAGTAGCTCTGTGGTCTTGCTTGGGTGGCTATCGGCTGATCTGCACCAGCTTCGTTTGGACCAGAGCCCTGCTTTAACCTCAGGCAGAGAATAAATCTGATGGGCATGAGGTGCTGGCCCTTGTCATGCTGCCAGGCTTGATGACAGTTAACATATTGCTCCATGGACGGTGCCTGCTTTGTGTGACTGCTGTTATCGCGGGGAGCTGACATGTTTTACCCTTTTCTTTTCACCCGTGTGAAGTATCGCCCTGGTCCCCGAGGGCCAGCCTGGCATTCACGCGCTGCCCGCCCTGGCACTGGGACGTGCCAGTGTTTCTCCTGCCTGGGGCATCTCTGTCCCTTCTGCTTGCCAGAGCCTGACACTTAAAGGCAGCGTGGGAGGGGACAGGGACACCATCCGTGTGCCCAGGGCTGGGCTACGAGTGGCCACGGAGAACCCATAGCCCTGTGGGCTGGCCACCGCGGCACCCTGGCTGCACCTGCTCATCGCTCTTGGCCAGCTGCCCCAGACGGTGGCTCGTGGAGCTCTGTACTGCTGTCACGGAGCTGTGCCTGCCCAAAGGGACTGGCCAGTGCAGGGGCTGTGCCAGGGTGGGTGGCCCGTGGTGGGAAGCTGGTTGCCAGGGCTCAGTGGGACCTTGGGCTCCTTGCCCTGCTGTGGCAGGGGGGTCCAACACCTCCTGTGCAGCCCTCCTGGCTCTGCCCTCCTCTTGCTGAGTCGGAGGGCGCTGGCAGAGCCAGGCTGGAGAGGACTGAGACACCAGCTATTGATGTGCCACACCAGCCCGTGACACCGCTCCTTTGCATCCCACGCTGCCCGCGGGAAGCTGCGGAGAGAGGTCTCGCTTCCAGCGCTGCCTGTGTGATCCGTCAGGAGAAGCACAGGACCGCGGCGTGCTCGGTGCCAGATGTGTCTGCAGGATTACAAATAAACCGAGTAACAGATTACTGTGTCACCACTTGTTTGCTCTGTCTGCCACCAGCATTGTCTTACATCTCTGTGGTCACTGTGGCCTCCTCCAGCTGCCATCACTTGTCACCATCAGTCACACACACTACCCTCAGACTTGGCCATTAGGCAGATTAGCCTTAATTGGTACTGCCCGTCATCACTAATCACTATCTTCATTGTCAGCTTCCACACCACCCAACGCCTACAATTTCCACTTATTGGGAGCGTGGTGGATTCTCCTGTGCGTGGTGTCTCAGATCCAAGATTAGATAACTTCTCTGAAAGGGACTGCCTGGCTCCGACATGTCCGGGGGACCCATCTCCCCGAGCAGGCTCTTCCAACCCTCCCAAGGCGTTGAGCAGGTTTGTCCCTTCTTGGCTTAGAAACCACCTGCTGCCGGTCCCTGCTGCTGGCGATGGGACACTGCTGTGGTGAAATGAGACCCAGGTTGTGTCGGGTCCCAGGTGCCTGGCTGAGCCGAGGGGATGCTCAAGCACCTGGGCTGCTCCCGTGGGTCTCAGGTGGGGATTGCATGGGCCAAAGGCAGGACACGGTTGCAGACCAGTCCCTCTCCATAGTCCCGTTGCCACCCATTCCCACAGGATTTTAGGGCAGGAGAAGACACCTGATAATTGGAAGCCATCAGCCGGGCTCTTAGGCAGGGTTGGCACCCAGGGTTGGTGTCCTGCTCCAAAATGTGCTGAGCGGGAGCTTAGAACAGGGTGGGTGCAATGCAGAAGGGTGTTTTCCACCCTGCTGGGCTTTCCTCTGGGCTTGTGGCACTGCTCCGCGCTGTGCCCTGCCCTGCATCCCCTGCTGCCATGTCCCAGGCACCCCCGGCTGCTGTCGTGCCCACAGCGATGCCTGCGGTGCTCACCCGAGGCACGGCTGGTCCAGGCAAGGAGGGAGCAGCTGCCGTGTGTTTAGGAGAGACCCAGAAAATATTGGGGTGGGCTATGGGGAAAGTCAAACAAACCATTTATTTTCAGGCAGAATGGTCAGATGTGAGCGTCTCTGTTTAGGAATCACATCCAGATGCTGAAGTTAAACATCTGGGCTTCACCTCCGTGTTTTGTCTACACCCCCCAAGCGCGGCGCAGCCTTTGGAGCCATCTGCCGAGGTGTTATCACCTCGTTCATCAGCCGTCCCTCACCTCCGGCTGGGGCTCCCACGTTCCCTCCAATGTGCTGGGAAGGGCTGGGAAGAGCTGGGATTTCGAGCTCCACTGCTGGCCACGCTCTGCCTGCCCCCTGCATCCACCTCACAGGCTGCTCTGCAGCTGCCACTGGTGCAACGAGTCAGAGGGCCTCAGCCGCACTAGTTCCTTGGGCAGCAACGTGGGAACATGTTCAGTACGACTTTGAATCGGTCCTTTCATGTCCTAGGGAAGATGAGGGTTCTTCACGCGCCAAGAAGACTTGGAGGGCTGGTGGAGGGTTTGCAGAGCCCCGGGAGAGCGGGACTGGCAGTGACGTGCTGCCAGCCCCATGCCTGAGGGCGTCAATCCTTCGGTGGAGGTTTGTGTGCTGGGCGTCTGCCGCCCAGGCTGCTAATATCCTGTTGAGCAACTTGGCTGGCACAAACAAAGCCATCTGTGGGAGGAGGTCCTGGAACCCTACTTGCAGCCAGAGCTGGAGCAAAGCTGGCAGCAGGGCCATGGTGCAGGGTGGCACGGGGCACATGGCCAGGACATGCTCCAGGCTGGAGGGTCTGATGCTGGTGGGTGCAGCCCGCTGCTGGCGAGGCGATCTCAGCAGGGCTATGCCATGGGCAGGAGGAGAAACTGGAGGCTCTGTTGGATGTCTCCTGTGAGGTGTTTGCCCTGGTGCTGTAGCTGCTGAGTCCTCTCTGCTGGGCAGAGCCCTGCCCTCCACGTGGGGTGGTTTCTAGAGAGGCTCCAGGGCTTGCAGCCCCCGTGTCATATGATGTGCCAAGGTTCGGGCTCTTTGGACATGTCTACTGCAAGAAGAGCTGCTGGCTTGCTGGACTGGAGCCCTTCCTTACTTTGGTTGATCTAACCCATGCATCGGCACAAGTGATGGACAGGATCTTCATGATGAATGAAGAATACTCCACATGTTTCCTCTTCCTTCAGCGGTGCAAGGAAAACTGTCTTTGCTCCACATAATCTGTGGGAGCTGAATCAGAAGGTACATTTTCCTCAGGGGACTATAACCCTGTGGCTTCAGTCATGAGCTGGGTTGGGAATCACCACTGCCACAATAAAACCATAACCCGGCTCTCAGGACTTGGCCAACCCAACCAACTCAGGCCTGCCTGTGTTGCTCTGGATATTGTTTTGGCCCTGGCTTGCCGCTGCCTCTGCTTTTCCAGGAAGACCCCCATGTCCCTGGCATGCCTGGAGGGAGGGTGTGCTGGAAGTCCCACTCAAGTCTATTTGCCACTCACTTTGCATTCCAGTGCCACAGACTTGAGACAGCTGCAACGGGAGGTCTGAGACCCTAAAGAAGGACCTGAATTCCTACCATGGTGACGGTCCTGCCTCCTCATGGTCCTTTCACTTGCATAAGCCCAAGGCACATTACATTTTACAGCCTTGTACCAAGGAGACTCACCACCTCCGGATCAGGCCATCAGGCTGGATATTGCAGCCTTTTCCTTTCTGGAGTTTAGCCACTGCTCATCGCTGGGGGACATGGGGGTTTGAAGCGGAGCTGGATGAATGCAGCACCAAAATCCTCCCTGGTGCTGTGAAATCTTCAAAATCCGGATTTCAATTTGTATTTCTCAGGCGACCTTTTTAGGTTCAGAAGGGACTAAGTGGCAAAAAAGCCTGTTGTTCAGTTGGCATCCTCCATCTGCAGAGCTTTACGGTGGCAAAGCCGCCTGTGCTGTCTGTAACAGACACGCTGTACACATGGGGGAACCGCACGCTTAAATATGCTTCCCACCCTGAGACCTGGAAGAGGCTTACCAGGAGATGTCCCTTCTGTCTCCTGAAAACAAAGCACTGAGACATGTCTCCTTGCCCAAGGTGAGCGGTAGAGTTGAGCTCAGAGCTCTGGTCCCCAGCACCCCTCCGTGGTCACCCCTGCTGCAACGGGACCTCTCTGGCGGTAGGAAGAGGCTCATTGCTGCCGTCTGAGGCCATGGCCTGGAGGAACGATCGTGAACCTGGACGGGAAGTGCAGCTTCATGCTCGCCGCTACCTTGGCTCAAAGCGCCAGGCCCATAAAGATCAAAGAGCTTCCCCTTGTTTTGCTTCATTCTTCTGCTGGGAAACTTTGTGAATGTCCTGGCACAGGCGGCCTTGGAGCACCTTCTCTGTGCGAGTCAGATCCAAGATAATAAAAGAAAAATTTGGTTCCTTCCAACTTTTCCAAAGGGAAGGGAGTCTGACCACGAGCTGAAGCAGCAGAGCCCAGGCGTGTTGGCGGCGCCTCCGGCCCCAGCTCCTCTGCTTGGGGTTGGGACAGCCGCTGGCTCTGCTGCCCTGGACACGAGTCCCTGTTCGTGTTTCCCCACGGCTGGCTCCGTGTGCAGGCAGCTCTGCTCATGGTATGTCAGCTGTGGGTAAGTCAAACTGACCTTGGTGTGGCCCGCTCTGCAGAGTGCTTTGTCCACCCTTTGCTTTTCTTTTGTCTTGTGAACCTATTTTTTCCCCGAGACTTCTGCCTCAGCTCTGCTGGGAGGTGAGTTGCAGTCGTACATGATGATGGGGCTGATGCTTCAGTGGGGGTCAGCACAACGGGCCGAGCAACATCCATATGCTCCATTCACCATCCCCTGCCAAACAGGCAGCGTTGCCTGTGCCCTGGACCCAGAGCAATGCAGGGTCTGGCTACAAGGAGCAGCATGGTGGCCACAGGAGTAGCCACTCAGGATCATATCATCCCAGCCCTGCTGCTGGCACTCCTGGCCCCTCACCTGCAGCACAAGGGGGTCTGGGCAAGAGTGTCCTGAGATCACGTTTCTGGTCTCATGGTCAGGCAGATCACGTGGAGAGACATTTGGAGCCGATTAATTAGTAGAAAGGAAACAGGTCTAGAAATAAGGAACAGCTGGCTATCTGAAACAGAGAGCGGCAGTAAGTTTATTGCAAGGGCCAGAGGCAGTGAGCAGCAGCTTTGGAGGCATTGGGGGATTCCTTGCAGCTAATTGCCATATGACAAACCCGTCTCCTCTCTGCAAGCAGCCCCCAGGGGACGGGGATTGGCTTGTGACAGTTCCTTGGCTGGAGTCTTTGTTCAGAGCTAGCAAACAGACAGGCTTGCTTTATGGCACCCGTTGACCATGTTTGATTCAAAAAGGGGTCAGAGAAGTTTTGGTGTGTTGGCGACTGTTGAAGACAATGATTTGGATGTCCCAAGGTAGCTGACTGCTGCTGGGAAGGTCTCTCTTGAGTTCTTCTAAACATCCACTATCAACCAGTGCTGGACACACAACCCCAGTCAGATGGGCCTTTTGGTGTAACCTTGTGGGGAGTTTCTATATGCATGCCTGTGAGCTCCCAATAAAATTAATGTTTTTCTTGCCTTTTCTTGGCACTCTCCTTCCTGAGTGTAGGACTCAACCAGCTAGGAGATAGGGCACAGGGAGGGAAATTGGGCAAGGCAGACCCTGTACAAGGGGTATCTGCCTAAGGTATCTGCCTTGTGCCCTCTACTAGGGCTCAAGCTCAAACTTGGCTTCCAGGCAGGTCTTTTGGTGGCTCTTCTGTGTAAGAAAATGTCCTTTCATCGAGAATCGTCATTAAATATAGTCCTGTTGCCTCCATATCTTTCCTGAGGTCACTATCTTAGGCGCGTCCCAAACATGCGTGATTGTCCTTCTTGCCCTACCTTGTGAACCCTGCTATTCCCATGGGTCGTCCTCCCGCAGGCTCAGCAAAAGCTGGTGGGGATCGCACTGGTGTTTGGCTCCGATGCTGTGGCCGGGCTGGGAGAGGGGACCACGGCGATGGCCCTGATGAGATGCTGTGGGCTCATGCCTTACCGAATACCCACAACACCTTCTTGGGGGAGCGGCTGCAAACCATACATACATATATATATGGGTGTCTTCTGCGTGGGTGACTAGGGCCTCCTGGCAGAGCTGCTGGGGTAAGGTCTTGGGAGAAAGTGGCTGAAAATCATGAGTTTTGCCCCTGTGGAAATTGTGATATTTCAGAATTTGTTTCTGTCCTCAAGAGGGTGGAAAAATCAACTTGTTAAAATCTGTGGGATGGAAAGTTCCAAAAAGAAATAAAACAAATAAGGGCAAACGCGCTCAATTCAGCAAGCTTCATTTTCAGCTCCTGCACACCTTCCCGTGCCCTCCCGAGCTGGCAGGGCATCGCCAGCCCCAGCTCTTCTCCCCCTCTACCGAGCTTCATGGGGGCCTGGGCTCTCGTGGTGGGACTCAGGGTGCGCGACAGCAAACTGTGATGTGTCACGGGAGGTTTTGTGTCAAGCTGACCTCAAACCATTCTGGTTCATCTAAATGAGCCTGAGGCTTGGCCTTTGGGAGAAAACATGAACTTTCTTGCGGGGAAAACATTACTTTTGCAGAAGCTGTGTTTTCCACTAGAAAACTGCTGACCGGCAAAGCAGTGGGCAAGCCAGGTTTGGCTGAATGAGAAGGGCGGGATGTCCTGAAGATGGGGAAAGGCTGTGCCAGCCGTGGGCACCTCTACCTGGCCAAGGGGTCTCTGCTCTGAGATCATCAGCAGAGCAGAGTGGAGTTCAGCCACCTGTGGTTGGATGGGAAGGACCACCGGAAGACTGCTGATGGTGGTGACCAGAGTCCGTGACGGTCATCCGGGGGATCTTTCTCCAGCACAGTTCCCCAATGCAGACAAGATGCTTAAAAGTGGGTGTCTGTCATTAAGTTCGTATTTTACCAGTGAGAAGAGGGGAGCTCCCAGCTCTTCATCTCACTTGTGGGGTCTCACCAGGAACTGCCGCTGAGGCTCTCCACGTCCATGAGGCAGTGGGATGCCGAGCCGGGAGGGCATCCGGAGGCACAGATGGGCAGGTGGGAGTGATCTGCACCCTGGCCAGGTCCAGCTTTTGTTTTCTGGGAGAAACGATAGTAACAGAAAGCCCTGTCCCTTTATTTCCCCCGGGAATGGCTGTCCCTGCAGGCTACTGCCCCGGCTCAGGCTCTTGGTAGGACCAGTTTGTGGAGCAGATTAACTCCTCCACGAGGTTGGAAAGAAGTTTCCATTTTCTGTGAAAACACATTAATTAATAACACAGGAGATGCTACGATTTTGTCCATCTGTGGTGAGGCGAGGCTCAGCAGCACCTAACGCGAACCAGCTGCTCCCTGGCTTGGAGCTGCCTGTGGGCACGCCCCAGTATCCTGCATATGGCCCATCGTGATGCCTTTTTTTGAGAATTTTGGCCAGGGAAGCTGTTGGTGTGCGAGGGGATGGTCTCGGCGTTTTGGGGAATGTGGATCCTGGGGGTTCAGGTACCCACGAGGGTGTGCATGGTGATAAGACAAAGGATGCTTGGGTGCTGGTCCTCGTGGGATGCCTGCTGTGGTTGCAGGTGGGCACCAGGAGTGATGCCTGCGTGGGGCTGGGATGGTGGCACGGGGTCTGGGCGAAGCAGGGACACAGCTGCCCCAGAATGGAGGGTGCCGTGTAGGAGCCGGGGTGGGGGCTCTGCAGGTCAGGGGAGCGAGTGATGCTCGGGGGCAGGAGAGGCAGGTGGAGGTACCCCCATCGCAGAGCCGGGGGGTCCCAGGGGTGCCCTCCTCAGCCCCACAGGAAGGTGGGGCACTGCCCCCCAAGCTGCTTCCCAGCCACAGAGCCCCCCGGCCGGGAGGAGGACTTGGAGGTGCTGCCTGGGCGAGCCAGACCCCCTGCCCGGCATGGGAGCCAGCAAGCAGCCAGCCCTGCGAGGCACAGCTCTGCTTAATTGGGCTAATTAGAGTGTAACACCACAGTGAGCTTTCAAAAGGGCAGCATATGTAGAATGTCCTGTGAGTATCCTGGGTGTTTTCCCTGCTTTACCTGTTCCTGCTGCCAGGGGAGCAAGCTCGGTGCTGCAGGGGCCACCCCATAGCCCACCCTCGCTGGTCCCCGTGGCCTCTCACCCCTGGGCTGCTCGTGCTCCATGGCTACTGCTGCTCTTCCCATGGCTTGTCCTGGCTTTTGGCTTCTTCCCTGTGCAATTCAGCACCAAGCATGCACCGTCTGGGCTTGGACCTGCACCCGGGGTGGTGCAGTGGAGGTGGGCGCATGGAGCCCCCACGGTACCCTGTGCCTGGGCATCTCCAGGGCAAGGCGTCAGACTGCTGGTCCTTCTGCTGAGATCCCGAGGGGTTAACAAGGGTTGCTAATTAGGAGCCAGGCTTGGCCTGAAAGAGGACCCCACTGTGACCTGCACCTCCCAGCCTCAGTTCAAACTGGTGGGCAGCGCTGTGCAAGAGCTTCGTGCTGCCGGACAGTGCCATGTATGGCTGTGGGGTTTGGATCCGTCCCTGGGCGCTGCTCCAGCCCTGTCACACCAGCTCTGGCTTGCTGTGCCTTCGTCCTCCTGGGCAGAGGAGGAGGAGGATGGCCTGGCAACTCTTAGCTGACAACCAGCTGCTGCTCTGGGGTGGTCTCTGCTCCTGGCTGTTTTGGGGTGAGGACCAGGCACATCTCCATCTCCAGGGCAGCGTCGGGGTAAAGAGCGGCTGCATCGCAACTGCAGTTGCTGAAGTTTCCAGCCACCGTGGAAAACCCAGACCCCTGAGTCAGAGGGCTGGGAAACCAGAAGGTGAGGAAACAGATGGGTGTTTATGAAAAGTTTTTGCAGTCTGACAGTTTTTAAGCCCGCCGCCCCATTTTGCTGGCATTCAGACAGAGTTGTGGTGGAAAGGCGTGGGCACAGCTTGTCCGGCTGTGTCCATGAGGACTTGGTGATGGTTTCACAGGTTTTAGACCAGCCTCCAATCCTACAGGTTACGTGGCAAGAAGCCACCACCTGGCCAGCCCAGAGCCCGGTCTCTGGGTGATGGTGGGAGTGAGCTCCCTTCAGTCTGTCTCCTTTTCGGGCAGCTGTGAATCCAGGCAGGAGGTGAATTCCTGGAGAAGTGGCTGAGCTGCTCCTCATGGCATGTGGCAGCACCCCGCCGAGCTCCTCTCCTTCCTGGAGCGCTGGCATGAGCTGCGCAGGGATGCTCTGGACATGGAGCCGTGAATCGGGTGGATGCTCCGATTCATGGAGACGTTTCCCCGCCATGAGCGAATGCTCAGCGCAGAGTGAAACGTCTTGGGGCACTCCCAGACCCAGAGATCTCTCACCCCCATCAGAGCAGGAATCAACTGCCGCCGTCCCAGCTGCTCCGGGGATGGAGCTGGCCCCAAGCCCGCTGCAGCGGTGGCAGAGGTGGTGACGAGGAGGGGGTCTTTTCTCTCAGCAGACTGCCACTTCTAAGCCCATCTTCCTCACGCGGGCTGGCTTTGAAGGAAAGCTCCCAAGTATGCGTTTCATTAAGATTTAATAAAGCAGCTGCCTGCTCCTGAAGCACAAAATGATTATTAGACCCTTTATTGAGGATTAATAGCTATGTAATCAGCACGTATCTGGTTCCTACAGGCATCTATTACATAGCTTCTAAACCTCAGTGAATATGTTTCTAATTGGCCTTTAAGAACATGCTGTTGCTTTATTAAACCCTAATTAAATGCATATTGGGTGAAGTCCATTCAGAAGTGGTTATTGCGAACTACTTGTCATTACCTAATATGTGCAACCTAATGGGCGTTCAGCTTATTTGCTCTGTTAATTATTAGATTTTACGGCCTTTGTTTGGGCTTTGTTTTTGTAATTTGGATCGCATATGTTGTTTTCTTCCCTATTCAAAGTCTTCTGAAGAACGGGGTGCTACTGTATGGGGAGGGACTGGCACTGGGTTTGCCAAGCAGAGCAGGCTGGGAGAGGCTCTTCCCAGCCTACAGGTCTTCTTAGGGATGCTCCTGCATCGCCTGCTTGCATTGGGCTCCAGTGTTGGCGTCTCGGCCCTGGTGGAAAGCATGGCTTCAGGATGAGCTGGGGGCTTCAGGCTGGACCATCCTGGAGGTCCTGGGGCCACGTTGGAGCATGGGGGTGAGTCCTTTACCAGGCTCAGCTGCAGCTTCCACTGGGGTCCTGCTAAACCCTCCAGTCTTGTTTCTTGCTATTCCCAGTGAGGTGTGATGGCGGTGCTGGGGCAGCCATGCCAACCACGAGCAAACTTCATCCTTGACTTGGCTTGCTGTCTGCAAAACGGGGACGCCGGTTCTGCCTTGGCAGAGGCTCTGAGCTCTGTCAAGCATCTCTTACACATATGCAAGCCTGTTTCTCGAAACCTTGTGAGCACAAAGCGTAAGACAGTCAGTATACTGTGTCCAGCTCCGGAGCCCTCAGCACAAGAAGGACATGGAGCTGTTGGAGCGGGTCCAGAGGAGGCCGTGAAGATGATCAAAGGGCTGGAGCCCCTCTGCTGTGAGGACAGGCTGAGAGAGCTGGGGTTGTTCAGCCTGGAGAAGAGGAGGCTCCAGGAAGACCTTTGAGCCCCTTCCAGTCCCTAAAGGGGTCCTACAGGAAAGCTGGGGAGGGGCTGTTGGCAAGGGCATGTAGTGATAGGACGAGGGGCAATGGTTTAAACTAGAGCAGGGCAGGCTCAGATGAGACATTAGGAAGAAGTTCTTTACACTGAGGGTGGTGAGACACTGGCCCAGGTTGCCCAGAGAGGTGGTGGAGGCCCCATCCCTGGAGACATTCAAGGCCAGGCTGGATGAGGCTCTGAGCAACCTGGTCTAGTTGAAGATGTCCCTGCTCACTGCAGGGGGGTTGGACTAGATGGCCTTTAGAGGTCCCTTCCAACCCAACACATTCTATGATTCTATTCTATGATTCTATAATAATTAGGGGATGTGGAGGAGGTCGGAGCACAGCCTCTGGCTAAACTGCAGAATAAGGGATGCTGATGTGGTGGTTCAGCAGGAAAGAAGCGCTGCAAGTGCAGCCGGTCAGCGAAATGTTGATGGGAGGATGCGTTGTCGAGCAGGGAGATGTGGCTGAGCTCTGGGAAGCTGCATGGATTTTGGTTTGGGACCCATTTTTCTTTTTTTTTTTTTTTCTTTTTCTGAAAGTGTCAACACATCTCCATTCAGCAGATTCAGGACAGGCCATTTCCAGCACAGGTTCAGGAAAAAACGATGCTTTGTTATAATTTGCTGTTGCATCATGTTGTCTAAGGCAAAACGGAAAAGTCAAAATCAAGGAAAGTCGGAAGTGGAGCAAAAATGCTTCAGTTTGCCCAAAGCAAGTTTTTTGGATTTTTTTTTTTTTTTTTTTTTTTGTCGAGGGAGAGAGGAAGGAATTTTCCATTGTCAGGGAATTTCAAAACTCCCCAGAGCCGCTCGGAGGGGGACGGTGCCAGCTATGAGTGCAACGCCCGGTCCCCATCCTTTCCCCTGCCCTGCTGCCCCGCGCCCTGGTGAGCCCGAGCACCCTCCTTGGGACTCAAGTGCCTCCTCCAACTCGGCCGGGCAGCGCCGTTGGGTGGTGTGGGGGCATCAGCCAACCCCTGCCACCTCTCAGTGAACATGTCTGACTCCATGGTGAGTGAAGGCACGTTGTTAGGGGTTCAGAGGGAAACCGGGTATTCCTGGGACCTTCTCCAGGTCATACTAGGACCATCTCCAGGTCAGCCTGGAACTATCTCCAGCTGCTGAACCGGAGAAGCAGCACTCCCATGGAGGTGCCTGACCTCCTTGTCCACATCGGGGTGTCTCTGCTGTGATGCCTGGGCTGTCACCCTCCATCTGTGCGCCGACGTCTTGCAGGAGGCTCATCTCAGCTCTCAGCCCCAGGCTGTCCTGGCCAGACAGAGCGCGCAGCCCCAGGCCAGGGGCTGGCTCTGGTATGAGTCCCTGCCCCTCGACAGCCACCTCTTGATCCTCAGCTTCCTGCGGCTCCGTCGTGTGATCGTTAGAATAAATACAGATGCTCTGATTCAAGGAGAATGAGCTCCTCACCCGAACTTTCACCTCCAACTTGAACCACCCTCAAGTCAAACTTGCTAATGCCTGAAAACCTTCGGTTAGCGCCTCTCCCCCTATTTTTTTTTTTTAGGTTTTGCAGCCTTTGTACTTTCTGCATCCCCGTTGGAAGCAAAGGTGCCAAAATACTTCATGAAAGGCTGTTCTTGCAGTGTTTCCCAGACCTTCCTGCACTAGGAAATGCCGGAAACCGTGGGAGCAAGCCTGCTCGCTGGAGAACCTCGGCACAGGTTTTGCAGACCCTGGAGATCTGGAGAAGCTTGAACTTCCCCAGGCGTGGACCTCTCTCCAAAGCCAACAGGAACTCGGAAACTTTGGGGCCTCTCTGGTTTTGCTCCTCTCTAGACCCTGAATCTTTAAACTCAACCTTTGTTTTGTATTTATATGTTGCGTGAATGTGCCCTTATTTTTCTAATTAGGGTCGCAAATTCCTCGTTAAAGCTGCCTGCGGGCCAGGGTTTGTCTTGCTTGACTTAAGGCCAAATCACAGAGGTATCCGGGCTTGGAGCTGTATCTCCTCACCCTCCTTCAGAGACAGCGGAGAAAGGAAATGATCCAGACCATGGAGCAGCTCTCCCAGGAAAAGGGTTCCCCTTGTCTGTGGTGAAAGGTAGAGACCAGGTGGCTGTGGGAAGGGGTCACAAAGGGCTTTAAGTGGCGTCACCAAGACAAGCCAAAGAGGACCTCCTTTTCTTCTGCCTGAACTTCAGCGGGGATGGAGATCTCCGTCCTCTGCAGAGCCAGTTCGATTTGAAATTTAAGAAGAGCAGCAAACTATTGTTTGCTCATTTAACATTTCCCCGTGACTTTGCTGCAGGCTAGTTTATTTCAATGGGCTTCCCCTTCCTCTGGCTTTGCCTTGAGTTTCTTCTTCTCCTTCCTTGAAAATGCAAGGGAAATGGGAAAGGAGGAGATCTCCTTTCCTGTGGAAACAGCAGTTGGCTGCTTATCTGCCCTGGGTCAGGGGAGAGGGAAGAATTCACGGGAAAGCCGAAAATGAGGAATTTTCATTTTGAAATTTCCCCTAAAATAATAAAAAAAAGTAATACTTTTGGCAAACCCTTCTGGCCACAATTTCCTTTTGTCCCATGTCCAGCCAAGGAGAGAAGTGTCAGGGGTGGGATTCCTGCTGACTGGAGCCCCGTTTTAGTTTGCTCCTGGTCTGGTGGCCATGTGGGGCCAAGCCCTGACCCAGGGCACCTCCAGCCTCTGGTGGGGATGGGATATGGGCCGGTGAGCCCCGAGCACCCTGCTGCCACCCCGGCACCCCCTCCTGGTCACCATGGAGCCCTGGTGAGGGATGGACATGGTCTGTGGCACATTGGGACTCTGGCAGAGGGGCAGGGAGGGCACCCAGACACCTCCTCAGCTGCACCGGCGAGGTCTGCCCGAGCAGTGAGGGACTGGCCTGGGTCTCCCCATCGCCTCCCCTCTGCCAATGGCTCATGGGTCGCTCTCAGTGGCTGTTATCCGGCCCTTATCTGCACACCCACGACAGCTGAGGGCTTGAGCGATACTCTTCCTGCAGCTTCTCCAGAGCTCTTCTCCCAGCGGCGGCGATGTCGGCTGGCAGATATGTACCGTTACGCTGTGTGGTGTGGACAGTGCTGGCAGCGTGGCTGGGTGTTGCCACTGAAGCTGGGAAGGGGAGAGCTGGTGGAATTGCTCTCTGAGGAGATGTCCGGGTTGAGAGTGGCAGCGGGAGTAGATGTGTGGCCGCGGGCATGCGGGGTGAGGGCAGCCCAGGGCTGGGCGGAGGAGCCCGGAGCCTGGCTGTGCGGGGAGGAGCGGAGTGGTGGCACACTGGAGAAATGGCTTCTGGCTCACCAGCTTTCCTTCTCCTGCAGCCGGTGTGTGTGGCCAGTGGTGCCTCTGCTGCGTCCCTCCAAAGCCCTCATCCCCCCGGTGACCCTGCAGGTCGCCTGGTTGAGTGCCGACATGGCTGCGGAGGTCCCACCTTGGAGGAGAGCTGGATCCCTTCGTTCTCCCCCCTCCCTTGATGTTCTCCTTGGCCATGGATCAGCTGGCGGGACCCAGCAACTCTTGCAGCAAAGATGAGCAAAAAAAAATCTCTTCATGCCTGTAAAAGGAAGAAGGAGAGCACGGCAGAGACAGGCCGGCTGATACAGCTCTGCTTTCTGCTGCGGAGGCGGGAAGCCTTTCGGACAGGATTTATTTTGTATAGTCTTCCATGCAAACTGGATCCCCCTCCCCTCCCGGCCCTTCCCGGCCTTAAATCATATCCTTTGTAATGACATTTCGTGCTCGTGTGGCGCCTCGCTTCTGAGCATCCCCAAGTGCTCTATAAATAATGGATGTCTCCGAGCCTGTCAGGAGGACACGGTACCACCCCTTCCACTCCCCTGCCACCCAGGGAAGGTGACAAACCCTTCTCGCTGTCTCACCTGGATGCCCGACCGTGCAGGGATTAGCGCGGCAGCCTACCCTGCATCTCTCTTGGCTCTCCTCCCATCCCAGCTGCCCCCATGGACACTTCTGTCCCTGCTGGGGTGCCTGGGGCAAGGTGCTCAGGGATGGGCAGCACCGGTCTGTAGCCGACAGGATGCCACCCGGCATCCCGCCATGCAAGGCGCAGCCTGGCCTCCTCCTGGGGGGACCCCGGGGACGTCCCCTGCCAGGGAGCCGGCACTGCCGTGGCTGCAGGGCTGGTGATAAAGCCAACCTCCATTTTCCCAGACCCCCTTTTTTTCTTTTAAGGTCAGGAATGGATTTGTCTGGCACACTGGGTCCTGGCACTGGAGCAGGGCGGGTGTTAACCGCATGGAAGTCTTGCTTGCTAATGAGTCCAAATAATACAGCGTCTCGAATTCCCTCTTCCCTGTCCAAGCCCTTTGCTGTCATCAGGTCCTTCTTAGTCCTGTCCAGAGGTTTGTTTGCAGCTGCGATGTCCCAGGAGATGCAGCGGTTTTCATCGGACACCGCATTGGCTTGGCCCGGCAGCAGGAACAGTCTGCCTTTCCGGATCTGCCCCGGGTCCTTCGGCTGCCTGGCTTCCTCAGCTGGACACCCTGGGCTGTGGGCAGGGAGGAGCCCGTCTGCCGTAGGGACCGTCGGCCGGCTGCTGATGAAATACCTGCATTCAGGCAGGATTTTCAGCTCTGCCGGCTGGTTTTGGAGGCTGTCTCCAGCTGCCTACTAGATTTTTCTGAAAATTGCCCCCTTGGGAAGAGGCCTTTTAACTTCTCTCACAGCTGCAAAGCCACAGCCCAAGACCTGACTGGAGGCAGTGACGCCTTCTGTCTGGGAGCCGGTGGTGTTGCCGGCTCTGCTGCAGCCTCCTGTGCGACCCTCGCAGTCTATACAATGGTGGCTGCCAAGGGTCTTCACCGGTGAGTGAAGGAATCTGCTTGCCTATGGCCTGATCTGTACCAGACCAGGGGGATGGGGATGGGAAAAGGAGAGACCAATCCTGGCTGTAGGGGGTGCCTTCTTCCAGCTCCAGCTGGTCACCGCTGGAAGAGTCAACGCACAAACCTTCATGGGCACACGTGTTGGCTCCAGGCGCTGATGGTGCAGCCACCTCCTGGGGCTTGAGTCTGCTGGGCCACTGCAGCTGCTTCCATGCAGAGCAGATCTGGTGGCCTGCCCCAAACCTCCAGGGACTAGGCCATGGATCTTCAGTGAGCCCTGCAAGTACCAGGCTGCTCTGGGCTTCTTTTTCCTGTGCAGAAAGTTAGTTTGTTTTTTCTAAGCCATCTCGAGGGAAAAGATTGAAATCTGAGGGAAACTTTGTGGTGAAATGGGGAAAAGCGAGTGCTCTTGTCTGGTCTGGTCTCATCTCATCATCTCATCATCTTATCCCATCTCATCCCATCTCATCCCACCCCATCCCATCTCATCTCACCTCATAATTTTATCCCATCCTACCCCATCCCACCCCACTCATCCCATCCTGCTCATTCCATTCCACTCAACCCATCCCACCCCGTATCCCATTCCTCCCATCCCACCCTACCCTACCCTACACTATCCCATCCCATCCCATCCCATCCCATCCCATCCCATCCCATGTCCCCCCCCCACCTCCTCTGGGCATCTGTGCCAGCCATCCTCTTGCCAGTGGAGGAGGCCTGTTGGTGGTGGAGGCCACTTGGAGCATTTTCTTATCCAGGATGTATGTCAGTGAAAGCAGAAACCCAATAAGCAAGATAAGGAGACGATTTATAATGGAGTTTGTGAACTTTAGGAAAGAGCTTTACAGCCAGATTTTGCAGACCACACAGGGAGAGGTTATACTCTCCAAAACCTTGGAGATTTTTTAAAAAATATTTTTATATTTAAAAAAAAGAGTTTCCAAGAATTAAATAACACGAAAGTGTATGAAATATGATGTAGGGAATGTTCCCATTGCTCTCACATCTGAAGTTAATTTGGGAGACGCTCTGAATAGCTTTTTAAAGAGTGGATAAACATTGGCATCAAAAGTGTAAATAAAGTTACCAGACAAAGCGGCCGTTCAAAGAGAATCGTCTCTGGGATATTGGCTGGGCAGTTTTAATGGCTGCGTGCAGGAACATTTGAAGATAAAACAAGGGCCTGGCTGATTAGCACGGGGTGAGGTTCTCTGTTTCCTCTCCCTCTCATGATGTCAAAGGCAAGCAGTGCTGGCAGCCGCTCTCAGATGGTTTCCCACCCGGAGGCGGCGCCGGCGAGAGGTCCTGTGCCCCCTGTGCTGCCCAAAACTTCGGTCACACACTTCCAAGCAGGAGCTACTGAAGATCCAGCCTTTAGTTTGATGGGCTCTGGTCCCTTGGGAGGTCTGACTTTGTCAGAGGTGATGGGCTGGTGAGAGCCTGGCCCAAAGCACCTCTGAGAAAGACCTGGTGGTCACACCTTGCCTCGCGTCCCTGGCTTCACCCAGGACTGTCCTCCCTGTACCCACAAATGTTCTGATTGCCAGGTGCCTGGTTGATCACAAATATTCTGAAATACAATAGGCCCTTCAGCGTTACTGGGTTTAAAATTACAGCCGGTTGGAAGAACACGGAGCAGTTGGTTCTCTTCCGGAGCACATCTTTCCACCAGTGTCAGTGTTCTCCATGCCAGTCCCCCACGGTCTGTGGAGGCAAAGCAGAAACAGAGACAGGAGGTCTGACATCTCTTTTTAATCTTCCCAAGAGGAAGAAAAATGAACACTTTTGAACTGCTGTTTTTTGTTTCCATCTTTTGGTATGAATTGAAGGGCAACCTTTAGGAGTTGTCTTTGGTGGAGTAGTTTGTGAGTGAGAGGTGGTCATAGGTTGGAGTGACTCTCAGCCGCAGCAGACATGGTCATCGTGGGGTGCATCTTCTCCCTGCCCTATGCCTCTACCAGAAGGGATTTTCCTGGGAGCTGATGGACAAATAGGAATGGGAGTAGATAATAATGCTTGCTCTCCTGCCTCCAGAAGCTCTTACCTCCACAGCGCCCAATGTCGAGGGCTGCTATTGCATTTGAATATATGGAGCAATGTCAGTTCCTTCTTCATCTGAGACCTTGGTCACGGCCCTGAATCACTTGATTAGTGAAGACAGGATGGTAATAACAATGTCGATGAAAAAAGACGTGGTATAAATCCACCTCTGGGTTGTCCATGGTTAGCTATACTGCAGTAATAGTATAAGTATACTTAATGGCTGGAAGGCTGATGGGCTGGCTCTTGGTGCTGGCATGACCCTGGTGGCCCAAGACTGCTGCATCCTGACTGACCCGGTCTGGGGAGTCTGGTGGATCCACAACATACCTGCCAATGTGTCAACTGGGATTTCACTCCCACTGTAATTGCTCCCATGTTAATGGGGCACTGTCATCCTGGGTGAGGTATCAGCTCCTGAGGCTGAGGAACAAGCATGCAGAGCATCATCGACTGGTAACTCTGCAAGTCCCCATGGCCCCGGACTTTCCCCAGTGGCAGCAAGTCCTGGTGTCTCCTGCCTTGTGCTGGGAACCTTCTCTGGTGCCCCACTGTGTCCAACCTCTCTTGTGTCCAACCCCGAAGCCTTGGCACCAGCAGGGAACAAGCTGATTTGAAGCATGACCCATATTGGGTAGGAGTTACAAGGTTCTTCTTTTTTAACTTTTTGCCTACTTGGCTGTTTTTAAGACGGATAAACTGGGGAGAACTTGTTTACTCTGTCTTTTTCCTGGCTATAATAAGGGTTAACAATGTCTGTAACTCTTTTGATCTTTTCTTTTTTTTTCAGTCTTGACTCCACAGTTTCTTTCCCGAGCGAAAAAGAACAAGCCTCGCATCGGCAGAGCTGGGAAGATGCCGTTCTCACACCCTTGGTGTTAACCACGAGCAGCAGTAGCTCCTCTCTCCACCCCTGGGTGAGACCCAGCGGGATGGGGACGCTGCCTGGGCACCAGCTGGAAGGACGACGTTCACCCCAGAGACTGTGGCAAGGGTTTTATTGGAAATAACTGAATAATTACACATGAACTCTTCCTTTGCTCGCAAACAGCGGCTGATTTCTGTGCAAGGGCTTGTGGGCTGAAGCTGCTGTTGAAGAGCTCATGAGTGCCTTTGGGATGGAGGAGCTGGGCGCTGACGAGGTTACCCTCGCTCGGAGGATGCCCGGCGTGATCGCAGTGGGTTCGGGCTTGCGCAGACTGCCCCTGCGCATCAGGAGACATCGGCCTTCGTGCCACTTGTGTAAACTATTACAGCAAAGGGCAGAGGTTAAATGCAGCACATGTGTGGCATCAATTAACAGGATTTCAAGGTCTCTAGTGGAGTTTCTGCTCAAATCTCTTGTGTCAGGTTTGGTTTTCTTAACCCCTCAGATGCCGTGCAGTTGGCAGCCTTGGCCCTGCCATGCTCTTGGGGGAGAACATGGCCCAGGAGGGGGCTCCACAAGGGCTGTGCTGGGAGGGGCCTCTGCCAATTTGGGCACGGGGGGGTCAGGGACACTGCACAGCCCATGGGGCAAGTGGGAGATGCAGTGCTGCTCCCCGCGGGAAGAGTCCCTGGAGGGGAATCGAGCCCCGGAGAGGCAGCCTGTCGGCAGGTCAGTGCAAGAGCAGCCCCCCCATCCCATCCCCCTCTGCTTCAGACCCCCTTCACCTCCATCTCGGAGACCTCCTGGGGGTGGCTGCTCCTGCGTTTGCTCCTCGGCCAGACGTCGCTCTGCTGAGGCAGGCAAAAACTCCCTGCTGGGCTCAGACCCTGTCTGTGAAATGGACATTGTCACCCTGCCACCGCCTGTGGGGACCGGGAGGAGATGGCTGCAGCGAGAGGCTCGGTGGTGATTCAAACCCAAGGCAATCTGGATGGAGAAACTGCAATTATAAAGCTTCACCAGTCTGTGGCATTGTGCCGTCCCCAGGCAGCGGTTCAGGGCTGCTCCCAGACAATATACCCATTAACAGTGCATCTCCTCCTGGATTTATCAATGATACTGGGGGAGGGATTGATTAAAGGATGGTCGTGTGACTCCGACAGCCCTTGGTGCATCCCACATCTCCTCCAGTTCACAGAATCACAGAATCACAGAAAGGTTTGGGTTGGAAGGGACCTTAAAGACCACCCAGTGCCACCCCCTGCCCTGGGCAGGGACACCTTCCACCACACCAGGTTGCTCCAAGCCCCGTCCAACCTGCCCTTGAACACCTCCAGGGATGGGGCAGCCACAGCTTCTCTGGGCAGCCTGGGACAGGGGCTCACCACCCTCACAGCAAAGAATTTCTTCCTGATATCCAGTCTAAATCTCCTCTCTTTCATTACCCCTCGTCCTACCATTACACTTCCTGATCCAGAGTCCCTCCCCATCCTTCCTGTAGGCCCCCTTTAGGGACTGGAAGGCTGCTATAAGGTCTCCCTGGAGCCTCCTCTTCTCCAGGCTGAACAACCCCAACTCTCTCAGCCTGTCCTAACAGCAGAGGGGCTCCAACCCTTTGACCATCTTCATGGCCCTCCGCTGGACCTGTTCCAACAGGTCCATGTCCTTCTTGTGCTGAGGCCTCCAGAGCTGCACGCAGTACTCCAGGTGGGGTCTCACAAGAGCAGAGCAGAGGGACAGAATCACCTCCCTTGACCTGCTGGCCACGCTTCTTTTGATGCAGTCCAGGATGATGCTTATTTCCATGGATCCAGTTGATCCATCAGAGAGCTGGATGCCATGATGTTGCACTGTAGCCCTGCCAAATTGTCATTCCCGAGTCCTGTGCAACGGGATGTTTCTCCTAAGGGCTCTTGGAGCCACAGTGCTTGGGGGGCCTCCTTCTTGGGGAGAAGGAGGGCTTGAGCTGCCACCACCGCGGAGAAAATGTGATAGTAGCATGGCCTGAAGACTCAGGAACTTTAAGATAAATTAAAAGAAAGGCTGGAGACCAGCCTAATGGATGGGTCAGGGCTGGGAACTCAGTGAGGAACATCAATTCCAACACCACAGATGCAGACCCCGTCCCAGGGGACTGCCTAGGGCTGGGGGAACAGGACACGCATGTGCCCTTCTGCACCTGCATGCCCCTAACATCACGTTGCCTATGCACTCCTCTTTTTCTTTTTTTTAGAAATGAATAATTTTAATCCTCTGTGTTAAAAAATAACACCCAAACCAATCCTCTTCAAAAGCGCTAGAAAGACATGCATTTTGGCCAGCTTTTGCTGAGAGATTTCAATGTGTTTTTTAGTCCTGCATCCTGTTTAGATGAACAAAAGGCATGCCTGAAAAAAAGGAGATGCTCAGCTCCCCCAGCTCCCAGTGTCAGAGCTGTGGGGAGACTTCTGGATGAAAGATGTATTTGGCCCAGACAACTCCACACAAATACCCCACTGTTTGTTAGCAAACCTGTAAAAATCTTGGTAATCCCCTTGATCTGAAACAAATGGGCTCTGCTGTCTGGTGCTGATTTTATTATCAGACACTGTTTAGTATCATCACACGGCTTGGACTTGTGCCTAAGGCTCAACGTCGAGTCAATCATGTACTGGCAGGCAAAGAGCTCCCCTTGGCTCTAGATGCTCCGCACGTGTGTGGTGCCCTGGATCCTGTGTTGACCCGAGCGCGGAGCAGTGTAGTTCCCCTGGGACCCCCAGAACCCCAGCAGGACTGCTCCAAACTTGTCTCCAGCCAGGGTGGGAGCAGTGTAGCATGGTTGGCAGGGTAAGAGCTGCCTGGAGAGCCACAGCTTGGGTGTTGTTGAGTTGCTCCTGGTCTCTGCTCCTGCTGGGGTGCTGAGCTTTGCTTGGTGGCTGCGTTTCCAGGGCCTGGAGCTTTGTGCAAACACAGGGTGGGGGAGCAGGAGTGTTTCTGGGATGTCACAGCAGTCCTAACATGATTCCCAGGGTGTCTGTCAGCCTGAGCTCCCGCCTGACCATCCCTTGGAGATGGGACCTAAGACGAGCCTTAAGCATCCGCAGGCTGATCTGGGGACTGTTGGGCATCTTGATGTGTTTGAGGCCGGGTAGATACTTGGCTGCCTGCAAGGTGGGTGAGGCCACCACAGCTCCGACAGCAGCACCCCCAGCCCCACTCTCCCCCCATGCCCTCCGCAGCAGCTGAACATAAAATTCGAGCCCCCTGGAGACCTACCATCAACCACGCGAGCCCCAGCCGGTTTTGTTTTGATTATACATTTGTTTCCTCCCTCCTGGGAGTGCCTGACACAGCTTTTACCTCTCAGTGTGTCAACGCTTGACTCCCCCCGCCACCTCCCTCCCCTCCCGTCGGCTCTGCTTGGATTAGCCCTGACCCCTGCTGAACCCCGCTGCCAGCAAAAGTGTCAACCCCTTTCACTTTCTGAGAGCTTTCCAGCCCTGAACACTGCGCAGGGAAGGAGTGTCCTCCAACGGAAAGCCTCCCACGTCATTTTTTCCAACTCCGTGCTCTTGCTGTGCGGCCGGGGAGAGCAGGCTCTTGGTCCCTGTGCTTGGCCATGCTCCAGCTGGGGCAGCCGGGGCAACCTGCAACGGCACATTCCTACCCTTTCCCGAGCCAGCACAGGTGTAAACAGGGCAAAAGGTATTTTTAAGGAGCATTTGCTTAGTGGAGGAAAAACGATGAGAAAGAAGAGAGTGGGGGGTTAGCTATGGGCATGGCATAGCATGGCATGGCATGGTGTGTGGGGCCAAGGTGCTTTCTTGCAAGTATGGTTGGGTCAGTGGCTGTATTTCTGCAGGGGAACATCCATCCTCCATGGGATGGGTGGACCTCAGGAAGATGGGAGGGAGAGGCTGCTGCCACCAGGAGCTTGGAACACAGGGAGAAGGAGCTGGCTGCTGCCACCAGGAGCATGGAAGACAGGGAGAAGGTCCTCTGACTCCTTCCACCAGCTTTTGACAGAGGGTGTGCTTCTCCACACTGAGCAGCAGCAGCTCAAACAGTTCACAAGAGCTCCAAAATCCATGGAAAACCAGCTCACCAAAGAAAAAAAAGGACTATGCGAGGAAAGGGCACGAGCTGATGGTCGGGTGCCTACAGCTGAGCAGCGTTAATGCTTGCGGAGCCAGGAGGCAGCACACCCACTCGTGAGCAGCCACCACATCCAGAGAAGATGCTGGGTGGTTGATGCAAGGCTGCAGCCGGGGAGCGGGAAAGTTAACTCCAGCAACACCAGTGAAATAAAGAAAGGGAATGCCGCATACTAAGGAGTTGCAGATGTTTGGATGTTGGCAGGGATTTGAGTGGAGCTGCTGATACACAACATGATTTGCAAGAGGCTGAAGGGTGGGAAGCGCCGGGGAAAACCTGCCTCTTCTGTTAACGCCCATCGGTGGTGGGTGGTGGAGGGACCCCTCCCCGGCACAGGTGTCTCAGGTGAGTACACTCTGGGACTGTCTCTCCTCCTGAAGCTCAGAGGTGCCATGGAACAGGGGTAGTGTGACCCTTCAAAATAAATCAGCCTCTGCTGGGTCCAACTGCTGCAGTGGCCCTCTCTGTTGGAGCCCCAGAAGCAGCCACCTAGTCAGGTTTAGGACAACTGAGCCGTGGAGACAACTACTTAGTGAAATGACGGCCTGGATAGCAGATGCCAGGAGGGGTCACAGGCCTGTTTTGCTCTCACTGGGTCAGTAGAAGACTTTGCGCTTCAGAGCTGTTGTCCCAGAGCTGAAGTAGCAGCGCATGCTGTGCCAAAATGAAGAGCAGCATCTCCTCTGTAGTGAAGAAGGCACCTTCAGAGGTCCATGCGGTTGGCCTCAGGTCAGGACACTCCCAAGGAGTCACTTGTTTTCCTCCATTAACTGTGGAGATGTTAAAGTTAAGCAGGACAAGTCCATGCTAAAGTGCACATTTGGGCCTGCAGTGACCTCACCATTTAATGATTTTGCCTTATTCCTGGCACAGGGATGGAAAGGGACCTGGCCATGCTTCCCTCTGCAGGGGGCTATGAGGTCCAAGTCCTTTGCTACTGTGCCTAAGGAAGGTGTTGGGGTGGTGGGAACATGGGAGCTGTGAGGTCTCTGTGGACCTGGAGCCCATCAGCTTTGTCTCTGGTGTATGAGTATGGTAAGGACTTGTTCCTTCCTGGGGTGCGAGCTCTTCAGGATAGGCGTGAGTCCCCTTGCTGGCTGGCAGATGGAGTCCCACCTCAGAGATTTTTGGGACCTGCTTTGTGCAGGTCTTGGTGAAAGTCTGAGCCCCCAGAGCACTTTGCACCTGCAGCCCTAGGTTCGTAGGAGCATCCCCTCCACCCAAAGCCTCCCTGATGCCCCCCTGGTCACCACGGCTCTTCAGCCGCGTTGGCTTGCTGCAGTCCTCTTGGTCTTTGTCAATGGCACGTTTGGTAGCTCTGTGGCCATCGTGCTTTCTGACATGTTTTCTTTTCCCCCATGATTTTGAGAAATGTGTTCATTTCTTTGTTGAGGAGGGAGAGGGAAAGGTCATCCCTCACTAGCAACTCATTAAAGTGAAACAATGGAAAGAACAGCAAACGGGCTCTGGGACCGGCTTCTTCAGGCATGTGTGACGCTGCCTTTTGTCAACGCAGGAGAGGGGCGGCCATTGAGATGGTGGCATTGTAGGGAAGCTCTCCCACAAACCAGTTCAAGGCATCGCTGGAGGACCTCAGTGTGTGTTAGGGCTTTTGTTTGTTTTGTGTGTGCGTGTGTGTGTGTGTGTGAGCAATGCGCGTTTAGCCCCGCTGTCATTAAAAAAGAGTATTTTATGAAAATTTTCTCCTTCCCCCCTCCTGAGCTTCCCGGCTTTGACCAGTTCTGTTTCCTTCATGTGGGAGGCAGCTGCATTTGTCTCAATAATTGCGTTTCCCTGTTGCTATGTACCGCTGAGGACTTGGTGACACAATGAAGATGTGAAGCGTTCCTCTTTCCCAGGCCTGGCTCTGGAGGTTTGGTTTAGGGGGACATTCTGGCCTCCCCTCTCTCCAGGATGCCCGTATGAGGTTTGAAGTCCATCTGGCATTTGAAGGGAGAAACATTGCTTAGAACTGATGGTCACGCTCAGAAGTGACGTGGAGAAGGAACCACTGCTCCATGCCTGCGGTACATCTGGGGATTGCTTGCTCAAGTCCATTGCCTGTCCCAACAGGAAAGGGGGGACAGCCACCCCTGTTCATGAAAGATGGCCTCTCTCCATCCACATTCACCTATGCTTGAACATCCTGCTGGGCCTGTTGGCCTCCAGACCCCAACAACCACTTAACGCCCTGTCCCAAATCCCATCCTACCATCTGCTGACTGGGCTGCTCTCAGACAGCTGTGGTGGCCCACGTGGGAGCACGGGTATCTGCATTGTGGGCAGAGGCTGTGGCAGGCAGCTGCCCCGCGCGGTGTATTGCCCGTGCCTGACCTCCCCTGCCCTGTCCTCTGCGGTGATGTACCACTCACTGCAGGACCCCTCAGCCTTTGGAGGTGGGAAGCGTGACACTGTGAGCGCACCCTCCCCGAGGTGTTAGGTTTCAGGTGGTGCAGAAATTCTCCCAGTTTGAGGTAGGATGCTTCATCGCGCTGGGAAGAAGAGCTGAGCACAGGGGTCTTGGGCATGCAGCTGGGGCAGGGCTGGGAGTGGGACAAGAACCTCTGCTGGCATGGGGCAAGAGGGACACATGGGGAGCAGGAGTAGGGGAGGGACAAGCAGGGCTCGCAGGTGGCACCGAGCTGGAGCCCGCAAGGTGACGTCACCAATTCAGAGCAGTCAGGAAGTGGGGGAGAGGAGAGACCTTTGAAAGCAGAACGGTTTGGAAAACATTTTAGTTACTGACGGGCAACTTTCTGCCCAAGCAGTGAGCTTGGGGCGGCAGAAGCCAAGAGCGCCGATCACTGCTCCATCCCGGGCATCGCTTTGGAGTGACAACAATGTGGAATATTGGTTATTTCTTGACACGATGCGTTTATAACAACCAGGCAAAATATCTGGAGCCGTCAGCGGAGGCTGTACCCTGCCGGTACCCCGCTCCCGCAGGGGGAGGGAGCACCGGCCGCCCCGCAGCCGCCCTTCCCGGCCCCGGACACCCCCGGGGGCTGCGGGAGCTGGGGCCGGGGCCGGGGCCGGGCTGTGCTTCCCCGCGGCGCGGAGAGGTGGCAGCAAAGGCCCTGGGACGGACGGGCCGGGGGCAGCGGGGGGTTGCCGGGCCCCGGCCCGGGAGGGGAGGCACGTCCCCCCGCCCCGGCTCCTGGTCGCGCGGGGCGTCCCACCAGCGGAACCCGCGGGCTGAAGCCAAACCCTTCCCTAGATCATAAAATCAGAGAATGGTCTGGGTCAGAAGAGACCTTTAAAGATCATCCAACCCATCCTCCCTGGGCACCTTTCAGTAGATGAGGTTGCTCAAAGCCCCTTTCAACCTGACCTTGAACGCTCCCCATGATGAGGCATCCACAGGGGCAACCACAACACGTCCAGGGGATTTGAACCTGTTTTGAGGACAGGATGAGCTTCAGCATTTTTGTCCCCTCTTCCAGTCAAGGGCAGACCCTCTGTGCCCACTGACAGTCCGGGGTGACAGGAATCCCATGAGAACAGCTCGTGAGACTTCAGGACTCATCAAAGCTGAAGCTGAACCCTGATCCCAGCCTGGCCGGGTGCCCACAGCCCAGCCAGACCTAATCTGGGACTGTACACTGCCCATGTTTAATGAGGTATTGTGTACGGATGTGTCTGACTGTGTGTATGCACATGTCGCGGGCTCCGGGTGTCTCGCTCAATGTTTGCATCTGTCTGTTAGCGAGTTTGGGCATCTGGGGCCGTTCCCCTTGCCTGATTTAATATCTCCCCAGGAGCGTGCTTGTGTAGCCGTGGATCTTATCGCGTGTGTCTTTGCCTGCACTTGGAGGTGTTCACAGCTTTGCATGTGTACCGTACTTGCACAGTGCCAGTGGGTCATGCCGGGCTGTTGAAGATGCTTCTTCCATCGTCGGGATGTGTTGAGTGATGGGGGACCAGTGGGTGGCCGGCCCAAGGCCAAGGACTGGGTGAAACAGTGCAGTTTGGGGTGGGTTTCTCCATGGGTGGTGGGTGAGAGTGAGGACCGGTGCTGCTCTGGGGCTATTCCCTGTTCCCAAGGGCAGGCGGAGCCCAGCCTGGACACTGTCCTGCTTTCCGTGGCCATGGACGGGGGGGATAAAGCATCCCTGAGGCTTGGATGCAGCATCAGAGCTGACTCCCCACTTGCACTGAGGAGCCCCTGTGAGGAGTGGGTAGGGGCTGCTGGCAGCTGCTGTGGCTCTGGGCAGAGCAGTGCCCTAAGATCCTTTATCCCAAGTGGATCTGGGGTTAAACAGGCCCTCCCTTGCCCAAACAGCCCACCACGGCTAAGCCAGCTCCCGTGTGGTGGTCTCTGTTCCGGCATCTCTTCCCTCCTGCCCTCCCTGCCTCCCCCCAGGTCGTTTCCCATCCCGAGGAGCATCCCTCCTGGCCGGGGCATTGCCCTTGTCACCACGCCACCCTCCCCACAGGGACACCCGGACCTCATGGGGCACAGGGCTGGCAGGCAGGGAGGGCCAGCAACAACGGGCAGCGGGAGGATCACAGCCTCCCGCACATGTGCTGTCCACCCTGTCGTCACCTCCGTGAAGTAAAGCTGATGCTGGCCGGGGATGTGCCCCCCAGCTCTCTCCCTTTGTCATGAAGAGCCAAGCGTGCATGCCGGAAAAATCACCCCGTGGTAGAAACCAACCCCGCTGGAGCACGGCACTCCCTCCTCCACTCCGTGGCCGCAGGGGTGTTTGGCTGCAGATATTTACCGAGCAATTTGCATTCAATTACAGAAGCCGGAAGGACTGGGAGGATTTTCCTTCTGGTTTTCTCTCAAGCGAATCCAACTTGTCCGAATTACAACCTAGGAAGCATCTCATTAGTGGGAAGTGAGGTCTCCAAAACACAGAGGGCACGGAAAGCATTCTGCCAGCGGCGTAGGGATGCGGGCTGGCTGGCGTGCGAGAGGGTGAGGAACTTATCTGGTCACTATCTTCTCTTGCCCGTGGTAATATTCCCCGTGCACACCCTCTCCCACGGCACCTGAGCGGAGAGGAGATGGAATTTTGGAGGCTGCCAGCTCATCACAGCATTTCCCTCTTCCCTCTTTGGCTCAGGAGGTATTCAATTTTGCTGGGCTGAAGCATAGGCTGGTTTTCTCACTGATTTCCTTCCCCATCTCCTCCTCCTGCCCTTCCTTCCAGGGCAAGGGGTGTCACCCAGGCCAGGAGAAGTAGAGGGTCTAGTGGCAAGGTCCTTGGAATGGCAGTTACGAGCGTTTAATAACCTCACTGAAAGCAGGATCCGCCGCGGTGCCACTGGGCTGGTCTGTCTCAACACTGTCGTCCCAAGAGACTGGTGGCAGGGGGACATCCCTCACCTGGCCTCCTGCAGATCTGCTCCCTGACGTGGCTCTGCCGGAGGGACTCATCACAGAGGAACATGTGTGGAGCGCGCGTGGTCCCAAAACTTGCTGAAGACCTTGTATAGGGTGGGATACAAACCGGCACAGGGGTGGGGACGCGGGGAAGGGCGAGGCAGGAGTCGTCCAATGCAGGGGCGGAGGGAGAAGGGAGCTGGGGAGCACCAGCTGCGACTGCAGAGGGGTTTTCTGATGAGGTTTGGGAGCGGGAGAGATCAGGGAAGTGCAGCTGGCAGCTGTGCTTGGGCTTACATGGCTACGAGGTGACTTCTATGCCAATAACCTAATGCCCTTCCAAAAATACTTTCCTGGATAGAGCTCGCAAGCAAACTGCTGAGCCAGCTTCTGCCAGCGACCGAGGTGGAGGCATGGCTCCGACATCTTCCTACTTGGGGCGTACACACTGGCCGACGCGATGGTTGCTCCCACGCAGAAGTGAGGACACCCGTGTTTTGAGGGGGGGAGATGGGGTGTGGGGACTCCGCTTGCCCGGCTGCTCCCTGTCCCGGCAGAGCCCGTGGGTGCCGGCAGGGAGCCGCGCCATCGCCCTGGCTGACGGCCCGCGCAGGGAGGTGTCTGCGCTCCCCTGCCGACTGCACCATCTGCTTCCCGAGCTGCCGGCCAGGATGGCTCTTCCTGGCTGCTCCCCCTGCCCAGCGATGCCCAACCCTCCTCAAGCACCCTGTGCCCAGGCAGGAGCATCCATGTGGGCTCTGCCACCGCAGTGGAGGTGGCTGCCGAGCAGCCCTGGTCCCCTCCCACATCACGCCACCTCTGCCAGCATCTGGGTGACAGCGTGCACTTGGGGAAGTGGCTCTTGTGGCTGTGCCATCGAGAGCTACCTCTTTTCTTTGCTGCTCTTCTTGGCAGCTGCAAGGCTGCAGCTTCTATTTCAAGGTTGAATTTGATGAGTTCCAGCTTCCAGCCGGGTGATCTTGTAATGACTTTGCCTGCAAACGAGCATCGCTCCTGCATCCCGCAGGCATTCCCTGAGTGAGGGTTGGGCTGGACACCAGCTCCCTTGAGCACAAGACGAAGGAATGGTTGGGATGGAGAAAGCCAAGCTGCCTGTGTCGACTCAGGCACTCTGTTCCCACACCTCCACCAGCCTGACTGGCAGGAGAGCTGTTGGGTTCCTCCAGCATGATGTGCTTCCCACAGAACCAGGTTGGGCGGCATCTGCTCTGCTCTGTGGGTCTCCATGTCCCCAGGACACCCCAGCGTCTTGCTTCTGGGCTGTGAGGAGCATGAGCCCCTTGACATGACCAAGGCTGGTTTTGATGCAAGGTCCTCCTTGCTTCCCATGAGGACCATGTCCCACCAAGGGAGGATGAGGAGGAGTTTCTACTAGAGGAAGCTACTCCTCTCCAGCAGGAGAGGCAGGAGAGCGGTGGCCTGGCCCAGCAGATATGGGACACAGCTCTCCCCACCACAGTCTGCCCACCCTGTCCCTGATGAGACTCCTGCCCCTCTGTGTGGATGAATCAGGTCCTCCTTTTTCTGAAGCAGCCCTTCCTGCCCCTTGGGGGCTGCCTGCCCTTCCTTTGCTGCCCGTGGAGGGGCTGGTTGCTGCTCCCAGCCAGGCCAGGTGAGCCCCCAGAGAGCCCCGTCCCGTGCAGCTGGTCTCGGTGGCACGTCATGCTCTGCACCCAGTCCTGGCTTTGCTGCTGCTGGCACCCTGGGGATGCCCACCCTTCACTCCCCTGGCCTCCAGCAGCCCACAGCCTCAGCACCACCCAGCTCTTCCCCCTCCAGACCTGTCCCCACTCCCCTCGCCCCGCCACCCCTGGGCTGCCATGGGTCTGTGGGGAGACCTGTCTGCAGTCCCCTGGGGGCTGAGGACAGCGCGGGGGGCAGAAACACGCCCAGGTGGCATGGGGCCGAGAGGAGGAGAGGGAAGGGGGTCGGGAGACAGGGCAGCCCACCGCCCAGCTTGGCTGCGCCGGCTCCCCTCCCCGGCCCCACCATCCCATTTATTACCCCTCCGCCATTCATCGGGCCAGACAGATGCCCCCAAATAAATACCCCCAGACAATAGGGTGGGAGGGGCCAGCGAGGCTCCTCATGAATAAACATGAGGGTCTTTGGACACAGCTTCCTCTCTTTGCAAAATGGGACCGATTGTGCTGCAGGCGTTTAAAATTCAGCTGTGGTCGGGCTGTCTTCCAGTGCCCCCCGAACCGTTGAGGTGCTTCATTTATTTCATAATTTCCCCTCCTCCCCTCTCGGCGACAGACCTGGCTCTTTTCACGCCTTGTCCTCCCTCTTTCTTTCCTTCTTGCTCCCTTTCTCTCTATTTTTTTTTTTATCTTCCTTCCTTTTCCTACTCCTTGTTTCTTTCTCTCCCTGGCTTTTGTGCTGGGGGCCGTGACGAATGGCTCAGAAAAGAGGGTGCTGTGAGAAACTGGAGCTGCCGCTGGCGGAGTGGGTGGTGAGGACTTGGCGCTCGGGGGGCCCGGGGGGGTTCCGCCTGCGAGAGCCTGGCTGGGGGGCTCCCGCGCAGTGCTGGGACGGGGAGGCGGTGGGGTGGGACAGGGTCCCCAAGGGCCTTGCTGCCTGGGTGCTTGGAAAGCCAAGGATCGGGTCCCCCTGCCTGTCCCCCTGCCTGCGGGGAGCCAGCCCTGCCGGTGCCCATCCCAGCACTCCCAGCCTCTGGGGAAAGGTCTACCCCGCTCTATCACCCACTGTGGTGAAAAGCAGCAACGGCCAGGGGTGTCAGAGCACCCAAAAATTGGGAGATGCTGAAGGAATAAGGAGATGCCTGGCAGCCCTGGTTTTGGTGGACGGCTCCTTAGCTGGGGTTTGATGGACCCCTGGCCTGCTCCCTCACTGGGATGGACCCAGCAGGGCTGGTTTTTACATCCTCTATGAGTGGCTTGTTGGGATCTCGGACCACAGCATCGCCAACGGGCTCCCAACACCCCCATGGCCACACACACCACTTCGTCCCAGAACGTGGACGAAGGGGTGAAGGCAGAGATGGAGCAGCAGCAGGGAGTGGAGGGGTGGGAGCCCCAGGGCACCGGTGGCAGCGTGGCTCAGCATCTGGGGGATGTGCCAGCACCAGGGTGTTTCAGCAACCACGTGCTGAGATCCTGATGCCCATGTCCCTGGGAAAGCCATAACACAACCACGCTGTGCATGGGATGGTTCCACAGGTTGTGGCGCCCTGCGCCCCTCTCGCTGTGCTGCTCCGGGGGTCGGCAGGAGGATGCATGGAAAGGCTCATCCTGTCCTCAGGCCTCTCCCTGGTGGGGTGAGCAGCATCCACTTCCCTGCGGAGCTGCAGAAAGTCCCTGGGCAGCTCTGGTGTTGTCCTATGAGAAGGCACATCTACCCCTTCCCCACCTCTGTGATCATCTGCCTGGAGACCAGGCAAGGAAAAACGGAGTTTCTACCGAAGGGCTGGCAAGAAGGACACTGTGAGTGAGGTGTCCCTTGCCAGACCATCTCCCCTTGGGGACCAGCTGGCAGGGAGGCGAGGACCGTGCTGGCAGCAGCAGGTGCCTGTGGGGACAAGGGGACATCACCAGCTGCAGGCTGGGGGTGGACAGAGCCTCTGTCCAAACCCCCAGGGTCTCTCAGTGCCTGGGAACTTGGGGGATGGCTTCCTCAGCCCACGAGAGGATGGAGGGGTCCTCACCCAGGGCTTGGAGGTGATGCTGTGGGATGTGGGTGCTCATGTGAAGAGCCGCCATGCATCGCCCACCGCCACCTCCCGCCCAGGGACTGTGCCCGGCTGTCCCGGTGCCCGCTGGCGGGGTATGGCCGGCCGGCAGCCCACAGGAGGACGGGGCTGGCAGGCTCCAGCAGCAGGAGGGCTCCTGCATTACAATCCAGTACAATCTGTCCCCCTTCCCGCTGCCCAGCAGTAGGGGAGACGGTTACTGTTTAATCCCATTTGACAGCTCTTTCATCATCTGCCTGCCTCCCTCCAGCTTCCCCGTGGTTCCTCCAAGGCTCCTTTGTGGCCGTAATCAAAGCCTGGTGAGTGATGGCTGTTCGGGGGGAGGGAGGGAAGGGACAGCCGAGCGAGGATGGCTCACCCGCCGGGGGGGTGAGGGAGCACGGCCTTGTGGCAGCCCCGGAGAGCTACTGGGATGGGGATGGTGGGATCACAGGGTGTGGGTGCCTTTGCTGTGCAGCTCCTGCAGGTGCGGCGGTGGGTGGTGGCACAGCGAGCTGGACTGCATGGAGCACCTCCAGGGCTGGAAGCCATATTGGGCTGAGCATCCCCAGTGCTGGGAGTCGGACCAGAAGGAGCATCCCCAGCACTGTGAAACGGTCTGGATGGAGCATCCCCAGCGCTGGGAGAAGGACTGGGTGGAGCATCCCCGGTGCTGGGAGATGGACTGGACTGAGCACCTCCAGCGCTGGGAGTTGGACCAGATGGAGCATCCCCAGCACTGGGGGATGGTCTGGATGGAGCATCCCCAGCACTGGGACCCAGAGCACAGGGACCATCCCCAGCACTGGGATTCTGACTAGACAGAGCATCCCCAGTGCTGGAAGCCACATTGGACTGAGCATCCCCAGTGACAGGCGGGTGGCCTCCCCATGGTTAAGCTGGGAGGTCCTGGTGGGAAAGCAGGGCTGGTGTCTGAGCAGGGAACAGGCAGGAGGTCAAGGTCACAGCAAAGGTGGTCTCCCTGCAGGGCAGAGAAACAGATCTCCTCGTGCAGCCCCCTTCTGCCCATCCTCTGAGCATCCTCGTGGGGGCTGGAGCCATGCTTGCTCAGACCCGCCTGATGCCCCGGCTCTGCCTGCCTGTCACTCCTGGCGTGCGAGTGTGGCCCTGGGGGAGCACAGCTGCTCTCACCTATGACTGGGGACACAGTGCGGGAGAGGTTTTGGTGCAAGTCCCTCGGACAGCGCGCACTCCTTCCAGCACAGCATGGCTTGCATGTCGGGGTGAGCCTTGCCGTGCTGCAGGAGCCTCATCAGCAGAGAATCGAGGACCTGACCGCTCCAAAACAGGCTGGTCGCAGTCAGGGCAGGCTGCAGCAGATGAAATGGCCCCCAAGGGGTCCCCTGGCTTTGAAATTTCTGTGAAATTTGGGAAATCTGGCTCCAGCCTTCATCTGGAGGCTGTGCAGAGGTGAAGGGCCCTCTCCAGAGATTTTTGGCTGGAGGAGAGGAGCCCATCAGAGACTCATCTGTGGGGTCACCCACGGCATCCCCCTGCACAGCTCTGGCTGGACTGAGCCTCAGATTGCCCCAGTGCAGACCAGTGCTCAACCATTGCCACACCAGTGATGGAGCCATATGCGTCCGCAGGGACTGGAGTGAAATACCCTCCTGCCTGCATTCACGCTTCGGACAGGCACTCCGCATCCACTGCCTCATCACCACTAGCCTGGACTGACCCATCCTAAACTCACTGCTCTTTTTTTTTTTTTTTGTGTGTTTTTCAATAAGCATTAAACTTTTTGATGAATTGCAAAGCATCTGAAGGGCTGGGTCTCTCTCTGGGAGGACCTGGTGGTGCTCGGCACTGCAACTTTTCCTTGCTCAGCAGCAATGGAGCAGGGAAGTAAGGCAACACCCCCCACAAAAAAACATGCTACTGTGGCCCAAGGTAGCTCCCCCTGAGCCCCCGTGGCCGAGGGACACCCCAGTTCCCAGGGGAGGGAGCCTGCACGTCCTTGGGTTATCACACGCATCGCGGCTGGGTGATGGCGTTTCCCAAGAACACATGTTTCCTCATAAACCCAGGCTCTGCTTATCTCAAAGGGCACATCCGACAATTAGCTTATCTGCTGTGAAAGTGAGGAACGGCTTTGGTTATCTGGCTGGCTTCCACGGGCTTAGGAAAAAAAAAAAAGGGGAAAGAGCCCCTGGAAGATGGAGGCACATCCTCGGCTTCCTATAAATAAAGTGGCTGCGCTCTGAGTGTGCCGCAGACGGACTCCATGTGCTCGGGGTGGGGATCCGGAGGTGCCCCCTACTTTTAAGGATGCTCAGCGCTTCCCGCTGTGAAATCCTGCCTGCAGTTGCTGCCAGCTTTGCCAAACCATCACAGGCTCGGTGGCAATTTTTTGCAGGGTGGGTTGCAGCCTCCAGCTAAATTCTGGGGGGAAAATTTCAGCTGGAGAGCGTGGCTTGTTCCAAGAATGGGGATAAGGGAAAATAAAGCATTTGTCCATATTTTTTTAAAAAATTCTGCCTTTGAAGCAATTTGGCAAGTAGGGAGAGAAGAGAGGCTGAGATTTGTCTTGTGTCCCTGGAATATGCTCAAATTTGACCAAGCTAGAACACTTTATTTGGAAAAAAAATGTGGTTAGCACAAGCTCGGTGCAAACCTCTTCCATGGGAGCAGCTCCCATCCCGGGGCACAGGTTCACCACGTCCCGGCTCTTGCCCGAGCAGCCACCGAAGCAAAGGGCCACCTGTGTCCCAGGGGTGCCGAACCCCACCAGTGGCACAGGGGTCAGAGGAACGACACGAGGGAGCCTGCAGCCAGGTGAGCTCCATCCTCTGCTAGCTGTGCCAGGGCCATGCTACGCTTGACTTTGTTTTGGGTGATTTACATGGTTCTTCTCCTGTCCCATAGCAACCCTGTGTGAAGCACATGCACAGCAAAGCATGCACGTTTAGCCAGCCTTTGGCAGCATGGTCAAGCTGTCCTCTGTGCAATGTCCTTCAACCCCAAGGGTGTTTCTCCTCCCTGCCTGGCCCAGGACATGGCATCCCTCACTTGGAGAGAAAATTAAGGATTGGTTGAGTTAATTTGCTGCAGATTATTGTTTGAGGAGCCAATAGCCAAAAAAGCTGGTGGAGAGCCCAACTTTCCTCCCTCCTGGAGACTCCTGGAGCCTTTCTGATGGACTTTCTGAGCTTCTTCCTCCTGGACATCTTCTGGAGGCCGGCTGGTTTCCCATGTTCTGCTCTGAGGAAGGCATGGGCTGCCTTTGGAGGGGAGCTTCAGTTGGCTCCCCCCGCTCCTCTTCCTGCCTCCTGCTCTCCCCAAAATCCGTATGAAGAAACAAGTATCTTGTTTGCAAGCTAAAAACTAGAAATGATTTATATGTTTATAAGCCCAGCTCTGGCTCCATTTATTTTGGCAAAGGAATTGTTTGCATCTTTGCAGAATTCCTTCACCCAAACCACTCATTAGATATGAATTTCAAAACAGCCAGAGGGAGCGGGTGACTCAGGGGAATTAGCAAATGGCTTCCCAAAGCCTTTTACGTCAAGGCCAGAAGCTCGATTCCAGATCTTGATGCCAGTGGCCCAGAAGGCATTGTCATCTAATGTTGGGTCAGTGACTGCAAGTAAACGAGCGCATTTGAGGATCTTGGTCTTTGACTCCTAGCTGGCAGGTGCCTTCACTATGAGAAACCTCAGCTGAGAGAGAAGCCAGAAAAGACAGGAAGAGAACAATTCAATCAATGAGCTTTCACTGGACATGACGACGTCAGATGCAGGGGCTGGCTGAGAAGCAGAGATGTTCTACCACATCCCTTTCACCCCAGCGTAGAGATCTGGGGACTTCTGGAGAGGACATTTGAGGAGGATCAGCTTTGAAGTCTGGAGATGGGGAGAGCCTGTGACAGCTGGTGCCTCTGCTGCGGGTTTAAACATCACCTTGATTTTCACCTGGAAGCTAATAAGAAAATTATGTATGGAGATGACACCAGCTTTCACTGTTCTCTGAACCGACAAAGCAGCCATCGGGTGTGATGCTGTCCCGTCGCCTTGTCCTGGCAGAGCTTCTTGACTTGGGCCAGCGCTGGGAATGGGAGCATTGTCTCAGGCTATGTCTCAGGCTGCTTTGGCTGAGGAGATGCATGTGTGGAGGACATTGTGTGCCACCATGTGGGCTCTGGACACTTTCAGTGCCCTCAGAAATGTGTGTTTGGTATGGGAGAAGGAACAGTCACGTCTTTTGTTAGAGAAGGCCTATGAGGAGTGGGACCAACCAAGATCCCCCTCGCAGGACAGCGTTCTCTCCACCCTGGACCAGGCAGCCTGGACTACCTGAGGCGTCCCACCCTCTGAAACTCCATGGGTACTTGGCGATGGTGTCCCCAACCTCCACGTCACCAGTTTTTCCTGGAGGCACAGCTGGAGGTCCATCAGGCAGCATGCCCTGCAGCAGCGGTGCCAGGAGCCTGCGTTCACACTGCTGGTCCTTGCCCATGTGTGTCAGGGAGCTCATGGTGCCACCAAGCTCCCGGTCTCCATCCCCACTCTACCCCAACCTGCCCCGCGCCCCCACCTTGGCGTGCCGGCTCGCTCCAAGCCAGCCTTGACTCCTTGTCTCACAAGTAGAGATGAAAATAAACTCTAGTGAAGGGTCCTTTAACTTTCTCTACTCGAGTGAAAATAAATGCGATTTCCCCACCACCCAGCCCTGTAAATTCCCCGCACTGTGAAATATCTTCCAGATATAGTAAAGAGACGGCTTTCGTCTATTTTTTTTTAAACATCTTTAACTGCTGTATATATTTCCAGGGAGACGTAATAAGCGCTACAGCTAATTTATCTGCGTGTACTGTAAATATTTTCAGGAGATAGCAGAAAGGATTTCAAACACATGGCTGGGAGGATTGGCACACAGTGTGTGCTGGGTGGGAAGGACACCTTTAACCCTTCATGTGCCACATCCCTTCCCTTCGCTTCCTCTCCATGTGTCCCCCCTGCAGCATCTTCCCCCCGGCCCACGGCTGTCCCTCCAGCCTGAAGTCTGGCCAGCAGATGCTTGGTTTGAACGGGGCCAAGAGGTTTGCTCTTCCCCTTGACTTCAAGTTCCTTGCTCTGGGGGCGCTGGGAGCACATCTCTGACCCCCACTGCCTGCAGCCGTGCCCAAACCCCTCCATCCCTGCTGCTACAAGCACAAGACAAGCTTTGGGAAGAAAAAAATGCCTGCTCGGGCAGCTCAACGAGTGTCTTGCAGCCCCAGCAGCCTCTGGGTTTCAGCAGAGCTTTCAGCCCCAGCGGGGGGAAACCAGGGTTCCCAGTGACTGCTGAGCACTGGGGCTGGGCCAGGAGGCTGGGAAGGGCAGGGACCGTGGTGCTTGCCGCAGGCTTTGGTCCCCTGTGTCCCTGGGGGGATGGTTGGCCCCTTGGGGTGCTCTGGAGCCCCGGGTAGGAGTCCTGCAGAATAATGAGCCTTGTCCCCCAGACAGCCCATTCCCAGGGCTCTTGGCTGGGATGGGAGAGACCCTGGGCGATGGAGAGCTGGGGGGGCAGAAGGTGGCAGGATGCAGGTTCGGGTGGCTCTCCAGCAAGCAGGCACCTGCAGATGCAGAGATCCCTGTCCTTCTTCCACCCAGCTCAGGTCCAGGGGATGCAGGAGCGGGGAGATGCTGGGACAGAGCCCACCATGTGCCCATGGACCCACTCCTGGCACGGTGACCCCCCCGCCATACATCCCACTCGTCACCCCATCCATAGTGCCATGATCCTCTAGGGACCATGACCCCTTTTGGGGAAGAACTCTTGCAGGGATGGGTCAGATGGGGGTCAGAAGCCATCTTTGCTCTCCCTGTGCCCCAATACCGCCCACGAGCTTCCACGGGGGGATGTGAACCTTTCCAGGGGAAGGTCTGGGGAGGAAGCCATGGGGTGCGGGGCTGGGGGGGAGCAGAGGTCTTTCATCACGCAGCTGATGTCTGGTGTCAGCAGGGAACCGCACAAAAAGCACATTCAATTCAATGCCTGCTATTAAGCCAACCCAGCTCTGCGGCACGAACAGCCTGTCCTGAAACTGCGGGTCACCGCAGCTGGGCCAGTCACCCTGCTGAGGGGTCTGCCTGCCGGGTCGAAGAGGTTGCGCACCCTCCCATCGCCGCCCTCGCCTCCGCTGCGAGCTCTCCTTGAGCCCCTGCCTCCCGCCCGCCTCGTGGAGGTGATGTGGCCAGGGCGGTGTTTCCCCTGGGATTCTTCTACAATAAGCCCCCTCCTCTGCTCCGGCCACATCTGCACAGCAGCATCCCCCCTCCTGAGCCCCTCCCAGGGGCCGGGATCCTGGGATGGCTGGGGTTCCCACGATCCCATCAGCTGGGTGCTTCTGGCTCGCTGCAGCCGGGCGCTGCCTTGGCGAGGGCAGCTCTGGGGCTCTGCTGGCACGTGGGCACGGGGACGATGCACTAAGGCTCTGTTAGGAAGGGAGATGGGATTTTCCCCGCTGTTTGCACAAGCCATTGAGGTTTTGGGACTCCTCTCCATCAGCTGAGCGCTGGGATCATGTGTGCAGGCAGGCTCTGATTTTAGTGCAGGCGTAGCTCTGATCCAGACCAAAAACCGGAGGGGTTGTGGTCCCTTTGGCTTGTTGGAAAGCATCACCTGAGCCCTAGATAGGGCAGTTCCTCCCACCAGCTCTGGCTGTACGGCAGGCTGAGGGTTTTGGGGCAGGAAAGCTGCCCTGCGGTCACTGGGAGGGCAGCCTGGCAGAGGCGAGTCCCCCCCTGGCAGCGGCTAGGGATGCATCGGCTGCATCCTTCTTGAGATCTGCTCCCCAGCCTCCTTTCTTCATGATGTAATTTGACGCAGAGCAAGGACACAAGGTACCTATTGACTTGGAGCCCACTCAAAAAGCCATAAAAAGGAGATAAAAGCCTTTAAATGCTAAGCTTGTCCGAAGAGACAATAAAAGGCAAATGTCTTCCCAGCTTTACATCTATGCCTTTTTACTTGATTTATGGGGTTTTTGCTATATTCCTTCATGGTTTGTGACTCTTCAAGCTGTTCAACTGTCATAAAAGGCTCGTGGAAGCAAACTGCATTAGCCAGGGGTTCGTCTTGTCTTCAAATCCATCCCTTAGGCCAGGCTGGTCCTGCTGCAGGGTCCAGCTTGGGGTCTACGATGGCCTTTGCCCAATGTCCTGCAGGGGAGGGCAGCTTGGGGTGATCCCAGATGCCCCGGGCAGCACCCAGGCCACCGCAGAGGCACAGGGAGGGTGTCACAGCCGCAAAGAGGAAGAAGAGAGCAAAGAGAAAGGGCCCAAGTGTTTCCATTCAGCCTCTGGGTGAGCGGCGAAAAGTTTGGGCGCTGGATCTGCAAAGAGGATCCAGATGGGGGGAACCGCAGCTGCTCCTTGCGAGCGGAGCCTGGATGTCTTTGGGGATGTGGGGTGGAAGGTTGGCGGGGGGCAGCCCCGGGGCTGGGGGGGCTGTGGGAGCGGGGGGCGGGAGGCAGCCATCCCCACACAGCCAGTGTGTGCAGATCTGGAGCTAATCAGCCCTGAGACAGGATGCATGCGTGTCTGTTGGGGCAGGGCTATGAAAGCAATTGCGCTCAAAACAATGCTTCCCTCGTCCGTTTCGTTCGGAAGCGAAGCTGTGAGCCCAAACGTCCTCAGCTGACTCTCCCGGTCCTCCTGCTTCCTCCAAGAGGGAGGAATTGATGGAGACATGAGGATTGGCGCAGCTGAGCAGGAGCCTGTGTGCTTTCGCATCACCCAGTGCCGGTGCCCTCAGGCCAAGCACCCTGGCTTTGCCTGCCGAGCCAGTTGCTGGCTGTGGCGCTGGGCAGCTGAGCAGGTGTAAAGCTGGGGGCTCTCAGATTGGTAATTGAACACTTCCCTGCCTTCCTGCCTTCCTTTGGTCTTCCCAAACCAGCTCTCATTGCAGGAGAAGCAGCAATAGGGCTTGCATCGCAGCGAGGACAGAGGGGATGCTCTGAGCCAGTGTGGATGTGGGGACGGGATGGTACCAGGGTCCGATGGGCATTGCCTCTGGGATAGTGCCACAACAGTGGTGGGGCACAGCTCCTCTGAGGTGGGAATTGTCCCACATGGACTGGGAAGGTCCTGGGTGGCCAGGTAGGGGGTCCTGGGGGCACCCAGGGTCATCCCTGCTCCCTCCCTGCAGCCGGTGGCCCTGCTGTCCCCTGCCCTTACTCCTGATGGGCAGCAGCAGCCCTGAGACGTGTGACCCCTGTGCGGGGACAGCCTGGCCTTGCCTTGCAGCAGCCCAGGAAGGACATGTGTGTCCCGGCAGGTCCCCCTGCCCTGCAGCATGGACCCCTGCAGCGCTGCCCACAGCAGCATCCCCTCCCCGGTGCCACCCTGTTCTATCGCACCCCCAACCACATTTCGTTTTCTTTTCTGCAGGGAGAGGCACACGCAGCACTACGTTTTTGTGTGCCCATTCCCAAAACTGCCAGGCTCCAAGTCCAACTTCTGCAGCTTCAACCGGTGGCTTCAGGTCTCCCCTCCCTGCTCCAGCTCTGTGGCTAGGCTCCCCCAGGACCCCGGCTCACTGACCCTCCATCACCTCTCACGCTTACTGCCAGCCTGCATCCCAATGAGGGGGGGGTTTGGGGGTCCTAGGAGTGGGGAGCGATGTGGGGGAGCAGAATTTAGCCTGTCCTTAAAGGTCTCTAAAAATATATATTTTCTTGCCTGTAAAAAAATTAGTAATTTTAAACCGCAGGCAAATGCTTCGCATTCCTGAGCAATGCTGCCCTCTGTTTACTGCCCTTATTGTTCTCAATGAGCTGGAACCGTGGAAATGAATATTCGCTCCGACCCCATCCTTCGCCCTGAGAAAGAAAGGAAGAAAGAAAGAAAAGAGGAAAAAGGACCAAAACTGCTGAAGGAAAACAGAGTCATTCTCCCCATGATTGAGTGAAAGAATAACATGGGACCGTGGAAACAGAGCTGCCAGGGCGCAGCAATTGATTTAAAGTGGGATCTGAATGCTGTCACCGCCGTGGGGTGCAGGGCTCACCCTGCTGGGGCTTGCTGCTGGGGTCCTCGAGCCACCTCTCCAGTACGGAGGGGAGATGTTGGCTGTGGGACAGGGGGTCAGACGCTTGGGGGTTACTGGCAAAGGACAGGAAGATTTAAAGCTCAGCCTGGGGCTTCCTCTGCTTAGGTTATCTCAGGCTGGGGCATTGCTGCAGACCACACAGGCACACGCCGAAATAATTTTTACTGGTTCCGCAATATAACGGGCCGCACATGGGGCCAGGAGCCGTGCTGTGCTGACAGGCTGCCTCGGCACGCCAGCGCGGCGTGGGGCTGCGGGCGTGCTGGGCTGCAGGGGGACAGGAATCGGGCTGCAGGGGGGACAGGCATCAGGGGGACTTGCATCGGGCTGCAGGAGGACATGCATCAGGAGGAGATGCATCGGGCTGCAGGAGGACGTGCATTGAGCCTTGTAACCTTGTCCTCCGTCTGACTGAGTGCTTCCAGGCTGCTGGAGGCAGTAGAGCAGAGACCCTGCCCACCAGAGGACTCCAAGGCCCATCACCTGGTTTTCTCTCCCCAAGTCAGGAACCCATTGCCTGGGAGGGTTCCTGAGGGAGCTGGGAGGGTCTGGGAGGATTGGAGAAACCAGGCGAGCTTTGGGCTTTGCAGCAGGCAGCCCCATGCCCCACTGCACCCCGTTCCTGAGATGGGTACGGGGATGCTGGGGACGGGACCTGCTTAGACCCAGGTCCCCTCAACATTCACCTGCGTCCCCGGCTTTGGGGATGGCTGCGGGGGGTAGCGCTGGGTGCTGGGCTGCCCAGGGTGGGGGGGACCCCGCCATCCCGCATGGGGGGCGAAGGCAGTCGCTGCTGGCAGGACGAAGTCCCCATCCCTCCTGCACTCCCTCAGTTAATCATCACGTTGTGTAATTGCACCAGTGGCCGAGCGGGCAGCCCGTGAGGACTTGCCTGCAGGTGTGGGGCGAGCCGGGGGCCCGGTGGGCCACGGACGGGTGCAGAAAGCTTTTAACTGGAATAGGGTTACAGACAGGCAGCCCAGCAATGCCAGGGATGCGAGGAATCCCCTACCTGCTTCAAAAGGACGCTTTCTTTATCGGCTAATTAAAAAAAGGGCAGCGGTAGGGGGGGACCGGCGTGCACCTGCACTGGCAAACACACGGCCAAGAAAGGGGGAAGCGAGGGACTGAGCTGGGAGCGGGAGCGAGGAGGGGATGAAGGGACCGCAACGGAGGGCAGTGTCATAAGAGCAAGGACTGGGACCAGTCAGCACCTCCAGGACCCCATGTCACCGCTGGTCAGGATTCCATGCCCCCGCTGCCGCCAGCCGGTTGTGCCAGGCAGCCCTCGCCTGCTGCCCGCTGTGGCGGTGCAGGGGAGAGGCTGTGGTCAGGTCACCTTCATCCCCACGCAACAGCATCCCTCTGCCTGCCAGGTCCCAAGGGAGACACCCAGGCTAGGAAGCACCTCCACGGGTGATTTATTGGCGGGGTTTGTATTAATCCATAGGGATGCATCCTAGCTGGGTAGTCTGGTGTGAGCTGTATGCACTGCCACAGCTCCACGGCGGTGCCCTGGCCAAGTTCTGCACTGCTCAGCTCTTGCTTTTCCTTTCCTCTTCCTCAGTTGTTATTATTAAATGGGAAGAGTGTTTTAAAATTGAGGTTTTGGTCAAAATGGCTCCTGCAGTGAATCAACCTCAGCAGCCTCGGCACAGGCAAAATTTCCAGTAGCAAAGAGCAAATTATTATTGGGGCCAATGGGGGTGAGCGGTTTTCCGATCTGGCTCCTCTGGTGTCCAGTGAAAGCAGGGCCAGGGACGCAGCATCTCCCACCCTTCCCACAGGATACATGGGGACGGAGCATCTCTGAACTCTCCATCCCTCCAGAGGCTCCATTTGAAATTGGCTGGCGGCTTTGAAAGTTATAGAGCTGGACAGACAGACATACCCGCACATACCGCGACTGCAGAAACCTCGTTTGCTTTGGAAACCGAGCCAAAAAAAGAAAGGGAAAAAAAAAAAAAAAGAAAAAAAGAAAGGATGAAACATAGCGGAAACGAGCCATTCATAAGCTGTAGGAGCAGTTTGGACAAAGAGCCCAGCACTGATTTAATGAGATCATTTCACACCTTTAATTAAATAGGTGCAACTGTGTGCAGGGAGGAGTCTGTGGGCACTGAGACAGCTTGGGTGTGTGCAGGATGGAGTAGCCCAAGGATGGAGGAGCCGGGCTGGTCGCTGCGGCCGCACTGACTGGTTCCAGCTCTGGAGAAAGGGAGGGAACTGTCACCGAGCGCATGGAAGAAACCCCAGAGGGGACTGTCATATCCCAGTTCCACACTGGCATGCCGCAGGGATGGACACCCCCCCCCCCCCCCACCGCCGTGAGGGCAGGGAATCCCCAGATCCCAGGGAGATGCTGGTGGCACCTCGCTGAGGCCAGGCTGGGATGTCTTCCCACCTGCTGAGCCTCAGTTTCCCCAGCTGTGGAGCGCAGGCTGGGATGCCCAAGGAGCCCTGGGAGGTGGCAGAAGGAGGATTCAGGTGGACAAATATGAGTGCTAGCCAAAATTCAGCTGGACAAAGGGTCTGGGTCTTCTTATAAACCTCCTCCACCCACCCCCAAATGGTCCTTGGGTTTCCCAGGAGGTCTCTAATGGTTCTGCTGCCCACCACCCCGCAGGGATGTTGGCCATGGGGCTGGGTGCCGTCCCACTGACGCCAGCAGTGGTGACAGATGTGTTCTGGCAGTGACAGCACCCAGCACAGTGTCCAGGACGAGTACCCGGGGGGTGTTACCACCATGGGTCACATCCTGTGTCATGGCCCAGACCCAGCCTGTGCCCACCCCTTGCAGGGGCAGGGCTGGGTGATGGGGACGCAGGGTGGAGGCTGAGGCAGCAGCATGTTTTAGGGAGTGCCTGGGTTTGGGAAGCTTCCTGGAGCCCCCAGCAGCCCCCCCTTTCTCCCCGGAGCAGAGGGGCTTCAGCACAGCCCCCCAAGCGCGACGCTGCTACAGCAGGGTGCTTTCCCTGCTTTGCTCTGGCTCTGCTCCTGGCCAGCCCTGCCCTGCCAGCAGATGGGAAAGGCACAGTGCTCTGGGGACGGAGGTGGGAGGAGAAGGACAGGGACGAGGATAGCTATACCTTGGGCTTCACACGCCCCTCTTGGCTTAGCATCGCATCCCCTCCCTGCCTGGCAGCCGGGCTCCGCGTGGATCCACGCCAGCGGAAAACAAATGCCCTTCCAGCCCCTCATGGCAGGCAGTGGGGCGGGAGGGTGGAGGAGCAGGGGCTGGGGGGCTGTGCAGGAGGGGAGGACCCCCAGAGCCCCTGCCATGGGGCAGGAGAGGACCCCTCCGTCCCTGCTGCAGCAGGTCCCTGGGCAGGGTGGAAGCACAACTGTGGCCATGGCGGGGCTAAAGGTTCTCCCCCCACCCTGCTGCACCCTGAGGATCTGCACACAAGGGCCCCTCTCCCTCCATCCCCCTTTTGCAGGAGCAGGAGCGGCGGGAAGCGATGCTCAGCCTTGGCAGAAGCATCGTGGCGGCATCGCAGGGACATATGGTGCCGGCCGCACCGCAGCCCAGCGGGGAGCTGTGGCATGGCCGGGGCCAGAGTCACGCAGCGAGGGGGGGGCCAGCACAGAGCCCCAGCCGTGGCGGACTGGGACCGTGGTGGGGTCAGGCCTTTGCAGGATCAAACCCCGTGCCCTGGTCCGGATCACAGGGCTGGTCCGTGTTGGCTGCTCCCAGCCCAGCTCCCCGAGGGCAGTGGGGGGCAACCCAGCAGGGGGTTCCCAGGTTTCTAACACCGCTTGGGTTGGTGCCACCTCCAGACACACTCCCTGTGCTCCTCAGATGTCCAGGGAAGAGTTTGCAAGGACTGTCCCCGTGGCACGATGGACTGGTGCCGGTAGGACCTGCAGGCAGCTGAGCATCTGCCCGCACTGCCTCTCGCTGGGCAAGATCTGGGATGTGGTTCCAACCTGGGAGATGGAAGTTATTTTAATGCACAAGTTTCTTGCTGAGGCACTGCAGCTCCCAGCTTTCCAGCACATCTGCCCTGGTCAGGGGCCTCGGCACGTCCCTGTTCCCTGACTCTTATCCCCATGGCAGGAGGAGAGCCATTTCCCCATCCCCTGCCAGCTCTCCCGTGGGACAACATACTGCCGCTGCCCCGTGCCAGGAACGACATGGTCCCACCGTGAGCCCTCGCCTCGCATGGGCAAACACATGCAAATCTGTCCCGAAAGTCGGCGTGCCAGGTTCATCCTAAAAAACACCTGCTCGGATCCTGCAAACATGGCACATGTGCGAGCTGGCCGCTGGGGACTGCCCGGGACCCGGCTGACGGCTGCCGGCAAGCAGAGCTGCTAGCAAGGCCGGTACTGCCCTTCCTAAAGCTGTCCCTTTCCGTCCCTCTACCTCAGGTGGTAAATTTTATAGGAAAATTTCAGGGAAAGGGTGTGGAGCCTGGCAGCTGCTTGAGCAGTTTGAAGCCGAGTACAGGATTTGGCCGGGTTTTCCAGCGTGTGCGATGGTTTGCTTGGCCACTCATGTCTCCCCGCTCGGCAGCAAGAGCCTGTGGCTCGGCCCGATGGAGCTTGGGGTGAAAATAGCAGGTTTGGTTAAAACGTCTGTCCTCTGAAACCTCGGCATTGGTAGCAGCTTGGCACATCCGGTCTGTGATGCCACTGGCTGCTCCGCGCAGCTCCTGCTCAGGTCCCATGTGATGAGTTGTGTCTCTGCTCAGCGTGGTGGGACTTTCCCCCAGGACATGACCCCCAGATGACGCATCCATCCCTGCTCAGTCCTGGCCCCCGTGGGCTCCCTCACCACCATCCTGCTCCTGCTGCTGCCTCCCACCTGGCTCGATTGCCTTCATCCCAGGCACGTCTGATGGAGCCGGGCAGGCGCAGCTCTGCTGCCCGTCACAGTGCAAGGAGGTGCTCCCCGGCCTGAGACGCAGCTCCATGACGTCTTCAGCTTTTCCAGAAGAGCTGTGAGAAGCTGAGCTGCCCCAGAGGAGAACCTGGGGCCGGGGGGAGTGGTAGAAGGGAAGAGGGGGAGTTTCCCCTCCTAATTTCAATAAACTAAATGAAAGGGGTGGAAAATTGGTATTTCATGCAAAACTTGGCGAAGGTTAAACCACTTCCAGATGCTGTCTCAGAAGGTTTTGCTCCAACCTGATCTGTTGCAGATAAAGTCGTAGACGCCCCTGCCAGATATTGTATTACATGCCAGTGGAGTTTCCAAACAGCGCCATGATCCAGGTGGCATTTTGTGCTGTGCTGTCCCATAAAGGGAACAGAAAGGACCCAGAAATGTCCCCACGGCTGCAAACCCATCATGGGACTGCACCACGCACCCCTTGGTGCAGACAAAGTGGGGCAGGTGGTTGGGGTGGCCACGCATGGCAACCCCGTGTGGGGACCAGGCAGTGGGCAGCTGCCAACATGAGGGACACCTTGCCCCTGGCCACCACCATGGCCCTACCCCCTGCACACCTTTCCATCAGGACCATCTCTGGCTTCTCCCTCTGCTCCTGGTCTGACCCATTCCCATCCCTGTGGGCTCTGCTCTGCACCCCATCACCCCCATGGCACCTGACGTGCAGCGGAGAAGACGCGGCAGGGTGACTGGTGGTGATGCAGGGGCTGTCTTCTCCATAACCATGGATACGGGAGACCAGAAGCTCCCTTGGTCATGGCTCTGAGTTGAGGTCCAGGGCTCCGCACAACAAAGCCCTGCAGCTCTCAGCCCCGCTGACAGCTCGTGCCTACCCCGGCACTCCCAGGATGGGGCGCGCCACCACGTGTAGCTGATGCGCAGGGTGATTTTAAGGTTGGGGAAACTGAGGCAGGGCTTGAACAGGAGTTGCCTGCACCTCTGTGGCTGCTGCTCGGCTCCAGGCCTGCCTGTGTGGAGGAAATGGGGCTGAGATGCAGGTTTGGTGCGGGCCAGCAGCGGGGCCGGCAGCGGGTCCAGCACACCTGCCCGGAGCAGGGACATAGCCGGCATTCCTGTCCCCGGAGCCCCCTTCCTGCCCCCCTGCGGGCCCTGCGCCCCCGCTGCCTTTCGGCCTCCGCTTGTTTTCTTAGCAGGCGGGTCCCGCGCTCGCCGAGCCCAACAATTTCCTGCCCGGGCAAACACATTCCTCTCCTCCATTGCAGGTCTCTCCAGCCGTCTTCCCACCTTGGTGCTGGATGCTGCTGCCCGTGCCGTGTCCCCGCTTCTGACCCCCACCCCCCCGTCACAACTTGTCCCAGCTGGGAAATAAAGCAAAGCCTGGGGATGTGGGATGCTGACGTTTGTGTGAGCCTCCCGTGGTTTTGGGGTGCTAAAGGAGTTGATGTCTGTCCCCCTTTGCAGTGTTGGGGGACTGGCTGAGCACCCGTGGGGGATGGTGATGTGGAGTGGGAGCCAGGGGGCCCAGTCCAGCCCCAGCCCAGGCGTCGGCTTGGAAACACTGCTGGCAGTGCCAATGGCGCTGGGGATGTCCCCGGGCTCATCGATGGGAGGCAATCCTGGGGTCCCCCTGCCCCCCGGGAGCCTGCGAGCAGTATGGACAGAGCAGGGTGATGCTGGGCACTCTCCTGCCCCTGCTCAGGGCACTGCTTGGGTGGGCTTTCCTCCTCTACAAGCTGTGGGAACCGAAAAGGCGGCAGAGCAGTGGAGGGATGGTGACCCGGCATGGCTGGGGACAGACAGCGTGGCACTGGGGGAGCGGCGTGCCAAGCCCAACACTGATGGGAGGGGGTGAGAAGGGAAGCGGTGGGGAAAGTCCATCAGGTCCACCTTGGAGACCACCTCCCCGGCTGGCTGGGGACCACAGCACAGGGACCAGCTGCGGAGGATTGCGGCCAGCGTGACGTGATGGGACATGGGCCCCGAGCCAGAGGGACCCCCGTTTTTGGGGCTGGTGCTGTTGGCAGACGGGGTCTGGAGGCGGGTAGGTGGTGGGGGGGAGCCTGGTGCGGGCAAGGCTGCCAGACGTGCCCTTCCCTGCTGCCCCCCCCCCATATGCTGCCAGTACTCCTACCCACCCGGGCCGAAAAGAAAGAAAAAAACCCCGGCCCGCCTGTCAGGAAACCTCAAATCAAGGCCAATGTTTTCGAAAGGTTTTTTTCTCCTCTCTCCTTTAACACATCTGCCAATATAATCTGACCTTTTCCAAATAAATAAAGCCCGTGCGCTCCAGCTTTGATCCTGCGCTCCAAATTTTCTATTTACTTAATTGGCCCATCCAAGGTCTGAGCGAGCCGTGGGCCGGCAGCTGCCGCCGCCGCATTCCTGGGGGCTTATCGCCGCCTGCTCACCTGGTTGTCATTACCACGGCCGCCCCCGGCCCCACGCCCCTGCCGCGGCCACCTGAGCCCCACCACCCCTGCCCCGTGCTCTGGCCCCCCACTCCCAATGGGTACCCTGCCCTGCTGCCGTGGGGTGGGACCGCGGGAGTGGGCACGCCCCATGGGGGTCTCATGAAGGATCCGGCTCATCCGGTGTCCACGCTTGGCACTTTCACACCGCTCCACCCCACATCCATCCCTGGAGAGCAGCTTGCTCCGAGGGAGAGGGACCCCACACAATGTGGGATTGGGCTCCGCTAATCCCACTGCTGTGGAGGAGTCGGGGGCTTCCCCAGCAGTGTGGGGAAGGATGCTTCTTCAGGAAGGGGACCCGAGCTTGATTCGCTGCTCAGAGATGCTTCTGTCTCTGTGCAGATTGTATCCTGGTAATCCTCCCCCGGATTAGGGACGGCAAATGTCCCCTGTCATAGCAGGAGGCAGCAGAGAGCTTTGATGCCACATGGGGATGAAGGCTCTGGGCACCCACAGAAGGTCACCCCCGAGCAGCAGCAGTCCCTTGTCTCCCAAGGCCTTCTCTGCCAATGCACCAGGTCATAGTGGGGACCAAGCCCTCCTGCTGCAGAGGACTGCTGAGCAATGGCCATGGCTGACACCTCTTCGTGCCCTGAGACATGCAGGGCTGGGACCAGCAGAGATGGGAGAACAGTGTATCCTTCTGCAGCACCGCCTGTGCCTGGGGAGAGGAAGCTGTTGGACCACAGGGAAAAGGAAAGGTTGGGTTTCTCCTGTGCCCTCAGCAGATGCCTTTCAGCTGTTATTTTTTGGTCCAGAAAAAGGAAAGAAGTGGAGGGAAGGCTGCAGACAGACCCAGACACGTGCCTTGGTCCTGCGTCTTTCCTCCACGCACTGGCTAAGGTGGTCTTGGTCCCTGCCCTGAAGAGGCAAAAGGTGATCCTTCTGGCTGTTGTTCCTCTGCTTCTTCCAGCAATAACTGAAGGGCGTGAGTGGGCTTTGGGACCCTGAAGCTAGCAGGCAGGAGGGGAGAGCAGCATCCAAAGGGACCCGTCTCCAAGCAGGAGGGTCAGCCTGAGCGTGGGCACCACTGGGGTGACTCAGAGCCTCTTGTGGGCAGGTCCCAGCCATTGCAGCCCTGTGACAGCACGCAATGCCTGCTGAGGTAACCACATGCAGGCAGGGTTTGGCGATGGGAGGGATGGCTCAGCTGTCCTTTACTTCTCCACCCTTGATTGCTTGGACTCGATGATCTCAAAGGTCCCTTCCAACCATGAAGATTCTATGATTCTATGATTTCTCGCTCTTGCTGGGGAGGGAGGTCTCTGCTTAACCTGGCCCAGCTCAGTGACATGGGAAAACATCGGCACGCAGAGTAACCTCTGATGTGTGGGAGGCCCTGGATGAGCCCTGGGGAGCTTGTCCTGGTACTTGGACACTGCTGAGGCATGAGGATAGATTCCAGCTCCCAAAAAAACCCATACGGTTGGCCACAAGTCCTGGGTTCTGGGCACTGACCAAAATGAGATGTGGGAGATGAAAGCCACTTCCAAGGCCCTAGAAAGTGCTTGGGTTTGACTGGCAGCAGTAGTGGCCCTTTTCCTTATTGATCCTCAGGATGGTGCAAGTGAAGGGATGTGGATGGCCCTGGCCATGGTTACTCCCCTGGACCAACCAAGCCCATGCCCTGGGTTGTAGGAAGCTGAAGAGCAGCAGGTTAGAGGAGACCATGGCTTGGCCCTGGAGTAAGAGCAGTGGGAGCTGAGGCCAGATGTGTAGACGAGGTGGTGAGGCTCGAATGGATGGACCACAGCCTCTGCAGGGCACCCAGCACGGGGAAGCAGCTGGCCTGGTGTGGAGGGTGCCACCCGGCACTGCCCTTGTGCTGGGGTGCCAGTCCTCCTCCCAAGCAGTCTATTATCTCCCAGTTCTGCTTTTTTATGTCATGGCTCATAATTTATAAACTCTTGGTGGGAAGAAGGTATATTTCACTCCTGAGCACCCCTGTGTGGCGTTGCTGGATACGCCGGCTCAATGACGGATGGGCACTATGGGGCTGGGGGCAATGGACCGCATCCAGGGCACTGCAGAGGAACACCCCCCAAGAGCAGAGGGCTCTGTGGTGCCGGCTCGGGCAGCTGACAGATGTGCCACGTCAAGCCCATGAAGGATGACACCTCCAGCGGCTGCCGCTGGCTGCTGCAGCGGGGTGTCGCGGTACGCGGAGCGTGTCCATCTCAGGATGGATGTCACCCCCTTGGCTACGCCGGCTTTCGTTGACATGCTCTCCCCGCTCACCCGGACAGCTCTGGGGCTGGTATAAATCCTCATAGTCCATTTACACTGATGGCGATGATTCAGTATGAGTCGTCTGTCCAAGAGCTCCTTTCTGTGGGGAAGCAGCCCCAGGACCGCCGGCGTGCCTGTGCCCTTCCTGCCTCTCTAGCAGCTGGTTGCTCAGCTGAATTCACCCAGGGATTGAGAAAGGTCTTTGCTTTGCCTTGCTGGGAAAGCCTTGCTGCTAGAGATCTCAGATGTCTTCACCACCCAGACTGTCCTGCTGCACCCCTATTCCCGGCTCTTTGAAACCGCTTGCAGATACCTCCTCAGTTGCCTGGCTCTGCCTCGTCCATCACAGGCAGCACTGCTATGAGCTCACCCACCCTCTCCACATCCCTCTGCTCAGGTGAACTGGTTGTTTCCAAGTGAAAAGCTCAGCCCACTGATGCTTCCCAGTGATACCCAGCAAGGTCCCAGACAAACTGCCCCTTCCTCTTGGTGCCATCCCAGGGGGACCCTGAGGGCAGCACAACCAAAGAGGGGCAAGGAGGCAGCAAAGAGGGAAGGGAAGGTGGTGTCAGGTGGGATTTTGACGTCTGACACATTGACATTTCCCAAGTAGAAGCCAGTCACTCAACATCTGGCCGAGAATATTGCGTCTTGCTTAAGAGCAACTCCAGATGTTCCCAAGACCTTTTTTTCATTATTTTATTTCTTTCTTTCATTCTTTTCTTCTCCCCCCTCCCTCCCAGCCACTCTTGACTCACTAAATCAAGGGAGACAGGCTTTTAACTCTCTGGAAAGAAATAAACGGCTCAATGGTGAGATGAAACGAATTCTCTGGAACTGTGTGAGCAGATGTGTGTTGGGGGAGGGAAAGCAGGGGGAGCAAGGTATGGGAGATCAAGAGAAAGAGAGGGGCACGTGTACATGGCCATCTCTTTAGCATGAGGTGCCCCAGCTGGATGCACAGTGTGATGGCTGGAGGGATGTGCAGTCTCTACTGAACATGGAGGACTGATGAGCGCAGGACTTGTGACTGTATTAAAAAGGGGGAGTGGACAGGTTCCTGTTTCACTGGGTCAACTGGTGATCTCCTCTCCAGCATAATTGGGTCCAGTTCTTACCTCCTGGAAGTGGCTCAGAGCCGAGGAGGTCAAAAGAAGGATGAGTCTGGTATGTTGATGACGCTCATCCGAAAAGGTGATTTATCATCCCTGACGGGGATGGGAGAACCAGCAGCCAAACAGCAAGAAACTTGGGAAAAGAGAAAGTTTGGCGGGAGGAGGGGAGAGGTCAAAAGTGAGAGAAAGGAATAAGAGAAAGATGGAGGAGGGTGATGAGAAAGTGCAAAGAAGATCCAGAGATACCGAAATGTGGTTTCTTGGTCTTGTTTCTGGACTGCTGCTGAAGATTTGTTCTGTGCCGGTCAGCCGTGCAGTGTGGGTACCCACCATGTGCCATACAGACAAAGGCCTCATGTATCTCTGATGTCCAAGAGCTGCTCTGTCTGCAGTCTCTTCAGGCAGAGAATCACTAGCGTGGTGCCTGTCTCTCATTATCTACACTATCCCCTCCTGAGCCATCACCTCCAGCTCCATCCATTTGTCAGAGCTGCTTTGCCTGGGTTTGAACGCTCCCAGCCTCTGGCAATCTCACCCCTTCCCTGCGGGGTTTTGTAGACTCCTTAGATAAAGCCACGGGGCTTAAACCATCTGCTTTCTTCTCTTCTTACATCTGTAAATGTACCCTGACAAGTAGCGCCATGGGGGTAGTGCAAAAAAAGCTCGTTTTCTTGCCTTCCCCTTCCCCTTAGAATTAATGAGCTAAAATATTGCATGACCACTGCAGTCAGCCGAGAGAAGCAACCTGATGGTGGCCTGTGGATGACTACCAACTATGCTGGGAGAGCTCATCTCAGAGAAACACGCCATTAAGGGACAGTTAGGATGACAGAATGGAACTCTATGTCATTCAACCCGCACCAGAAACCTGCCACTGGCCCCAGAGCAACTGAGGAGCCAAGCATCTCCACCAGCACTTCTAACGTGGCTCAGAGTGTTGTGCTGACCTGATCATGCCAACACCTCTGCAGAACACATCCCATGAGAGTTAGCCAAATGCCAGAAATTCAGCATTAGGTGAGGCTGATCCTTTGGCCTGGTGAAGGCCGAACTCTCCAGCATGGGAAATGATTCCAGATGCCTGCCTATCTAGCCTCCCTTGTGGCAACGATGGAAAGGCTTCTGGCTTTCAAAGAGCTGATGCTCAACATTATCTGATAGCCAGGTCTCCAAGAGGTCTGAGGGCTGGAAGTACACACACACACAACCTTGTTGAGGAGTTTTCACCGTGCTGTACACACCTGAATCTCACAAGAAACCCTCAGAGACCTTCTGTCTGGAAGTAAGAGCCCTTCAGAATATGACAGAGGTCTCTTGAGGTCTAGCAAAACCACAAGAACTGTCCAGCTAACAGATGGTTGCTAACACAATTCCGCAGAGCAACTCAGCTCGTTCGTGAGCAGGAATTAAGTCTGGAGTTGTGGAGCAGGAAAACATCCTACAGGACAGCACCTCAGGGTCTGCCACTGGCATGGCACGTGCAGGGGCTGCTGAGGAGAAATACCCTGGTTTCCACACCAGCAGCCATCATACCCCAGCCCCGCTATCTCATCCGGCTGTGGCCAGCACCGTGCTTGATGGTCAAGAGCTAGGGATAGTTTGAAAATTCCCAACCAAACTGGATTTGTCCCGTGAAAAAGCCAGTTTGCCCAAACTGAACCAGCTGACCAGTTGCCTCCTCAGCATCCAGCCCAGCCCCTGGCAGGCTGGACCCCTGTGTCCAGAAAGCCCTGGGGTAGCTCAGCCCTGGCTCCAGGTGGGCTTGTGGGATCCTGGTTCTGGCTCAGCTGCAGGTGGCCTGCAGCTCTGCTGGACTCTAGCTCGAGCCGTGGCTATGCATGTTTCTAGGCTTCCTGCCCTGGAGTTGGGGTCTTGGCGCTTGGTTCTTGGCTCTGGAGAGCGAGGCCGAGAGGCCATGCTGGCTCTTGAGAGGACCTGTGCTTCAAAATTTTCCAAACAAATCACTTGGATTATTTCTAACTGACATTTTTTGGAGGGGTTTTCCTTCTGCCGAAAGGGAACAATGTGATTTATTCATTTTTTAAAAAATTCCTTATCCAAACCCCCTGGATGCTCAAAGGAGCATGGAGAGAGAGCCAGTGAGTTTGGCCAGACCAGGTCCACCAGCCCTGCCTGAAGCTGGCAGGCATGGGGGGCTTTTGCTCCTGGCACCCCCTCACCACCCCAGGGCTTGCAGGTGGGCTCCCAGCACCCCTCTGAGTGCCCACAGCCACCCCAGAGCCCACACAGCACCCTGGCTCCGGTGGGCCGGAGACCAGGGTGCTGTCAGCCCTGCGCCCAGAGCCCCCCCCGTAGGACTGGCTGGGACAGAGCCACCACCTCACCTATGAGCAAAATTTCAATTTTTATGCTTTGGTATCTTTTCCCTTTCCCTTTCCCTTTTTTGCCTTTCTGTTTGGCTGGGGGAGGCCCAGGAGGTTTCCAGGCCTCGGACAGGGCATGTAACCATCTCCCTGCCCTGACCACAGGGTTGCACCATCTTCCCATGCCGGGGCGCAGACCCCGATCTGTGCTGGGGTGTCCCCCTGGGTGGGGTGGGCACCCCAGGAAGGGTGTGGGTGAGGCAGGGAGGGGGTGCAGCAGGCAGGGACCGGCTCAGCTGCAGACCCCCCTGTGTCCCTCCACCTCCCCAGAAATCCCCTACTTCAGCAAGCAGTGCAGGGGGCTGAGCAGCGTGGGGAGGGGGTGAGAGATCAGGACCTTGCTGGGAGGAACTGGGCTGCCGGAGTCAAAAAATCCCCAGCTTTGCTGCGCCTGTCTGCCTGTCCTGTCCTGGGAGGGATGGCAGACAGGTGCTTGCATTGGTGATGGGGACAGCCCTGCTGCTGGTGGTCCCTAAGCATCCCCGGCTCTTCCATCACCCTCCCGTTGCCCCCTGCTCCCCCCAGTGCTGGCTTGAAGGGGCTGCAGGGAGGTGGGGAGCACATCTGACAGGCTTTGCCAGAGCATCTTTTTTGGGGACCTGATGGTGGCACCTCTTCCAGGGGCTGCTCTCTGCCTGGCTCACACTCCTGCGAGAAGCGCCTGGAGCATTGGCTGCTCTTCCCAGCATCAGGGAGCAGCACCGGGGGCTCTCCACCCTCTCGTGCCCCGGCAACAGTGGCTGTGGGCAGCAGGCCCTCACCCCCACCCCGCACCACAGAGCCTGCAGGGCTGGAGGACATGGCACAGGAGAGGTGGTGGCACATCGTGCTGCTGGAGGACAGGAGCCATCCGGGCAGGGGGATGAGGGAAGTGAAGCTCTGAGACTCTTGCGTCCCTGGGAATACGTACTCTTTGCAAGGGGGACAAAGCAGATTTCTCCTCTCCAGAGAGGCTGCAAAATTCATATGGAAAAAAAATATATATTTTCGAACCGTTATATTTCACGAAAGGAGCTGTTCATCCACTTAAAATATAGGTGACAAGTACAAAAGGCATTTGGCGTTATAAAGCAGGCCAAATCTTCAGGAGATCGAAGATATATGGTACGCAACCAAGTCCCAGCTTCAATCTGCTCCTATACTGTAAATTCCAATTACATCATGCCGCCTTGTTTAAATACCGTGAAACCTGGCTCATGCCCTAAGTATGTTTTATATATTGCCACATCCATTTGAAATAGATGGGCAATGTGTTTTACGGCACATGTGCAAATATCTCCGTATTTTTCCATCTGGGGGTTTATGGGATCTTTCAGAAAATTAATAATGGGGCTCGGAGGAAATGTTCGACTCGGAGGCAGTAGCGGAGATTTATGGCTGTCCCGCTGGATGCCAGGGAAAAGTCTGAAAGCACCAGGAGCAGACGAATGCTCCGCGATTTCACCAGGCGCTCCCAGAGAGCTAATTTCACATAATAGACAAGACCGGGAATTTCCCCACAGGATGCGGCAGGTTGCTGGAAAGGGATCACTCTTGAAGGCGAGGAGCTGAGTGCTGGAGTGAGGGATGGGGCTGGAGGTGGAGACTGGCACCCACGGGGCTGCCGCTGTGCGGCTCGGACCTGGGCAAGGCAGGAGGAAGAGCTGAGCCTTGCTGGTGCCGGGGACAGCACTGCCCAGCCACCCCAGGGGGCCCCCTTTGGCCACCCTGCTCACTCCCAGCTCTGGGCACTGTCCGGCTTTGCTGGAAAAGGGACAGTGTGAAGCTCCGTATGGGTGTGCCAGACAAAGCCACCTCGATTGCTGGCTCAAGGCATGAGCCAGAGCCTGCCAGGCTCTGCTGGGCTTCCTGATAGACCAGCAAACCCTCGCTGTCATGGAGTGGAGAGCACCCAGGGCTCCCAGGGCACTAACCCGAGCAGCACCGACCCCATCCCGACTGGGCCCCGGGGCCGCAGGGATTACAGCGTGGGCGGCCAGAGGCGCTGGGAAGGGACACTTAAGAGTCACCACATACCAAAAGCCTCAAAGGGCCATGAGGTCGGGTTAGTGACCTGTCGCACAGCCCTGGAGCTGCAAGCGCTGGAGAAGCTTTTCTCCCGCTGTCATCTGTCCAGCAGGGCACAGGCAGGGGATGGGCGGGACACAGCTCCCGACTTTACACTCCTGCTTCAGCGGTCTCTGCGGGGATGACGATGCCGAAGAGAGACCTGACCCAGGCCCCTCCAGACCTCTCGTACATGCTGGGCTGGGTCTGCTCTGCCCCGTCTCCATCCCCTCTCTCCCTGTGCCATGAGCAGGACCGTGGTCCCTGCTGTGGCAAACCCAGGGGTCAGCTGGTGGCTGCTGCCAGCCCTCCGACAGGCAATCCCTCCTCTGAACTATCCCAGCACCAGACGACTTCTGGAAGTGCCACCTCTCCCTGCTCCTCCCAATAAACAAAGGCCAATGATTTCCCATCGCGTGGGTGCGCCGAGGGGGAAGCGGCGGGTGGTGTTTATTTTGACAGCGGAGAGGCCCTTTCTCCAAGCTTTCAGGGTAATGCGTTGTGTCCAAGATGAAAACATTGGCCGTTTATTTGAGTCTCGTGGTGGCTGTGTAAATAGACGACTTGCTTCAATGGATGCCGGCTGGCGGCTTGGCAGTGAGAGCCTGATCCTGCCCTGTGTGGAGGCACCCAGCCTGTCATTGACTTAACGGAGATACACCATCCCCCTTGAACAAGCCACGCCACCCGGGTCCTGTGCCTCACGGGCTGGGGACACGAATGGCAGAGGATGACACGGGGGGGATGAGGTTATGGCAGCAGGTGAGGGGTGAAAGCCTGGAAGGATGCACAGCGATGCCGTGCCCGCGTCACAGGGGGATCAGCACGGCTCTGCCGGGGCAGCAGCATCCCTGGGTGGGATGGTCTTTCTGTGCCACTGGCAAATGTTGTGGCACAACATCACAGGGATGCCTTAGGGCCACCGCAGTGCAGATGCAGGTCGTGGGGTGTAGCAGGGTCCCCCCATTCCCAGGGCACTGGTGGGCACTGATCTTCTCTTTTGCCTCATCCTCTCCATCGCCACTGAGGTGGGAAAACCCCGGCAGGAGGGAGTCAACGGGTTTCTCCAGATGGTGCCCCTCTGACCTCAGCCGTTCCCCGTCTTCGGCTCTTCCTTAGGAAAACACGGCGCGGGCCAGCCCATCGATTAATGGTTTCCTCATGTTCCCCCCGTGCAGCTGACATGGGAAGCTGCCTCCCTGCTGCCCAGGCTCTGCTGAGCTGAGCCCCTGCCTCCCCGTGCCCCATGCGGGTGCCGGGTACCCTGCGCAGACGGGGAGCGCGTGTTTATCCAGTGAATTGTGCCCTAATAAGGATGAACGGGGAGACAGATAGACTGGATGAAGGAATAAATGGACAAACAAATGAACGGCGCGGTGATTAACTCTGATGTAATCAAGGCCCCCAAGGCTTGTAAAAATACATGTGGCATTTTGAAGAATAGCACATTTCTCATCATTTTGCAAGGACAAGAGTGGCTGGAGCAGCTAACCCCCCTGCACACTTGGCCGACATGGTCATGAGTGGGAAAAGCTCACCCTGCCCAGGTGCTACAGCTCCTCTGGCAGGAGCCTGGGTGGATGGAAGAGCCTTGGTTGGGAGGGCAGGAGGAGGGCTGGGAAATGTAGAGGTCGAGGTTTGCTTAGGAAGCAAATTTGGGAGGTTAATGAGGCTTGTGAGGGTTGTAAAGCCATGCTCGGGTAAGGGATGGCAGACGGAGTGCTGTGGAACCAAGGGCATGGCAGGGCCAGGATGGAGGATGCAGCACTGAGTAGGGGCAGTTGGACAGGTCACCCCACCTGAGGGATGGCAGCAGGGCACCGGTCCCTAGTACACCACATCCACAAGAGACAAAGTACCACTTTTTGTGTTATTAACCACAGAAGCATGGAAAGGACGGGCTGGCAGGGCCACCATCCCTGCCCTCCGACAGCTGGAGACACTACTAAGACCTATGTGGATTTGCATCACAGGATGGAGAAAAGTTGCTCTGTGTACCAGAGAGCATCAAGGGAGCAAGAAGAACAAGGATACCACATCAGGCCATGACAAGGGACCAAGGAAGCAGGTCTTGCACATAGTTAGAGACACAGCTCCTCACCAGGCAGCGTGTTCCCAGAGCCCAGCACTGCGCTGTGCCCTGTAGGCCCAGCAAAATGCTCTTTGCTTGACTGGGCCACACCCAAGGGAGGTGTTTTCCTGTGGGATTCAGGTCTAATTTTATTTACATGGACTTTGGTTACCAATAGCGAAATGGTGGGAAATAATCTGCATATGCATCCATCCATCCATGTCTATCCATCCACCCGTCTGCCTGTCCACTAAGGTAGGGGTTCTGCTGTCTGAGCTCCTGTGATACCTCATGAGTGGAGCTGGCTGGACGATACAGAAAAAGAACGTTGAGTTTTCTGTAGTATTCTCACATTTTGCTTCTCTCCTTGGCCAAATTCCGGTTTTCCATGAAAAATGTCCATCGGCATTTTGAAATGAGAAAAATTTCAACCAGCTGCAAAATTCAGTCCCAAAGCAGGGTGGAAGTTGCAAACTTGGCCTCTCTTTCCGCTGCTTTTGAATCTCAAATGTTTTGCCCCAGCTGAATACCAGGAAAAGGTCTGTTAAAAAAAAAACAAAACCACTGATGCAAAATGTGCGTGGTCACTTTGGCCATTGCCGCTTGGGGACAAGGTGGCTGTGCTCTAGGAAACGGGAGTGCACCGCAGCGTGCCGAAGTCTTTTCAGATCCTTTGCTGAATTAATTTTTTGTTTTTTTCCCTGAAAAGCTGTTTTGGAAAACCTATGCCTTCATTCTGGCAAGGCGGGTTTGCTCTGCAGCATCTCTTGCCCTTGCAAATCCTACGGCTGCTGGCCGTGGCCACCAGGACCGCGTGGCATCCCCTGCTGGCACCCAAGTCCCCCCGCCCCGGCGTCACCCGCGGGCTCTGGCAGCACCCTGCGGTGACAAACCCTCCCTGCCACCAAGGGGGTGGCCTCAGTGCGCACCCCACAGCCCTGCCCGGGAATGCCCCAGCACAGCTCCAGCCTGACAGAGCTCGCGCCAACCAGCCTCCCGTTGCATCAGCGCAGGCAGGAAGGCAATTCCTTGCTTGACTGCTAATTATCCCTTCTTTTCCCCCTTAAATTAGCTTTAAAAGCAGTTAACCCTACTGGAAATTTCGCTTGATTACTCTTTCTTTTAACTGTGGCTTTGTTTAAATGCTAGTGTTATGAACAGCAATGAAATAATTACATAAGCCATTAATGAGTATATAAAAACAATACCTAAATAAAATAAACAGCAACTAATATCATTAATCTTCCTTTTTTTTTTCAGTTGCAGCTCTTGGAGAGTCGTGATGGGAAGATGGAAGAGTTTTTCCAGCTATTTAACCTCCGTGGGTGTGAAGCCCTCCAGGTTTGGGTAACTCCAGGTGCTTGAGCTGCCGGAGAAGCGGAGGTGGGTGGGAGGTTGGGGAGAGCCCCCCACTTGCCTGATGAGTCCAATGAATAAAAAGAAGCCAGCTGGAGGCTTTTGTAAAGAGGTGACCCCATCTTGGTGAGGTGGAAGAGCTCTCTGGGGTCTGCTGTCCCTGTTGTACCCAGAGAGGTAGATGGGGTCCTGTGGGCCACTGATGGGCCATTAGTCATCGGTCCCTGGTGCATCTGGGGATGTATGGAGCGGGCCCATGGCACGTCCCGAGCCCACTCGTGTCCAGATACAAAGCTGTGGGGAAGTTCCTGCAGTGCTCATGAAACCCTGTGGGTCAGCACAGCCCCGACCTGCAGAGATGGGGGTGATGGGAGAGAGAAACCCTTTGGCAAAGCCCCCCCACCCCACAGCCCATGCACAAACTGCCTGCGCACGCAAAGAAGACACTGAATTAAGTGGTCAGTACTTATTAGACTCATGTTATTAGAAATAATAATAACAAAATAACAATAAACTCCCCAAACGCACATACCATATATCTTATACTACGGTCCATAACATTCACTGGCTTTTCTTTTTACGTATTTCACAGATGCCACCATGTTGCAGGGCCGGGATCCCCCTGCACGGGCACCCTGGGGATGGTATTTACACCACGCATGTCCCAGCAGCCAGGGCCAGGGTACCCCAAGAAGCACAGCAGAGCCCACCCCCAAATCTGCATGGGGTGACTTGCAAAGGACTGACCCCACCAGCATCCTGTATCTGCCCTGTCCAGTCATACATTTAAATTATAAAAGAAACAGAAAAAGAAGATAAAAAGGCACGCGGACATGTATGGGGATTTAAATATGCATCTGGGAGCAGCTCCGTGTCTAAATCCCCTGGGCAGCATCACTTCTCCCAAAAAACCTGCTGCAGAGGGAGTTGGGCACGGCTGGGCAGGCTGGGTTCCCCGGGTGGGGTGCTGCCCCTTGCCCCTGGGGACGCATCCGTCTGTGTTTGGTACTCGCCTTTGATTAAATGTGGCCAGAAGAGTCACAGTGGGCATGCAGGGTCCGTGCAGGGCTGGCACGCAGGCTGGAGGCGGTGTCTCCAGCCCTCTCTGCAAAAGGCCCCGTTTCCCCAGCGACCTGCTCGTGTGGCAAGCAGGGCATGGAAAGGGACAGCCATCAGAGCCAACTCCGCAGCATCCCTGTGAACATGGCACTGCAGCCCCCGGTTGGTTTCGCAGCCTCCCCCAAACGGTGCCTGCGGTAGTGTCCGCCCCAAACCCTGCCCCGAGCTGTGGGGCAGGACAAGCAGCATCTCTGTGCAACCCTGCGGCACCTCCGCCACCACGCTTGGCATGCCAGCAACAGCTCCGGGTGACCCAGCCCCGATGTCCCACGACAGCCAAACCAGCGTGCAGGAGTTTCCAGCTGGCCATACCAGGCAGAGGGAGAGGAAGAAGAAAGATGAATTCTTGCTTCGGACTTTGGGGGACACACAAGCAGGGGAAGTCAGGAAAACGTCTTCCAGGCAGCAGCCTTAGTGAAGGGTGAAGAGTGGCCTGCTCCAGTCCTCCAGCCAAGATTTTAGGACATCCCCCAGCCAGGATTTTAGGACATCCCCCAGCCAAAGAGGGAGAGTTCCTCTCCTCAGCAGCATTCCACGGGGTATGTAGTGGTCCTGCCCCCATGTCCTGCCCCAGCAGGACACCCTTATGTACTGGGACATCAGCTGGGAGCCATCCCTCCTTTTCAGCAGTCTTGGATGGCAGAGATGAAACAAGAGGGAAGAGCCATCTGGGAGGATAAATGGAGAACTTCAACCACCAACATCAAAGTCCTCAAAGAATTTTAGATGCCCTGCTTCAAGGGAGGAGAAATCAGATGCCAGAGGAAACCCTGGAGCCTCCTGCCCCAGCAGGCTGTGCAGAGAGCTTTTTTGGGAGCACAGACACATCATGCCTCACCTGAAAGCTGTCCTTGCTTGGAGAAAGCACATGCTTCTGCAGACCTGCCCTGATGATCACCCATGCTCACAGAGCAGTGGTGCCCCCCTGCTCTTTTGTGGGCTGCAGCTGCTGAGAAGAGGGGCCAGTGAGCCCCTGCACCCTGTGAGGTGATATCGAGCAGCCCCTGGGGCTGTGGGGAGTCACGGCCAAGCACAACCAAAGGGTTTTCCACCACTGACTCATGGGTGAGGACTGTTGGGTGCATGGGGTCGGAGTGGCCTGGGGCAAGGGCAGCAGCTCTGCTTCCTGGGCTCCTGGGTGCAAACAGCCCTGGGAGGAAGAGGAGGGCTGGGTGGCCCAAGTACTTCAAGGGCCATCTCATGGCAGAGGCCAACAGCCTGTGACAACCAGAACAAGAGGAACCAGGGTTAGGAGGGTGCCCTCAGCTCAGTTGGAGGAGGGAAGGGGAGGTCTATGTCAGGGTTGTGGCATAGGACCAGCTCATCTGAGCCTAGGTGGTCCCACATGCCCTTTTCCCCTCAGCTTCTGGCCTCCCCCCAGCTCTGCCCATACACTGTGTAGGCACCCCAGCATACACGGGACCTGAAAGATGGCACTGCAGGCCCTCCGCGTCTCTGAAAAGCCACCTTCAGCATCTCCAGCAGCTTCACCAATGCACAGGGCTCCCCAACTAGGGCACTTGCATGTCCACACAGATATCCCCCTGTGCCTAGATCCTCGGTCCCCAAACTCCCCTGTCCTGAACCCCAACAGTGCTCCACCAGTCTCTTCAGCTCCAGGCTCCAGCACCGTGCTGGGATGCTGTTGCTCAGAAGCACCAGGCCACCCATGGGATGGGGAGTCCACACAAGCTGCCATGAGCTCAAAAGGGCAAAGCATCTTCCTAAGGCACTGAAAGGCTGCGATACAGGCTACAATACCTCACTGAGCCATTCAATAAGCAAGGCAAGGTTTGTAGGGAAAGGAATATCTGTTGTCAGAGCACCTAGTATTTCTACTCATATTTATTATGCCAAGACCTCTACAATCTCAACGTGGGAAGATACTGATGTCTGTTTGAACCGGAGACTAATACACGGTGAAGAAGATATAAAAGACTAGAGGTGGGTCAATGAAAGCTCTTCTCTCTTCCTGCCACCTCTGCCTTGTGCATCTCCTCGGACAACCTCGGCCACAGCAATACTTCCCAGGAGAGCATGCAGTTAGGCCAGCTCTGAAGGATGCACACCAAGGCAGATGGTCACTTGGTGTCAGCTCAACAAAAATAGGTGCAATTACGTCAGTTGGCATCAGCTGTGAGAATATAAGGACATAGACCTGGGAGGGTGGACGACGGTACTTGATGGCTCTGGTCAGCCTGACCACTCCACCCCAGGTCCTGCAGGCAGGGCAGGCCCTGGTGGACACGGGAGGAGAAAATGGGTTTCTCCAGGTCTTTCCCACTGGGTCTGGGACTATGGACCAGGATAAGACAATGGCCAGGGAGTTACAAAGTCTGTCCCTTTCTCCCTGGTGGACACCAATGCACTGTCAGGGTCTCACTCCTCCCCATGGCACTGCAACATCCCATGGGTCCTGCCCCAGGTGGCGGTGCTGGTCTGTGTAAACCCGAGGTCACCAGGGAATCAGGCCTTGCAAAAGTTCATTCGCTCTTCCTGGTGGAGCTCCTGAGGCTGGTCCCTCTGCAGCATTGGACGGTTTCCACTCAGCCTGCCCCGTTTGCACATTGGGATGAAGGACAGAAGACTCTGACCTTCTGTTCCTACAGGGCAGAGAGAGGTCTGACAGCAGCATGTTCTCAGAGAGCGAGCAAGAGGCAGGCCCCAGATGCTGGAGAAGGGAGAGCTGTAAACTCAGATGTCAACACCAGGCAGAAGACTTTGTTAAAAGGAAAAGAAAAGCCTAGAAAATGAGTGCTACAAACAGCATGCCCGGAGCAGGACAACAATCCCCTTCAAGCTCCTTCAGGCACCCACAGGATCTTGCTCCACTTTGCTCCTCATTAAAGGTTTGTCATTACTGTGTTATTTTTAATACATACTTAGAAAAAAAAGACCCACACGCACACCCACGTGTGCACACGCACACACAAAGGGAAACCATTGCCAAAATATACACTATAGACAGAAGAGTCCGTTCACACTATATATATGTACAGAGTTTCTGGGCGCAGTCTGGCAGCACACAGCCGGGCTGGGGCTGAGCGCGGGGTGGGACGGGAGGGGTGGAAACCCCTCAGGGCTTCACGCACTTCCCCTTCTTCTCCCGCCGCTGCAGTTTCCGAAGGCGGCGTGTCCAGGCGTCCCGCCACTGGATGACCAGGCTGTTCTTGTCGGCCATCAGTCCCGGCCGGTCCGTGGAGTTTTCGCTGATCCCCATGACTAAGTACTTCTTGCTGATCTGGATCTTGGGGCACTTGCAGGACAGGTCTTTCAGGTGGATCCACAAGAAGTTGTCGCCGCGCTTGACCCGCTCATCGCGGCACTTGTAGACAGAGAGGATGTTGATGGTGAACTTGGCCCAATTGGCCACTGTTTCCATTTCCAGGATGTTCACCTGGACCACTGAGGGAAAAGAGGGGGAGGCATGGTGACGGGGGATGCTTTGCCTTGCTCCCCAAGGAAGCTTTGGTGATGGGAACTGCTTGTCCTCAGCAGCCCCACCTGCCTCATCCATTGTGCCAACCTTTGGGAGGGTTGATTTGGGGACCCCTCTCCATGCTGTATGCTCCCCATCCCCTGGGACACCTGCATCTCCCCCACCCATGGCCATCCTGCAGCTGGCCCTGGGCTGCCTCTGTGGCAAAGCCCAGTGTGGCCCAGGGAAGGAGGAGGTCCTTACCATAGTCCTTCTTGCAGTACTTTTTCATGTTGATCTTGTAGTTGCCCTTGGCTGGCTTGCAGTAAGAGTCACAGTCTGCGGAGGAAAAACAGAGAGTTGAGCACTGAGGGGCTTGAAGCATGTGGGGTCCCGTCCCACCACTAGGAAAGAGGGAACAGGGTGGAGGGGACAGCAGCAAGACCCAGTCTGGCAGAGAATGGTGGGTACTCCACATCCCAGCTCCCTCCAGAAGGCTCCTGAGCCAGGGCCTGGGCTGTTGCTGGGGATGGGGGTCCAGCAAGTCCAGCTGCCTCCTGGGGGCTCATATCTCAGCATGAACACTGACACGACATCAGCTGGGAGAGAAATCAAGTGGCTTTGGTCACACAGAGCAGACCATGTCACCTCCTGTGCTGAAGGTGATGGTGTCCAGCAGAATAAAGCAGCACAGGGGTGGTGGAGGCAGTGTGAGGAACCTCCTTCTGGGCGCAGAAGGGGATGGATGGGAGAAATGGAGGTGAGGTGATGGTGGCCACCATGGAGAGCAGGCAGGGGCCATGGCCAAAGAGGGTCAACCAGGACAGCTGTGGCCCTGCAAACCTGGGCGATGAGGGGAAGAGAGGACCCAGCACAACTCCACCATCGGCCCTGCAGGGAAGGGACCCAAAGCAAGGTCTGACCCCAGGCCGAGGGGGCTGTGAGCCTCAGAGGTGACTCAGCCCTCAGGGGCCAGGGTGGTGGGAAGCAACCTCATGGGGCAGCCCCACCAGAGACCTGCTGGTGTCCCAAAAGTAGGGAAGGGGACTCAGGCCGGGGGAAGCAGGTGGCCGGGGGAAGCAGCTCTTTTCTGCCAGGTCACTCCTGCTGCCTGAGCATCCCCTGCTCAGGCTGCTCCAGCATGGCTGGGGAGGCCAACAGCCTGTCCTCCACCCCACGCAGCATCCCTCCCTGCTGTCCCCCAGCTCTTGGGACACTCATGTCCTCAAGGAGGCTTTTTTTCTGCGCATTTCTAAAGACCCCAGATTTGCATCTCAAGCAGAGGGAGGGCAGGGAATGCCTCTTTCCTTCTCCTCAAAGGCTTTGATCCCAACAATTGCCTGAAGCAGCCCAGTTCTATTCCTTTCTTTCCCCCTGCCATCTTCCTTTGAACATCTCAATTTGTCTCTTTCCAAATGGCATGTTTTTTCTAAGCCCATCTTTCTTCTCTCCCTCTTGCAGGTTCTCTCTCCAGCTTGGCCCTGCATGTCGGGACAGAGCCAGCAGTCCCTGAAGTTGTCTTTGTTTGTGGGTTGCCACAGCAATCGCTGGGGATGGAGGCAAGGGTCTGGGGGAAGACGGGGAATAACAGCGCCCTGTGCCAAGGGGAGGAGGAAAAAAGAGGAAAGAAAGAAGCCCAGGAGCACAAACTTGCCCTGGGCTCTGCTGCTCTCCTTTCTGCCCAGCTCCTTTTTAATGGGGACTTTGTGCCGCCTGTTGCAAATTTGTCATCGATAGAAGCAGCGCGGCATGAAGCTAATTCTTGGCAGAGGGGTGTGATCCCTGATGCTCGGCTCAGCCTCCCCCCGTGCCGGCACGCTGCCCCTCTGCACGGGCTGGCAGCGCTGCCCCAGCCCCGCTGCACCCCCGGGACAGCTGTGGTGGCTGCAGAGAGGGTGCAGGGTCCCCCGTGGAGGGTGACTACCGAGTGCACTGAAGCACTTGGCAGCAATGCTGATGGTGCCCCCATCCACTGCATCCCTGGGATGTGCTACAGCCCTGTCGCAGACACTGCTGCATCCCTGGGATGTGCTACAGCCCCATCCCAGACACTGCTGCATCCCTGGGCTGTGCTACAGCCCCATCCCGGACACCACTGCACCCCTGGGATGTGCTACAGCCCTGTCCCAGACACTGCTGAGCCCCTGGGATAGGCTACAGCCCCATCCTGGACACTGCTGCATCCCTGGGCTGTGCTACAGCCCCATCCCAGGCACTGCTGAGCCCCTAGGATACGCTACAGCCCCATCTCGTACACCGCTGCACCCCTGGGACATGTTACAGGCCCATCCCCGACACACTGATCCATTTTTTCTTGCTACCTGAAGGGCACTCCAAAAGGGCGTCCCCCCCTTATTTTGGGGAGCGCCTGGCAGGACGGGTGTCCTTTTCATCCCCGAGCAGAGTGGAGGAGCCTGTCCATATGCCCAAGCAACCGGCCTGGCATGGGGGGGGCTATCAGGCACTTTTTGGGGCTGGGTGCAGGGTGTGACCCCCCGTGCCCGCTGCGGGGTCCAGCCCGGGCCCCGGCCCCGTGCGAGCCTTTGGCGAAGATGCAGGATCATATAGGTTTGCTGCACCGCCAGTGCTGGAGGGGAGCTGGGAGCTGTGCCGCTGCAGCAGTTTGCCAGCACCATGCCATGCAGCGCCAGCTGGCTGAGGGGCACGGAAACCATCCTGCAGCCAGCATCTGTTGTGGCTCTGCCATGGGGCTGCCCGTGGGCACTGGGTGCCGTGGCCGAGGAGGGTGGCACCAACTGGGGTGTCCAGCAGGAGGATGGCCAGGGTGGCCACCTCCCAGAGCCAAGGCCACACTGGTGCTGAGCCCGTGGGCGGCAGGGTGATGGGTGGTGGGACCGAGCTGCGGGACAGCCTCAGCCAACCTGCCACCCACCTCGCTCAGCCCTGGGGAAGAAAGAAAAGTAAGAAAAGCAGAAAGAAAACCAGTAACTGCCCTGGGCTCCTGCTCATGATTAACATAATAAAACTGTGATTCCAAAGAGCCAGAAAACAGTGTTGGGAAATAACAATTTGGGATTAGTTTGGGGATTTTTTTTTAACCTCAGCTTTGTGCTGAGAAACATTCCTCAAATATAAAATCAATTCCTGCTCAATTTAGGTAAGAAACATGGAAAGAAAATAAAAAAAAAAGACCAAGTAACTCGAATTTCTTCCCTTCCTTGCCTTTGTGCTCGTGGCCTCCATCGCCGTGCCTGGGGCCGGGATGGGTGCTGCGCCCAGGGAAGTGGCCAGGCCAGGGGTGCCGGGGCTGCCCTGCAGCTCAGTCCCCACCTGGGTGGTGGCTGGGTCCTGCCCTCACAAACCACCTCTCCCTGGGCACCCTGTCCCATCCCCACAGGGTCCCCCCCGCAGCAGGGCTCTACTGAGGGTCTCAGCCCCCCACTCCTCGCCAGGACACAGCTATGGACCATGGCTCCATCCTCCCACGCCTGCCAGGATGCCGGGTGCTGGGTGGTGGCTCTTCCCACAGGCTGGGGAGCCTGGCCGTGGCTCTGCGTGCCCTGCCAGCCCAGCTGGGCAGCACGTTCTCTGTCCACCCCACAAAACCACCAGGAGAAGCTGGATGGCCATCAGAGAAGCCGTTTGAGGAGTCCCTCTCCCCCGGTGGCTCCCAGAGCATCCCCCACCTTCCCAGCTCCCCTTTAAACTTCGTGGTGCTACACGTGCTGCAGGGTAGCGGAAAGAAGATCAAGTTTAGCCTCCGCCTGTAGTCGTCCTCCTGCCCACCCCTCCTGCCATGTCTGTGCAGCCTGACGGGGCTGTTGAGCCCTGTTGGAAGGGCTGGGGGATGGCAGAGACCTGCTACAGTCTGACGCTGTGAAAGTGCACCCACAAACCCTGAGATGCTGCTGCATCCCCCTGGCGTATGCTACAGCCCCATCCCGGACACCGCTGCATCCCTGGGATACACTACAGCCCCATTCCGGACACACTGCATCCCCTGGGATACACTACAGCCCCATCCCAGACAATGCTGCATCCCTGGGATACACTAAAGCCCCATCCCAGACAATGCTGCATCCCTGGCATAGGCAATAGCCCCATCCTGGACACACTGCATCCCCTAGGATGTGCTACAGCGTCATCCCGGACACCACTGCATCCCCTGGGATACGCTACAGCCCCATTCCCGGACACCACTGCATCCCCTGGGATACGCTACAGCCCCATTCCCGGACACTGCTGCATCCCTGGGATACACTACAGCCCCATCCCGGACACACTGCTCTGTCCTTTCTTGTTATGCAAAGGGGGCTCCAAATGGGAGCTCCCGCCCTGTGCCACAGCTCGGTCCCGTTTGTGTCCCAGGGCAACTCTCAGCCCCTTCACCCCATGGGACCCTCCATGGACACTGGGGGCAATGACCGCCACAGGCGTGTGCCCACCCAACTGCCGCCTGCTGATGCTGGTCTGGCACCAGCCCACGGTGCAGGCAGCAGAACCCCAGGTACTGGCAATGTCTTGGCTGTCGGTGGTGGGCAGCCGGCACCCAGGACGGGTGGACGGAGCGGGGCAAGCACTGGCAGGGACACAGGAGGAGGCGGATAGTGCCCGGCGAGCCCAGTGCGGGCATCCCCCATCTCCATGGGGAGAGCATGTGTGAGAGGCGGCAAGTTTGCACATCTGGTTTACTTCTCCTCGCCTTGAAAAAAAGACGGAATATTTTGTTTTAAGAGAGATGTAACTTAATTAGGTGTTATGGCTGCAAATCTTTTACTGCTGACTTTGAATTCCTTTAAAGCCCTGTTTTGCGCTCCACAAGTTTTGTTAATTCTGCTAACGGGGAACAAGGATTTTTTTTTTTCCCCACTAAGTGGAAAATATTTTAAAATAATAATAATAAAAATTACGAGAAGTGGACCCAGGACGTTTCATTGCTGAGCCAGTTGGCTGCTTGGGCAGAGAGATCAAAGCCGGACCTCAAAGGCTCCGGAGGGTCGGAAAGGCAGAAGAGAGCTGGGAAGAGCGATGCAGAGGATGGCAACGTCAGCGAAAAGCCCGGACGCGCCCGGGGACAGGACGCCAGCAGGGAGGAGGATGGGAAGAGGGGGGAAGCCCAGCACCTGATCACGGCAGCCCCGAACAATGTCCCCCTGTTCCCACAGCCTGGCACCTGCTGCCAGAGGCAGGGAGGGAGGTGGGGAAATGGGGGGAGAAGGGGCTTGGAGGCTGCCTTGTGGGGGAGGACTGTGGGGCGCTGGGGGGCTGAGAGCCCCCTTGGGTGTGCTTTGCTTCTGGAACAGCCTGGAGGTTCCTAGGGGAGTGGGGTGCAGGCAGGGGGCAGGCAGCAGGCAGTGGGGCAGGGTGCAGGCAGCAGGCAGAGTGCAGGCAGCGGGGCAGGGTGCACGCTGCAGGCAGGGGGCAGGCAGCGGAGCAGGCTGCAGGCAGCAGGGCAGGGTGCAGGCAGCAGGCAGGGGGCAGGCAGCAGGCAGGGCACACCGCTGTGGCCAGCCCTGCCCACAGCACAAGCAGGCTGGAGGCAGGGTGTCCCCGGCAGAGCCGGGCAGGGCAGCATCACCTGCCCCATCTCTGATCTCCCCCAGCAAAGGGGGCAGCAGGACCCCAGCAGGTCCCCTGCTCCCCCCGACGCGGACTCTGGGCAGAGGCAAGCTACTTTGCATTAAAGATATTCGAGCTAGAAGCCAGAAATCTTAAAACAACAAACCCACAGATAAAACTAGGAGCAGTTTAAAGCAGACCTGCTCTGCTAAAACAAAGCAAACACCCAGCCAGTGCCATTTATTTTTACGCAGCTGAAAATATCAGACACCACTCTAAGACTGTTTCTATTTATAAAGCACTGGAGGGGAGTCACCTTGATTAACTCTGCTCCGTGTGTCACTCTCTGTTTGCAATAAACCTGTCCAAATCCCGCTTTCCCCTCCCCTTTTTTCCCTTTCCACACAGCCTGGTGTTCCCAGCTCCCTCCCTTGCAGCAGGCAGGGCGGGCAGGGAGAGCAGGGGCAGACGTGGTGGTGGTCTGCCCCAAGTTCCACACAGCCTCCCCTGCAGTGTCACCATCGTAGACAGCTCAGCTCTTATGGTCCATAAGGGAAGATGTTCCCAAAAGGCTGAGGAGCACATCACCGGCGTGTGCCAGCCTGGGAAGGGGCTGTTGGCAGTTTCCACCCCCAAGGCGGGGTGGCTGTGGGAGGGAGAGCTAGGGAGAAGGATGCAGGCAGGGCATCAGGTCTCCAAGGAGCACACTGGCTCTCCTGGGATCGACCTACCCTGAACAGGGCCTGGGGAAGCTCCTCATTAAATATGGGCATGGGGAGCTGGAGGTGCCCCTGCTCTGTTCCAAGGACCACGTGCCATGGGATGGAGCGGAGGATGGTGCAGGGACATCTATTCACCCCGCTGGCATGCGGGAGAAGACAAAGCCTTGGGGACTGCAGGTTGAAGGGTGGCCTGAGGAGGAAAAGGGCTGCTTCTTTCCCAAGCTAGGGAAAGAAGGTCCCCTTCAACGTGACTTGGGAGCCCTGCAGAGGGATAGACATTGGGATGGCTAGGAAGGAGAGGGGGAAGAGAAAAGCCCTGCTACGGCCCCCTCTGACACGTGGCCACACCTGCCTCTGAAGAGCTGGCCCACCGTCAGCACAGCCCATCCACTCCCACCACTGCGACCCCTGCGCAGGGCACGGAGGTGCCAGGCAGATGGACGAGATGGCAGGGGGTGGCTGACAGAAGAGGGGGGGCCGGGGAGGAGGTGCAAAGCGGCTGCTTTACCTCTCCGCCATGGCATCTGCGGGGCCACGTCCTGCAGTGCCGGGGAGGGCTGAGCGTGGCGGTGGGTGGCACAGGGTCTGGAGGTCGGTGCGCCACTGTGTGGTGCTATCGGCATGTGTTGTGTCAGGGTGAGAGCTGAGGGCACCTCGGTGGGGCCTTGGCAGCAGTGGTGGGGCTGGTAGAGGGACCCTAGCCCACCGGTGTGTGCAGCATCCATGCACTCACCAGTGCCCAGCCCCAGCTGAGCCTCTGCAGGAGTGTGAGCAAACTTGCAGCGTGTGTGGAGACGTGAGACTTGTTGCTCCAGCCTAGGGATGCCAGGGCGGCCCTTGAGGAGCTCTAAGGACAGCGGCAGAAATGCCTGCCTTGCCCCTGCAAAGCCTGCAGCCTGCCACTGGCGCTGCCCCCCTCTCCCACTGGGTGCCAGCAGCGGTGACATCAATCTTCCCATGATCCCATCATCCCGCAGAGCAGGGACAAGCAGCTCAGACCCAGACACGTCACTCCTCTGGACAGGGATGGGTCAAGGCTCATGTCACCCGTGTCTCAGGGACACCTGGCAGCCCGTGCCCCAACACAGCCAGACTCCACCGCCCCAGTGCTGCTCAGAGAGCCATGGCCCTGCGGAGGGAAAAGGCACCGAAGAGAAACCTCCCTCACACTGGCACCTATAAAAGGAGATTATACAAAGCCAGCCACCAGGCACCCGCTGAGACATAGGTGCCGTATGCCACAACCCCTGCCATAACCTGCTGTGGGGCGGCGAGGCCCTGGCAGGCTGCAACCCTGCTTTTCTCCTCGGAGGGGATGGAGAAACCCTTTCCCCGAGAAAGCCCCGTCAAGCTGTACCGGTCACTTTCCAGAAATACATAGCTTTTCAAATCTCAGTCATTTTTTTCGCCAAAATTGTTTGCCAAAATTTTTCACCATTAATCTTTTTGCCAAAGAGTTTGGCAGGGCTCAGTCCTTCTCCCTGGTGGGATGGGGAGAGGGGCAGTGGGATGGGATGTCTCCGGGCAGGGCTGGGGCTGTGAGCTCAGCCCAGGACGCGGAGCACTTACCTGCAGGTGCCTCCGTGCTGGTGACCAGGGAGGTGGGGTTGATGGCAGGGATCTCTGGAAAAGAAAAGGAGAGACATCTTAAGGAAAGGGGTCCCCAACCCTGGGGGTGACACCTGGACAAAAGCCCTCTGCAAGTGGGGTACAGAGGGGATGGTGGGTCACCTCCAGCAGATTGCTAAGAAAGAGGGGTGAGATGAGTCTGACCTGAATATCACAGGCCGTTAAATAGACCCAGAGATGCCCAAACTGAGCTCAGTAAATTGGGACAGGCTGAGATGCTGCAACGTCCAAGTCACTGCTGTGCAGGACGTGTTCCAGGCACGGATGCTCCCTGGGTGCTCAGCTCGTCTGAACTCAGCTGGGGCATTGGCTGATGCTCGGCTGATCTGAGCACGCTCCAGGCTGCACAGTGCAGGGACAAGTGCGGGCAAAGACAACATTTTCTTGGGACTCCTGGCAACAAAACCTGGGGGAAATTCTGTCCTAATTCTGTCTCCAAAACTGGGGAAGAGCAGAGGGAGAGGAGCCAGCCCTGTCAGCTCCTCTGGGCTGCCACCGCTCCAGCAGTGCCGGCAGATGCTGCAGGTGGGAAATTGTTCCTCTACCGTTTGGGTCAAATTCAGACCCACTGCGACAATAAACACAGTTTTACACTGACCACAGGATCTGGCCTTGCCCCAGACCTGCCCACACTCAGGACTCAGCTGGATGAGGAAGGTACCTTGCTGCAGCTGAAGACATGTCCCAGCAGAGGTGGCTGGAACCACTAACCCAAAAGGTCTTTCAGAGCCTCCTGGGCTGGGGGAACAAAGCCTGAGTGCCTCCAGAAGGTGACCCAACCATCCTGCCTTGACCATCGAGCACAACCAGCTGGATAGGTGGACTCTCGGCTCAGCCTCCCACCCACCGCAAGCCAGCCCAAGAAGAGCATCTCCCAGCGCCGGTGAGGGTCCCCGAGCGCAGGGCAAGGCATGGTGGCACTCACTGATGCAGGGGGCCACTGGCGAGCGGCTCTGCTGGTAACCCTTGGCACAGCGGTTGCAGGTGAGGCCGGTCACGCCATCCTTGCACGGGCACTGCCCCGTTGTCTGGTTGCAGGTCTTGCCGGCCGCGCCGACGGGGTGGCAGTCGCAGGCTGGGTGGGAGAGAGAGAAAAGGCTACGTGAGAGGTGATGCGCAATGCAAATCCCAAACCGGACCCAAGGTGCCACCCCTGGGGAGGTGAGGGGGTGGTGAGTCCTACCAGCACACTGGTGGAAAGCAGCCACAGTGGCCGGCACAGCTGAGACCCGTGGGTCCAGACCGTGGCCCCACGTGTGCTGTGAGCAGCAGGGGCAGGAGGGCGTGTGGATGAAGGTCTTGGCCAAAGCACAGCCTCTGCTGATGGGGATGTTCAGGAGGAGCCCCTGGAGACCCCACTGCTCACACAGGCACCTGCAGCTGCCAGCTGGCATTTAAGGCCTGGACACCAGTAGCAGAGTTTCTTCCTGCCCACGTTGCAGGCAGCTGCTCCAGGGACAGCCCGGCATGGGTGCAGGCGGGAGGAGGGATTTCCACGGGCAGCTCCATGCCAGCTGCCAGCCCTGTCCTGTGCAAGCAAAGGGAGCGGGGCTCACATGGGTCCACGCAAACCCTTGTTCATGGCCAGCGTGGGAGCGAGGGCACAGCAGGACAGGGAGCGGAGAGATACTTGCCCAGGTCTGCTCTTCCCCCACCTCAAACCCGAGGCAATGCTCCTGTCACAGCAGTGAAATGCATTTTCACTGCTTGCTCCCCCACCTCTGAGCTTTCCAGTCCAAGGAACTGAACGAACACTGAGCTTTTACACAAACTTCAGCCTTGTTTTGGTTTTAGGATGGTCTGAAAAGTTTTTTTTATCTTTCCCAAGCTCATGAGCCTCAATGCCCATCCTGCCTCCTGGAGACCTCAGCCAAAAGACATGCCCATGGCTTTCCACCACAGCCTTCCCAGGGAAAAAGCCACACCTGAGGAGGGTGAAAGTTGGGTCTCCAGCCTCAGGACAGACCTGAAGTGACTCTCCATCACACAACACTGGATGACGGGACCCACCAGGGGTTGCCTATGAGGAAGGAGATGCTCACTCAGGAGAGGATCGTCCCATCTGCCTGCATGGGGCTGGACTGGCTATGTGCTGGAGGAGGTTATCTCGGACTCCATCAGTGTAAGAGTTGAACGTGATTCCAAAGCAAAACAAAAACATCCCCCCCTGCCTGCCCCCGCAGCCCCCCGATGTTATCGTTTCCCTAATTTTCACCAGATGGGACTGGTGGGAGCACCACGGCGCTGCTCCTCAGACCCCTCCCGCATGGCCAGAAACCAGAGCGAGCAGCCTCTAATGGGGACCAGATGCTTCATCCTTATCAGATCTTGGCTGGGACTGGAAACGGACGTCTTTCTGACAAGGATATTTTGGGGGCTCAGCTGTGATAACAAATGGCAGTGAGCAAGGGAGTCTTGGCATGACACGGGGCTGTCGGAAACATGGGATCTTTCTTCAGCCACAACAGGCTTGTCTCCTGCCAGGGCGGCTGGCTCTCCTGGCTCTCCTGCAAACACCCATCACCAGGTCATTGGGGACCCCCAAAGGTCCTGGGATCAAGCCATGGTCCTGCCCTGGACTGCAAGAAGCAAAGCTGTCAGTGACAGTCCAGTGCTGGGCCAGCTTGGATGACCCATGGGAACAGCACTGCTGCTTCGCCTGGAGGAGAACATTGCGCTAATCGCCTTTTCTTGAACCACCGTGCTCTGGGACATTTCATCGGCTTCAGATGGACCTGGATGGTCTCCCTATGGCTACTCCTCAGGGCTCTTCTGCGTGGGCTTGGCTGGATCCTGAGCCACTTGGAGGAAGCAGGTGCCTTTGACGAGCTGGCAGGTACACCTCTTGGAAACCATCCATTGCTTTGTCTCTTTTCCACTAGCAAAGGCTTGGGTTTCTGTTAGTGGGCCTAGGCATGAAGCATGACCCATCCTCATCACACCCCTGCTGGAAAGGGCAGCCCGGTGCCACCAGCATCACACCGGTGCTGCTCTGAACAGGGGGCTCTCACCCCACCACTGGTGCTCGGACTCCTCCCAGGGCCACAGCGCCCATCTCCAGCTGGCGAAGTCCAGCCCACCTCAGAGCAGCTGGGCACAAGCCCTGCCAAACACTCGCTCGTCCAAGAGATGTAACCACGCAGGGAGAGCTCGGAGGTGCCTGCAGCCATCACTCCTGCTCTGCACGCACAGCGACAGACAGTCCCTGCCCTAAAAAATTTATGGCCAAAGGCAGGCTTCCAGCAAAGATTTATACAAGCGCTTAGCTTCACACGTTGTGGATAATCTCTTGGGCCCCAGCGGTGTATTCCTGGTGTAAAGTCTAAGGATGGACATAAATCTCAGCACAATCAAGATCCAACTCATCTAAGCACATCCCTCTTCATGTAGTAGAAGGCGGCTTTCAATGACTGCTCGTGTTTTACCTGGATCAGCAACGAAGGCAGTTTTGCTCATCTTATGTCCGCAAGAGATGGATGTCTTTGGGAGATGAGCTTGGTCTCTGCCAGACCACCCTCTGGCCCCTCACCCCGCCATGGTGGGATTTCCTGCAGTCCCACAAAAACCCCTTGCTCCTTCCCGCTCCGATGGGAAGAGCATCCCAGGCAGCACTCAGCGCTTACCCCGATCAGTCCCACATCCCAGCATGGCCGCATCCCACCACTCCAGCTGGAGCATCTCCACCACTCCTGGTCCTGCCGTGACCCACCGAGGGGGGCCGGCCGGGGCCCCATGCCGCCAGTGGGAAGGCAGGGCCAGCACAGCACAGCTCCTTGCCCGCTGCCCACACACCGAGCCCTGCGGCTCGCAGCCCCGCCAGTTGCCAGGATCTGGCCCGCAGTGCTTGAATGGTGGATTAAGTCACTAGCTCGGAGCTTAACTCATCGAGCTGCGCTTGCCAGAAAGCATGTCTTGCACCTAATATTGAGGGTATTTTTGCGTCTTAAGGCTTAGCTGCTACTGCTTCACCAGTTTTCATTGGAGAACGCTCACGGTTTACAGTTTTGTTTAAATTACAGGGATTAATGCACAGCCATTCTTTATTTGACTTTTCAATTACCACCATTGAATTAATCCTGTAGGTTGTTCTGCCTTTTCCATCCTCCCAGCTTTTCCGTCTCGCAGCGTCCAGCGGTGACGCCGGCTGCTGGCGGGCCGGCGGCTGGAGGGAAGAGCTTGCCTCCCTGCTCGCCGACTGGCGGCCGAGGGCTCAGCTCGGTTGCCGGCAGGAGATGCAGGCTTGTGCAATCTGCAGTCAATATTTTAGTATTTTTGGATATTTATTTCAAAGGCGTTGCATCCCAGCAGAGACGAACCATGGTTGGATGGTTATTTAGTAACATACTTGGGGGTTTGTTTAAATAAAATGTAATAGTTCCTGGCCTCCTGGCTAGCGTTTTGCGTCCTGAATATAAACCGAGCTTCGTTCCTTAGCACCTGCAAAATCTGCCTTTGCTGGGATGCTCACCTTCCACCCTGGACCAACACTGCGGTGAGCACAAAGTACCCTCGTTCAAAGCTGCAGATGTCTGCTCACAGCAGCTTGCCCCACGCCTGCTTTTAAGATCTGCTGTCAGGAGCCTTGCTTTGCCTTTTCTTTCCTTTTTTTTTTTTTTCTTGCAGGAGTGTAGGTATCTGAGCTGTAGGTACAGGACACATCTTTGGAAAAACCAAGCCCAAACTCTCTCGTCATATCTCCGTGTATTTATGTATCTCTCTGGCAGCACCAGTTCCCATTCATGGCACCGGGCAGGCTCCTGGGTCCTGCTCCAAGGAGCTCCCAATCCCAACGAATCCACCACTGGCTAAGTACAAGAAAGGGGTGGAAACACTCTCTGCTTTGCTGAAGGAGGGGCAGCCAAAGAAGCAGCAGCATCAGGGATTTCATTATTAACTCAGTTCCCTGAGGCAGAGCCAGGAACTGGCTCCCAACACCCAGGGTACTGCCTTTACTGCCAGATCCTCCTCAACATATGCACCATGGCGGGGGCCGACCCTTGTGCACATGTTCATCTGGCTGGGCTGAACCTGTGCGGCATTTCCAAGCTGTGGGCAAACCTTGCCAGCCCTCCGGAAGCGGCACCCACCGGGCCGGGCTGGCAGAGACCTGCCGGTGGCTTGGCACAGGGAGGGGCAGGGGAGGGAGGTTTGTCTGCCGGGGGGGACCTGCCGCAGCCCCCCGCTCCTCCGCAGCCTGGGCATCGCTTGCTGGCGTTTCTCCTGCGCAGCGGCACCAGCCCTCGCCCCGTCCCACCAGCTCCTGAGCACCCTGGGATGCTCCGCCACCCTGTCCCCTCTGGAGGAGCCCCACCTTGAATCTGAAACGTTTTCCATCACCTCAATGCTCCACGACTGCTGCCCTGCTGCCCTGCCCTGGCAGACTGCAGGCTGCTGCCTGCATTAGGCAGGCGCAGGCAAAGGGAGGCGGCTCCGGCCCCTCCGCGTCCTCCATCCTCAGCCCTCAAAACGGAGGGACCTGAGCCACAGCCCTGGTAGGAATTGCTGCACCCGCAGCGTCCCCAGTCCCACAAACCTGTACCCCCACATTGAGCTGGGCTGTATTCAGTTACCCCCCCAACCCTGCTTCCAGCACCAGCCAAATCCTGCTTGGTTTAGAATAGAATAGAATAGAATAGAATAGAATAGAATAGAATAGAATGGAATGGAATGGAATGGAATGGAATGGAATGGAATGGAATGGAACGGAACAGAATGTGTTGGGTTGGAAGGGACCTCTAAAGGCCATCTAGTCCAACCCCCCTGCAGTGAGCAGGGACAACTTCAACTAGACCAGGTTGCTCAGAGCCTCATCCAGCCTGGCCTTGAATGTCTCCAGGGTGGGGCCTCCACCACCTCTCTGGGCAACCTGGGCCAGTGTCTCACCACCCTCAGTGTAAAGAACTTCTTCCTAATGTCTCATCTGAGCCTGCCCTGCTCTAGTTCAAACCATTGCCCCTCGTCCTATCACTACATGCCCTTGACAACAGCCCCTCCCCAGCTTTCCTGGGGCCCCTTCATGGACTGGAAGGGGCTCAAAGGTCTTCCTGGAGCCTCCTCTTCTCCAGGCTGAACAACCCCAGCTCTCTCAGCCTGTCCTCACAGCAGAGGGGCTCCAGCCCTTTGATCATCTTCGTGGCCTCCTCTGGCCCTGCTCCAACAGGTCCGTGTCCTTCTTGTGCTGAGGGCTCCAGAGCTGGACACAGTACTCCAGGTGGGGTCTCACCAGAGCACAGTAGAGGGGGAGAATCCCCTCTCTGGATCTGCTGGCTGCGCTTTGTTTGATGCTGCCCAGGATGCCATTGGCCTTCTGGGCTGCAAGTGCACATTGTTGGCTCATGTCCAGCTTTTCATCCACCAGGACCCCCAGTCCTTTTTCGCAGGGCTACTCTCTATCACATCATCCCCCAGCCTGTACTGATAGGAGGACTGTCCCAACCCAAATAGTTTTATTTACTATTATTTTTTTTGGTGAGTGCTCTCTTCCCTGGCTGGAGCAGAAACAGAGACCTCAATGCCCAGCACAGAGGCAGCACTGGGGACCCTGGGTCCCGCAGGGAGTTCATGCCTGCAAGGCTTCCGCTTTTATTGGGACTTTATCATGTAATTTTGGTAGCAAAAGTAGAAGGAGCTGGTGGACCAACGGGGAGCAGAAACCCCTTGTTCAGGGAGGAGTGGTGAAGTTGGGGTGCTGCTCGCAGAGGACGCGAGGTGAGGTAGGGGTGGCACAGCCACCCCTGCATGCCATGAGCCCCGGCGCCAGTGGGGGTGAGCCGGGGCTGCCCGCAAGCCCCCAGGCGCTTGAAGAAAATCCTCACGGAAAAGGGAATTTTGCTGCAGCTGCCCCAGTCTGGTGGTGCTGCAGCAGGAGCCAGGGGCTGCTGCCACCCCTCCCCGGCCTCAGTCAGAGCCAGGACCCCTCCCAGGAATGGGATGCGACCTGGGATGCTGTGCTATTGACCCTGGGGATGCATGCCTTGTCCTGCCTCCTCCTCTTCCTCTCTCCCAGTGCCTCCCAGTGTCACCCCAAGGATGCTGGGCACCTGACACGGCTTTGGGACCTGGTTGCCACCTGGCACAAGCCCCATCAATGGGAAACCCCTGCTGCAGCCGGGGGGCTGCTGTGCCCATAGCCATAGTTGTGACGTGGCTTGGCCAAGTCCATGGGGCTGGGACGCAGCGCGTGGTCCCCTGGGGACATGGGCTGATGAGGTAGGACTGGCCAAGTCAGCTGCCTGGGTTATTAAAAATGATTAGCTCGCTGTTTGCTAATGAGCTGGCTGCAGGCAGGGCTCCCCCTGAGAGCACCCGCTCAGCCGTGCTCCCACTGCCACCACCACGTCAGTCAAATGTGGGAAGTTTCTCCCTTTGCTCCGTCCTCTCCGCTGCTCCCGTGGGAACAGGGATGGGCAGAGGCGGCTCACACAGCATGGGCAATGGTGGGATTTTACCTATAACATCCTGGACCCAAACGAGCCATACCTACAAACAATAAGGCAGATGAGAGTAGAGCCCCAAAAGCCAAATCCTTCGATTCAGGTCCGTGGCCACAAGGTTAATGGTCCGAAACCAGCTTCAGCAGTTGCTGTAGGCTCTACATAAACACGCTAACATCACGTCCTCACAGCAGTGAAGGTGCCCGGAGCCCATGTGGCTGCATTGTGCACCGGAGGGGACATCGCACTCCCTTCTGGGAGGTACTTGCGATCTAAGCTGGAAAAAAGGGGATCAGGAATGAATTCCTGGCCTCAGAGCTGCCATGGCCAACCTCCTGCCTGCTCCAGCATTTCAGCCTGGATCCCACCAATTGTTGGGGACCGGCACTGTGTTTTCCTATCTCTAACACAACTATTGTTGTGAGGCTTCACAGAGTAAAAAGGCTCCACAGAGCGGGCTGAGCGGGCAGAGATAAGAGAAAGCAGATGGGTTTGGCCAGGAGGTAGAGGAGGGAGAGGAGAGGTGCAGATCCCATGATATTTGGCACAGGCAGGGGACCTTGCGAGGTCGAGCTGCAGCTTGATGGCTTGCAGCCAGCGCGGCTCCTGACCAGCTCTGGGACAAGCCACCCTGCTCGCAGGCACCGGGAGCCATGGGGCTCAGCACCTCCCCAAAACAGGTCCCAAGAGCCACCCCATCGCTGAAAAGCACACGGTGGGGTCCTGCACCGCAGCCCAGCAGGGAGATGGAAACCTCCCTCGGTATCCCCAGCCCTCCAAGGCATGGAAGCCACCATGGGGCATTTTGTGAAGCAGCTTGAACGCTTCTAAGCGTGTCTATGGCCCAGACGATGCCAGTGTCAGAGGCAGGTTTCCAGCACATTTAGTCATGCGCCTTCTCTGACACCTTCCCAGCATCTCTCCAAACACTGACTGCGGCCACACCAGGACCCTCCCGGGAAGGACAGGGCTCCTGGAGCCTGCTCACTCCCTGCCTGTCTTTCCCCCATCCCTTGGGGAGATGCTGGCTTCCAAGTGAAGTCCCGGCAGAGATGACCAGGGTGACAGATGCTAGAGGTGACCTGCAGCTGCTGGAGGGATCTGCCAGACACCAAGCAGAGCAGAGGGATGTCCCAAGGATGGGAAGGAAGAGCAAGGAGAACAACAGAGATTATATCACTGGTGCTACCCACGTGAAGAACTTCTGGCTTACCTTTGCAGGCCTTGCGGTCTGTGATGGACTTGCTGAGGTCCCGGTAGAAGCCCTCCTTGCAGTAGTGGCAATGCCGCCCCGCGGTGTTGTGCCGGCAGTTGAGGCAGACGCCGCCGCTCTTCCTGCCCGAGAGCTTGTAGAGCTCCATGTTGAAGCGGCAGCGCCGGGCGTGCAGGTTGCAGTTGCAGGCTGCGAGGGAAGGGGAGAGGGTGAGGGCTGGAGGCGAAACCTGGGAGCCCCCGTGGGTGGGCTGGAGCTGCCCTGGTGTCCCCCATTGCTGCTGGGGGCCGGGGCTGCCTGCGCCGGCAGAGCGGGACGGGCACGGCACAGCTGGCCCCAACGTGCTGTCCAGATGTGCGGCATCCGCCGCCCCATGGGGCTGGTGCCGGGAGGTCAGGGCGGAGGAGAAAGGGCATGTGTAGGGACGGGGCAACACACGGCTGAAGGCAGATGCGTGCGGGATGGAGGGGTGCAGCCGGGGAGTCTGGCCGCGACAGCCTGCCACCTGCAGCCCCGTTTCCCCCTGCCCCTTCCCTGGCAGCCAGCTCTGGCGACAGAGCCTGGCCGGCTTTTGGCAGGACCACTCGCCTTGTGCCAGGGGTTGCGACGGCATTGCCTCTGCAGCCTCACTAGTTGCCGGCTTGGCGTCAGCAATGGAGCCCCCAAATTCCTTATATTTAAGGCTCTAGCCTGTGTGCATGTGCACACGCACAAAGAAGCTCACACAGGGACCCGTGTGCGCACACACAAATGTGCACAAGCACATACACAACTCATGTGCGCACAAATGTGGACACGTGAACATGACTGCACACAGATGTGCACACAAATATCCACACACTGTTACACAGAATCACAGAATGGTTCGGGTTGGAAGGGACCTTAAAGATCATCTCATTCCACCCCCCTGCCCTGAGCAGGGACACCTCTCACTGGACCAGGTTGCTCCAAGCCTCATCCAGCCTGGCCTGGAATACCTCCAAGGATGGGGCAGCCACAACACACATGTGCACGCAAACCTGCACACAAACATGCGTGCTCACACGTGCGCGCGTGCACGTTCATAGGTGTGCTCACATGTGTGCATGCATACACACACACGAGTATGCGTGCACAGAAGCCTGCACGTGCGCGCACACACGCACGCTATTTTGTCATTAGCCACAGGAACCATGCAGCCACCCCCCCCCCGGCCCGATTCCACGTGTGCGAGATAAAAAGGCAAAGCACTGCCCGTTCCTGCTTAACACCCTCACAAAAAGATAATGGGAACAAGATTTCCTTCGGCAAAATGCGGCACCCTCCTCCCCCAGCCCCGGCCCCCTCCCCACGCCGGTAAATTGAGGTTGGGTGAGAGTTTTTCCAGGCGTACTGTGAAATTCATTAACGTGTCAGCCCAGATTTAACTGCTGAGGCCTGGCTTGGCGGTCGTGTGAAGTTGCCTCCCCCCCGGCCGGCAGCGCCGGTGGGAGCTTCAGCCTGCGCAGATCAAACGTTCACCTCCTCGCTCTGGCCTCGGAGATGCTGGGGGAAAAAAGCTGGAGCAAACCCCAGCCCTAAAAAAGAGCCTTTTTGGAGGCTTAAAGAAGTTGAGCGAGAGGTTGTTGCCGGCCTCGGTGCTGCCGGCACCGTGTGCTCAAACCTCAGCTCCCCCTGGAGCTCTCCCGAGTTATGAGATTAGTGTAAAAATCACGTGGCAGGCATCAAAATAACAGCCTGGCGTGGCGGTAGGTGCCTTTGGGGACTTGTGCCTTTTGAGCTCATTTTTCTTCTGAGGTGACAGCGAAAAAAAGGGACTTTTGAGGCAAATTCTGACACGGGACTAGGCAATGGGATGCAGCACCTGGAGGGAGAGCAGCAAATATTGCCCATGGTCCCAGGCAGCCTACGATGCTGCTGTGTTGGGGATGCTGCTGTGTTGGGGATGCTTCTGTGCCAGGAATGCCGATGGCCGGCCAGGCTTTGCCAGGGCCAGGAACCATGCGGTGAAGTACCCCGACATCCAGGCTGCTCTTGCTCTCACCAAATAACGGGACAGGGACGAGCCAGGGTGGTTCGTGCCGCTGAGCAGAGGCAGCCTCATGTAACTGCGGCAAAGGAGCTGGTTTTTTTTGGGGGGTATTTCCTTGCATCAGTGAAAGGCCAGTTGGGTCACCCCACAAGGCAGCTTTGCCATCCCGTTGGGAGTGCTCAGGGCCACCCCCGTGAGCCCCTGGCATCCTCTGGGGAAGAAGAGGGGACGGCAGCCCAGAGGGGAAGCGACGGGCAGTGGAGGAGAAAGGTCAGGTAAATGATTCGCCGCCCCCGGCGCGGGTCCCTCTCTGCCTCCAGTTTAATTGGTGAGAGAGTAACTGGCAGGGGACTTTTCACGGCCCCACTGACTCTGCTGCGGGCTGGGGGCCCTCCCGGCTGGCACGTCCCCATCAGCCCTGGGGCCACCTTTTCCTGGGAACCTGTCGCAAAACCTCCCAGGAGCTGGCTTTTGGGGAGAAACCATCTCTTGCTGCCTGGCACCGTCCCACTCTGCCTGCAGGCAGCGATGCCGCCCGCTCCAGGCTGTTGCTCCCAGCCAGGGCTGGATGTCAACAAACTCCCCCCACCTTAGTGCGAGCTGAGGCAGGATTTGGGCACAATTCCGGCCAGCCAACACGGGAGACCTGCCCGGGCTTGGCCAGGCTGGGATGGGTGGCTGTCCCCTGCTCGGGGACAGGGTCGCACCAGCACACGTGACTGTCCCCTCACACCCCCCCCCCCGGCGCAGCGACCCGGCGCTAATCGGGGCAGACTGGTCCCCTCTCTTACCCGGCTAAATACTTGCACTGTTCCTCAGCGCTGACTCAGTTGCAAGCTCTGTCTGTCTCCCGTTAATCACTAATTAAAGGCTTGAATGTTCCCTGCTGTTTGGGGTATTAATAAGAATTTAATTGCACAGTTTGGGGCTAATTACGTGGTAGCTCGCTTCCGCCCTTGTACAGTATGCCCAATTAAACAATCATATGATCAATTAAACAATCACAAGATCTAATAATTTGCAATAATAGACTAATTAAACGGCGACACCTTGCAGCGGAGCAACCTTCTGTCCCCCTTTTGGTGGTGTTTGAACCCTTGCCCAGGCCCTGGCCGCCCCACAACCTGCCCTGGGTCGCTGCGGATGGAGGCACCCGGGCTGGGGGCATGGGGGGGGTTTAGGGGTCCGGGCAGGGGATGGGCAGCGCCGTGCACCGGGACACACGCGTGGCAGGCGATGGAGCCCGCAGGGTGGGAGAGGGGCTCACCGCCCCTACAAGTTCCCTGGGAATAATTAGCCAAGGCAGCCGGCTCAGCGAAACCCTAGACCAGCTGCTGCTGCCAACCCGCAGCAGACTCAGCTACGCCCCTGCTTTGGCTGGAGGAGAGCCCGGCCGGGCGGCGGGGCAGGATGGGCTGCACCTCCGCCCCAGGCACCGGAACGGAGACCAGAAAAGCCCCTTCCCTCCCGTCCATGCTGCCCCTCCGTCACGGGGAGGGTGTTCGGAGACAGGGGCTGGGGCTCGCACTGCTGCCACCAAGAAGCAGGAGGGGAAGTAGAAGCGGGGAGCCCTCCCCGAGGGGCTGCGAGAGACAAGGCTGAGCCACTCCAGCCCCATCCCGGCAGGAACAGGACTCAGGATGGCCAGACAAGAGTTAATCCCCTCCACCACGGTGGCTACCTCCCCCCTGCACCCCAGATCTGCTGGGATGCTGCACCCCATGGGGAGCAGGTGCCTGGGCAGGGGTGGCAGGGGGATGCTGCCCGCTTACCCACCTCTGAAAGCCATCACCTACCACGAACCCCTTCCCTGGCTCTCCCTGGGGAAGTACCGTGGCCGGAGCTGCTGGGAACCCGCTGGTTTCCAGGACATCTGCTGGCGAGAGGGCAGGGAGCACCCCGCTGCGGGGGATGCGGCAAGGGAAGGGGCCGCAGATGCGGCTGCCAACAAACAGCACAGATCCTGCTCCACGGGGCAAAGCAGCCCAGGCTAGCTCACTGTGGGATTCCCGAGAGGATTATTGCATGGGAAGCACTGAGACAGAAAAAGAAAGCAAACATCTACAGGAAGGGGCAGAGGACACCGGGGAAGCACATGGCATCCTCTAAATCCCATCACCGCTCTGGAGATTGGTGTTTCCAGGCACCGGCATCCCGGATCGATCGCCACAGCCCCGCTTGAGGGAGCAGCAGCCAGCGAAGGCTTCCCAGGAGCGCGCAGCCCCTTCCCTGACGAGCCGCCCAGATCAAAGCGAGCCCCGTGCATTATCCCGGTGCTCCGGGGAGCGCTCCCGCCGCGGCGGCCACAAAGGGAACAAGAGCTCCCGCATTACCAGCGAGTGCATCAATTACTTCCAGTGGCTGCCTTGTGCTAATCCGCTTCCCCCCCTTCCCCAGGGCGGGTGTTTCGGGGACAGCCTGCCGAGGGGGTGACCGAGCTGTCCCCAGCAGCTCTGCCTGTGCAGGCAGGGGCTGGCAGCGGTGGTGGGAAGGAGATGGCACGAATCTGCAGGAATAAAGCTGATGCACCGCATAGAGGGGCTCGGGATTTTGGTGATCACGCTCCCACCGGTCGCTCTGACAGGATTATCCTTTGCTGAGCCTGACCTGGGGTAAAAGCTGGGGGGACACATGGAAGGGGACACGGCTCTCTCTTTCCTGCCCTTCTCAGTCCCCTGTTTCACGCAGGGCACACACAGAGCATCCCAATATTGGCAGGGCAAGCTGCCTGAGGGACACGCAGCCCTTTTGGAGTGTCGGGAGAGCCCCCTGTGCCTGTGGACCAATGGCATCGCTCTGTAACCACCAGGCATGGGGCCATGCACCCTGCAGCACGGAGCTGGCACCTTGCCCTCTTGCCAAGCCAGCAGCGTGGCCAATCCACTGTCGCCCTCCTGGCTGCGACATCCCCAAACGTGCCTGCTTGCCAAAGTCACGCTGAAACCCGTAACACCGCAGCACGGCGGTGTCCCCGCAAACGCCATAGCCGCCCTCCGGCAGCTGTGGAGGGGTGACACCCTGCACTGATGCTCAGACCTCAGGCACCACTGGGCTGTTTCACCCCTGCATTTCCCTGCACCAGCCAGAGGCAGAACTTCTTGTGAAATAAGAAAAGGTTGTCCTCACTCCCAGCTGCATGGATGGATGTCCCAGCAGTGTGACATGGTGCAGGACATTAATTTGTCCCCATGCTGGAGCAGGCAGAGACTCCCATGTGCTGGAAGGGGACAAACCCCCATGCCCGGCGCTGGGCAGCACGGAGCCAAGAGGTGACACCCCAGCATGACCTGAGGCCGTACCAGCCCCATGGCTCCATCCGGATCCACTTTTGGGTTGCTGCAGCCCCCTGCCCCTCAGCTGGCCCTGGGCTGCCAAGCTCCTGCATCCATCCACCCTCCTCCTCCTCACACCTCCCCGGCCATGCGCGACCATCCACCACCACGAGCTGGCATCACCGATGCCTGGCCACAGGACCGCAGTCCGAAACCCCGCAGCCTCCGGACTGAGCAAAGGGAACTTCCCGGGCGGCCTCTCCTTTTAATTGGTGCTAATTGCTGCGTCTGTTCGTGCTGGCTGGGGAGATGTCATTGTTGAAAGGCACAGAGGGGAAGGCTCGGGGAGCTAATCCAGCTTTCAGCCGCTAAGCCCTTCGGAGGCGGGTGATGGAGAAGCTCTTTCAGGTCCCTTCAGAGAAGGCACAAAGCCCGAGAGGGGAATGGGAGAAAGAAGGCGAGCGAATCAACAGGAAAAACTACTTTCACACGCAGCTCGGGGAAGGGTCTTTGTGCGCGGGGCTTGTCAGGGGGGAGCTTGAAGGGACCGCGCCGGGCCCCCTCCTCCTCTCCTCTCCCTCGTTTATCTTCTCAGCCCCATCTGCCAAAAGGGAGATGCCGCTGGGGGCAGGGATGCTTGGGAGCACGGCCCTGCGGAGCGGGAGCCTTGCTTTGAGGTGGACGGACAGACGGACAGGAGATCTGCAGACGTTCCCCCAAAATGAGCTTCCTCTGTTTTAATCCCTTTTGTGCCGGCAGAGCCACCTCTGCTGCTATCACGCTGCTTTACTGGAGGATTTGGCGGTGAGGAGGATGCGATGTGGGGTGCCACAGGAGAGGCAGCCATCGGGTCGGGGTCATCCCTTTGTCCCAGGGCGGTTCCACGGGTTGACACACCAGCCGGAGCCTCCCCTGCCCGACCTGCGGGCCGCTGGAGGCAGCAGTCGTGGGCAGGGTGTGGAGTTTGAGGGTGGATTTTTTTCTGAGCTTTGTTTCAAAAACTCATCTTTCTGAGACAAGTGGGAAAACGCAAGGACTGACACATTCCCACAGGGCATGAGGTGCTTTAAAGCATCGGCTCTGGCACTTGCTTTGAATCTGCTGCCTTTTTAGCCGTTCTTAGAAGAAATTCACTGTAACATATATATATTTAAGCTGACAGCTGGGATCTCAACAAGACATCGATCACAAATACTAACAAGTCCCTCTGACCTCTGGCACATCCACTGAGCCTTTCAGGGTCTGATTAATGGTACAGCTTTCCCTTGTATCCATCCTCCCGCCACCCCCTGGGACCCGGGCTCTGGTCCAGGAGGAGAGAGAGGCTGTTCCTCCCTCTCCCAGACCTTCACAGGGCTCCGGCATCCCCCAGCCCCATCCCAAATCAGGACAAAAGGCAAAAACCTCCACCAAAATCCCACAAAGATGCAAGAGCAGGACAGCCAAGCAACACCAGTTTGATGTTTTGGAAATGTTTCATTTCATTGACAGTATTTTTAACTCGTGGAAACCTTTGCAAGGACAGACAATCTAAAACCACCACACAAAGCTCCGTGTCACACCGAACGTGAATGATAAAGTGTGGAACTGGGGTATCTCAAGTGTTTCCTTAGTCTCTTCCAGGTTTTGCCACCTGTTCCCTGCCCCAAAGCACATCTCGCAGGGCACCGCCACGATTCCCCCTCCCAGCCCAGGGACAGCTCTTTTGCTGCCCAAGGGAAACACATCCAGCCGGGCATCCCACATCCCACGGCGAGGTTTGCCGACCAGCTGGAAGACACCAGTGATTTTTCAGAGGGATTTGGCGCTTTGGCTCATGGTCAAAACCACCACACCTCCAGGGGGGGCACCCATAAGAGAGGCAGGGCAGATGCTTGAGCCTTTCTCAGCCCTCCAGCGAGGAGAATGCTTCCCAGCATCTCCGGACAAGCATGCTCCATTGCTTCGGCTCACCACCCACCATTTCCTCCCCCAGTGACTTGTTTTGTGGTTTCAGCCCCAGAAAAAAATAAAATGATAATAAAAAAAAAAAAAAAATCACTCACCCAGACACTCATTGGCCTCGCGAGCGCTGGCCCGCTGCCAGGGGCGATCATAGTGGAAAGGCTTGCAGCGGTCGCACTCGGGACCCTCTGTGTTGTGCTTGCAGTCGCACACCAGCTTCTGCTCCTTGTCCTTCACGCAGCGCGCTGCGTGCCCGTTGCATTTGCAGCGCCCGCCCACCTGCAACTCCCCCACTGCGTAGTAATAGGGGGTCGAGCTGGTGCCCCCCTCCTCCTCGCCGGCATCCCGGCTGCCCAGGTCACGGAAGAGATGCGGGCGGCTGAAGACCACGCGGATGTCGGTGGCCGTCACCCAGTCCTGGAGCACGGGGCTGCTGTCGAAGTCCTGGGCGGAGGGTCGCCCATCGAGGGTGCTGAAGGCGATGAGCCCACCGGTGAGGGGGTAGAGGTCAGTGAGGCCATCAGTGCAAAGGGCCTCCTGCTCATTCTGCTTGGTGACGGTGGCTTTGCTGGGCTTGCCGTAGATCTTACGGCACTGGGAGGAGTAGTACTGGTAGGGCACCCAGGTCTTGCCGTAGTCCATGGACTTGAGGATGGCGGTGGACTCGGGCCGGGGCGAGCAGAACTGGAGGCTGACGTAGACCACCTCAAACTTCTTGCCGAGGGAGAGGGTGAGGGTGACGTTCTGGGGCGAGTGGTGGAAGGTCTCTGACCGCCAACACGTCATGTTGGAGGCGGTGTTGAGGTCGGTCAGGTAGGCGGGCGGGTGGGCTCGGCGGGGGTCCGAGGCATTGCAGTGCCGCGTGGGGGGCTTCCCGCACGTGCTGGAGGCTTGAACCTCCTTCCCGAAAGCAGCATTGACGAATTCAGGGATGCAGCGGCGAGGAGCGCCGCTCTCGTCGTAGCAAGGGTCTGGGGGGTTCTGCTGGGCTACGAAGGGGTTCACTGTCTGGGAGAGGCCCAGCATGGCGGCAGTGAGGAGCAGGCGCAGGAGCTGCAGGACCTCCATCCTCCCGGGGCGAGGGAAGCGGCTCCTCCCTGAGGCGAGAGAAAGAGTGAATGGCGCTGGCAGCCCCCCGGGGATGGGGAACACGGGATGGGGAACACCCCATGTCCGGCCCTTAACCCGTGCCCACCTTCCCACCCCACATCTACTGGTGCAGCATCCTGGGAGCAGGGCAGGGAGGAGATTACGTTGTGGTGCCTTATCCACAGCAACCCCTTGCTCCTCATCAGCAGGAGCAAAAATACTGTGGGAAATGGCAGAAGGAGCTGAGGTTTGGGAGGAGCAGGTTGAAATGAGAGTCCAGCCCTTCCTTGGCCTCTCACAAACTGTCTCAGGAGGTACACGAATGCTCACGCCTGCCAGCAGCCCCGGCTGTCACACACAGCTCGGAGACCCCTGTCACCACACAGCTGCCAAGGAGAGGTGGCGGGGAAGAGCTGGGGAGACCTTTCAGCTGCCACAGTGGCTGCAACCCCCAAGTTATCCAACTGCAGCCTGAGACAGCCCCCAGCAGCAGAGGAGAAAGGGGCAGCAGCGAAAACACCTTGTGGGGACATTTTACAACAGGCAGGAACCCGCCAGGATGAAGTCCCAGTGCACAGCTGGGGCTGGCACCACTTTCCCTGCTGTGCCACAGCCCCAGCAGCATCCTGCTGGCCATGGGCACGGTGGCTTCTCGAAGCCAGGGGTTGGATCCCCTCCACGTCCCACCGCCATGCCACCTCCACTGGCAAAAGGAGGTTATTGTAGTCTCACCTCCAAGAAACCCAGGTCTAGGTCTGGCCTGTCTGTTAATGGAGGCAAAAGAAAGGACCAAATGCAGGGCTTGGCTGGGCCTCTCTCCTGGCAGCCACAGCACAGCGCCAGGGGACGCTGGGTGCCTCCCAGGGGACACGGCCCATCTCCTGCACTTCTGGCTTGGAGGGTGGAAGAGGGACTGGAGGTCACGTCCCCTCCTGCCAGCTCTGGCTGCAGCAGGAGCACCCCCCGCAAGCTGCAGATCAGCCACGCCCCATCCTGAGCATCGCGCCAGCCACTCCAGCTCACCCGTTCACTGGAGAAGGGCCCCGGGTGCTCCAGCTGGCCGTAGACCCCTGAGCTGCCCGGCTGGGAGGATGGCATCAGCCCTGCCATCCCACGAGCTGCTGCCCGTCCCAGCCAACAAGCCAGGTTCTCCGGCCTCTACCAGCCTGTGCCACAGCCAGGGCAGGCAGAGGGGATCCCCCCCATCATCCCCTCTCCCACTAGAAAACCCTTGCGGGATGACTTGGGTTTTGCACTTCGCTCTGAGGAACAAAGCCCGGTGCTGGCAGCATGACCCAGCAGATGCTGCCCATCTACAGCTCCCAACCCCGCTCCTGCCTGTCCAACTGCCCACTCCGGCCAAAGGAGGCTGGCAGGGGAAAGCCTGTTTCAAATAATCCAGGATTTTTTTGTTGTTGGGTTTTTTTTTTCCCCTTTTGCCAAAAAAACGCGGCCGTGGCTGTGGAAGAAAGCTGCCTCTTTCCAGGCTGCCAAACCACTAATGGGGGGAAGCTCCTCCCTTCCCAGCCACGCTCAGCCGGGCAGCCAGCACCAGAACCCGTGCCCACCGAGGGGGGAGCTGGGACAGGGGTCTCAGCCCATCCCTGGACAACTCCCCCAGAACAAATCCTGGCCCTGCCACCTCTGTGCTGTTTCCTCACTGCTTAATCCTCTGCTGATGGAAAAGGAGATGTTCACTGCTGAAAAATTGGTGGCTCCCTTGGTGGTCTCTGCACCCCCGCTACCCGGCAGTGCTGCAGAGCTTTTCGGGGACATGTCAGCCTATGGCTCGATGCCTGGGCAGGCAGCAAGACAAGGGATGTTGTCCCTGGAGCACCCAAAGCACCGGGAAGTCCCTACTCGAGGAGTATGGCATGCAGGAACGCAGCAGCCACCGCAGCAGAGGAAGCACCATGCCACAAGCACCAAGCTGTGAAGAGCAACCCCTGGGGAGCCCCGGCCCCATTGCAGGCAGCTGCCTCCTGGGCGAGCTCCCCTGAGTCTGCCTATCCGGGAGCTGTTGAGCAAAGGCAGTGGCTGGTTAACCCCCCCAACGCAATCCCGATGGAACCATCGTTGAGCAAAGGCAGTGGCTGGTTAACCCCCCCAACGCAATCCCGATGGAACCATCCCCAGTGTCACCACTGCCTGGTGACAAGCAGCAGGCAGTGAAGCAGAGCCCCTGCCAGCCCACAGGCAGAGCCCCACTCCTGTACTCCCACCCGGCACTGCGGGCTGTGAAATGCTGACAGGCTGCAATGCCTGGTGAGCCCTGGCCACGCGCATACCTGCGGACACTCAGCACAGCTCCTCCAATCCAGTGATGCTGCCAGCCCCACCGTCATCCCCGTCCCACCGCACACCCCACAGAGAGGGACCCAGCTGGGTGCAGCCACCGTCACCTCCCATCCCACCAGCCCCGGGGCAGCACGTAGCATGGGGACAACCCTGTGGGAAGACCTCTACACTGGGAGGAGAGAGGAGAAAGTCCTGGGGATGCCTCAGCAGCTGCATCCATCCACCCAGGGGTGACTCAGGGCGCATCCGACAAGGCTGAACCCTGCCAAAGAGAAGTCTCCTCCACCCACCACTTCCTGCCACATGGCAGTAAAGGGACAGGAGTAGGGACGTGCTCAGGCGTGCCACCTGCAAAGGCCTTTTAATTTCCCATTTGGTAAGACCCCAAGGTGTTGGGAGGTCCCTGCCCAGGGGAGAGAGACAGCAGCAACACCCAACAGCAGCAAGGGGAGAGCCCAGAGGCGAAGGTGTTATGGGCAGCGCTGGGGCAGCAGGGCTGGGACCAGGGCTGGAGTTACTGCTGCTTTTGGGACACACGGGGAACGAGCATCTCCTGCCCATCCTCCCTGCCCTGATGGGAAACTCCGTCCCTCCCACCAGCCATGCCAACGCACAAGCCCAGAGATTCGGTGCCCGACTTTTGGGGGCTCTGCTCCTGCCGGGGAGCCAACGCTCGCCCAGCGGCACATCGGCGCTGCGGAGGCAGGGCATGAATGGAAATCATTATCATCCACCAGACCACACACAGGCACGCACGCTCCGCGCTCGGCTCACCCCATTATCCTGCTGAAAGAGAGCCGGGACTGGTGGTCTCCGCGGGCCTCACCTCCATATCGGAGAGGAGGGCAAGCTGCAATCTGCTCCCTTTTATGCATATTCAGTGTGACCCCGGGACTGCCGGCAAGCTGCCAGAGAGGCCCGGGAGTGGGTATTTCCCTCCCCGGCCCCCATCTGCCCCCCCTTTCCACTTCCATCTTCGCTGCCCCCGGTTCAGATCAAATGGAGACGCTGCTGACTAAGCAGGGAGCGATGGGACGAGCCTCTCAGCGCCGAATCCAGACCAGCACCCGCCTGGAGGGACATAAGCAACGGGGTGCATCTCCCAGGGATGGCATCCTGAAGGTGTCCCCAGAGAGGCTCTCGGGTGGCCAGCAGCTCCTGGCCACCACCATCTCTGGCGGGGCTGGGGGGACACGGTGGCAGGGCTCACCCTTCCCGAGGAAGCGGCCGCCCTCCTGGCTCCTCCCCAGAAGCGGCTGCATTTTTGAGGTGGGCGATTTCCTCACTCCTCCGCTCGGGGAATGCTAACAGCCGTGCGGTTTGGAAGGAAGTCACGCCGACGTAGCGCTTCAGAAGTGCTTTAAAAAAATTAGCTACTGCATCCAACGCCTCCACACCCCTTCTCCCTACAGCAACACGCTTCCCAAGGCGACCAGTGGCGTTTCCCCGCCTTGCGGGAGGCTTGTTGGGGCGATGCTCCAGCCCGCTGTGGGTTCTCCTTCCTGGGAGACGTCGCTGCCGAGAGCGATGCTGGGCACAGCTACTTGCCCAGAGCTCTGGGTCTCCCGATGCCAAGCCATCGGGTGAGTGCTTGGTCCCCAGAATTGAACACACAAGGCAGGTGCAGCACATGAGCCAGGGCAAAGAGAGCAAACTTCCCCAAATACGGATGCTGGTGCCGACAGCAGGCCCAGGGTCACCACCCAGCAGACCGGGGCAGTGGCAGCTTTGCAGAGGTAATTACAGGATTAAGTGGAACAACACAGGGCGGGAGGGGAGGGGGTTATTAGCCAGATTTGATCCCGGGACCTTTGCGGCGCGGGATCAGCCTTCTCTAATTAAAGCAGAGGGGGAAGGTGTGAGCCGCCCGAGCAGTGCTCCATCGCAGCCCGGCCACTGAAAACCGTGGGTTTTGAGGGCAGGCCACAGCTAAAGCCAAGCAGCCGGCACTGCTGGGGAGGGGAAGGGGAAAGCCCCGAGGGATGGCAGGGAAATGGTGCTTCCCTCCTTGCCAGGGATGTGTGCTGCTCCCCTGGGTCCTCTCCAATGCCGTTGGCATGGCGCAGTGGGCTGGGTTTCTCCTCCGGGCCAGGGCAGCATGGTATGTGGGGTGCTCACATCCCCCAGGGACAGCCCATGGCCTTACTTAGAACCTGTTAGGATGGGGATGCCTGGGCCCCACGAGGTGCTGCATCACGCTGTGCATGGGGATGAGGGCCTGCGTGCCAGCACAGGACAGGGATGGAGCCACCCACCCTCATAGGGCATCAAAAGGCTCCTCATGGCATGGCACAGCCATGTAGCAGGGGGCAGAAAAGCCCAGGAAGGACCAAAGGACCCGAGAACTTGAGGGCATCCAGCAACTGGATCCAAAGTGCTCAGATAGGGCCGATCCATGAGGACTGCTCATCCCTGAGCTGTGCCATCCCCAGTAAAGCCCACCAGTAGCTCAGGTGCCCTCCAAGCAGGAGGGCACTGGTGGGACAGGAGGGGACCCAAAGCTCAGAGCAGATGATGAGAGCGAGTCCCTTAACCGGGATGCATCTGTTACTGGACCACACACGTTCCCACCTTGTTATGGGCCCTTTCTAATGACAGCATCCCCACTCCCTTGCCACATGTGCTGTGGGGGCGACCCACTGCAGATCTGCCCCAGCCCCATGAATGGGGAGCTGCCGCGGTCCCCACAACGTCCCTCCCCTCGGCGGGCACCGGTCCCTCGCCCACCGCACCGATGCCAGCTGGGGGATGCTTTCCTCCCTCCGCCCAACAAGCAGAATGCATCAGGACCAAACCGTGCTCCGTCCGTGGATAAATCATTCCATGTGTCGCTGGGACAAAAAAACACAACCAAGAAGTATTTAAAATGAAAGGAAAAACCCCACGCAGCCAAGGCGCTGGGACTGGGCTCGACTTTCCAGTGGGAGGGAGCGTACGTGGTGGGGAGAGGCCGGAGGGATGCGGCGGGTGGGCAGCGGTAATCACCTTCCCAGCTGCTAATGGAGCAACCAGTGCCCACTTGGGATGCAGCTAATGGCACCAAGGAGATGCCTCGCTTTTCTTTATGAGCTCCCTCCTCTCTTCTGATATTTAAATATCAGAAGCTTCCAAGAGCGTACAGACCCACATCCATGGAGCCGACTGCTCTGCGCAGCCCCTCGGGCTTTCAGCCCCTGCTCCCCGAAGTACGCGCAGCTCATGCGGGCAATTACAGGGCAGCTTCTTCCTGCAGCAAGCACTCCCGGCGATAGATATTGCAATGCACTCTGGCAGGCCAGAGCCAGCATTACACAAGCCATACGATACCCCAGCGGTGCCAGGAGACGCATACAAATTACACTGCGCGCAGGAAAGGATGGGCCAGATTCTGACCTCAGCCCCTTTGGCATCAGCCAGAAGTAACTCCATTCAGATCGGGCCAAACCAAGACGTAAGTGACTCCATTCAAATTTACACTGGCATACCTGTGGTCAGAATCTGGCCTGGCTTGAATTAGTTGCAGCCTGACGTCACAAAAGGCAGAAACGGAGCCCAGATTCCCTAGGTTATCGAAAACAACCCAAAAAAAAAAAAAAAAGAAATCCACCGTGAAGCAAACAGTCCCCAGGCGACTCAACCATGTGCACGGAGCTGTCAAAGGCTGGATGCTCTGATGCATCCCCACTCACCCATTTCGGTAATCCATGAGCCACGTTGCCCACGGGAAGAAAGAGGGATCGACGTCCCATAGGGGCATCCTGCTGTGCTGGGTCCCCCGTGCCCACTCTGCTCCCCAGCAGCCCTGGGTAGAGCTGGTCCCGCTCCCGGGAGGGGAGATTTAAGCACGGTATCACCTCCGCACTGCGGGGCTCCATCCATTTTGCTGCACCAACACTCTGTTGCATCCCGTGGCCAGCGCAAGCTGGAGATCTCCTCCTCGTGCTCCCAAGTCAAGGAGGCATCTGGAGCCCCTGGCCTTGCAGGAGCAGAAAGCATGTCTGCCTCAATGCTACCCTATTTATTAATCTCTACTACTGCTTGACTTGTTGCTTTACCCAACTCTAATCCCACCCCAGCTCCCCGAACCCCTTGGCACACTCCTGCCACACCGCTGGGCTCCGTCGACTGCTCCCGGGAGCATCCCGCAGGATGCAAAGGGTTTTCCTCCTGCTGCTCCCAGTGGCTGCACGGGACTCGCGTGGTCCTGGCCCAGAAGTCTTCGTTGCTTCAACCCCTTTCCACTCCATATGGGAATAAAGTGATCTGGTTTCCATAACGTCCCTTGTTGCCTTTTCACAACATGCCGGGCACAGATGTTGAAAATAGTCTGGATGAATATTTAAAATGGTATTCAGAGATGACAACATTTGGCCAGCTTTGAAAGATCTCTCACATAGGGTAGAGGATGGCTCACGACAACGGGGCCGGAAACACGCTGCACTTTGACATCTCATTTTTTTCCCCCCTCCTCTCTGGCTATTGGTACGGTATTTCATGCCCCTGGTGTCACACAGCCTGTTATTGCTTGAGTGCCAGCCAAGTCTGCAGCATTTGGAAGAGGCCGTCACGTACGTTTTTAAACATCACGGGGCAAAGCGGAATATGGAAAATCTGTCGCGTTTCCATACCGAGCGCAAGTGTCCTGCGCAGGCTCAGGGAGGGGCTCGTGGGGGCACAAAATAATTGCTTCCTTATGGAGCAGGGCCTGACTAACAGGGTGGGGGAACAGGAGGTAGAGGTGCCGCGGACACCCTCGGCACGGCGGGTTGCTTCCCTGCTGATGGAAGACAAAGCCATCTCAGTACATGCCCCAAGGTCTGTGCCGATGCTTACCTCCTTCGGGGCTGGGAAAGCCTGCTCAGACCCGCACCTCCACTAGCTGCCACCCAAGGTGGGACATCTGCTCCAGCCAGCCCAGGCTGAAGACACCAGGTTCTGGAGCCCAGGGAGCAGCAGCAAAGTCCCTCAGCCCAGGCTCTCAGCAGCTTACACTCCCGGTGGGCTCCTCACTTCAGGCCACAGTGCCATCAGCTGCATCCCTGGGCCTGGCTTCCTTCTTCCCCAGGCTGCAGACTCACCTCGGCTCCTTCCCAACCCGGCATTAAAGCCACCTTCTCTGCATGGACCTGACTCGCCTTCCTCCTTCCACGCGCAGATGAAGGAGGAAGGGATGTTGGGACTCCCCGCAGCCCACCCTGCGCTTGGACTGCTGGACCTCCTGTCCCTACACCAGCTCGCTCCAACCAGGTGGCCAGAAAAGCACAGCAGCTCCCTCTATTTTATAAATGGAATATTGCAGAAAAAAAAAAAAAAAGAAAAAAAAAAGGTGCCCTCCATCCATCCATATGGAGGATGTTTTTGGAGCACGGCTCAAGCCACATCCCTGCTGCACCAGTTACAGGGAGCTCCAGCTTCTCCACGAGAAGGCCTTGGAGAGCAGGCAACAGGGAGCTCAGCCAGAGAAGAAGGATCTGTGTCACTTCCAGCCGTCTGGGGTTTGCTCATCCAGGTCTACACTCAGTGTCATCTCAGCCTGACTACCAACGGCACAGACGGACGTGAGGATGCTCAGCCTGGCTTACATCCCATACGTTCTCAGGGTGAGCTCACCCAAGAGAGGAGAGTCCCTGCACCGGCACTGCCTGGCTGAGTGGGCAGGCGGCACGATCATCGCGCTGCCAGAGGAGCTCCTGCTCCTGCCCATGGGGCCTTCCTCACCCACCCTGCTTGGCGAGAGCCAAGCGAGGCAGCAGACTGCTGAGCACCACGTCTCCCATCACGCCAGTTATTCCTTATTCTAAGAAAGGTATTTCCATCCACCCACTCTCCAGCGGGCCAGGGAAGCTGGGGGAGGGACAGCGTTTTGAAGAAATGAGGATTCAGGAGCTCTGAGAGAGAAAAGGAAAAGCAAACCCACCAAACACAGCCCAGCTTCCCTTCTCCCTGTGCCACAGCCTGCTCGCACATGCCCCAGCCAGAACTACCAACTCCCACCCCAGCCGTGGCTTGGGGCAGGGTGCTGGGGGTCTGAGGGGTCTCACCCAGCCTGGTCCCAGGGCTGCAACGCAGCCGAGCGCACTGTACGGAAGCGATTTCCAGAGGGAACCCACCCTCCGAGTTGCCCCTCAGAAGGGTCTCTCTGAGGTGGCCGTGCTGGGAAGGGACCAACGATGGCCCCAAACCTTGGTTGGTGGCAAGGATGAAGCCACCCTGCCAAGGCACCCGGTGGCTTTGTGCTGGTGGAGACCATCCCAGGGGATAAAGGCCTCGGGTGGAGCTGCGGGCAGGGGAAAGCACGTGTGTGCCCCGCGCCCGGTGAGCCGGAGCTGGCAGCGCGGGCCGCAGCCTGGCAGGGCTCCCGCCGCTGCCCGCACCGGGGCTCAGCGCCTCGGGGGGCTCCGGTACCGCCGGGACGGGGAGGGGGGGTGTGCGACACCGCGAGGCTTCGCACAGCGCCGAGCACCCCCGCGTCCCCCCGGCGGCTCCGGCGGGGCGGTGGCAGCGATCCGGGCCGGGACAAAGCGCGGAGCCGCCGGCGGGGCCGGGAGCGGAGCTCGGCCGTGCCCGGCTGCGGGCGGGCGGGCGGGCGGCACTCCCGGCCCCGCCGCGGGGAGGTCCCGATTTCGGCGGTGAAAGGATGGAAAGGGAAATAAAGGGAGGGTTTGGGGGGGGGAAGAGGGAGGAATAAAAGGCAAGGCGGGAGGGAGCGGTGGGGAGGAGAGCGGGGAGCCGCTCGGCCGGGGCCGGCAGCGCCGGGAAGTTGGAGGAGCAGCTTACCGCGGCCGGGCAGGTAGCGGGGTCGGTCCGGGCGGCAGGTCCGGGGTGGCGGCGGCGAGAGGAGCCGGGGCCGCCGCCGCAGCAGCAGCAGCAGCAGCAGCAGCAGGGCGGGCGGGGGGGTGGGGGGGGCAGCTCCCCCTTCCCTTGGCTGATCGCAACACAGAAAAGAAAAAAAAAAAAAAGGGAAAAAAAGCAAAAAAGCAATAATAACAAATTGCCAGGGAAGAACGGGGAGGAAAAGAGAAAGCAAAATAAGGGGAAATAGTGCAAAGCGGGAGTGCTGCTCCCGGCGGTGCGGGCGGGTCCCCAGCGCCGTGCCCGCAGCCGGCCGTGCTCCCGCCCGCTCCGCCGCACCGCCCGCGGCTGCTCCGGCTGCGGAAGGGAGGCGACAGGGAAGGAGGGAAGGGAAAAAAGGAGAGGAAAGGGAAAAACAAACAAGCAAAAAATTATATTTAAAAAAAAAAAAAGAAAAGCAAGAAGTGGAGAAACTGAGCCCCGACCGCTGCCTGGAAGCGGAGTAAAAAGGCTCCAATAAATCCCGGGTTGAAAAGAAGGGAAAAGTCACCTCCCCGAGGAAATCAGAAGCAGATTTCGAGCCATTTAATCACATGCAGGGAGGTGTGTGTGCGTGTGTGCGCCGCCCGCCGCGGCGCTGCCAGCCCTGCCTCCGCCCTCCCGCCGCCGCGGCCGCCCCGCCGGCAGCCGAGCGGGAAGGGGCCGGCGGCCGAGCGGGCCGGGAGGGGAGGAAGGGGCCGCCCCACCGGCCGGCAGCCCTCCCCGTCGGGGACTTCGCGGGGGTCCCGGTGGCGGCGGGCTCCCACCTGCCGCCCGGCCAGACCCACCGCGACCCCCGGGATTGGCATTGCCCAATGCGTGTCCGTCACCCCGGTCCGTCACGGCGGAGCGGCAGCCCTGCACGCCAAGGGCTCAGCCAGTGCCGCAAGAAGGCAGACGATAATCCTCCCCCTGCTTCCCAAAGCAGAAGAAATGAGGGATTTACCAGGCGGGGAGCAGCCTCCTCTTACGGAGGAGGTTGGAGTCTCTGCTCCATCCCGTGATGTGGGGGCTTTTCACGTGCTGCTGCACCGGGGCCGGCCTTGGCCTCTGATTTTTGGTCGGGGGGGAGAGAGAAACAGGGGCATTTCCACTGCGAGAGGCTGCCTGCGGGCTTCCCCGGGAGGGTCTGCCCCCCAATATCCACAGGCCACCTGCGAGAGGGACAGGAAAAAAGGTGAAACTAATTTAATGAGCGTTTGTGTGAGGCAACTGGGGAGAGCAGAAAACCTGGTCCTGGATCCCCTCGCTCATTCGGGTTGTGTTCACAGCACTGCAGCCCCCACATCTCCCAGCTTGGCCTGGGGAACATCCTTCCCATAGCTGTCCTTGCAATGGATGTGAGGACTGAGGAGGGTACCGGACGTGTGGAGAAGGGCAAGGTGCAGGCACGGTGCTCACCGGGTACATCCAAGGGCCCCACCACACATGGCCCCGATCCCGGAGGACCCCTGGTTACCCACATCCTGTTGCTCCAGGGCAGCAGGTTGCAGGAGAAGCGCTCTCCCCAGCCGGCTGGCAGATGCTTGCTGAAGGAGGAGACCCCAGCTGGCCACGAGTCCCTGGGGAAATGCTGTTTGCCGCTCTCAGGCTGGTTGCACAAAATGCGTTTTCCCCCTACTCCAGCAGCAGGGACGTGGATAAACAAGGGCAAAACCACCAGGTGACAGGGCAGAGGAGACCCAGGCCATGGACAGGGGAACCCCAACGCTCTTTACGTCCAATGCTGTGGGTGTCCTGCAGCCTCACTGTCTCTCTCAGGGACACTCGTGCATTTGGAGAGCCAGGAGGCTGAGGCACAAGCCACAAAGTGCCAGCAGTGCAGATACAGATCCCAGAGGGAAAGCAAGTGCAGGGCCAGTGTTTGCCTTGCTTGGGGCTGGATGGGAGCGTGGGGCAGAGTGAGGGCAGTGATGGTTGGGAAAGTGCAGGACTGTGCATGGGGCTGAGAACAGGCTGGGATGACCGAGGCAAGGGGGCAGAAGGGGATACAGCTCCACGATCCTGAGGTGACACAAAGCAGGAGTTGTCCCAGGGATGGACCTGAAGGTGTTTTCCTCACCAGAAAGCAAAAGGACTACCATGGATATGAGCCATGGTTCTGAGCTGCCCTGGCCTGGCTAATCCAGGGAAACTGTGTCACCACCACCTCGGGGCTGCTGTTCTCACACTCAGAAGTTGGTGTCAGACCCCCTGTCTGGGAACCCTAGCGTGACACTGAAGGTGTTGGCCACCCATACAGTCAAGTCCTGGGGCTGGTGTCCACAAGCCTCACATCAGTGAAAGCCCAGGTGAGAAGGGCAGAAACTGTCTCCACTGTTCCCTGCACATTCCCTCTTTGCAGGACGGAGAGCCCAAGAGAAAAATGTGAATCTGGGTTTGGCAAACAGGGGCATGCTGAGGACATCAGCAGGGATGGGACACTCACTGTAGTAGGAATCAGACTGCTGAGACCCTGCTGGGTGTTCCTTGGCATTACAACATTACCATGAACTGGCTACCCAATGCTCACCACATTGCACTAATTCCTGGACAAATTCACGAGGGCTGGGAGGAGGAGAGGGTGAATGCACTGTGTGGTTTCTGTCACCCTGGTGGCTGCAGGAAACTGCTCCCTGCAAGCTCCTGTTCTGCGTGCACATTCATTCCTGCTCCTTGTGCCACATGAAGGCATGATGTCTGGCAATAGCCAGGCTTCTCATTTAACGATGGATTGCTGGAAGGACACAGACATCCATGAGCTGTTGGAGCAAAAGTGTGGCTCCAGCACCGAGTCAGCTGGGGCAGATATAGAATCACAGAATGGTTTGGGTTGAAGGGACTTTTAAAAGATCATCTAGTCCAACACCTCTGCAGGGACATCTTTCACTAGATGAGGTTGCTCAAAGCCCCATCCAACCCGACCTTGAACACTCCCAATGATGGGACATTCACAACTTCTCTGGGCAACCTGTTCCAGTGTCTCACCACCCTCATAGTAAATAATTTCTTCCTTATGTCTAATCTAAACCTACCCTCTATGTCCAATCTTACTCTCTGTCAGTTTAAAACCATTGCCCCTTGTCCTGTTGCTACAGGAGACGGGTAAAAAGTCTCACTCCATCTTGGTTATATCCCCCTTTATATATTGAAAAGCGGCAGTACGGTGCCTTCTCTCCTCCAGGCTCAACAATCCCAACTCTCTCACCTTCTCTGCAGCCGGTATCTCACATCCCCTCCCGCAACGAGGACTCACGGCCGGTCCCCTCCTGCAGGGGACTTGCTTGGCCTTTGCTTTTTGCCGGCGGCGAGGTCGGGACCAGCGGCACCTCGGGCTTCCCCGGTGCCCGGCAGCGGCGGGGCGATGCGCGGCCCTCGCTTGCCCTCTGCCGGGCTGGCCCCGCACCGCCCGCCCCAGCGGCACCCGCTCCGCTTATAAGAAAGATGGGGACAGACTTTTTAGCAGGGCCTGTAGCAAAAGGAGAGGGGGAAATGGTTTTAAACTAAAAGAGGGAAGATTTAGACTGGCTATAAGGAAGAAATTTTATGCTGAGGGTGGTGAGATATTGGCCCAGGTTGCCCAGAGAGGTGGTAGATGCCCCATCCCTGGAAACATTCCAGGACAGGTTGGACGGGGCTCTGAGCAGCCTGCTTGAGTTGAAAGTGTCCCTGCCCATTGCAGGGGGGTTGGACTAGATGGCCTTTAAATGTCCCTTCCAACCCAAACCATTCTATGATTCCATGATTTGTGTTCCCAGGCAGGCTCCTGCACCTTGCTGGTGGGGGAAAACACCATTTACCACCTTCCCTGAGTCCTTCTTTAATCTCTTCACTGGAGAAGGAAGAGGTTTGCTACCAGAAGGGAAGACTTTTTCCTTTGGCTGGTCCCAGCAGGTCCCTGCTCCAGTGCATTTTAGCCACTGGGTTGTCTTCAGGGTGATCCCATGATTCTCATGTTTCCCTTCTTTCTGTGCCATTTACTCTTCAAAGGGCACCTCCCCTGCTTCCTTTGCCAGGCTGCCAGTCTCCTGACAGACACATCTCCCTTCCCACGCTGTGTCTAGAGCCTGTCCCCACACCCAGTTTCTTCTGGAGTGCAGGTCACCCCAGCTGTCCCCAGGAACTGAAACGTGCTCTTCCCAGGACATGCAGAGAGGTACAAAGGCGCTGCCCCATTGGGTGTGCTTTGCACAAGCCATCCTGCCACTGCTCCATCACACCAGCAGCTCGGGGCTCGCCTGTGGCTCAGCAGCCTGTGGGGTCTGCCCCCTCCAGCCCTCAGCCTCCCACTCACCACCAGCTTTCCTGCAGGTGCAGCACGACCATGGTGCATTTGGGTCCTTCCTCTGCACAGCTGGAGAACTGAGACCTCCCGTCTGCCTGCCCACCCTGGGGTCCAGGTGCAGGCAGTGCCCGGGGTCCGAGCACCGTGGGGGTACTGGGGCAGCCCAGAGGAGCCTTTCCTGGGCACTGGCAGCACTGCTCTGTGCCATAATGACTTTTCTCTGCCACCCAGGAAGGTCAATGAGTTTTTCAAGTCTGGATGCCCCTATGAGCCAGCGTGAAATGGGCATGACATTGCCATGGGGAAAAACACAGACAGACAGAGACTTTGCAGTCTGCCAGGGGAAAGCTGAGCATCTGGGGCTCGAGTCTTATTTATACATGAGTCATTTCACCACTGACATAAATACCTGTTTCCAAGCATAAGCCAACATGAGAGGCAGACACTGGTGAGGACAGGGACTGCTGGCTGAAAGGTGTGCAATGAATGTGGCTTGGGAAAAAGAAACAAGGTGCACCATCACTGCACCATCCAACATATAACGTCACTGCAGAGTGACATTACATGGATTTGTCCGTGCCCCGACCCTGCCCACCCCACTCAGAGAATGCTGTACATTAACATCGCACAGGTCAGGCGCGGGGCTGGAGCTTTAGCTAATAGCACAAGACCAAGCTGGGGCAGACCGAGGGCCAACCTGCCCTGCAGCTTCCCCAGCAAGATGGAGCTGGGGGGAGGCTGGAGGGATGCTGGACCCGCAACAGTCTGTGCTGGTGCCATCGCCCTTCCCAGCCGTGGACTGGGGGGATGCTGCGGAAGGAGGGTGCAGAGGCCAGGTAAGATGTGCAACACCTCCCCAAACACCCTCTGTGCTCCCAGCAAGCTGCAGCTCCGCAGGAACCCCAGGTTCTGCTCTTCCAGCATGTCTCCAGCTCCATGTTATCCCCTGGCAGCTGCCCTTGCCCCATAATGAAGGGACAGGCACGTCCCTGTTCACGCTGGCTGCCACAGTGAAGACATGCCCTGGGCAATGCTGAATGCCATGAGCGTGTCCTGCTTAACCACAGGTCCCCAGACCAGCAGCTGTTAGTGGGGTCAGGAATTGATTTTGTGCCTCCTTCCCTCTCTTGGCAGCTTTCTGAGCTGCAAGCCCTGAACTTGGCCCTTTCCAGCCATGCTGCGGTTCCTTTTTAACTATTCCCACTCCCACATCACCATTGTGGCTGTGTGTGCCGGTGGCTCAAGAATTTCACCACCCCACCCTTACAATTCTGTCTCTCTAGTCACCCCCTGCTCTGCTACGGCAGCCGGCGTGTCCCTGCCCCACAGCAGGCACAGGGACACGCGTGTCCCGAACCGTCCCCAAAGGTGTCCCCGCTCGGTGCAAGGCCTGATCCGTCCCGGAGGCGGCGCGGCCCCGGCCGGGCAGCCGCGAGGTGGTGCCGTTTCCCCGCCGCTGGTCCCGCAGCCCCGGAGCATCCCCGGCTCTTCGGGGCTTGGGCGGGGAGAGGCTCCGGCAGCCTGGGAGCGGGTGTCTCGGTACGCTGGATTCATGAAAAACCCATCCCCCGGGGCGCTTGCAGCTAAACTTGTGTTTTCATCAGCGGGAGGGTGCTGTGCGGTGTCTTGCACGCCTGCGCATGTGATGGAGGGAGCCTGCGGCACAATCCATGCGTGGCCAGGTCCACCAGAGAACCACCACACTCCACGCGTGGCCAGGTCCACGAGGGAAGCACAGCCGTCTGCTAGCAGCATCTCTGCTGAGTGGGGTTATGTGGACGCAGAGCAAAGATTTCTGCTGGAAACACCTCATCTGACCTCCGAGCGCTGCTTTTAAGGGACACAAACGCTGTGCACAGGCCTGAAGTCCACAGCAAACCTTGGCTTTAGGACAAGGAGCTCTTTTAATAAGTCTCATTGGGTACCTCAGCATCTTTAGGTGCTGAGGAACCTACTCCTGTCTGCTCTCAATTCCCAGCTGCTCACCAACCTTGGGCTTACTCCTGGGATCTGGAGGAGCTGGGCGATGTCCTCATGCACTGGAGAAATCTGAGCTGTGCCGGCTGGTGGATAAAACCTCGTCTGCAGCACTGGAGAAGCAGGCATTCACCACAGAAAGCAGCTGCTGATGTTGCAATCGGAGCACAGCCCGCTCCTGGTGCTGCAGGGGTGTTCCCAGCGAGACATCAAGGGAAGAGGTCCACAAACCTGCCTGGCAGATGGAGGCTGTCCTGTGTGAGCCGGGAGCAGCTCGCTAGGCTGGCTCTGGCATGGCTGGGGTTGAGGTTTGGCTTGCGTCTTGTTTGCTCCAAACCAATTCAGCCTTTAGTGTTTGGGCAGATTTGGGCTGGGATTCCAGAAAGCCTCAGCAGCTCGGGCCATGCATCTGACGCTCAGCCGGGCACGGCGCAGGGTCCCTTCTTCTCCCAGCCTGCTGGTGGGACCATGAGTCGCAGCATAGAGATGCCAGCCCAGGTTCCCAAAGCAGCAGGGACTGACTCTGCTCAAAGGCTGCCTCGGGCAGTGCCCCGCAGGCTCTGCAAGGCTCCAGAGCGCGCTCACTTGTGAGCAGCAGCGTCTTGCGTGATGTAAACAAATCCTTGTTTCTTTTGAAGAGGTGGTGGGATTTAAGCGCCTGCTTCCTTGCTCTCTTCCGGAGCGCTGGCACATGGTCAGGTCTGTAGGGATGAGGGCAGTTCCTGGGAGGCAGCAGAAGGAGCGTGAGCACCTGCTCAGATTGATGTGCCGCCAGGACCAGCTGCCTGCGCCACTGCCATTATCATCATGCCCAGCAGAGACTGGGGAGCACGTCCCTGCTCCCAGCAGCGGCGGGATGGAGCACGATGCTCTCCCGAAGCCAGCATGTGCAAATGGGGTGTGCAGGCATTTTCCAAGCATGGCTGCTGCCATATTGCCAAAGCCCCTCATTGCGGCACCCAGCATGGGCCAGCGTGCCCCCCACCCTCAGCCCCTAGCGTGGCGCTTGCTGGGCCTACAGACAGCTGGAGCACTCGCAATGGGGTTCACGCTGCTTCTCCATGGCCGTGCTCCTCCAGCCCCAGGTACTGCTTGGGAAGGTCACCCCTCCACCCAGCCTCTGCTGATGGCGGGGCTGAGTTTCTGCTGGGGGAGAGCACAGGGGATCCCTTGGCGTGGCCATGTCCATAGAGCAGGAGCTATGGGTCCTGTTGAATCAGCTAAAGGTCTTTGTCTGAAGCTGTCCAGGAAATGAGTCTGGCTGGAAAGTGGTGAGGGTACCTGGCCCCCAGGCACAGGGAGGGCTGGAGGGAGCAGGGATCCGAGGGGAAGGGCTGGGGCAAAGGACTGGGGAGGAGGGACCAGGGTGAATGGGGAGAGAAGGAAAGCAGGAGAGGGAGAGGAAAGGTGGGAGGAAAAGGAGGGAGAAGGAGCTCATAGGAAAGCAGAGCATGAAGGGGAAGAGAAGAAAGACGGGTTGGGGGGTTGGGGGGAAGAGAGACACACAGAGACACAGAGAGTTTTGTAACAACTTAAATTCATTCCAGACAATGTCCAAGGAGCCCTGGCAGCACGGGTTGAAACAAACCCTGCCTTTGATTTTATGAGTTCATTATATGTTGTTTGGGACAGTGATTCACGCGTCTTGGCTGCTTCACATTTTCCCTTGTGTCACAAATGAAGAGGGGACCACGAGATGGATTCTTTGGGTGGAAAATATTCCCTCAATTGTTAGGTAGATGTCTCTGTGCCATGCAGAGGTCCCGAGAGAGTGATCTCCTGGGCTGCCCCAGCTCCCCGCACAGCACACACAACCTCTGTGCCTTGCGTCTCACTCCCTCTTAAAGAGAAAGCATTGGTCAGGCAGAAGGAGGCAAGAAGATGTCTGGTGGTGGCCATGCATGTTCTGCACCCATCCTTTGCTGCAAAACACAGGACGAGCCAGAGGACAGCCACCTGGAAGAGCTGGGACTCACCTGGGGAGGAGAGGCAGGCACCAAGGATGGTCCTGTGAGAACAGTGTCCCAGAGCCCATCTCTCCTGAGGGCGAGGGACGGTGACCCCAGCCCAGAGCCCCAGGCTTGGGGACCACGCTGCGGTTACGCTGCAGAGCTGCCATGGGTGCTCCTCACCTCCATCCTCATCCCAAGAACATCACTGTGCTCTACTGGTTGTTGCTGCCTGAAGGTGTGAGGTGCTGGATGAGCTCCAGAGAAAACCATTCAAGAACGGGTTGGTGGCTTTTTCTAGACCATTTTGGTTGGATATATTCAGGAACCTAATACAGGCCCTGGTCTGAAAAATAACAAATCCTGCCCGAGCCAACACTGAAGTTTGCATTGGAGTTCATTGAAAAACACCAATGACTTGGTTGGGTATTGTTACTATTTTTAGCTTCCTGTGTCATTTCAGGTTTTCCAGTGAAAGGAGAAAAAAAATGCACTGATTTTTAAAACATGTTGTTGGTAGAGAAAATACAGGCATCGGAAACTGAACACCAAAAGCTTTTTGCCAAACGTTTTCTGGTTTTGATTTATAATTTCTCTTCCAAACCCAGACAAAGTTCAGTAAAATTTTTCATTTTGAGCAGAAAGCCATTTTTCGGTGTGGTCAGCTCTAGCCTGAGCCCTGGGAAGCAACAGTGCTTCTAACCTGAGCGGCCACGACCCAACCAACCCCAGCAGCCGTGATCCAGCCTGCAGAGCTGCCCACGCTGGCGTATCTCACACTGACCAGCACGAAGGTGCCACGAAGATCCACATGCTCCTCATCGGGGCATGAAAACTTTCGCACGCATCTGGATTAGCTTGTAAAGGAGAGCTGAGACTCAGTAATGAGCTTGTGCTGGTACCAGGTGAGCTTCATGTTGACTCCCAGGTAGAAACCTCACGTGGGCTGTGGCAAACAGGACAAGAAGTGCTGAAGTGGCATTGCTGAAAGCTCGTAGGCCAGTGGGGGAGGACTGATAGCCCAGCCCTGCAACCACAGAGATGCCCTGCTCTAAACGAGTCCCAGAGATCCGGTTACCCCAACGCTCCCTTCTTCCTCCAGGCCTGGGCTAAGGCACTGCCAGTCCTGCGGGGAGTCTCTTCTGAGGATAAAGTGCAGTCTTTATTCTGCTGGGATTACAGGCCAGCATCCTTCCCCAGCACAAGCTTCACTTCAGGAAAATGAAGGGTTTTTTTGGTTTGAATGTTGTTGTTTTTAAAGAGATTTCTTAGGAAAAACACTCACTGAGACGATCAGCTCATTTTCAAAGTTATCCTAGGGCAAAAGACAGAGGGTGTGGGCTGGGATACACACCCACATCTGTACAATAAGGAAGGCAACAGCGCAAAGCAAAAACAATTGCATGAAAAGCTTTCCAACAACAAAGTTTGCAAACCCGCAGAGCCCAGGCTATTTCTTGTGGTCGGTGGGTAAGAGTTCCCAGATAATGGGGCCTGACAATGGAACAATGGGGGCCGAAAGACGCGGCTCATGATTAGGAGTTATATAACAGCGGCTGGCATTTATTAATAACACTCGTGTTGTGCTTTATTTTCTTAGTTAGCACTTTTCAGGTTCAGAGCACTTTACAACCCCTGGTTATTCCAGATTTGATGCTTGGCATGAGGTAACTAGGAGGAAATGTTGGCCCGTGGCAGTAGGAACACCCTTCACGCCTGCTTCTGTTGCGGACCTTAAAGAGGAAAAAGGGAAACACTAAGTGACGGGCTTGTGCTTGACTGCTTGGGACCTCTCCTGCTCCCTTACAGTGGTGTAAGACCGCAAAGAAACAAAATCTGGGAAAACAGGGTTTTCCTGGGATGAGTTACAGACACTTAACATTTTCAAAGTGTTCCTTTTCCTGGAGAACAAGCAAAGCTGGGTCTTTCGTTGGGATGCAGGACTATGGTTGGGTGTGATCCCAAACGGGAACCAGCCCTGGAGGAGCAGTCCACAGTCAGCCTGCAGCGATGGCATCCGTGTCTTGGCACAGCTTCGGGAGCAGGAGGGAAATGTCCCACTGGAGCAAAGACAACCCCGATGGCTGCCTACCACATCCTTGGGACGTGCAGAGCAAAGCAGTAACCATGGCTCTTCTTGGAGGACGCACTCGGTGCAGTCCGGGCCAGGCCGGAGGCTTTCTTTCCCCAGCACGCACGGGACCTTGATGCAGAGCAATAGTCATTCTGCCCAGCGCAGGGGATGAGCGGTCCAGACTGAACAGGTTGTCTCCTTCTGGTCTGGGTAGGCTATTTATTGCTCCTCTGACTGTTGCTCGTGGTATGTGCTGACCGCTCAGCCTGTTCATGAAAAACAAGAGAATTCCCGTCCAAGCTCTGGTGCCAAGCAGGCAGCGACGGTTTTCTTCTGAGCAGGCCTGGGAACCTCTTCTCAGCCCTGGGCGGCAGATGTGTCAAAAGCAGCTCAAACCTGGAGGAGTTGTAGCCCGGGACCAGGCTTTGGACTCAAACACCCAAACAACTCATCAGACGGTCCCTTGGCTTGTCCAAAAGCAGAACTAGCACAGATAGGAGCGAAACCTGCCCATGCATGTGCAGGTGAAAGTGAAAGTGTCCTCACGGTCCCAGAGCTCTACTCCTAACCAGGAGGCATGGGAGAGCTGCAGATACCCACAGCAGGACACTCAGCAACGAGAAGGAGGCAGGTTTCGCAGCTACAGCAAGGGATGAGACCTTGCGGTTTTCTCCAGTGGTTACTGAAGAGCGTGTGCTCCGGCTAGCAGTCTGGAGGCATGGAAATTCACACTTCCAGCAGCTCCTCTCATAGGAAAGGCCTGGGGATGCTGAACAAAGCCAAAGGCAAAGAGCCGCCCTAGGGACAGCCCTATGGCAAGCCCAGGGAGTCCCGGGGAGGTGCCCGCGCGGTCCTGGCTGCAGTTCTTAGATTGCTGACGGAAGGCACAAGGCTATGATGCTGAACTGCGATTCTCAGAGCACATTGAGCAGTGGCCAAGCTGATGCATCCTGTAAGGGGGAAATCTCATTTGTTGGTGTGATTTAAATCATTCACATCTGACCAGACATGCCCGCCTGCACAGGAGAGGTCTTGAGATAACAGATACCATGACCCTGCTTTTATTTAACCTGGTGTCTCAGAGGTGCTGTCAGCATCCGTAGCACTTTTTGCACTTGTGATCCACCCCCCCATCCCCCCCATCTGGGGAAAAAACACACGCACTGCCAGCTAATGCTCCTTGGTGGAGAGCATATTGCCTGCTGCACTCCAAGTGACAGAAGTACTGCGCAGGGACTCTGCTCACTGGCAGCCACCTGCCAGTGGGTGGCTTATCGTCTCTTTTTAGTTAGAATTGTTCAGAAAGGTGATGACAAGCTAACCCCCACAGGCTAGTCACTGCACATCATCTCAGCCCCTTGCTGTCTGGGTGCCAAACGGTGCGCGAGACAGAAACAGCAGGATGGCAGCTGCTGAGCATCCTCTGTGAGGTAGCCAAGGGGATGAGTACAAGCAGGGCTGGTACCAGGCGTCACTGGTGAGACATGGGGACCACAGAGAGTGGGCTGGGGTTGCTCTCAGGTCTTCACCTGCAGAATGTATCGCTGATGGTGGTAGGGGAAATGAGGGCATCTCCTGAGGTTCCTCTCTCATCATGGGTCTGGCTCAGCCTCGGGAAAGTCAGTCGGGACTTCATCCCACCCCTGTATTGCTGCCCGCGTGGCTGGGATGGACGACAACCAGGCTGGGTCAGGCCTGGGGGACCGCACAGCTGCACGGCCGTGCTATGTGACATGGGTACGAACAGGGGGATAATGCCCCTTGAGCCCCCACCTCAGGACATCTGGCCCAGATGATCTCACCTGCGGGCTGGCCGGGACGGCGGTGTGGATGGGATCCAGCTGCCTGTGCCTGACTCCAGGTGAGGCGGGATGAGGTGAGACTGGCTGGATGAGACAGGCAGCCAGAGGAGATGATGAGAGTCATTTCAGACCTTTTAAATCAAGACTTACGTGTGCCCTTTGTTGCTGAGATTGAAATCGGGATCCTCCCAGCTTCAAAGATGGTGGGCATAAAAGGTCAGATTTTTGTTCCATACCTCCAACCTGAGAGCTACAGCTAGAAACATCTAACAGCACGCTACTCCAGGCAGGAAAATCCTTTTTCTTATGCACCATCAAATACTGCACAGAAAAGGCTCAATTGCAAAGGATTTTCTTTGGGGGAGAAATACTTACAGACTCAGACAAGTTGATGAGGAATAAACCATTCTCCTTGCACTTATGGGGAAAGGATCACACCCACCATCCAGCCTGAAAGGACCTTTTGGTTCCTTCTTTGCCTTGTGTCACGGCAACCACGCCAGCATGATAAACCGAATGTGCAGAGTCTGGGGGTTCAAATGGGGTCAAAAGGCTCTGATGCTCTCTGAAGGAAACCTCTAGAATGCCCCATCATGACTTCTTTTGCTACAATTTAATTTGATGGGAAATCGCACAGATAGACAAATAATAGAGTTTCAAGATAACTTTGGTCCGAAAAAGTTTCCGGCCAACAGCAAATCCAGTTCTGGTTGCTATTCCTTTCTGGCATGGGTCTTTGCACCCATCTTCCGGGTCTTCGCACCTCCAGACAAGGTGCATTTGACAGTATGGATCTCATTTAATGTCATCTGGCTCCAACGCTGGCCTCTCTAGATCTCAGTGACAACTATTTAATGGCCTGTCTTCTTGTATTTCTTGATCTGCTCTTCCTGGTTTGAGGTTTTACCCTGTTGGAGGTTGGGGTTTTTTTTTGGACCTGTCCTTCTGAGCATGGCCTGCACGTTGGAGATGGAATTGAAGGGCTTTCAAGGGAGGAAAGCAGACTCCACGTTCTCCAAAGCTGTCCATGGCATTGGGATTTCCTGGCCTCTCTCCAATGGCTCTCAGGGAGTAGCAGAGCCAGCCTCCTCCCTTGGGAGCTCAGTGTCACGGCAAGAAGAAAGGAAGAAGCACAGTAGCGATGACTGGAACTGCAAGTCTGCAGGGTTCGTTAGTAGAAATTACTGCCATATTTACCAGTGCACGCCTCTGCGCCCAGGATTAAGTCCTCACACCCCATGCTTCAGCAGGCTTGCCCAGAGCACATGAACAAGTGCTCTTATTCTCTTGTGTGTGCGCATCCACGGAGACATCCCCCATCCGCATTACAAAGGGGTGGAGGTTTGCAGATGGCCTTTCTTAGGCAGATGTGCCGTGTAGTGCTTGCCAGCACTTTTTGATGAAAAATGGCATCAGAATATGAAATTTTGATGAAGAACAGAGGAAAAAACCTGACTGAATTTTCACGATTCCTTTCCTGACGCCTGGCTTGCTACAGAGTTGGTCAAATATTTCTAAATTCAGCCACGCTTCAAAATTTTTGACCAAAAAACACAAGGATTTTTTTAGAAAAACATTTCTCAATTTTTCCCTTCTGGTTTGGCCATGTGTCCTACTCACTGAGAGGAGACTCCAGTTGGTTTTTCTGACTAGAACCACACTTTAAAGAGTGCAGCCATTCCCTAAATTGGGGCTGATAAATCTTGCAGGCATAGATGAAGATAAATCACATTTTGAGCCCAGAGTACAAATTCTCAGGGTTGAAACATTTGTGTGGTATTTGTTAAGCAATTTGAAGGCTTATTGAAGTAACTGAGCTGGACAACAGGGCTGGACCTGGACCAGGACAACAACTGTGTACAGACACTCGGCGTGTAGTCAACAAGAGATGGCGGGGCCTAGATGAATCCCACTTCACTCAGAGCATTCACGGAGGATATCTCCTTTCTTCTACGCAGGGTATCTTTGGTTGTGCCTCTTCCACCACTCCCTTCGGGAGGATGGAGGGCTGCTTAGTCAGTCCCCGTAGGAAGCCTTTATATTCAAGGCATGCTAAAGCTCCTCACAAAGAGCAAATTCACTTCAGCCCAGAGGAAAGTCGTGGAGGGCTTTGGATTTCTTGGGTCTGTTTGCTGGCCAGTGGCTGCCACCACTGCTGCAGCGGCCAGGGGAAAAGGCAGCTCCAGCAACGCCGGGGTGGCCCAACGGGACCCCTGGGGTCGGTGGTGGCTGGTGAGAAGCTGCACTTCCTGGAGAGCTGCTGCGCCTCCAACACACGTCTCCAGCCTGGGCTCAAAGGTCTGGCCCGCAGGAGCCCTGGCCGCTCCACGGGGAAGCTCAGCTCCCTTGGCGGGACCAGCTCCTCTCCGCCACCGCGCCACCCGGCAAAGGCTTCGGTGTGCCCAAAGCGCAGGGCCCACGGCCGGCTGCTCCCTGTGAGCCCTGCCGCGGGTGCCGGGGCTCCGCCAGTCGCCCCCCGCGGCCGCCGGTGGGGGAAGGCCGGTGAGGCCCCAAGGGCAGGCCGCCGGCCGCGCTCCCTCCCAGGCGGGAGGGCGCTGCCCGCCACCGCGCACAGCCACAGGCCCGGGGAACCCGCGGCGCGGCGGCCGTCCAGGAGGAGGCTGCGGAGCCCCGTTTGGCGGCGGCGGGGCAGGGCCGCTGTGCGGGTCCGGGCGGCAGCGACCCCGCGGGCGGGACGGGGCGGACACGGCCCCGCGGCGGCCGCCAGGTGGCGCCCTCCTCCCGGGTCACGGCGCCCGCGGCGGCGGCGGCGGCGGCGGCGGCGCCGGGTCGGCCCGGCCCGGCCCGGCCCCGGGGATGGGGCAGGGGAACGGGCGGCCGCGGGGACGGGGCAGGCCAGCGCCCCAAACCCTTCTGCCGCAGCGCGGGGCGGCCGCGGCCGCTCCCCAGGGTCCCCCCCCGGCCTCCCAGCGAGGGGGGCAGCGATAGCGCCCCGCCTCGGGCTCAGGGGCAGCGCCCGGCAGGGAGGGCCTGGCCACGGCCGGCGGGGTCCACCGCCGCCTGTCCCCCGCTGGGGACACCTGCAGGGCAATGCCTGGGAGGAGGGAGAGCCCCCGTGTTCCCGGTGAGGGACCGCAGGGCAGCCGGTGGGTAGCCGGGGCTGAGGGCACGGCCTGGTACAGCTCGGCCGAGGACTCCCTCCTGCTGGTACCACAGCGCGACACCCGTCTCCACCGGCGTCCTCCGTTATTAGCGGCAAAGTCCCAACTTCACGGCTACGCGTTGACCCGCACGCTGCCTTCTCCGGCTCAAAGAGGTGTCCAAGAGGATTGTTGGCCGTGGTTCCTGGTGGGAAGGGAGGAGGCAGAAGTAGGTTCTTTCCTAAAATACGGTCAAAGAGCGGAACACCAACTCCAGCTCAGTGCTTAATCTCAGCTCCAGCATGAAATATGGTCCCTGTCCCAATAAAGTAGATAAACTGAGCCAAGGCTGGAGGCCCAGTCCTTTGTTAGTACCATCTCCTGGAGAGAAAGTGTCTTTTGGCAGTAAATGGGATGCAAGCAGACCAGACAACGCTTGAGGACACAGCCAGCCTCAGAGGGGGTCTGATGGCTCTTGCACAACCCTCCGAGAAGCCTATAGACCTGAACACCTGTACGTGATTCCCCGGAGTGAGCTAGCGTCCATGACAAGCTCGCGGTTGTTCTCTTTTCCCACCCCAGACTTGAGCCTGCTTCCAAAAGGCTGTCCTGCCCTGGCACCCAGGGATGCAGCATTTACTTCCCTTCTCAGCGTTCCTGCTGCTCAGCTCTGCCTCCTGCTACCTCCCCAAAGGCTGCCTCCACAGCAGCCACCACTGAGACAGAGGAGCTGCAACATGGTGTGCACTGGGCATGCTGCTGCTCAGCTGGTGGAATTGCCATCCTGGGAGCTCCAGTGGTCACCATGGACCCCCAGACAGCTCTTGCAGCATTGGCTCCAAAGCCCTGCCTTTTTGTAGTGGCTTGTAAGACTTGCCTAGGGGGAAAAGTCCAGATCCTAACTCATGGGGGCATCCAGTGATCTTGGCTGGTCACCTTGCTCTCTGCTTTCCAGTATGGGGAGATAACTGGTTTCTAAAGACCAGGTAACAAGGCACATGACATGGCTGACCTAGTCAGGCTCTCGATGAGCAACCATGCCCCAGATCTGGCAGTTACACGAAGTAATGCCCTTGACCCCCAGCTTCCAGATCCAAGGAAGGAGCCTTTCCCATTGTCCGCTCTGTCGTCGCTCTGGGAGTGTGGGCTGCTGTGAGGGCTCCTCTCCCTTTCCAGGACATCTGTGTGATGCTGGAGAGCAGGGTCTCCTACCACACCCCAACGGTGGTCTGTGGGCCCTTGGTGCTCTGTGCCCCGCTCCAGGGAGTTTGGCAGGAGACTGAGGTTCTCTGAGCAGGGCATTGAACATCCTCGGGAGGGATGGCAGGGTCTGCAAACAGAGAGAGGCAGAATTGGTCCCCCTGAATTCACTGCACCTATGCTGGGCTTGGGCACAACTGCACCAGCCACGTCCTACACATCTGCTTCAGGGCTTGGGTGTCTCCCTGGCAGATGCATCCAGTGCAAAAAAAAAAAAAAAATATGTAGACTGTTTGGCTGTTTGCAAACTAGCCCTGCTTTTTTTGTGAATGGATTCATTCACCGTCCGCCTGAAAGAGCCATTTTAGCCAATGGTCGGCTTGCAAGTGCTGCCTCCCAGCTAGTCGTGATTTGTTCTTCGTGGCTCTGCCTCTCTGATTGGGCTCCTAGGCGCCACATGATGTGGTCCTTCTCCTTGACGGGGTGTCTGACATTTTTGAGCAGAATACCAAACAGCTAACATCGAAGAGCAATCATGTCTCCTGGATGGTGCTGCTGTTAATGTTTGTTTTTAATCACTGAGGGGGAAGGGAGGCTCATGCACATTTTTTGCAGATGAACCAGCAGTCCGTCTGACATCTTTGGAGTGACAGTGAGTAAAGCCCTAGATACTCCCTGCATCCCCTCACATGCATGCTGCCGAGGGGTCAGGGCCCAGCTCCGCCGAGCAGCGACTGGGCATGTGGTTGGGTTTACTGTACACGGAGACACAGGCAGCTAAGGAGAACTGCACAGGAGGGGAGGGAGAGAAAGGCAGCCTGAGGTGGGGCTTGCACAGAGGAAGCAGATCCCCCACCCTCGCACCCAGCAGCCCTGGGGAGATGGCGAGAAAAGAGCTCACCTCTGCCTACCCCATGGGGCACGCTGGCTGTCAGCATGGTCCACCCTGGCCTGTACGCTGTTAACCCTGAGCGTTGTTGCACGTTTTTAATCGTGGTAACAAATGAGGAGCTGGGGGTGTCTGGAGGGAGCAGGTCCAGCTGAGCTGGAGCTCTTGGCCAGCAGCGGTCAGCAGGACGGGCTCACCAGGGACCTGCTGGTGGACCAAGCAGGGCGTGCAGGGGGACTGGCTTTCCCCAACAGCTCCCGGTGGCCATGCTGGGCTGCGAAGGCGAGTGACAGCAAATGTTCACACCAGGGGAGGAGACAAGCACAATTTTGCACATTGGAAAAAGGCCCGGTTTAACCTGGGCTCGAAAGTTTGAGGAGGCCAATCACTGCCTTCAGACCATTCGTCTGCCTTTCTAGGAATGATGAGTGATGGGCTTAGATCATCACCCGGGCCTGAGTCAGATATCTCAAGAGCTGGCATTAGACATCTGCGAGCTCTGGCCCTGTGAATCTGGGTCACCCTGGCAGAGCCGGCACGCCGACAGAAACTGCATTCCTGGAGACCAGCCTTAGCTGAGGGGACCTGAGCTAAATGGGGCAAGGCAGCACGGGAAAACGGGGATGAAATACCCTTTGGCATTGGAGACAAAAGAGTTAACCTGCTGCTGGTGTCAAGGCCAAACCCGGATGTGACAGAAGAATGGAAAAGGGCCTCAGTACCACTCAGTTAAATGTCAGAAGCCGTCCTGAGCTCGCGCTCTCCCAAAACAAACAAGATCGTCTAAATCTGGGTTCGTCCATGGGAGAGCAATTCCCCAGGTGATAGAAGGGCCTTGACATGCAGAAGGAAGAGATGGAGACTTCTGCGGACCAAAGAGAGGGGCTTTCTGCTCCGAGTCGGGCTTTGTAGGGACTACAAGGAAGAGACATGGATGTGATCCAGCCAAGGGAGCTGCCCCAGCACAGCATGTGGTGTCGGAACAGGCGAGCTCTGGCCAGCGCTGGCTGTGGAGGGGAAAGCTGCCTTTGCTTCCCCCGTTGTGCCAGTGGATGCATGCTCCCAGGATGTGGGGCAGCCAACAGGTCCCATGGAGCCTCCTCTGCCACCTGCGCTCCGCCCTGCCTGAAGGAAGAAGGGGTTAAAGCACTGATCCTCCTGCTGACCACCTTCTGCTTAAGCCCTGAGCTTCAGCGCAGAGAAGGGAGACCGCATAGCGTGTGGCTCACTGCAGCTTCGCAGGGCATGGACACGGTCCCCTTGCAAATACTGGGCGAACGGAGGGACTGTCTGGGTGCCCAGGAGCGGGTGTGCACGTGCCTGTCAGTGTCTGGCCATGGCCGTGCGTGTCTCTTGCCAATGTGATGACAAGTGGGACCCAACCTAGAGGATGCCACCCTTCCTCGGTGCTCCAGGCCCACCTCCGAGGCCATCACCCCAGAGCACAAGGGGAAAGACCCACATCTTCAGAAGTTGGCACCCACCACATCTCGGGGTTCTGACGGTTCTGCCTGTTCTGCCCCCTTCTCCCCCACCCCCCAAGCTTGTCCCTTAATCACAAGCAGCTTGGGGAGACAATGAAATAACCGCACCAAAGAACCAGGCTTGTTCCCCTTTGTCTTTGGCTCCTTTGAGGCTCAGCAGACGAGGCGAGCCATCACGCCCACGGCCTGGCCGTCACACATCCGACTCATCGCCTCCCGGGGCAGCCGAGCAGGGGCTGCCTCGGCACGAGGCGACCGCGCGTTGGCACGAGGTGACCGCGGGCCAGCGCTGCGGCAGGTTGTGGAGGCCCCCACCCCGCGGGGCCGCCCTCTGCCAGCACTGAATGCCTCGGCACTCGGGCCTTTTGCTTTCGCCTCCAGACAAGCCGTCATCTCAAGCGGGACCACTGAGTTCTCCCCAGAGACGGAGGCAGCCCCCCTCCTCCCTCCAGCACATGGCACGGAGGCTTTTAGGCTGGTTTTTGCTGGAGTTCACACAAATCTCGCCTTCCCCATTCCCACCCCCCTCCTTCCCCGCGCAACTGAACTCAGCCATTGAGTCCAGCGAATGGTTTATTTCCCAGGTTAGCACAAAGCAGGGGTCTCTGTGTGCCCCTGGAACCAGCAGAACAAAACGCACAAAGACGTTAGAGGGCCATTTGTAACCAAATCCCAACACACCAGATACTGTTGGGATTATGTCAGAAATATTTTCCCAGAATGCCCTCCCCCCATGCTCCCTCCTACAGATGTTCGGCCCCCACACCACAGATGTTGTTCCTCTTGCAAAATGAGCTTTCCCCTTCCTCTCCCAAATGCCCCTGATGTTTTGCACATTGCCTTCACCGAGGTCTCTTTTTCACCCTGCCCTTCGCGTCCCCCCCTTCCCCGGTCCTTCGCTGACGAATGCGTGGAAAGGCCAACCTGCTTCCTCGTGCGGGGCTGAGTGGATGGCCACAGGGCTCTGCTGGATGTCACTGTCCCTCTCGCCTTGTCCCCACCACGCCCGTTAGGAAAGCCCTCTCTCTGTTTCGGCCTCAATCTGTGTATGACCTCCGGGCTCTGCCAGCCTGCTCTATGGGGGCTTGCTGCAGCGCGGTCCCCCCAGAGGAAGATGGAGGGATGCGAGCCAGACCCCTCAGAGGGTCCCAGCGCCTTCCCACGGGCTCGGTGTCATGCTGCTCTCCTCCACTGCCTGCCGAGCTGGAGGGGGACGGGGTCTCCCTGCCTCTCCGCAGACGTTTTGGCAGAGCTCGGCTCCTCGCTGGCAAGGGCCTTCGGCAGCAGTTTGTTCCTCGGGGATGCCGGGCGCGTTTCAGACACCGGAGGGAACGGCCAAACCTTCCCCTCCAGCACCGTCAGCCCACGCGGAGCACGCAGGGGGACGGCCTGGCAGCCTGTCAGGGCCCCGCTCCAAGCCCTATGACAAGACAGACAGACAGACAAACAGATCTCCGTCGGGAGCGGGCTTGCACTGCCAGTGCCCCCGCTCGCCAGTGCCGGGCTCCTCCCCAGCGGGCCAGGCTGCCAGCAGCCTGCCCGTGCAGAGCCATCCTGTCTCTCCCTCGCCCTGGCTCCATGAACTCCAGCGGGGAGAGCCGTGGGTGCTGCTGGCCCCGGCACAGGCGGGCGGCAAGCTGAGGGCACGCAGCACTGTTGCAGGACTGGCGTGTCCTCCTGACCCCAGCACGCACCCAGCAGAGGTGCCAGCCCCGGGGCTCCATCACGGCAATGGGGCTGGGCACAGGGCTCGTCTCCATCCTTCCCTCCTGTGCTAGTGGCGGCAGCCGAGAAGAAAAACATTTGTTCTGACACGCACGAGGCTGCCAAGCTGTGTCAGGCGATTTGATGGCCGGGGCGGTAACCTCGACCGCTTCCTCTGCCAGCGGAGAGCCGAATCCAAGAGCCACAGAGCATGCGGGAGCCCGGGACGGGCGACACGAAGCAGGAATCTCCCAAGGACTTCAGATGACACCTCCTTGTCCGGGACATCGCAGCTCTTTCATGCATTACGAGCCAATTCTCTCGTGTCTTATTTTTTTTTTTCTTCTCCCCAACAAGTTATATACGCAAAGAAAACCCAGAGCGGGATCCAGGAGAGGCGTAAACTGGTGGAGCTCTACCAACCTTCGGGGCGTCTCGCGACTTACACCAGCGTTGCCCAGCCAAAGCCCTTTACTCATCACCCTGCTCCGAGCAAGAATTCGAGTCTCCGCTGGTCTCCCAGGGAGCTGGGGTGCAGCGCGGGGTTTTTCTTCAAAGATAGAGTTTATTGCTAAAAATGTTTTGATCAGTGATAGCTCATATTTACATTGATATGTTTTTAAAGGAATATTCAAGTAAACATTTCCAATAGTTTCTGGCATAATCTCTAGCTTTTTTTCCTATACACAAACGTTAAAAATAAATAAACTGTACACAGAAAATTTCCTTTAACATCTCTACATGACTATATGTATTCCCACACAACAAAACGATTCCACTCTTTCATAGATTTGTACTTTTCATTAAAATTTCCTCCTTAATTAATTGTTATACACTTTAAAAAAAAAACAAACCCCTAGAGAGCTTGGCAAATTAGTTCAAACATCAGTGACAAGGTCTGAAGAAGACAAAAAAAAAATACAGCACAGAGAAACAACCATCTTCGGGGATGCTGCCGTTCTTTCTTCTCCTTTCTTTTTTTTTTTTTTTTTTTTTTACCCGCCCCCCTCCCCTTCTCCTTTTGATAAAATCATCTTTACGGGAAATTTCTGCCCTTCACTTCAGCAGGGAAGTGCTCAGGTTCTGTGGGGATGGTTTTAAAATGTGGTCCTATGTCTTTAAAATAATAATAATAACAATAATAATTATAATAATAATAAAAAACAGCTGCAATTTCCCCCCTTTCCTTTAAAATCTCTCTATTTACACTGCTGGTAATTTTTTTCTTTTTTTTTTCTTTTTTTTTTTCTTTTTTAGTTTTTTATTTTCCTTTTGTTAGAAGGCTATATACGTATAAAAATAGACATCTGATTGTAGTGCTTTACTGTGCCTTTGGCCTGCCCTGCAGTTCCTGGGTTCGCTTTTCTCCTCTCAAATAAAATAACATTAAAATAAGTCCAAAAAAAAAAAAAACCAAAAAACAAAAAACAAAACAAAAGATAAAAATAAATCCCGGTTCCTCCCCCCCCCCCCCCCAAACCCCGCGCTGGGGGGTGGGGGGGGGTGGGGACGTGGAAAAATAACCCCCAACCCCCCAAAATGCTCCAAAGGGCGAGGCGGCGGCGCAGCGCAAGGCCGGGGCGTTAGCAGGAGCACTTGCACTCGGAGATGAGCGGGTACTGCACGGGGATCCAGGTGCAGTACTTCTGGCTGGACCAGCCCTGGCAGTGCCAGCGCAGGAAGGTCTTGGTGACCGACTTGACGGGCTTGCAGAACATGCCCTCGGGCAGGGAGCAGGACTTCTCGGCCAGGCAGTTGCCCTCCTTGATGTAGCGGGGCCAGAAGCGGACGCCCAGGTCCTTCCAGGTGTAGAGGACGGGGGCAGTAGGTGTACGCCCAGAGCCACTGCAGCACCTTCCTCCGCGCCTTCTTGCCCACCCTCAGGCGCGGTCCCTGGGGGGGGCCCAGCTCCAGCCGCCGCAGCTCGGCGGGCAGCGCCGCCCGCCCCCCGCCCCGCCGCCGCCTCGGCGCCCGAGGCGTTGGCCGGCACCGGCACGGCCACGGCCATGAAACCGGGGTCGAAATGGCTGCCCAGCTTCTTCCTCAGAGTCCTCTCGTCCAGGTCCTGCTCCTTGGGGTCGTACTCGGGATCCGGGTGCTCCACGATGTCTTTGACGGGCAGGTTGTCGCTGGGCGAGGGTCTCAGCCGCAGGAAGGGCTGCCCGCCCCCCGGGCGCAGCAGCAGCCCCAGGCAGGAGCAGAGCAGGAGCGCCCGGATCGCCGTCATGCTCCGGGCGGGCCCCCGCCGGCCCCGGCTCGGCGCTGCGGGCTCGGCTCCTAGCGCTGCCCGGCGGCGCCTGCCAGCTCCCGGGGACTCATAAATAGGCAGAGACAAAAGTCCGGCGAGGCCCGTTACTTTAAATAGCTCGGCCGGGGTTGTGTGACAGACGCATCTGAGGCTCGCTCCGCGCCCGCGGCCGCTGGCTCCCCGGGACTCCCCGCCGGGCCGGCTCCAGCCGCGGCCGAGAGCGCCGGGGGGTCCGTGCCTCCCCCGCGGGCGGCGGCGGGGCAGGGCAGGGCACGGCGGCGGCCGAGCCTTCCTCCTCCTCCTCCTCCTCCTCCTCCTCCTCCTCCTCCTCCTCCTCCTCCTCCTCCTCCTCCTCCTCCTCTGCCGCCGCTCTCGCTTGCTCCCCCCCAAAATTCACAGCGGACTCGTCTCCATCGCCATGGTGACAGCTGGGCCGAGCCCCACGACAGCTTGTCTAGACGGTGTGACAGGGTTTGGCGTGAGACCGGAGCCCGAGAATAAAACCCTCCTTTATAGCCGGGCGAGCCGGGCGAGGGGGGCGGGGAGGAGGGTCACGGCGCGGCCCGCTCGGGCGGCCCCTGCGCGGCCACCGCCGGGGGCGCGGGGCTCAGGCGGCGGCGGGCGGCGGCGGCAGCGCCCGCGGCCCGGCCGGGCTCCTCCTCATGGCGAGCGGCTGGGGCGGCCCGCGGCGCCCCGGGGCATCCTCGGCGTGGAGGTGGTGGGGGTGTGTGGGGGGTGTCCCCGGCACCGGCTCCCGGCGCGGTCCCTGGCGTCGCCCGCCGCTCCGTGCGGCTCCTCGGCGGCGGCGGCGGGCAGGGGCGGGCTTGGCCGCCTCTCAGCAACCCCGGCGACCCATGCTGCCGCTGCTGCCGCTGCTGCTGCCGCTGCTGCCGCTGCTCCGGGGGCCCGCTCGGCCCCGCCGCGCTCAGCGCATCCAGCCCGCGGCTCTGCGCCTCGCCCGCTCCGCGCCCTGCCGCTGCTGCTGCTGCTGCTGCTGCTGCTGCTGCTGCTGCCGCCGGCCCGGCGCGGTGCAGCCCAACCCGGCGGGTCTCGCTCCGGCCCGCTTCGGCGCGGTTCAGCCCGGTGCGGTGCGGTGCGGTGCGGCCGCACACCCCTGCCCGCCGCCCCCACCGCCCGCCCGCCGCGCACTGCCGCGCCGCCGCCCGCCGCCCAAGTTAAATACGCGCCCGGCGCGCGGCCGCCCCGCCCCCGCTGTCACTTTCGCCGCGCGCTGAGTGACAGCCCCGTCCCCCCCGTCCCCCCCGTCCCGTTTCCCCCCCCCACCCCCACCGCGGCCGCCGCCGGGTCCTGCCGCCGCCGCCGGGAGCGGCCGGCGCCGCGCAGCGCCGGGACGAAGCCGCGGGGCCCTGGCCCGGGCTGGGGCGCGGGGGCGGGGGGGGCCGCGCACGGGGAGGCGCCGGGGCCACCAGCCCAGCGCTGGGCTCGTGGTGTTGGCCCACGAGGCAGAAGGAGCCCTCGCCTGCCCTCGGCATCCTCTGTCTGCGGCGGGGCGGTCCGGGCACCGGCGCAGAGCTCCCGGGCGGCCGATCCCTGGCTCTGCCTCTGCGTTCCACGGCCACCCTGCTGCCCCATCGCAGCCCACGCCACCTTCGGAGCACTCGTCCAGCTTCCCACAGAGCTAAAGGATGAGAAGGACACCATGTCCCAACAGCCCCTCTTCGGGCAGGACCCTGAGGCAGCACACCGGAGTGTGGCACTCCAGGATCACCATCTCGGCACCTTCAGCAAAAGGAGGCTACAGCCTTCCAGGAGCATCACTCTCGCTCAAAGTGTCCCTGCATCCCTCAGCGTGACATGGCATGATAGAAAGCCGGGATAAATCAGTGCTGTTTCTTCACCCCTTTCTCAGGAGTGTGGGGCTCAGTATTTTGGTGAGAGCTGGACCCACAACCTTTGAGGAACAGAGGGTGGGAGCCTGGTGTGTGTCAATACAGCGAAAACCCAGACGCTTCTCACCTCTTTTACCTCCACATTGCTCTGCGCTGAGCTCACACTTGAACCATGTCCAGAAATTGGACACACAGCTGGTTCCTCCAGGCTGACAGTGTGTAAGAACATTCCTGCCCATGCCAGTCACTCCCTCCCAAAGGCATGAGATAACCAGCTACCCACTGGGACCAAGGCAGGGCGCGGAGGAAATGAGGCAGATCGTGGGGCCAGTTTCTCACCGCGATGTGCTTTTGACCCACCAAGCCACGCAAGGGGCTGCAGTGGCAGGGCAGCCAGAGGCACCCCACTGGTGAATGCTGGGCGTGTGCAGAGCCGGGTTCGCTCAGCAAACTAACTAGTAGAACATTTCCCCCCATTTTTTGTCTCCTCATTATCCCAGAAATTCCAAATGTTGGGTTCAGACAGGAAAAGAAAACACGCACCCCCAAAAATAGAGAGGTCAGAGATCCTGCACTGAGTCTGCATTAAGTCAGAGCATCTTCTTCAGGGAAACAAAGCTGCCGCGTGCCGGCTCAGGAGCCGGTCACGGAGCGTCCTGGTTATTTACAGTGCGCAGGATTAAAGTGCACGGTTTAAACGTATCCAGCCTTTCTTCCCTTGCTGTGGATTTCTGCTGTCATGATCCCCGCTTGGTTTGCTGAACTCTGAGCCTTCCTCCACTCCTTTGGCTCACACACCCTCTGCAATCAGAGTCATGCAACAATGCTGCTCCCCAGCTCTTTTCTCATTATCTCTCAAACAATTTGCAAGAGATGCGTCTCGTTATCCCCCAATATTCTCATTACCGATTTTCTGACCCCAATATGCATGTGATGCTTGAGCCGAAGTCAGCCTGGATGCAGAGGCAGATGCGCTCTCTGCCTTTGCTCGCTGCTGGGTGGAAAAACGCGAGTGTCCCAGCGGTGTCAGAATTAAAGCAAACACAGTAACAAGAAGCAGCTCAGGGCAGAGACACCCAAGAGTCAGGAACGGGGCAATTACTCAGCGAGATGTACTGCTGTTGGCACTGCTGCCTTAGTAAATCCCGGTGAGGGGATTAACATCTGACTGTAATTGTAATAATAAAATCCGACATGTATACAGCATTTTTCATCCTGAAGGATCCCAAAGCACTCAAGTAACTTAATTCCTTCAGCTGTCTCCTGGACTTTATAAACATGCTTCTTAATCATCCCGCACCAGGCGAAGATGGCTTTGCTCTGGGCATGCTCACGTCACTTGGACAGGTCCTCCGTGGGAGAGGAGAGGTTCTCCAGGGTGGGCTGCAGAAGGGTTCCCCTTTCAGAGGCAGATCCCTGGAAAGCGGTGCTTGGCATGTCCCGGAGGCCAGAGGGTGGGAGCAGGGGGAAGGCACCAAGGTCTGCAGGGGGCTTGGAAGACTCTCACAGCCTTCCTAGTGGGCAGCCCGCAGTGGCTAGCTGCCGTGCTCTTGTGCTAGCCAGCGTGAAGCATTTAATTTGGCGTTCTTCTGAACTTTTCAAGGTGTGTGGTGGGAGGGCGGAAATAAAGAGAAGCCCCTGTATAGGAAATTTAAGGCTTAATTCTGCCCACTGGGTCCACCAGCCAAAGGCTCCTTCTCCAGCCCCTTCCCATTCTCTTCTTTTAGGGACCAGAGGCACTGGGGCAAAATCCTGTTAAAGGCTGCATGCGTGGACAGGGGGCTGAACAGTACTATGTGTTCATATACCTTCCCTCTCACTGCTCTCTGTGGGCACGCAGCCCAACTCACTATCTAGCCCTAATTAAAGGATTTAAAGTTGGAAAGGGTACATATCACATACAGAAAAGCCTTATCAAAATAATTCTGTGTAAGAAGAAAGACGTGATGTTAAAGGCACCTTCTGAACACTGAAGCATTTGCAAACTGCTTACTTTTGCTTCTTTCCCTTATCTGGCAAACCTTTTGCCATCTAAAGAAGATCTGAAAAAAATTGAGACAAAAGAAAAAGGGCATTTCTATTTCACATTTGAAACTTAGGCGGTGTCTACTCTGTTTACACTGGAAGGTTCCACAAGCAAGTAAATTCCTAGTAGCAGAAAAACATCAGTGGTACTGTCTTAGCAACACCGCTATTCAACTGACACGTTTTTTTTATCTTTTAGCTTATTTCGGGCAGCACTAACTTAACTCAAAGCCAGAGATGAAGATACAGAACAAAATTATCTTTGTTACAAAGTCATTCCTACTCCTTCAGCTGTACC